>NC_080834.1:88210854-88839590 GCF_030435755.1 Ochotona princeps | reverse complement strand
TACCAGTTTTCTTCTGACAACAGAGACATATTAGGAATTTAGAATGGAATGGGAAAGAACACCAGGAACTCTGGATCTTTGTGCAAAATGAAAATGAGTTAGGCTTTGTGCACAGATGGCTTAGAAGCTCCAAGAGCTTCAGTGTGGGCAGAAGCATCCCTCTGCTCAGGACCCTGGGGATCCTGGGTTGCTGTTACAGAGGTCCTGCTGGTCTACAAGCTCTGTTCACGTGAGGGATGGTGCATGGCTGTCATGAGCTGAGTCACAGCAGCACCATTCCAGAGCTGGATGGCCCCAAGGCGCATCGCCATATCCCTAAGGACAGCACTCTCCTCTTTAAGGGAGGCAGTTGACTTGGCTCCCCTGACCTCTACAATCCTCTCATGCCTGAAGCTCCTAGATTCTAACTCACCTACAACTCTCAGATTCTACCTCCTATAAAGTATCTCTGATTATGTTCCATTACACTGGTATGCTTATTTGACTGCTGCCTTGAACACCTTCAGTTTTTGTCTTGTGGATGCTGGAACTTCAGCAAAGACTCAAGCTTTCCTGAGAGTAAGAACTTGCTCTCCCCCACCACTCCCATTTTCTGACAAGTGCAGGGCCAACCTAAAAAAGCCAAGGCATCCTTGGATCACTGCCTCTGAGTTGATGTGTCAGTGCTATCCACAGTGTTAAAACTGGACTGATGTGGGCCTGGCAGTGTGGCCTAGCAGCTAAAGTCCTCGCCTTGAATGCCCCGGGATCCCATATGGGCACCGGTTCTAATCCCAGCAGCTCCACTTCCCATCCAGCTCCCTGCTGATGGCCTGGGAAAGCAGTTGAGGACAGCCCAAAGTCCTGGGACCCTGCACCCGTGTGGGAGACCTGGAAGACATTCCAGGTTCCCAGCTTAGGATGGGCGCAGCACCGGCTGTTGCACTCACTTGGGGGGTGAATCATCTGACAGAAGGTCTTCCTCTCTATCTCTCCTCCTCTCTATACATCTGACTTTGTAATAAAAATAAATAAATCTTTAAAAAAACCTGGACTGATGTGCATCTTAAGAGCATTCCATTAACCATAGCTGCTGCGTGCATAGGAGTGTGTATGAACTTTCCTTCCCATAAGTGCAAAATAGGGAGTTTGCCATCAGCAAAGAAGTTTTTTTAGCCTGAATTCCCTGCAAAGAAAAACAGCCTACAGCCCAGAGTTGGAGAACATTCTCTTCCTGTATAGGAAACCACAGTTAAAGACGTCACAGCACCAGGTTCAGACCTTGCCTCAGGCACCAGGCCAAGATCTGCATGTGAATTGCTAGCGATGGGAACAGATAAAATTCCAGCTGGGGACAGAACAGCCTGAGACTGGAGGGAGAAAAACATGAGTTTTTAGAGTTGCTCTCAGAGACCATGTCTGGGCCTTACGTGAGCTAGAACAGGTGGGGGTTGGAGAGAGAAGGAAGTGTTAACAGGAAAGGAAAGAAGGACCAGGGCTTTTGGTTACGTCAGTAAATTCTTCAGCAACACATTTGTTCTTGCTGAGTCACTGTAACTGACACAACGCTCCCGCCTGAGTTCTGGTAGAACTGGCTGCCACACATGCCCAATTTAGAAATGAACTCACTGCCCTGGTGAGACAGAGTCCTCTGCTGCCTTGCTCCTATGCCCCTGAACATTTCAGCCCCATAAGACACAGTTCATCTGCCCTTAGGCGGTGTGCCCCCTTAGGACCAGCCAGAGGATACCCTGAAGGAGATCCTGGTCTGGCCCAGGGACTTCATGTCTGAAAAGATGACACTGGCATTGGCCCTAAACAGTCAGTGTGTTTGTGTTTGGGGTGGAGAGGCAGGAGGAGAAGGGAGGCCCCGCCCTTCTCCTGGGGGAGCTCCCAGCCAAGTTGCACTCAGCCAGCTTGTAAGGTAGTGCTGTACAACCTTGCAGGCTAGAAGCCAGATTCCCCTTTCTTCCTCTCAAGTGCTTACTGTTCATCAGAAAGAAAGCCTTGTAGATGGCCGGATCGCAGCAAACAGCTACCAAACAACCCCACCTGATGATGAGGTCCCTAGACTCAAAAATCCTCCCCACCCCACCACTTTTTTTTTTTTTTTAATTATATGTTCTGCCTGGGTAATGCTGGACTTTCAAGAAAGATATTCTGAATAAACCTCTTCCTCTACAGCAATCCAGTAAGAGCTGATATGACATAGAGAAAGCATGGGGAACACATTCCTCTTTCAGTAAAAATGACAGTGGCAGAATGGTTCAGGAATTATCGGCAACCAAGTGAACATTATGCTCTCAGCAACAAAAAACCCTGGGCAGTGATATTTCCCTTTCTCTTGCTCTCATCTCCCATGTACTGAGAAGGAAAATAGGGTCTGACAGGAAAAGTTTGAAGACAGATTTGGCCTTTAATCTTCCATGTCTAAAGCTGATGGAAATGCTGAAGGAGACAATGGGCGTTCTAAAGCTCAGGGACACTTAGGGTACTGGGACTTCAAATCTATGTAAAACTGAAGACAAACCAACAGGAAGAGTGGCTTTTCTTTACTTTTAAGAAATGTTTTATTTTTAAAAAAGATTTATTTTATTTTTATTTGAAAGGCAGAGGTAGAGAGGAGGAGAGACGGGGCAAGAGAGAAAAGAAAGAGAGGAAAGAAAGAGAGAGAGAGAGAGAGCGAGAGAGATCTTCTATCTCCTAACTAGTTCTTTCCCCAAATGGCTGCAATGGCCAGGACAGAGCCAACCCAAAGCCAGGAACCAGGTATCTACACCAGGTCTCCCACATGGGTACATTTCCACTGCTTTCCCAGGCCATAAGCAGGGAGCTTGATCAGAAGTAGAGCACCCTGGACTAGAACTGGGACCCATATGGGATGCTGGCACTGCAGAAAAAGTCTAGCATACTATACCATAGTATTAGCACCCAAGATTTAATATTTTTTTAAATGTTTGTTTGTTTGTTTATTTATTTATTTATTTATTTATTTTGGAAAGGAAGATATACACAGAGAAGGAAATACAGAGAAAAAGATCTTTCATCTACTGATCCATTTCCCAAGTGACTGCAATGACCAGCGTCAAGCCTAACTGAAGTCAGAAGCCAGGAGCTTCGTCCAGGCCTCCCATATGGGTGCAGAGCCCCAAGGTCTTGTGCCATCATCCATTGTTCCCCCAGGCCACAAGCAGGGAGCTGGATGGGAAGTGGAGCATCCAGGATACAAACCGGCACCCACATGGGATCCTGGCAGATACAAAGTGAGGATTTAGCCACTAGACTATCACGCCAGACCTCAAGATTTGATTTTATAAAAAAGATTGTTATTTGGGCATTTATATTTTTCTCCCAATGTCATCACTGCAGAATTTCCAGGCTCACCTGGGTATAATTACATACCTAGGCTTAACATGTTCACAAATATTATTTTATTTAATAAAGTTTTCTGAAATAGTATCAAATGCACTTTATAATTTAGGAAAATCATTGTTTACTCTATACTTAAATACCATTGTTTCAATAAAAGTTACATATATGAAAAAAAAAGAAAGCGCGGAGGCAGGCAATGTGGCACACCAGGTTAAGCAGTATAGCTTGGAACATCAGTATCTCAGATCAGAGTGCTGGCTCTAGACCTAGCCACTCTGCTACCTACCCAGTTTCCTGCCAACATATCCTGATAGTATAGAATGACATGAGAGATCCAGACGGCATTCTAGGCTCCTGATGTAAACCCAGCCTAGCTCTGATCGGTGTGAACATTTGGAGAGTGAACCAACAGATGAAGGCGTGCTCTCCTTCTCTGTGTATATGTGTGTGTGTGTGTGTGTGTTTATGACACCTGCTTTTCAAGCAGAAGAAATTAAACATAGGAAAAATAAAAGTAAATGCCTGCACAAATCCAAATTTAATGAGAACAGAAAATTACAATTTTTGAGCCTTGGACAAAACTTATTTAGGTATTCCTGGACAGCTGAGTTCAGGTCATCCGCTAGTTGGTGGTGTGGCATCTAGCTTGCAGAAAAATACATAACCACAGCAGTTTCTACAAAACCAAAATGTCATAATTTGAAGTGCTGGTGTCTAGAATACATATGTGTCTGAAAAATAAACACAACCCCAAGCACCAGTGAAAGGCACACAGAAAGACATAACCAAGGTTAGGTGAGAGAGGCAACACTAAAACCCTGGAAAAGATCACCTAATGGGAGAAGGAGCCCTACATCCAGAACATACTAGGTAAAAAAATACATCCATTTTCCCCAATGTTGGTCTCACTCTCCAGGGTCTCTATTCAGAGAACTCCCTTCTAACATTCCAGCCAAATCAACCCAGCTACATTTAGATCAGCCTGATTACTGACATGAACTTCTGAAAAAACCGGAATGCCTCGTATCGTCTTTCACGTGACATATTGAATTTTCCCCAATCAAGGTGACACATTCAGCTTCTGAATCAGCCTGCTCTTGGTAAGCCATAGACTCCAGCAGCCTACAAGAGAAATTCAATAACTACACCTAAGCTTTAGAAGCTCATTTACAATTGCGGTCCAGAGACAAACTCCCCAAAGGCCTAACTTGTTCAGAGAAAGGCAGATAAGGACTCCAATTCAACTGGGCACGGAGGAGGTTAACAACCACTTGGAGCCAAGCCAGAGACTAACTTGCACAACTGACAAAGGGATTGAAACAGTTCTAGAAGCAAGAGTAAAGATTCAAGGAAGGCAAAAAACACTAAGCCCTTTCTATATTTCATATGAGAACTGGTCATTAATGTGCAGTTTGTGTTAAGGGACCATATTAATTTAGGGAAGTATTAGCCTGTGGGGTAGGCATGGTGGAACAGTGAGCTAAGCCACTAGTAGGGTGTCCCCATCTCATACCAAAGTGCCTAGGAGCAAGTTCCATGGCTGCTTCTGATCTAGCTTCCTGCTAAAGTGCACCCTGGGAGGCAAGAGGTAACAGCTCAAGTACTTGAGTCCTTTCCACCAACATGGGAACCTAGACGGAGTTTCTGGCCACCAGTTTCAGTTTGGCCTAACCTCTGTTGTCAGAATTTGGGGAGTGAACTAACAAATGGAAGATTTCTCTCTCTCTCTCTCTCTCTCTCTCTCTCTTGCTCTGCCTTTTCAATAAGTAAAAATAAACACATAACAGCTGGCATTGTGGCACAGTGGGTTCAACCACCTGCAACACTGGCATTCCATTACAGTGCCAGTTCAAGTTCCAGCTGCTTCACTTTAAATCCAGCTCACAGCTAATGCACCTGAAAAAGCATCAGAGGTTGGCCCAAGTACTTGGGCCCCAACATACACATCCAAGAGCCAGATGCCACTCTAGTTTCATAGCTTTAGCCTGGCCCAACTCCAGACATTGCTGTCATCTGGAGAAGTGAAGCAATGGATAAAAGATTTTCTCTCTCTCTCTCTCTGGCTCTAGCTCTGGCTCTCATTTTTCACTGTTTTCCCCTTTCTCTCTGTAACTCTGCCTTTTAAAATAAATTATCTTTTAAAAACATACAATAAAAATAAATACATACTCTTAAAAAAAGACATTGAAAAAATAAAAGAATACTCGTCTTGGACATCCCGAAGAACAGGTCATACAGTCAATTCTTTAAGTCTTTCCAAAGCCAGCATCAAGTTTAAATGCATAATAGATGGCCCTGATTCAGGGTTTCTTGATGACAGTAATAACAATATTTGCACAGGGTTTCCTGGGCAACGATGAGCAAATAAGCTTAAACTGGAAGCAATGTAAAGCATCAGAAGCCTAAGGCAAGTCACACTGGGAGCATTAATTGGGAAATTTGGAAAGTAAAGTGACCTATTTCAGCAGCCTTGTCCACAACTGCCACAAATCTCTCCCAAAGAAACCACTTAAGATATAAACAAAGGCTTATATGCAAAGATGTTTAGTGAGGGTTATCCATAACAGTGAAATTCTGGAAATGACTTAGTTGTCTAATGATAGGGTTAATTAAAATATGATGTATCCCAAGACACAGTGTTCTGCATGAAAAGTTTTTAATGCTTTGGAAATGTTCTTACGCTATAATGCTAAGTAGAAAAGGGCAGAAAGCAAAATTTGACAAATGTTATGATTCAATTTTGCTTTTTAAAAGCTCTAAGAGACAGGAGTGATATACATCATTATAATTGCTATTATCTCTAAGTAAGCAAGTAACGAATATTTTTCAAGAAATTCTTTACACTTTTTTGTACTTATGTTCCATAAAACACATATATACCCAGACAAATACACATATCTATTCATTATTTATTTCAAGCCTTCTTTATTGACCTTATTGCTATTACTGCAATAAATATTAGCTCTAATTGCAAATTTAAACGTAACTCTAACCCTAAGCAAAGCAGTGGAAAGAACAATGAGAGCCAAATGATAAACACCACCTCTACACGTAAGGGAAAACAACTTCACACTGTTGTCTGCCTCTACTGTGCACTAAGACCTTGGTTAGGGACTTGGCATGCAATATCCCTTGTAATTATCACTACTGATAATGTAGAGAACCTCTTTGTGTCTATTCTACATGTGGGGGAATGTGTCAGAAAGCCTATGTATTTCTAGGATTCCTTCTTGGCTGGCAGCCCATGCATGATTCACAGGTGTCAGTGTTTTTCCTCAAGCTCATCTTTCCTCTCTCTGCTAGTCCATGATTCCACTACCACCAAGTCAATGGCAATGCCCCAAGTCTCTCCGCCCCCCCCACCCCCCGCCCCGGAGCACAAACAGAAGACACATGTGAAGGAGGAACAATCCCTTCTTACCAGGACTCCCTCTGTCCAAGGTTGGGTTCCTGATTTATCACCTCAAAGCATTTACTGCTTCCTGGAACAGGGGCTGCTTCACGTAGTTACATCATGGGTTTTTGCCTCTGATTGCCCTAGCGATTGTTCTCCAGGGGATTAAAAACACTTGCCTCTGTACTTGTAACATCATGTCCAGCTTTTCCCCACTGCCTCACAACCTGTTTCTGTGCACTGTTTCCATGAGCCCTTCCAGCCTTTCAGCCCCATCACGTCTGTGCAGAAACAGACCTGCCAGGGGTATGGTCTACACAGACCCTATACAAGAGAGTTGGGGTATGGTCATGCAAGGTAGCTCACTTCAAAATGTTTAATAGCTAACCACTAATTCTGGAATGGTACTAAGACTCCAGAGGAATGCAAAAGGTAGAAACAGGCAGGCATCTAAGTGGAAGAATATCTCATATCCAAAGAAACGAACAGGATGCTCATCACCAGAAGATAGGAGACATACCACCAGGACCAGCACCAACACCATCACCACCACCATCACTGCTGCTGCCAACACCACCAGCAGCGCCACCACCAGCAGCAGTGTCACCACCACCAGCAGCAACAGCAACAGCAGCAGCAGCACCACCACCACCACAACCATCATCAGCAGCAGCACCATCACCGCCACCACCACCAGCACCACAACCACCACCATTACTGCCCCACAACTTTCACTCAGGGTACCTGCTTCTCAGAGTCCTTTCCTTGTCTCTCGAGTTTCTAAGGTATTCACTACTTTTGTTTTTCCCCCTGTATCTCTTGGTGTAATTTAGTAAATAGCGCACAGCTGTCACCCATACTGACTATCAATGAGCAGAGTTTATTCATCAAAAGCTGAACACAAACAGCTGAGGAAGAAGTTTGACGCACTCAGACACACCAGCCCTGGCCCCGCTTCTACTGTCCTACACATTCACATCCACCACAACTGTCTTAGCCACCAGAAGCCCAGGTTTGAGACAACTGCCACCTGCATCTCCCACCTGCAGCATCCTTTACACTTAAAATGTGAAGGGAATTTTCAGAACAGGTTTGAAGCACAGGTGGTTCCACCATCATACTGCTGTGTGGCCCTTTCTCCTTACCACTCTCTTGCTCCTTCCCTTGGTTCCAGTCCACCACCATCACCACCTTAGCTCATCCTAAATCATTTACCTTCTCAGTCTTTCTAGGTGAGTCCTCTGCACTGTTGTCACTTTCTTCACTCCGGCCTCCTTCTCTTCAGTGGATAAAACTCAGGTTCAGCTGCAAAATCTGGTTTCCAGTTACACTGGCTATGTGCCCATAGGCAATATACTTCAACTCTCTGTTTTCTCAAAAGCAAAATGGGAATAATAATGCCCATCTCAAAATATTATGGAAATAAGTCAATGCATGTAAAAGACTTAAAACAGCACCTGCAATTGCTACAGTAAGTGACCAACAACTACTTGCCATTATTATTATCTTTAACCTGTCACTGCAATTTCCTTCTTCATTCCCTAGATCTCTCCTATATTCCACTGTCCACTGAGCTACCAGAGTGAATTTTACAAAATCCAGTTTCAATGATCATTCTGCTGCTGCAAAGCTCTTCAACTGCTCTTTACTGCCCATTAATAATACTTCTTAACTAGACCCATGGAATTCTTGAGCAGTCTTCTGCCTCATTGTCTGCTGCTCTTCTAAAAGACCCTGAGCTCTTGTCATCTTGAGCTTCCAGAACTTAACCAAAACATTCTCCAAGCTCCAACACACTCCAACTCCTGCCTTTCTTGGAGTCCTTTCCTCCTCCAGGACTATTCCTACCCCTTGTGTTTTGTTTGTTTGTTTGCAGAGCAGTTGCCTGTTGAAGCCTCATCATTCCTGGGCAGCAGTTGTACTGGATATTTCACTTACTGTGAGTCCCCAGCACTGGGCTCAGTCCTAATTCAGAACTCATCTCAAGGTTGTTACCTGCATCATGTGCCTGCCACACTCTCCAGACCACAGCAGGAGAAACAAACAAGGATAGGTTGCATTTACAGAGAACCTGACACTGCATAAGGACTTGACATCCTTCACACCAATCATTTATAAACTGAAAGAATTTCGCTTGTCCTTTGATACTGGTGTCAAATTAGATGCCTATTATAAAGTACTGAGACAAATAATTACTGTTGATTTTCCTCCTGTCAGCTTTGACACTTCTTAGGAGAGAGGTCAGTATTGCATTAGCCTATTAATAATGTGGACAGGAGCCTTCAGGATCAAAAGCTAAGCTTCTTCATTTAAATTCATGTTTGAAGAGTCACCTGTTGTTGCACTTCACCATACTTCAAAAAAGGTATTACAGAAAACCACATATGGGGCAAGCAAAATGGTACAGTAGGGTAAGTGTCCCATATCAAAGTGCTGGTTCAGGTCCTGGCTACTCTTTCTGATCCAGCTTACTGCTAATAAGCCTGGGAAGCAACAGATGATGGCTCAAACATGTGACTCCTGATGCCCCTGTAGGAGAGCCAAATGCAGTTCCTGATTCCTGGTTTCAGCCTGACCCAACTCTGGCTGTTGTGTGTATCTGGGGAGTGAACCAGTGGATAGAAGGTTGCTCTCTCCCTCTCTGTCTTGCTGCCTTTTGAGCAGATGAAATACTAACATTTAAAGAAGAAAAGATCACATGTGTTATAATACTGTTTTATAAAGCTCAAAGTCATGCAAACCTAAATAATACAGTATTAACAAAGCATGTGCTAAACTGTATCCAAAAATTTCAAGGGAAGGGTAAACATGAATCTTAGGCTAGTGATTGCTTCTGGGTGTCAGGTGGTAGGAATGGAGGACTCCCAGACAATATGAAGGGTAGATGTGATGCCACTCCTCACATTGAAGATTGGGCTACCAACTGCTCATTTGATTCCAATACTGTCTTTATTATTGTTGCTGCTATTAAACTCGTGTAGGAAATGGACTAACCACTACTGAGTGCCTTCAGAGATATCACCGGATGATTTCTCCACAACACACACATTCCTTTTCCAAATTAAAGCTTTAGAGATTGGACTGAGAAATGTTGCACAGTATGTGCAAAGTACTACCCTAAGTGTTTTCTGCTTCTGTATCTGAAATTGTTCTCCATCATCTCCCCATTCCCCAGTACTCCTGGAAACTAATGCCCAGGCACTGGAGACTGCATCCTCTGGCTCTCCTGTTACCAGGCTTCCCAACCCACAACAAACCACAGATATCAGAGAATGGGGAGAAGGGTGGCATGCAGTGAATCATCACGAGCTGGTGGCATCTCCTAGTGAAGTTGATAGTTTCTGTCAAGTGCCTCTCACACAGCTCACTTTACAGATTTGAGGACCTGTTTCCTTGCCTTGTGCCATTCAGCCTCAGAAGTGGGCATGACTGTCTTCACTGCCAACATCTTTTTCCTGTTCACTGCCCACATCTTTACATGCTGTCCTTGGTGAGAATCTTCTGAAACAACCCTGGTTGAGTGGACATGTGTTTCCTGACTGCAAAGAGGTGAAGCTGAGGCCCAAAGCCCAGTGTCCTCCGTCTGTATTAAGCTGCCTCCCCACCCTTTCCTGCAACTCTGAGGAAGGTGATTTCAAACAATGGTGCTTGCCACTGTGATTTTCTGTTCCTTAGCAGCACAGTCCAATACTACATTCTCTTCAGAGTTTCTGTTATGGGCAACTAACAGCAGGGACACTTAACTGCAACTGCTAAGAAATGTGTGTAAAAGGTGAAAATTATAAGAACAAGTATAAACTGACTCCACATAGGCAAGTGAAGAAAAAAAATGGATTGTAAAGGTATGAAAGCAATGTAAATACAACAATGTGACTTCACTGTACTCACTGGCATTATATTCTGGTCATTCCATCACCTGCTTCTTTTCCTTCATCCCTATATTCTCCTTTAATTGATGATCCCAGAACTAAGGGCAGGGCACAAACAGCACATCTCAACAAATTCTAACAACAAAACACAGTTTGGATAGCTCAGGACCTCTTGTGATGAAAATAATGGAAGAAAATCCAGGCAGTTTTCATTTCCTCCATTAATTGTCTTTCTGGTTCTGTCTATCTTTCTGTCTGTCTCTCTTTATTCCTATTCTTTTTCTGTTGTGGCTCCACAAAGATAATGCCTACTATAAAGCCTAATTTGTCTTTTGCTGAAATCAATAAACCAGGAGAAAATGTTATCAAATAATAAGCTGCAAAAACAGACACCTTGGTTTGACTGGCATCACAGAATTACCTGTCCTAATTTGTTGTCATCCTTCCTTGTCAATATGACACCTGCACTTCTTCACAAAACACTCAGCATCTTAGAGCTACAGCAAAGAGCAAACTTATATGGAAGAGGTTCTGGTGCCCTTAGGAGCAGCAGACAAAACAGGATAACACTGCAGAGGAGGAATTTAATGCAAAAAAAATCATCCAGGATTTCTTAACCAGATGTAGTATTTAGAAATGCCTATTTCAAGCATATGATCAACTCTCAAATTCACAATGAACAGATTATCTACACCATGGGCTACACTTTGGCACATGCTTACTTTCAGGTAGAATTTTCTACCTTTTTTCTTCTTTCTTTTTACAAAAACGAGATTTATTTATTTATGTGAAAGGCAGAGTTATATAGAGAGGGGGAGGGAAAGACAAGGAGAGAGAAACAGAGAGATCTTCCATCTGCTGGCTCACTCATCATATGACTGCAACAGCTGAGGTTAGGCCAGACTAAAGCCAGGAGCTTTACTTGGATCACCACAAGGATGGCAGGGCCCCTCACTTGAGTCACATTCCATTGCTTTCTCAGTCCACCAGAAAGGAACTGAATTGGAGGTTGAGCAGTTGCGAAATGAACTGTTGCCCACGGGATGCCAATGTTGCAGGTGGCAGCTTTGCATGCTACACCACTATGCCAATCACTGAATATTCTACCTTACTTCTCCATTTCTAGAGATTTTCATCAGCTGATCATATCTGAATATTTCTTTTCCACTCTTTTCACATACAAATAACTGCAAGCAGAGAACAGACCTAAGAGAACGAAGCTAGAAAAGCATAGGATAGATTAGAGTTGGCAAAGACAACATAACACAGCAAGAGCCCTACACAAGACTTGGCACACAATAATTTGAAGGTCCTGAATTTTATGATACGTATTTTTTTCCAGTGAAAAATAAACCTAGACTCAGTGAAGGGAAAAAGTGTTAGAATGGTCTAATCCTGTCTCCAACCCTCCAGTGCAGGAATTATTTCTATAGCATCCCTGAAAAGGGTCACCCAGACTAGAGGTAGCAGTTACTGTTGCACAGCTTCCCAAAGACAGGTTCTTTTCATCACATCTTAAAAATAAAGATTTATTTTTTTATTGGAAAGGCAGACTTACAGAGAGGAGAGATAAGATCTTCCTTTTGCTGGTTCACTTCCCAAGTGGCCACAATGGCCAGAGCTGAACTGATCTGAAGCCAGGAGCCAGGAGCCAGGAGTTTTCTCTGGGTCTCCCATGCTGTTGGTGCAGGGTCCCAAGGCTTTGGGCCACCCTCTGTTGCTTTCAAAGGCCACAGGCAGAGAGATGGATGGGAAGTAGAGCAGTCAGGACTCAAACTGGTGCCCATATGGGATATGGAAGATTAGCCAGTTGAGTCAATGTACCAGCCCTTTTCTTCACATCTGAGTCCTGATCTCTAATGTCTACCTTGGGGAGCAACAGAAATAATGCCTGTTCCCTCCACTATGGGGAACAAAATGTGAAGTCAGGAATCATTTCTCTCTTGCATTTTCACACCTGTCAGCAAACATTCATTATCCTTTCAACTATAGGCTCACATGCTGAGGAGGGTGCCTCAATGTGCTAATCTCCTGACTGTACTATCACTGCTCTGTTTTTTTAAAATAGGACTGACAAGTTGAATGTTGCAGAATGAAATGCAATGGTCTAGACATGACTCCTCCTCTATAGAAAATGAATTCCTCTTACTTCTAAATTATCACAATTGTTCGTTTAATCACATATTTTAGAATGGTGCTCCAAAAAGGTGTGGGACACCCAGCTGGCTGATTCCTTAGATCCTGAGGTTTTCTTTAATCACTTACTTGCTCTTAGTCTGTCTTCTACTGGCCGGTGCAACATTTACAATACCTAGCAGTGCAGCCATAGCTTGTGCCGCCTCCATTATTACTGGCTTGACATTAGAAGAGAAACAATCAGGTTCTTTCTAACTTCCTCACAATGTCTGCTCCTGTTCACCATGAATCCTCAATCTTCCTGATGTATGCAGGCTGTAAATACTTGCCAAACAAGTAGTGAATAAATAAGTGCATGGATATTAAGTGTAAGCTTGATCACAACAGTCTAGAGTGAACACTCCAATGTCATTAGGACTTGGCCTTTTAGAATTATGGACCATTACTCAGGATAAACAATGCCTTGTCAGTTTCACTTGCCTAATCTAGATGTTCATTTTTATAGTTTCTCTCCCAAAGTTATGGTTATGCTGAAAAGTGGAAAACCCTATCTGACCCACTAAATTCTTCAGTTTTCCTACCCAATATACACTGTCTTAAGATCAATTCTTCCTCACATTCTGTCCCTAATACTTCTCATATATGAACTTGCAGCCAACAGAATTAAGAAGTAATCAGGGTGCAAGATTAATTGGTAAAATCTGCACACAGCCAGGTATTCATATTCCTAATGGATTCATGTCCCTAGAGAGAGAGACAGCTGACATCAGGGATCAATTATTCCCATTGAAGGTGACAACGGGTCTCTTGCTTGGCACTTGGAAATATCTGTAAAGAACCTTCTCTGTTCTCAAGACCACAGCATGCAATGTCTGTGACTACCTTCTGAGAGGCACAGGGCCTTGCCTGATAAGTTCCTTCAGTGGCAATGCATTGTTTCTTTTTTCTCATGTTTCTTCACATTCCTCTTAGGTTTTATTCCCCTTTACTTCAGCAGAAATTTCTTTCTTCTTCTTCTTCTTCTTCTTCTCCTTCTCCTTCTCCTTCTCCTTCTCCTTCTCTTCTCTTCTCCTTCTCCTTCTCCTTCTCCTTCTTCTCCTCCTCCTCCTCCTCCTCCTTCTTTTTTTGGGGGGGGTGCTTCTAATCAGTTTTGTCCCAATCACTCATAAATCAGAATGCAGAAAAGTATTCCTATAATTGTTTTTCCTCTTATCCTAAAGAACAGATGAGCCTGTATTGGCTGGTATGGGATGAACATACAAGAAAGAAAAATATGTTCTCCTCTCCTGGGATCTAAATTACTTTTGGTTCTGAAAGAACTAAGAGTCCATCATGGATCTCCCAGAAAGGTTCCTTTGTAAATTGCTTTAGAAAGTGCCTGGTTTTATTCCTGTTAGTAGTGTACTTCAAAATGACACTTTTAAAAACTGCTTAGCCTCTACATGGCTAAATAGTTAAATTACCTAGATCAATCAGGGGTTATTTAGTCTGTATCCTGGCTTCTGGGATAGACAGGAATTTTTTTTCTCTATAAAGATCTTTAGAAAAAGAAAAAAGAACTTATTTTCTTTTCTTCAGTTCATTGTTTCACTCATTCAAAGTTTAGAAGGTCTTTGGACATAATCCAAATCCCTTTCACTGGAGCTTAAGACCATTTATCTTTTATCTTTTCTCATGTCCCTAGTGAATACCATAAAGAAAAAATAAAACAAACACAATCCAACGTTTGTTTGTTCACAGCCTTCTGCTTGGAGCTCTTTGGAGCTTATCATCCCATTCAACATCCTCCCAAGCATTTGATGATCGCTCTTGAAATCCCCTTTACCACCTGCCCACCAACAGCCACCAATCGCTTCATATTTGCTCTCCCCATGGCTCCCTGAAAAGTGGTGCCTGTTTCCTTTAACACCTGCTTCAAGAACTTAATCAACACATTAAAAAAATTACACCAAGTCTCTCGGAAAAAGCAGAGCAGGTTATATAGCTCATCTCTGTAATTTACTGATCTTCCAATAAAATGCACAGAGACAAGATGAACGTTTTGCAAACCCAGGGCACCCCTACCTATCTGGCACAACAAGCACTTTACAGGCTTCAGCACCCCTAAGAGACCGAGACACAGCAGCATCCTTGCTGCCCAGGAACAAGGATCAGGAGAGAACACTGGGGCTAGAGCCAGGAAGACTACGTTCCAAGCTAAGTTATACCAATTACCCGGTGAATCACTCATGCCCCAACTCATCCCAGTGAAGAACTCGACATACATTTGCCTTAACTGCTCATAGTCTCTTCTGGCTCTCATGTTCTAGAATTCTTTGTCTGATCAAAGGCCTCTTCCTTCTCTTTTCAAAATACATGAACCACGTTCTTGGCATTACCCCTGTACTCACTGCCATTGCCAGCATCACCTAGATCAGCTTGTCAGTCTTTTATTATCATTCTCTGTCCTGAAAAAGACTTTTTGAAAAAAATTATATTTACTTATTTTCATTTTATCTAAGAGAGTGAGATACAGACTGAGAAATGGAGAGGTATTCCATCCACTAGATCCCTCCCCAAATGCTGATAATAACCAGGACAGGGCCAGGACGAATTGAGGAGCGCGGAACTCTAAATGGGTCTGTCTCCCACAGGCGTGGCGTGGTCCTAAGCACTTAAGCCATCATCTACTGCTTCCCAGAGTGCACTTTAGCAAGAAGCTGGGTCAGAAGCAGAAGAGTCAGGATTTGAACCAGGCACTCGATATCAGCTGCAAGCATCCCAAGCAGCAGGTGATGAAACTACTATGTAAAATGCACCCTGCCCCCAATAGACTTTTCAGAAATCTCCCTGTCAATTGCCCCACTCAGGGAAATTGTAATATTATACACACACTGCACACTAGTACACAGATACACCCATGATCAATACAGAAAATACTGAGGTGCTTTTGCTTCTTCTAACAAACAGCTTTTACCCCCTTTGGGGTGATAGCACACCCACGGAAAATGTGTCCCTTAGACGGAGCTATGGTTCACCTCCAGCTGAGTGATTTTAGTGGAGCTATTTTCCCTAAACTCCAAGAGCCACAGATCTATTCACAAACCAGAGGTTTTGGAAATAATCCCTCTGGAAGCCAGATTGGAACTATTTGCTAAGATAAACAGTAGCTTGCCATTCCTCCTCCTCACCTCCTGTTATACACCCAGTGTTGGTCATCTTAGCCTAGGACACAACCTCTGCCCACAGTTTCCATTCCGTTTGCATGAATCCCAGCAGTAACAATAGGAATGTTGGGAATGAAGCAAACAATGTGGGTGGTGATGTTCCAGGAAAACTTGGAACCCATTCCAAGGGCAGAAAACATTCAGGCCCCTGGCAGAGATGTAAGCGGTTTCAAACTCACTGGCATCAGTTCAGCCCCTTCTCTCTGCAAACCATTCCACTTCATCTTACCTTGGCACACTGGCCAAATACGTCACAAGTTTCCGCAGGTCTTCCTGTCTTATTCTGTCATGATTGCTGCGTGCAGGGAAGGTCAGGATGGGTCCCCCTCGCTTATCACGGCCCCCTGCAGGGAGCAAGAAGAGGCAGATTAAGAAAACCATCCAGGAAAGTCAGCCACAGAACAAAAAGTAATCTGAGTGCTGGAAGAATAGGCAGCAATACAGTGCTCAGAGAATTCTGGCTACTTTTTAGGACAAGGCAGGAGTCTCAACACAGGTAACATGTGATCTTGGGCAAGTCTTTCGACTTCACGGATGCCTCCTTCAGAAATGTCAGATGAAAATGCAAGTGGGTACGTTAGAGACTTGTTACAAGGGTTTATGGGATAGCACACAGGAAACCTTCAAAAGTGTAGCTTTCTAGAAATAGGAGACAAGAACGAAGGTGGTAATTGTCCTTAGTAGAAAGCAGGTGATTCAAAGTGCCATGTCCTTTGGAAGCTTAACCCCCCAGTTAACCTCTTTGCAGCTCTCCTTGAGCTGGGAAAGTCTGCGATGAACTGATAACCATGTCGAGAAGGCTTTAAAGCTAGCATACATCCAAGAACAGTAGTTCCGGGAGGCATTAAGTGTCTTCTATGCAGCCAAGGGGCCAGACTGTCCTGCCTGCCTGAGGAGCTATCTGTGACTCCTACTGGAAGAAATCATGAATCCCATTTGCAATAAGAATGCTCAAGGTCCTAATCACCACAGAAACAGAAGTATGTGAGCTAGTATTGCACTTCTTTTCCCAATACCATGTTGAAAAAGGTTGGAAGGAGTACACCAAAATGACAGTCACTGGTATTAAATGGCCAGCATTTTATATGGCTCCTTTCCCCTCTATTTTCTAGACTTTCTACTTGCTACTTATTGTATGATGCTAAATTGTATTCATTAGTGAACACTCTAACTAAGAAGCAGAACTGAATTTCTCAGGAGGGTTAGCAAATGAAGCTAAGGTGTCATATCTGAATTCCAGGGCACTGCCTATTACCGCATCACAATCTGAGGCACCACCTGATGACCTCTGGGGATCCCCAGGTATTTAAGAATGAGGGAGCAGGGGTCAGCACAGCCCCAACCAATGCTGAAAAAGCAGCTTAAATCTCAGTTATCAGAAGAGTTTTTTAGAGAAGAAAGGCAAAGACTCTTAGGACTCCACACAAATGTGAGCTCATGAATAATGTTTCTGCTGATTGTGGGGTTCAGAAGCTACACAGACAGAGGGGAGACTTGGCAATTAATCAATCCTGGATCTCTCTGAGGAGGAAATAAAGCAGCTGCAAGAAGAAGAGCAAACAAAATTTGGTCCTAATGAAAATGTTTCTGCACCTCTCCTGCCCTCAGAATTGACCCTGGGACCCCAGTTCCAAGCTTTATAAACAACCAGTCCTGGTTCTTGTATTGATAACTACCCTTATCCACCTGTTCTGGAAATAGTGCATTCCCAACTGCCTTCCACAGCAGGAAATGATTAAATGGATGACTTTCTCAAAGCCAAAATGTCTGCAACACTCTCCCCTGTCTCATCTACCTTAATGTAACCCTAAGCACTAACTCCAGTGTTTTTTCCCCTACAGCTGTTGGTTTTCTCCATAGGTTTCCACTAACGCCTTCTGAGTAGAGCCAAGGGGAGTTCAGCATGGTCTGACCTGTCAATCTAAGTAGCTTCAGAGGGGTAGATAACACTGTCCCTCCCAAGCTGGAGTTAGCACTGACCTTGGACACACCAATTTCAGAAATGTGGCTGGAAAAGTTTCCAGACATCTGGAGAAGGTTCAGGATGACAGTGGTGGAGGAGAGAGAGATGAGAAAGCCTAGGGAAGAGCCATTGTCTTCTTTCAACAGATAAGGATAAGGGGTCAAGAGGAAGAAGAAGGCTTTATCAAGCATTTTCTGGGACGAAAAGAATTTTGCAAGACTATATAGGGAGAAGAAGAATCAGTATAGGAGAGGAGAATCATAAGGCTGGAAAGGGAAGGGACCATGGGTGTAGTGAGGCCTCACAGCAGATACAAGAGGAGGATCCATTCCAACGGACTAGGCTGTCCTTTTATCTGAGGTCAGTTGCAAAATCCCCAAGAGGGAGAGGAAACAAAGATAAAGTATGAAAGCACAGTCAGGCCTGCCTGAGGGACACTGCTCTGTAGGATACTGCCCAGGGTCAGGAGGGGCTTGTGGCACTTGATGGTAAACAGAGTTGAAGAGTGAAACTAAAGAAGAGGTGGGAGGCTAAGTAGCCAATATTTGAAAAATGTGACAGGGACAACAGCATGATCTCCAAGAACCACCCCCTTCCATTTGCTCCAACATTCAAGGCTTTGGTGCTAGGAACTGTAAGATAGGAATATAAAGAGCAGAAGGAATATAAAGAGTAGGAGGGGAGAACCGAGAAATGTTCTAGAATTGCCAACAGTCCCTTTATGTGCAGATAGGTCATGGCAGGGCTGGTGGAAGGGCAAAGCCAAAATTAGATAGTTGATGCTTCCTTGACTGAGTGGAGGGGGAATACTGATCATTTTTTGAGAGATCAGACCCCAGTTAGGGCAAGGAAGATTGAAAGAGGGAGGACAAGAGAAACAACATGGCAGGAGTTTAGTAATAATAGTTTTAGTAATAATAATTTTAACACACACACAGTTTCTTAGGGCAGTGAGGTTATTCTGTAGTCTGGGAAATGCCAGATTAAATAAAATTATAACTCTTTACTGCAGGACTCCCCAGAGCCTTAAAATGTTAATGTGCAGTAACAGATATTGCAAGTCTCCAGGAAGGCATGTGAAGGTGGCAATATATAGCTCTTGCCAAACTTATCAGAGAACAGATCCTCTCTGTCTGGAGGATTATCTTGTGGAGCTGTTGTTCTAGGGACTACATCTTGAGACATGTGGGTCCAGTGTACAAAGGATTGTGCCCTGGTGACATTTTCCTGAGAATAGCAGAAAATGATGCTGATGGGAAATGAGGATAAGAGAGGACTTCTCAACAGACAGCCAAATGGCAGGGTAGGACAGGGCCCTGCATGAACAGGTTGAACAGAAGGGACAACGGGTGGGTTGAGTGGGAGGTTTAAGCAGCACAGAGGGAATCAGAGCGGCCAAAAGGAGTCCATGGAATGTGCACCATGGGGCGGGGCAGGACAGGACAGAGCTGGAAAGACAGAGGCACAGACATAGCTGCTGAGTCACACACGTGCACATGCCCACATGCCCAAACCGCTGATCTGCCTTGGGTGATTCTTGATGTCTGTTTCCATAGTTTTCCTTTTATTCAGTCAAGGCTGAGGTGACAGAAGAGGAGTGTGGCTGCACCAAGGCTGTTTTTCTTCTTCCCATCCTCTTTACAGAACTTTCTTATTCTAAAAATTGCAGCTGCTACCCTGGATTCTTTAATTCTGGGTTTCTTCATTTTATTTTTGTTTTTGTCTTTTAAAAGCTCAGGATAGAAGCTGTTTGGTGGGATTTGTTTCTGGGCTGCTTTTAGACGCAGCCCATCATTATTTCCTTGGTAGTCTCAGTGTTCTTCCCCAGTATGGAAGGGCAATGTTCCCCAAGCCCCAAAGCTCCGGGCACCCCAGGCGTACCTGGGTGAGACTTCCTGGGCACATGGAGACAGCTGTACAACCCCAGCCACTTCGTTCTGCTCTGGGCACTTTCTCTCTGCCTCATCCCTGGCTGCCCTCCAAGCACATCACTCCTATGAGCTCCATTAGTGCCAATTTCCTACCACTTGGAAGGGTTTCCCTAAGTGTGTCTTGGCTATGCCTCTGGGCTGCAGCTAAATCTACATGGGGAAAAATGTATCATGAACAATCAAACTAGGGTCTCAACGCCAGAGTGTGCTGGGATCGCCCCATATTCCCCAAACTGATTTGCAACAGGAGTATGCTCAGAGAAAAGCATTAAACTTAGGAGGGCCTTCTAGAGGAAGTGCCATGGAAACTGACTCGGGAAAGGAGAGCAGAGACTCAAATGGGCAGACTGTGTGGGAAAGGCATGCAGAGGAGGAAATGTGAGGCAGTGAATGAAATGGAGGAATAGCAGTAAACCCTGTGGGCTCCCCAGAGTGTGGGGGAGCAGCAGAAATCAAAGGTGTGGCTGTGTCCGGTGTACTGCAGGAGGTCTTCCCTCCTTACTCAGCTAGCCCTCAGAAGCCAAGCTTACCCAGACTTGGGGGCTTGTTTCACCTAACCCTCTTTGTACTGAAACTAATGCTATGCGATGCTGCCACAGGTTTGAACAGCCTGGGCACTGACACTTTGCTAACAGAGGGCTCACTAATCAGTAAGAACTGCAAGTGCAGCTCTGAAGGGGAAAAGGCAGCCTCCTGGTCACTCTTGTCTCACAGCAACAGTGCTGATGAAACTGTATTTCTATTGCTACTGCTTCTAATACAGAAATTACTTTGTGCCTTACAAAGACTTGTATATACCCTTGCTGTGTGTCTGTTCTTAATAAACCTACACATACTCACTGGCCTTTTTCCTGCCCTCTAATTAGGTGGTAGACACATGTTGCTCCTTTTCCCTGTCCTATAGGCCTCCCAGTACACTCTAGCGCCCCTCTCAACCTTCTTGCTATGTTGACATCCAGCCCAGAAGTGTCGATAATGTGAACCCCTGCCCTATACTGGCTCCGGTCCTACCACTCCAAGGTCACCCTTTGTAGACACCATCGAAAAGGGAAGCCTTAATTCACAAGGTGTGTTTCTCTTCTCCAGAAGCAGCACCTGGCTGCTCACATTACTTTTACTCCAGCCCCTCCCTATTTCAGGCCCTGCCAGAGATTCTGAAGCAGGAAGCAACTGTAGTTTATGGATTGAAGTAAATAATAACTATCAAAATTAGCATTAAATGAACCGGGGTTGAAATGGAATTTAAAAAGTAAGCAGAGCCCTAGCCTGGACAAGCAGAATGATTCCGAGAAATCTTATTGTTTGCTGCGCTAGGGTATCTGAACGTTGCTTGTGTCACTTGTAACAGGGATCACCATACCACATCACACTCCTTTCTTAAAGAACTAAAGATAGCTTTGGTTCTTAGGCCACCTACTTAGTTGTTGTGAGAAAGCACATTATCTAATGGGACAAGAACCAGATTCTCCCTCATAGACTCAAAAGGTAACACTGCCCCTGCTCATACTTTGATTCCTGCCCTGTAAAACCTATTTTTGATTTTCAAAATTAGGAGGAATAAGTTTCTGTTGTTATAAGTAGCCAAATTTGTGGAAGTTTGCTGTGGCACCATTGGGAATTACACACACTACCTAAACACACATGGATTCTATTGCAACAAAACTTTATTTACAGAAAGTGATGGCTGTCCAAAGAGCTGTCTACTGCGAATTCCTGAATTAGACACAAATCCAGGTGTGCATGATGGGTTGAAGACAGACATGAAGGAAAATATTTGCAAGTCATTATTTGGGGAAAAAATACATCTAAATAAAAACACTCACTTGTGTTTCCTTTGCTAGGAGAGATAATGAGTCATTAAATGACATTTTAATCTCTTGCCAATGACCCACATGAGACCTCAGGGAACATGTAAGGTGGCCAGACTCTTGCAGCTAGCTGAAACATCTCTCACAAGACTTTGGAGGTTCCTGTCCCACAAAAGAGGGTGAGGAAGGAGGTCTTCCTGAGATGGGTGTGAGGGGGGCTGCACATGTCCTCCAGCATGTCCATCTGGGACAGAACTCTCCTTCCTCCTCTGTCTGCCTCTGCAGAAAGGAAGCAGCTGCTCCAAACTGGATAACCACCCTCGCTACTGTCACATTAACACAAGACAGTGAATGCCTGGACATACATGCACACACATAAAATCCCTAGAGCCATCACAAAGCAAACTTCTATAAATACTCACCAGATACGAAGGCCACTTTTTCCTTTAGGATGGGAAGGACATCAGAAGCTTTCAAACCATCATTCCGAAAAGACCCTGTGAGACAATGAGAGAGAAGAAATCAGGGTGAAAGAAACCAGGAGGGTGAATCCTGGTTCCCACCCTCCACCAACCAACCCATCATCGGCAGAAGGAAGTGCACACTTCCCACGATGTCAGAGCACTGGGTGACCAGGGGCACAACTCTCTTGTTCTTTTCAAAGAGAGGCCAGTCCACTTCATGAACAAAGCATCATATCCTGGGGGTAGATGTGAGAAATTTACTGCTGTTGATCAGTTTAAAGATGGAGGCACTTTAGCAGTCACTTTTGCTCCTCCAATGTACAACACAGACATTGGTATTGAGTAAACACACTCAATAAATACTTGAAAAAATCAATTGCCATCACTGTGTACTATAACGTTTGAAATTCTTCTTACCTTGCTTCTAAGTAGCACAGCAACTATTAGTTACTATTTCACAAATGGAAAAAAGAAAATGCAAAAATCCCATAATTGGAAGCAAAATTAGTGACAATTACCATCTTTCTATCTTATTCCCTCTGCCCCTCCCTCTCATGTCATCATGATCCTCAGGACAGAGCAGACAGGAGGTGGGGAAAGGAACCTCCTGGGGAAGAAGCACACTTCCATCTTTCACTCATTCCTCATATAAACTTGTGTGTCAGTTGGCAAGACCTCTTTAGGATCTTGCTGTGTTCCTTTTAGGGGGAAAGGCCTGAGGCTCACAAAGAATGGAAACTAAAGATACACCTAGAGAAACATTAGCCTCAGGAGGCAAGGGACAATTTGTCTCTAAGTGGGATGTGTGGGGAGGAAGGACACAGATTCTTCCCAGGCTAGCTCACTGTACCCCTATCATTTAGCCTAAGTACTCCCCAGCACTCTTGGAGAGAACCACCCACCCTGCCAGCTGTAACTAGGCTTTCTGCTGGGATTCACAAGTAGGGCTTTGACACCCATGGACCCCCAAAGGCAAGCAGTTCTGTGTCAGCTCAGAAAGGCAAACAAAAAGACCCCATTCAGTATCTTTCTACACTTTGCCTACCCATCATACAAATCTGATAAACTCCAGAGGAGAGCAGCATGCTGGGACAGCATGGTCCCATGCAAACCCTCCTGGGAGTTTTGGTAACAACCAAGGACTAAGCTCACTGATCTAGGATGGGAATCACAACCAAGGAGAAAGAGAGGTGTTCTTGAAATGCCAACACTCACGCTCACAGGGCAAATCCTAACTCCAAACAGATTTCTTTCTTACCATCATTTTCTTTTCATTTTACACTAACCAAAGACAGTGAGCTCTTTATTCATCAGCTGATGCATTGTACCTGATGCTGGTGTAAGCGACTGTGAAGATAACTTTGAGATCAGATGGGCAATAGAAGGAAAGAAGTAACACCATGGAAAAGAAAGCACTAACTTATCAAAGACTATAAGCTAGTGTATAAGCTATCCTGTTTCTATAGCTATTTATGCTTCCCTCACAAAAAATAATTAAATCGGGCCTGGCAGTGTGGCCTAGCGGCTAAAGTCCTTGCCTTGAATGCCCCGGGATCCCATATGGGCGCCAGTTCTGGTCCCGGTGGCTCCACTTCCCATCCAGCTCCCTGCTTGTGGCCTGGGAAAGCAGTCGAGGACGGCCCAAAGAATTGGGGCCCTGCACCCGCGTGGGAGACCCGGAAGAGGTTCCTGGTTCCCGGCTTCAGATCGGCGCAGCACCGGCCCATTGCAGCTCACTTGGGGAGTGAAACATCGGATGGAGGATCTTCCTCTCTGTCTCTCCTCCTCTCTGTGTATCTGACTTTGTAATAAAATAAATCTTTAAAAAAATAATTAAATCTACTGACAAAGATTAATTAGGAATAATATTAATTGTTACAGAATTGACAAATAGCATTTTTTTTTCATCCTTGTGCTGTAAGGAAAATTTTTCACATTCATGGCAAGGAAGAATACTATTAGGTGTTGACAGCAAAAAAATAAATAAATAAATAGAGAGCAGCCTTAAGTGGTATAAAATTGTGTAAATGATACTTTTGCATCAAAATAACTTTTCACTTTGAAATATATCTTTCCAGACATCAGTTTTGAAATACTCTCCTCTACATCACGATGTACATTACCAATTTCCACAGGGGATAAAAGAAAAGTCTTCAACATGAAAATTAAAATTTCAGTCCTAACTTCTTTCACATTATTGACAAATTCAAAAACAACAAGATGCAGTGCTAGAGATGTGACACAGTGAGCTAAGCTGCTGCCTCCAACACCAGCATCCCATGTCAGATCACCGGTTCAAGATGTAGCAGATTCACTTCTGAGCCAGCACCCTGGTAATGTGCCTTGAAAGGCAGCAAAATGTGGTTCAAATATTTGAGTTCTTGCTCTGCATGCAGAAGACCTAAATGGAGCTCTGGGCTCTTGGCTTTGACCTGAACTAGCAGATCAATCCCCTTCCCCATCACTCTTAACTTTCAAATAAATAAATTTTTAAAAATAGCAAGACCCAATCTAACGAGATTCCACTGTATAATAAGAATCTAACTAGAGACCAGTGAAATAAGCCAATCCCAAAATGAAAAAAATATCATCCATTCTCTCTGATATAAAGCAATATTCATGCAAAATACAAAACAAATAGATATATAGGTAAACATGTATATACATATATTCTCATTGATTAACTGAATAATGGAGAATAGCGTACCAAGAAGTAATGATACGTTGCAGTATGCATTGTTACTCCTGAATAAAAGGAGGATTCGCAATGAGATTGTTCAATATACCTTGACAATATGACAATAGACTTTCTAGCAATGCCTGTACCTACAATGCCAGGAAAGATTTAAATAGCAGAATGTTGGACTTGTGACTGTTGTTGAAGGACTGTACTATTGTTATAATATAGAAGAAAATAGTGGGGGAGGGGAGAACGGGAAGGGAGAAAGGGGAGGTGGAAGAGGGAATCCCTATGCCTCCAAAATAGTATAATGGAAAAATTAAAATAATAAACAAAAGAATCCATGTGGAAGTCTTTCCTGGAAAATTCCTGTACTACACTTTCTACTGCCCTCTCTCATCTTCCCTATTGTGTAAAAGCATACAACAGTCTTAATTCCAAATAGTCACTAAGCCTCAAGGGAGAGTTTTAAATATCCTATTATAGAAGATTCTCCATCCTATCCCCTTCCCATTCCTCCCTGTGGAGAGGAAGAGGGAGTTCCAGATCTCATCTTCACATCCCAGTCTTCATGACTCATTCCTGCCTTCTGGTCTAGGATCCGAGATCCAATTGAAGGCACACAGCTTATTCATGCAGCTCGCAG
The DNA here is from genome assembly GCF_030435755.1 of Ochotona princeps. Taxonomy (NCBI): domain Eukaryota; kingdom Metazoa; phylum Chordata; class Mammalia; order Lagomorpha; family Ochotonidae; genus Ochotona; species Ochotona princeps. The sequence goes on along the minus strand of NC_080834.1, from coordinate 88,814,142 downwards.
TCACAGGCTCCAGCAAATGTCAGGATTTTAGGATGGGAGCTTCAAAAATTCTCAGGGTGGGACCCGGCGGCGTGGCCTAGCGGCTACAGTCCTTGCCTTGAATGCCCCGGGATCCCATATGGGCGCCAGTTCTAATCCCGGCAGCTCCACTTCCCATCCAGCTCCCTGCTTGTGGCCTGGGAAAGCAGTTGAGGACGGCCCAATGCGTTGGGACACTGCACCCGCGTGGGAGACCCGGAAGAGGTTCCAGGTTCCCGGCTTCGGATCAGCGCGCACTGGCCCATTGCGGCTCACTTGGGGAGTGAAACATCGGATGGAAGATCTTCCTCTCTGTCTCTCCTCCTCTCTGTATATCTGGCTTTGTAATAAAATAGATAAATCTTTAAAAAAAAAATTCTCAGGGTATTCACTTTCAGAGCCAGAGTCTGCCAACCTAGTTCAGACCACTGCTGGGCTATCTGCTTGGCTGTGTACTCACGAAAAGAAAACTCAAAGAGTCTAGATTTAAGAAATCCATAATTATGGGATAATCATTTACAGCAAAAACAACAACAAGATTTTCAAAGGACTTGCTTCAGGGCCTCTTTAAAGTTCCCTTAGAGGCTTGCATTAGTTTTCTGTTTGCTAAAAATTGCATTGCAAATAACTTTTCAACAATATATGCATCATGTAAAGCCAAATAGGGTTAAACTAATTGTCTCAACAGCTCCACAATGGGTGACCTTGCATATAAAACTTGTTTGCACTGGCTGAAGATCCTAGGTTTCACTTTTCTGGGGCTTCTGAGAAGCCAGCTGCTTGATAAGAGGTAAGTCCATTGAACACTAACTCAAACAGGATCAATGAAATATGAACACATTTTCACTGTCAAGAACATGTCTCTGTAGACTCAGTAAATACTTGATGAAACAACAAATGAATGAATGAACCCTTATTATTAAAGTTATTTATACAAGCTCAGTGGCTTCACCTGTCCTATCAGACACGTGGGATCTGAGTTGATGATCTCCAGGGTACAACACAGTTCTAATACCTTGACTTTCTGAACCTTTCCTTCATATTTATCAACCTTTGCAATCTTCAGATTATTTGAATTGAAGAATTGGCAATTCCCAGGGAAGATAAAACAACTCATCCCTACATTCCCAAAAACTCTTCCTGGAATCATCTTAGGGATTATAATCAAATATTCAGGGCCAATCACCTTATTTTGCAGGCATCCCAAGCAAACTGGGAGACAACTGATGAAAGAACTTCTATGGGGTATCCACACTTTGAAGGGGACAGGCTTACTCTATAATCACTAGTTTTGGTACAGGCTGCATTTGTTAGCACTATTAGGCTACAAACTCTAGATCATAGATCAACTTCTTCCTTTAACAGAAAAGTCTATTGAAATAAAAGGCCCTTTCTATCCCCAAAGAAGAAATAAGTACCCTATGCCTGAAAAAAAAAAAAAAAGAACCTCATGGCTTTGGAAGTACAGCTGGGCTACAAAAGAGGTGGGGGGCACCTCACAGACCTGACCCAACGTGGGAGTTGAACCTCCTCTTAAGGACAAAGGCATGCCTCTCTGGCATTCAGTGCTAATCCCACCCCACTCGTGTCCTGCTGCTGTCAAAATTACAAGCCTGCTGTTCCATTAATTAGCAAAGCTGAAGTGCTCTGCCTCTATTAGGGAAGTAAAAATTACCACTACCATCTCCCCAGGATCTTCCAGCATGAGTCTTCTCCAAGCTCCACTTAAGTTCCTCCTTGCTGCAGATGAAAGCTGCTGTTTGTTTCCCGTTTCCCTCTCCTAGTCACCATTTCCCATTTTGGAAGTTGTCAACAGTTCTCCCTTTTGCTCCCAGATTCCATGTGGTCTCATATGACAATGGAAGGTCTGACTGACCCTTGAGCCACAGACTCTGTTCATGGTTCTGTGGGTCTGGGATAACTATAAATCCCTTAGGGAAGCTGAGTGCCTTATACTTCACACTGCTTTACAAGCAGCAATTCTGCCATAGACAAGCAACTAACAAAGAACTGAATGAGCAAGAATGGAGCAGTTGGAGGTGTCAGTTACAAAGGTATCCATGGATTGCTCTTTCCTTTGCTTCTGAGTCACACCTCTTTCATTTGCATTCAGGAGAAGTGACTGTTTCATCAATAAGACAGCAATTTCCTATTGCTTGGATCTATGCCTTCTCTTTCCATTCCACCCCCATGGTGGCTAGCATCAACACCTTGCTCAGAGCATCAGCTGGTCACTGACTGATAAGATTTTAATTGAAATGAACAGTTTCAAGAGCTCCTTTGGTCAAACCTTGGTTTGGGTATAACCTGGACACCATGCTACTCACTGAGTCATCCTGGCATCAGTATTTTATTGAGCACTCATTTGATGCTGGACCCTAGGTTAGGATATGGTGCTACTAAGAAACATAAGAAATGGATCTTGCCCTTTAAGATACATCTAAGCAGAAATAGACAGGTATGCCAAATGGGACAATGAGCAGTTTTCAAAAACAGGTTATTATCTATACAAAATGCAGAGGGCCTCAAAGGGGATTCTTAAAGCCTTTCCAGGACAAGCAATAATTATCACTTCCAACCTAGATCCCTACTGGAAACAGAATCTCAGGTCCCATCTTAGACCCACAGAATGAGAATCAGACCCTGTGTTTTAACTAGAATTCCAGGGGACTCATATACATATGATATATTGGCAAGGGTATTCCAGAGTTGCCTTAGATGTAGAAGAGAAGCAGGGGATGGAGGAGGAAAAGGAGAGGAGGAGAGTGGGAGAGAAGGAAAACGGGAGAGAGAACAAAAGCAAAAGCATCCTTTAACCTGGTTTAAACAGGATGTTGAGAATCTCCTCCAGCTCCCATCCCTACCATGGAAGGACTCCTCACCACTGCCCAGGGATTCTAGACACTCAGTCATTATCCTCAATCCATCACTCAAATCCAATTCTGGAATGAAAAGGTTACTCCAGAAAATTCTTCCCTCAAGGGCATTGAGAACGACTTTTTTCCAAGTCAGGCTGTTGGGAATACTAGCTGTGCAAGCTGCTCAGAATTTTGGTAGCTTAAACCACTCCCTCATGCATTCAATACATAATCTTATCACACATCTTCCTCTCTACACTCTGAGATTTGCATTCTCTAACATCTTAATACCACAAATGCTGCCACAGATCATATTTACAGACTAAGATGCCATCTCTGAGAGTGCCTTCAAGGACAGAAAATCAAGTTTATGTCTCTCTATTCCTCTCCCTTTACAGGTACAAAACCCCAAGTACTGGAGAATACTGGACAAGGGCATGGGAAGAAGGGCTGGCCCCACACTCTTGAGCTCCACCTCTGATAAGCAAAGTGATCATCTCAGGCAATTCTCTCCCCCGGAGGGGAATTTCCAGTCCCATAAAATACCCAGTGCCTATTTTCCCTGAAACCAGAAAGACACTACCCTGTATAAAAGGTTCTGAGACTCCAAAAAGACTCTACTGCATCCACCATACTCTGATTATTGGTGACACCATCAAATTACCCCAACAGAAATCTGGGAAGCATTCTAGAAACTGCCCACCCCCTCCTTTATACATATTGACTCTGATACTTGGTTCTGTTGATTCTGCCTCTTAAATCTCTCTCAAATTCATGATTCCCTCTGTGTAGCTCCCTTGATCTCTGCATCAAATTTAGCAGCCCCTGGTTGCACCTTATACTCTGTCATTCCTGAATGGCATTTGTATTTCCTTTTACTCCTCATTACCTGATCCTTAAGTGTAGGGACCATGTCATACACATTGTTCTACTCTAGCACTTACCAGGTGCATGTCACACAAATGGGGTACAAGAAATATTGAAACTAAACATACACAAGTACTGAGACACAGAATAAGAGTGGTATATGGGAGGTAATTCACCTGGGCAGGATCCCCAGAGGAGGTGATCTTCCCAACTAAGTTTTGATCACATAAGGGTCAAGGAATGGCAGGAAGAGCCAAGGTAAGGTCAATAAACCACATGCTGCAGATGGAGAGAGCTTACTGGCTAAACAAAGTAGCAGAGTTGCAAAGTGCACAGGGAAAGAGGGTGTGGGGTGGTGGGGGCTCTGTCATCTAATGCCCTGTAAGGCAATAACTCCTGGAGAGACAGAGGTAGATGCACATGCCTTTGGAGATGTAGAGAGCTAGGGATGTTTGCAGCAACAGGCAGAGCTGGGGGGCAATACAGCTGGTCACAGGAAGTCTAAGGAACAGAGAGAAGTCCAGCACGCTCTGACCATAATGTCCAAGTCATACTCTGATCTAATCTCTGAGGACAAGATCACGATACATGGCCCCTTCTGATGGTGGGGTTGGGGCACAAGGGCCACTGGAATGTTGTCTTTTTGACTCTCTTCCTACATTACTAGAGTAGCAAAAGCAGTGTTTGTACGTGAACTATCTCCTAGGTGTCTGCCAGGCCAAAGACAGGAGAGCAGTTTACGCAAATTATGGAACTGAGTCATAAATGAGACTTTAGGACATGGACCCTTTTGTGTAGGGAAGGGATGGTTAAAGCACTTGGGGGAAGACATTACTGGTGTAACTGGGAGTACAAGGGAATCTATTAATGAAGAGAAGTGAGACTCTCAGTTCCCCTTCTGTTCTCATCCCCTTCCATATTGCCAAAAGAGAAGGAGATAGCAGGACTGGGAGAAGATGACAAGAAAAGAGAGTGAGAATAAGAGATAAAGTTGGACAGAAAGATATACATGCACAAGTTAGTACAGAAGTGAAGGTGAATATTCTTATCTCCTCTTTACAAATGCTAATGAGCTGCTGAGGCAACTGCCAATTAGGAAACTCCTCCAGCATCTATAAATATATTCCTTGGAGCTCTTTTTAAGATGACTACCACAGAGGCAGGAAATGTGTGCTGAGAGGAAGAAGCACATCTTGCACACAGAGACTGAGCTGCTTTGTGACAGTAACAGAACACACCACAGAGTGGGCACCCACATGCATCTGCTTAACCTAGGAATCCACCCACTCAGTGAGGCAGCTACCTGACAGCCACTGTTGCACTTTGAAATCCACAAACTCCAAATGGACCTGGTACCATCCTTCTCCCCAGGTAGCAGATGCACGGGAGGGATTACTAAGCAGAGTTTTCCTCCCTGGCATGAGGGTGAATATTTAGAAGCCTCAATACAAGAGATAGAAACAGAAACTCAAAGGTCCTCTTTTGGTACCTGCTAAATGCTGAGCCTTCTAAGCACCACTGAACATTATATTCCATAAAGGCAGGCAGTAACTGAGTACTTGAGGTGGCATGGTTGGGTAGTCTTTATGCTGCGAATAAGCAATGTTAAGCTTCTCTTGATTCTAACAATGTGTATTTGAACTTCACCCCAAGTAGTTATTCTCTTAACTGTACTATAGTAAGGCACTTTCCCTAACTGCTCCATTCAGCCCCAACCAGCTTGGTTTCTCCTTCTCTGTAAATCAAACAGCATATTCCTCATTGTGTGTTGTTGTCTCCTGCAACAACTGGCTTTGTCACTAGACTCTAAGCTCTTTGAAGCAAGGACTGGGTGCTTATCTGGGTGCCTCAAAAGCCCAATAAGAGCTCAAGAAGTGACCTGGCGACTGGGCAACATCCATAGTGATTTGGTTCCTTCCACACTAAAGGCCCTGCTATAGTTTGAATATCATGTGGCCTCCAAATTCATGCAGGCACTTACAAATCCAAAGTCATAATTAAAGGTTCTAAGAGGGTGTTTAGGAGTTAGGGCCTGGAGGGACAGGCTTGCCACATGACCCTTCTCTGCACCTGCTCCACAAGTGCTATTCACTGTCCTTATTAGAGCCCAAGTCAATGGGCCCATTTGATCTTGGACTTAAAGTTAAAAAACCATAGATCAACATAACTTTTTTTTCTTTTAAGTTAAGCTATCTTAGGTATTTTGTTGTAAAGAAAAAACTAACAGTGGTGCTTAACTGTTGAGCCTCTTCCTGCCTATTACTATCCCCATCTTCATCTTTCTCCTCTCTCATGCTTCCACATGAACACTAATTGTAGTCAATTTCAATATTAACTTCCTAAAGTCAATATTAGATACAAAGCCGGGCTAATGGGCTACTTTTGAAGAGCAGACATTTGCAATACTTGCCATTGTTAATTTAGCTCCATTAAAGATCACTAACAATTAGCACTTTAAACATGTGGTCAACACCTCTCTAAGCCCAGCTAATGAGCAGACTGTTTCTGTTTATTCATCACAAGACTGAATATTAGCTCAAGTTGACACTTCAGCTGTGATACACACAAATTCACTTATTCACTCTCCCTCCCTCTCTGAAAATCTTGTATCACTTCGTGTAATGCAGACACAACAAAGTGATTACTTTGGTGACAAAATGTGTTCACTATTTTATCTTTCAACTGGTTATTTTCTAATCAACAAGGTTATTTAAAGTTACCATGCCTTGTGGGTGGTAGTAATAGTGGTGTATTCTGGGTTTTTGTTAGGTGGTTAATTAGGTACTTGGTTATCCTGAGCATCATTCTTGTATGGGTCTTTCAAGTAACACAGACCATCAGGTAGTCAGTGATGAGTATGAATCAACTGCTAACTATCTGCAATACATTTGACACTCTATTTTAGAGAGTTGTAGAGATATTCAGACGTAGAATGTATGGACTGTGGAAATTCAGACTTATATAAGACTCCCTCTCCCTCTTCCCCACTACGAATATCAATAGTGACTTAAGAAGCTACCATTGGGCCCTATCATTCTAACAAGCATCCATCACCCCCACAGTATTTCTTCTTTCTACCATCTAATTCCTTTCCCATGACGTGAAATCGAGGCATGGGTATCAGTAGAGTAGCAATGGCTGATGGCACAATTTGAGACAAGAGACACTCCTAAGCAGCTGTTGTATCAGTCCCTCTCACCCTGCCCCAGGGCGTCTGCCTAAACCCACCTCCACTCCGAATTCTACAACTGTGCCATTCCTGGTATAGCCATGTGCCTTCGTAGAAGCAATGCCACAGGATCATACTGGACACAGACTGGACACCCATCAATCACAGACATGGATCAACTAGGACCAGCATTATAACCAAGTGCAGCCCAACAGGTGAGAAAGGACACATCCATAGGTCATATTACTGAACAAACTAGCAAACTAAAGCACCTTCTCCCTTTCCAAGGCAGGCATGCTGCTGTCCCTGGTCCTGAATTACTGCAGAGCTGCTATTCATAGTTTCTGTGGTATAGGCTGTTCTGGATTGTAAACCGAATGAGACACAGGAAGAGAATAAGACAATTGTTAAGATACATCAGGGGGCCTGGTACCAGAGCTGCTGGGATCCCATAGGGTGACCCAAAGCCTTGGGATTCCGCACCTGTGTGGGTGACCAGAAAGAAGCTTCTGGCTCCTGGCTTCAGATCAGCTCTACTGTGGCCACTTGGGGAATGAACAAGCAGACAGAAGATCTTACTATATCTCCTTTTATCTGTATATCTGACTTTCATATAAAAGTTAAGTAATCTTTTAAAAAATATATATCAGAGAAACTAATGTGAAGAAGTATTAGAGAACAAAAAAATACTTGATTTTGATAAAAACACAGCAATGGTAAATCAAATTGAAACTAAAAAACTACAAATTGCAACAAGATGGAGCCATTTTTTAAGATGGGCAAATAAACTTTTTAACCAGACTAGCAAAAAAAAGCAAATAAGAAAAACCAAGTAAAATTAGAGATGAAAAAGAAAATAAATAAATTCTATTTATTTTATTGTGATTATCATTTTTGCCTCCTGTTCATTTTTTCTTTTAAAATAAGTTCAAGTGCATTATTAGATCATTTATATCATATATTTGCATTTTTATAAGCATTTGATATTATAAATGTCCCTTTTAGTATGTTTTTTTGACATCTCATGTGTTTTGATAGTGTTTTTTTCATTTCTTAAAAAAATGCGGTTTTTTTTTTAATTAATTTCCTTAGTGACACATAGGTCATACAGTAACATCACTTTTCTCCAAGAAGGTTTTTGGTTTGTTTTTTCATTTCTTCAGTGGCACATAGGTCATTCAGTAGCATCTTTATTTAAATTCATGGCACTATAAATATTTTAAGTTTATTTCTGTTCTTAATTTTGTTTTATGCTTTTTTTTATTTAACGGGATGCATAATAATTGTGTAATAGAGACTATCATATCCAGATGTGAAGACACAATTCAGTATGTATCTCTACTTCCAAATCAAAGATGGACTCCCAATAAAACTGTTAAACATATCTTGACAATAGAATTCTGGACTCTGCCATTGGTCATCCCTACAATGCCAGTACATGTTTAAATAGCAGAATGAAGGACTTACTACTGTTTATGTGGGACTATACTATTGTAATAACATAGGGGGAATCAGTTGGGGAAGGGGGCTTGGAGAGGAGGAATCCTAGAGCCAATGGAACTATTTCATAAAATAAAAATAATAATAAAAAGATATGCAAAAAAGAAAATACAAAGGAATATTTTTCAAAAAAAGAATGTGTTTTTATATTCTCACTCAGTTTCAGTAACCAAGAAAGAAATGTCTATACATGCACCCTCATACACATGAACACACAACATCACAGGATCTGATTGCACCAACCCTGTGTTCCTCCACTTCATGCTTAGACTTATGAATAGCAAAATATGAAGTAGGTGGGTTGCCTATGTGAAGATTCTAGAATTTTGAGCAGTTTTTAAGTTTCTCATCAAATTACTGCATTTGGGTACTTAAATTCACCGAAGTCAATAAATATTTATTGAGCACTTACTTACACGTGTCAGGCAAAGTTCTAATCACTGTAGGTACAATGATAAACAATCAACAATTCCTTACTTTAAGAATTCTTAGTTTAGAGAGTGTCAGACAAATCAGCATTTATTTCCAATATCATATAAGAAACACAGTCAGAATACAGGGACATATGGGGAAAATAGACAGAAAATCACAAGGAGATTATAAAGCTCCAGTTTAACCAAGTGCCTAAAAACTGAATGACCAGTAAGTGGAACAGAGCAAAGAGCTATAGGGTGGTCAACAAGCTCATGGACTGGACAATACAGTGGTAGGTTCTGAGGTCTGCCTAGAAAGTCTCAGGGAATGCAGAGAGAGTAGTTAAGACACAGTGTTTCCAAAGTTATCACAGTGAAGGCTCAGTATAAACTGGGAAACAGTCAAGATTAGGAGAAAGTCTGACTCACAATGATTTTTTTTAAACAAAGAAGTCTGATGATGTCAAATGCTAAACAGAAACCAGTTATAACCTGAATCCTTCATAATGCTCCAATCTTGCTCCAGCCCTATGGAAAAGAACATATAGGTGCGAGGGTCCCTGCCATGATTCCAGCCTAACACAGCCAAGCTTTCCACCACCTGCGCAGGTACATGGGGTGCGAGGCTCTCGGGCAGCTTTCCGATCTGCCGGGGTCCTGGTCTGATGGCCTCCTTTTGGGGCGGGAAGGTTGTCCCAGGACCCTGAGAAGCGGATTGGGAACACCTCTGAGCCGCCATGCCAGGGACTGGAGTGGGGGAGGAGCTAGCAAGATCCAGGCGGGGGCCCAAGCAGCTTGGTGCGAGGGTCCCTGCCATGATTCCAGCCTAACACAGCCAAGCTTTCCACCACGTACGTGCGTACATGGGGTGAGAGGCTCTCGGGCGGCCAGTGTGCCATTTGGCGCCAGGCTGCGCCTGCTGGCCGCCCGGCCAGGAAGTTCTGGAATTTGGTTTCTCTGATATGCTGCGTGAGACGCTCCATGCTGAACCCACAGTACTCTGAGAATATGTATTAGTCCTTAAGCTTTTCAAAGGCATTTAATCTTCCTCTGAAGAACCTGTAGTCACTTTATAGTGCCGATCGCCAACATCAGCTCACTTAAAAGGCAAAATTCCGGGCTTGTCCAGCAGGATGCCCCATTACCTGATAGGATGAGGGATCAGCAGAGGGGTCACAGAAGGCAGGACTATGACACTGACTGGCATTCAAGGACCATACTCGGGGCTAGAATGTGTGAGGCATGCGTGGACCAATCCCCTGACACTCTGACCCCATTGGACGGTTTAGAAGGGCCGGTGGAGTCTATGCAGGAGGCATGACAGTCTATAGGACGCTCTGGGCTGACCAGAGCAACCTCTGGCATAGTTAACACTGGCTGGCAACAGGCCTGGTTGGAGAGCATGGTGGAGGCCTTGGCTGCGTGGAGCCTACCACTAAGGGGCACAGGAACTGGAGGGAGGCTGAGTTCTGGTCGGGTCACAGTTGTAATCCCTTGGCACAAATATCAATTCGGCTTTGACGCACCATGCCGGATTAGACCACAGCACAGTTTGATGCTCCGGAGGACCAGGATAGACGTTGGACGGGCTCGGTTAGGCCTCAACCCCATCTGAGCCATATATGAGATATACGTGGGTATGGACGAGCCGTGGCTGGGCTGAAACTCTCAACAGCAGGAACCAGAATGGATTGAAGAGCGGAGCTGGCCAAAGGACCTGCTGGAATGCGTGAAGCCCGACACCATGAAGGAGTCGGAGGGAGGAACCTGAACAGTTCCTCTGACAGGACACTGACTCTACAAATAAACACAAGAAGCATGGAGGTAAATAACCCAGAAGAAGCTTTGGAATGTGACCCACTGGAATACACTTGGCTCGGGTTGGGGCAGACCAGGCTGAGTCGGTTCACGTCATCCACTGGCAAGCCCAAGTGCTGAAACTGTGTGGGGGTCTGGCCGGGTTTGGTTGCGATAAAAAAAAAAAAAAAAAAAAAAAAAAAAAACAGTACAAAACACAAAATGCCAAGGTGAAATGGCCTGTGCTAGCAGGGAATGCAACACCCGACCAGCACTCCTCCCACTGGTTTAGGTGAGGGACGAGAGTGTGATGGGCAGAGCCGGGGAGAGATGCGATACTCATTGGTTCCAATAGAGGTCGGGGCTCAGAAGAGAACCAACCCAGGGATTAAAACCATCAGCTGATCGGAGTGATGGACGGTGGCGGGCACTGTGCTTACTAGTAGTACATGTAGGAGCCTGGACTGGGAATGCCTCAAAGTTTTTTTTAGGGGGATTCCCCTGAACAAAATGGAGGAATCAAAGCATTAATCAAAAAAAGATGGAAAATGGAGTAGATGAATCAACCACCTCAGCTTTATGCTTGCAGCAGAAAACTGGACAAGGGGAAACCCTAAGACGGACTATGTCAATCAGTGGACTCTGCACCAGCCTCATCATACCTGGACTGTTGCTGATGATATGTTGGAGCATCTAATTGATCGAGGTGACGCTCTGCTGGCTCTGCCTACAAACCTGAGAGGGCCTCCCTAAGAGGCCGTTGAACTTGAACTGGACAAGTGGGATGATGGACTCTGTATGGTGTAAACTTTTAATTAGGGAACCTCAACGGAACTTGAGCTGTGGTTATGCATCAAGGTGAAGGAATTCATGATGGGGGAAGGGTTTGGGGTGAAGGGGGGGAATCCCAGTACCTATGAAATTGTGTCATGTAATGCAATGTAATTAATGAATAAATGAATATTAAAAAATTAAAAAAAAGAATAAACAAATAATAGCAATTAAATGGTTTTTTAAAAATATAATATAGGGCCCAGCAGCGTGGCCTAGCAGCTAAAGTCCTCACCTTGAATGCGCCGAGATCCCATATGGGCACCAGTTCTAGTCCCGGCAGCTCTACTTCCCATCCAACTCCCTGCTTGTGGCCTGGGAAAGCAGTTGAGGACGGCCCAAAGCCTTGGGACCCTACACCCATGTGGGAGATCCAGAAGAGGTTCCAGGTTCCCGGCTTAGGATAGGTAAGCACCGGCCCGTTGCGGCTCACTTGGGGAGTGAATCATTGGACAGAAGATCTTCCTCTCTGTCTCTCCTCCTCTATATATATTTGACTTTGTAATAAAAAATAAATAAATCTTTAAAAAAATAAAAATATAATATATTGAGATTGCCCTGATATTAAATTACATTCTCAAGCTAAAAGTATTAAAAGGTGGATAGACAAAAACATAGAAATGAATGGAGCCTGAGATATAACTCTAACATTCTGGCATATTTTTCAATCTAAATATAATAAGAGAAGAATGCAAATTATGGAGAGAAAAGATACTCAATATAGTACTTAATAAACAGAAAAGTACTCAATAAGTGGCACTGGAAAGTGAACTATTCAGAAAAGAAAAATCTTTGCAATCTCATACCATACAGAAAAATAAATTTTAGATTAGAAACCCAAACCTTAAAAATGACATTAAAAAAAATCTTAAGAGAGGGACTGGTACTGTGCTACAGGAGGTTAAGCCACAGCCTGTAACATTATCACCATATATGAGTACTGGATTCTCAACTTCTAACCCACTCCTGTTTCAATGCACTTGAGAAAGTAGCAGAAGATGACCCAAATGCTTGGACCCCTGCCATCTACATGGGAGATCTGGGTGGAACAATTGTCTCCTAGCTTTGGCTTGGCTTAGCACCAGCTATTGGGGCCATTTGGGAACAGAACATGCAGATGGAAGATTCTCTCTCTCTCTCTGTAGCTTTGTCTTCAAATAAATAAATAAATCTGTAAAAAAAAAAAAAAAACCTTAAAAGAAAATATGAGTATTTGATCCCTGAATAAAAAGACCTTTCTAGACATAAAAGCCTTGAAAGAAATCACAAAGGCAAATATTGGCAGTTTTGTCTATATAAAATGTTTAAATACACATCAGATTTCAAACAAAATTAGAAAGGCAAATGATGATCTGGAAAACATATTTACAACAAACGTAACAGGAATATTCACCCAGCTCCATATTTAAAGCATAACCAAAGAATATAAATATGTATTCTGAAAGAGAAGGAAAATAGCTAATAAACATAAGGAAAAGTAGTCAACCAAATTAGTAATCAACCAAATGCAAACTAAACAATGAAAGATTTGAAAATCCATTAAATTTCAAAGCTTTTGAAAAGGAAATAATCCTCACTGTTGGCAAGGGTTTGATATTACCCCTCAGTGCCCATGCCCTTGTTAGAGCAAGTAAAATTACAACAGCCTTCCCAGAAAGCAATTTGGCAGTGTGAATCATAATAACAACACTGTGTATTGCAAATGACCTAGCAATTCCCCTTCTATATGTCTAACCTAAGGAATGAAGGAAAATGAGAATAATAGACAAGGGATTTCATGCAGTACATTTGACCAAAGCTCCAAACTGCAAACAGCCTGGAGGTTCAACAGAAGGGGGGAAAGTTAGATAAACTTGAGACAGGTACAAATAGAAAACCAATCAGCCATTAAAAGGTTTTATTGAGTACTTTTTAATTTCATGGAAGAACGCTCACAACAGGACACTAACGATACATGCACTGTATATGTTAGGCTGAATCATATGAAATTACTGAGGCTAAACTGTTTTCTTTTTACCTTCTGAAATAGAGATTTGACATGATCCCAAATATGTACAGATAAACTATACTTCTGGCTTGTGAGATTATGAGGATAATCACTTTCTTCCTTATACTTCTCTATAGTTTTCATATGTTCTATCATGAATATGTATTAAAATTATAATGTTAAAAAGTACATGAGGCCATATAAAGAAACACTCAAAATTCAAATATATGTTATCCCACTTCTCCATCTTTTTTTCTGGATTTTATAACCCTATGCTTCTTTGAGCCCTTCATCTCTATGCCCTTCTTCCTCTTTGTCTATTCTTCAACTCATCTGCATGTTCTATAATGTGCTCATTAAAGTTAATCCCCCGAATAAGAAGCAGGGCTCTAGAAAGGGTCGGATGTGGCACCAGCCCCCCTTCTCCATGACAGCTTCCCAGAAGAGGCGCTTCATGCCCAGAAGTGGTCCTGAGCCTTTTGTTCAGCAGAAGTATCACAGAAAGACCACGGCAGGCAGCTCCTGCCCACTTCTGTGGCTGTCTCACTAATGCTGAGACTGAGGTTCCTATCCTTGTTCCAAAGTAGGCTCACAGGTGAAAAGATAGGCTCACGGCTTTGGGGGAGAGAGGCCAATGCTGTCCTGCAATAGCACATGAGAAGGAGTAATTCCAGCTAAACAACCTAACCTTTTGGTGTGCTCTACATGCTAGATACATGCTTTTTGGAGTTTCCATGTGCAACATTATGAGGATTCATACCTCTTGGTGACATGTCCCTCCCAACACTCATTGACTGCACCTCTTATGGAGCTCTGGGCTTCTAGGCAGAAAGCACATCAGACTAGAAGTCAGAGCTTTGATTTGGCGACTGTCAGAAGCCAATTCATCCTCCCCACTCTGACATTTTTCAAGTGTCCATCAGAATTTTTATATCACCCCTGTAAAGAACAAATAAATGCAAGGAAAAACAGCTTGCAAACCACCACACTGTATATAAAAGCAAGGTGTTAGTTATGATGCCTTGTATTGTAGCCTTTTATGGAAGCAGTTATAGGTTTTATGTTTTTCTGATCTCAAGATTTGGGGCTCTGGCTAAATTTCCTTCATCCCTGGTCTGACCAACTTTGAAGAAGAGGTGGGTCCTTGTATCTGTGGCCTTGATTAGAGAATGCCTAAATCTTCCCACTCCTACTTGTATCATCCTTGTGTTTCAAGTACCAAGACATAAATGTGCTGACTGTAAGCCTGAATTCTTTTCAAATATCCATTGGAGAACACAGGGAATGTGGCTCCCATGCATGGTGAAGTCTACGTCAAGATAACCACAGGCACCTCCCTGAATCTTCATGCTTGTGACCATTTCAGCACTTCCACTAGGGTCCTCAGGCCAGACCTGAGAACACAGTGTTAGTTCATGAAATGCCAGCCAAAGTCGCATGCAGCTGCCTCTGCCCATCCACTTTCTCCTCTGACAACTGAATATATCCTTACAATGCCCTTGCATAACCCATAGAATGATCCAGAGGGGGCCAGAGTCTCCAACTGTCATTACATCAGCCTCCAGTAAAAAGAGTTTCTTCCTCTTAGCACCTTCTCCCACTACTTCTCAACCAGAAACAACTCCTAAATGCTTCCAAAAGCTTACAAATATCCCAGATCATGGAGTTGATCAACAACCATTCTTCTTAAACATACCCCAGCCTACAGGGTCGTATCAGGGGCTAGAACCACGTAGAACAAATGGAAGGTCAAAACGGGAAAATCTTTTTGGAGCTTCTGGTACTTCATTTACAACACAGGAAACAGAAAGCAGTGGAAAGTGGGTTTAAAGGCACATGATGGATCGGGCAGTCTAATCTCAGTCAAACATTTCTACTCCACAAGGTCTAAGGAGTACCTCACTACAGATGCATGTATCTGAAGATGCAAGGGTGGGCTGACGGATAACAGAGTAGAACATTGCTATCTAGTGTCTGTCACTAGCTCCATGTGGCTATCTAAACTTCCTTCTTTTTTGGTCTTAATAGATTTTTAATATATTTATTATTTACCATGATACTTTTTTAGGTATAGGGGTTCTCCTCCTCTCCCCCACCGCATCCCTCCTTGTTTACTGCATAAGATTTAAAATTCAGTTTCTCATTTAGTCATACCTAAGGTGGCTAGTAGCAAGCAGCTATCATACAGCACAGAACAAATATGTAGCTAGTGGCTGTTGTTTTGGAGAGTGCAGGCAGGACATCATGGGACACATCATGATAGAAAGTTCTGTTGATATCATTCATAGATAGATTTCCTATGAACAGTAAGCTTTCTGAGGGCACAATATGTGTCATGTACTCCAGTAAAATGCACTGGAAATGTTCTCCAAAACCCATACCCAATGACTGAATTCTTCTTCTTCTTCTTCTTATTATTATTATTATTATACCCAATGACTGTTAAAGAACAGCTCATAATGCAACCGAGGAGGAGATCAGTCAGCAATGACCCAGAGTCCATGAAAAACAAGTCTATCACTCAGGGGGAGCTACAATGATGGCCTTCTGTGTTCTAAACACACAGGCATAAAGAAGAAACAACTAAATGAGAAGCAAAATCCCTTACTTCTCTAATGGGGAAAAAATTCTCACAAAGGTAAAACCTAATGTTTTCCAGGGAGCATATCAACATTTGCATGCACGCTTACCTCATAATGTCCCTCTTTCAGCCCAATGAAATGCTGAGTGACCATACCTGCAGTTGTCAAACAATAAAGAGCCATCCTTCCCAGGGGCTTTTGAAATCCACTGTCCCACTCAAGGCAAGATGAGAAGTCACCGAGAAGACTGGATGCATATTTCTATCAAGCAGGAAACCCTTCACAGACAGGTTTGCACTTCTTCTGCTCTACATCCTCAGAATGCACAGTAACTTGATCAAGAGAATTCCAACCAATAAAAAAATGAGTGAGCTTTAGAAAGTTCAGGTTATAAAGGGTCTAATAGATATTATTTTTACATAAAGGGTCGCTCCTTAAAATGAGACCACAGGGGACAGAAATTAGCTGCTTACAGAGGCAAGAAAAAGAGCAGGCCCCCTGGATATTTTCAGCCCCTGGAAATCTTAACAATATATGAAACAAAGCAAAGAGCTACTGTGAGTCCTGTTTGTTCATATAAAAGTGATTGATAGAATTAGGGCTTAGAACGAACTGAATATATAATGAACACTTTGTTTCTTTTTTGTAAACTATGAGTATATCTGTATATTTGTTCATATCTCCTATTATAAAATAACTCATATCACTATTTCAATTTTCAGATTTTTTTTTCTTACAGCAATGAAATTCTGTCCTGTTTTGCTACCCCTGTTTTCCACCTAGAAGATTTGTCAATGTCCAGCTCAAAAATTCAAAATGTAACTTCATGTCCTGTTTGTTCAGTTTTCCCATCTGCAAAATGTGAGATCAACCTCGTAAAGTTAATGTGAGAATTAGCTGAGATTATGAGTTTCCTTGTGGCTGGTAGAGGGCAGGTGTCTAGTAAATACTGGGTGGTGGAGTGAATGAACGGATCAATGAAATGTCTGGACTGTGTGATTGATTCATCACCAGGCTCATCTGAACTAACCTGGGAGCAGCCAAATTGCAGAAACCCTTCACGTGTAATGGTTTCCTCATGCTGTCAGTGTCAAAAACTGTAGACACACTTCCTCCAGAGAGCTTGCCTTGCAGAGTCAGACACTGAAAAGGTGAGAACATTACAGTTCCCACAGAAAAAAAGTCTTTCCTTCAACCATAACATGTTTTGATTCTGTGTGCAAAAGGAAAGAATGGAAACATGTCAGCTTTGGGGCTCTAGGATTAAGCCTTTTCCATCAAAATCCACTCATAGACTTGGAAGTGTTCACCTTCCATCAATAGAGCAGCTGAATCATAACTATGGCCTTCTTCCATACAAATAACATTGCTGACCAGGAGTCTGCAGACTGGAGACCTCCTGGTGGCCTTTTCTCATTTCTCTTCATCCTTTGAGCTTCCAACATTCTTAACATAAGCAAGCCAAAAATATGGCTGAGGTTGTTCCCTCCCCAACCATTCAAGTTCCTAATTAAGCTTTGCTATAAGAGATAACAACTAGCAAGCAACAAGATAGATAAGAGGGCATCCCAGACAACAAGTGAGAACCTCAGGGATGAGAATCAGGCAAAGGAAACACCACATTTAATGAGTTGTAAAATGCATCATTAGTTTACATGCCACAAAGAAACAATAAACTGCTGCCCATTAAACTACTACAAATGGTAAACTGTAAGATTCATCCTGACTTCAGAGATGGTAAAATGTACAAAGAAAGAGGATTTTAGAATTAAAAAGAAGGAACTAGCATTTATCCAGTACTCATTATGCTACAGGCACTGAACTAATAAATTTTTATACACATTACTTCACTTAACCCTCAAACAACCTTATGAAATAAATGAAAGTGTATGGAAGACTAGCATTTTATGGAGGTGAAAAGTGAGGTTACAGAGAGTCTATACAATTTTATTAATGTCATGTAATTAGTAGGTAGAAGAGGTGATATTGAGCCTATAACTATTTCACTCCAACTTCCATCTTCTTAACCCTTTACCCTTTGGATACAGGCTGGGGAATTTTACAGAGGGAAAATGAGTAACCTAACAGAGGTAGGACTCAAACATTAAAATTGCCAGAGCACATTAAAAAAACTCACCAGAATGAGTTTAACTAGAAAGGACCTTAGAGATGATGTAATATGAGTATATACTTAATGGAGAAGTCCAAAGATGTTACCTGATCTTCCCAAAGTTACACAGCTAATTGGTATAAAAGTGCAGATACTAGTCATGCCAGGTAATAAGATGAAGCTTGCAAGACTGTACTTTCCAGAATTTTCCCATTCTTATTTTCACATTCTAGGCACTTTCCCATCTCTGTTCATCATGTCTTCTCTGTGACCACGTTGGTAGGGTCTTTCACTGTTGCAGACCATGAGGTCTGAGATGCACAGCCTTCTCAGCGTGGGAAGGGGAAATGGACCTTGGGATCTGGGTTCCTATCCATTTAGCTCAAACAACCCAGCACACTTAATTTTGAGGTGCCTTGTGCACTCCCTTGTAAAATGAATCTAATAACATCAAACTCATAGAGCTACAATGGCACATAGTAAATGGACATTTGATGAGGCTACTGTGGCTATAACTACTGAAATAGTTTATGTATACATATGGTTCAAGTGTATCGGCCCCAGATTCATGTGATGGAAGCTTGATCTTCAATGTGGCAACGTGACAGGTGCTAGACCTTTTAAAGGTAGGGACTAAAAGTGGGCAATCAGGTAAGTTGAAGCCTTGCCCTTGGAAGAGACTAATGCTGGTCTCACAGAGTGAGTTTATTACTGTAAACAGCAAGACCAGCTCCTTCTAGGTCTCTAGTTTCCTGTCTTGCCATATAAACTCTACTCTTGACACTCTTCCCACAATGTTACTTACCATTAGATCCTCACTGGTTGCTGAACAGATGCAGCCACCCAATTGATGGCACACAATTGCATACTCAACCTTCAAAACTGTGAGTTAAATAAACCTCTTTTATTTATAAAGTACCTAGCATTGAGTATTTTATTAGGGCAGCAGAAAACAGACTATCATACGGCTTTTACTGTCCTCTCACTTTTCATGGCTTATTGGTTCTGATATGAACAGTTTACTTTGCATTTTCTTTTTTAAAGTTATTTCATTTTTATTGGAAAATCAGATATACAGAGAAGAAGAGAGACAGAGAGGAAGATCTTCCATCTGCTGGGTCCCTCCCCAAGTGGCCACAATAATCAGAGCTGAGTTGATCCAAAACCAGGAGCCAAGAAACAGGAGCTTCTTCCAGATCTCCCAAGTGAGCACAGGGTCCCAAGTCTGTGGGCCATCCTCTACTGCTTTCCCAGGCTACAATAAGGGAGTTGATTGGGAAGTGGAGCAGCCAGGACACTAACCAGCATGCATATGGGATCCCAGTGCATTCAAGGCAAGGCAAGGTCTTCACCCACTAGGCTACTGTGCCAGGCCCAACTTTGCATTCTCTAATATGAAGCATGTTCTCTCGGCTAGAAACAGTGGAAGCAAGAGGACAGGCCTGCATTCTTGCCTCCTCCTTCTCTCTCTGTACAATAGACCATCTTCCCTAAGCAGAAAATCAAATCCCTCCTCCATCATCACTATTCACAAGCTTGCCTCGTGCTGGCTTCAGTCCAGTTATCTACCCTTTTATTGGCTTTCTGTAGAAGACCTTTAAAAACAAGCTTCTTGAAGAACTCCCTTTCCTTTCATAATTCATCCAGGTTTCCAAAGTATGGCCAATCCTCCACACTTCATAGCATCTGAAGCTCAAGGTCAAAGCCATTTACATTTAACCTTCCAGCCACTTTGGTTTGAGTGTCAGTACAAGAAAATTGCCTTGTCCCATCTTAGGGAGCTTTATGCTTCTAGTTGCATGCATATTAGAAGACAATGTGAGACCATTACGCTGCAGGCTGCCAGAAGGAAGGGGTGGCCTTCAAGCTAGGAAGGAGAAAGGACCAAAGGAGGCAAGCGGCCCACAGTATGGGATGATTTAATAATCCTATTTTCCCCTTTAAAGAGATCCAATTGGGAGAAATGTTCCCAGCATCACAGTAAGCCCAACCTTGCAAAGTCAATAGGCATAACCAAAGTACATGCCCCAGTGATGGTTCACCTCCCAGACATATCCTTGGCAAACCTGTTTCCCCTAGAGGCCAAATTTCAGCCCCTCTTTTGGCTGTAGCTTTGATATTGCCACTTTTGTGGGACTTTGTGGTAGATGCGTGCTACTATTTGTGAAAAGTTTCTATTTAGGTGCAGTCTCCACAAATGCTCTACCTAACTGATACTGTTTAGTTCTCCCACCTAACCAGAGGGGTCCATACTATTCCTACATTTTATGGAAAATGGGAAAAATCAAGTCATTTGACTAAAGTTATGCAGCTAGGAAAGGATGAATTCAGAATTTGAACTTACATGTATCCCATTCCAAAATCTACACTTAGAGTCTCACCCACGTGGCTGCCTCCTCTAGTTTCCAAGTCACGTTGCTAAGGTGGAGGTTCTATCTCTCTTGGGTGGGATCTGATCATGTTTTCTACAGCCTCACAATATTTGATATGCCTGGAATGAGCCCCAAAGCTTAGGATTCTGTGGTGTCACAAGACAGACTCCTGGAGTCCTTCCTCAGATTCCTGTTGAGTTCTGTGGTTAGCACCCTGCCGGTACGATTGTGCTCTGAAACTCCACATGTCTGTTTAGGCCTTGCCCATCTCTCCCTATGCTCCTCTCTGAGCACAAGACAGAGAACATGATGCCTTACTCCCTGTACCCCCAATCACTGTTTGGGGCATGCAAGAATGGAGGGAAGGTCCAGTAATTTAAAACCAAACTTTCCTGAGCCTGAAGGTCTTCCTATTTGGGACTCTGGCAACTGCTCCTTCTCCCAACTCCCCACCTAAAATGAGGTGCTAAGCAACAGGAAACTTGTTCTGATGATGGTCGCTTAGACCCTGTGTATTTCACTACTGACTACTGACCTCCGCCAGGACAGCACAACAGACCCTTAGCTCTCAGCCAGGCATTCTGCCAAGCCCTTTAGATGTGCCAATACCAATCTGGTTTTGAAGTGGGGAGTCAATTTCTTCATGTGCAAAAATGACTGTAACAACCCACACAACAAGAAGTGGCTAAATTGAAATGAAAAGTCCCATAAAACTCCCCATGTCATTGATTGCAAATGACACGGTAATTATAAACACAACAGTGAACATTATTATCAGGTTCAAGTGTTACTTGAATCCAGCCTGCATGCTCAGTAAAACACGGTGGTTCTGGAAAGTTTTGGGAAACGTATGCAGTGTGGTAAATCTAACTTAGGTGAAATCTCATTCTAACTGTGTGGATCAAATTTACTTCTCAAAATGCTACACGACCCTGAAGACCCTAGGGACTAACACAATTCTTCCCCCAGGACCTGGACAAATTTTTATGCATGGTCATGACTATTTCCACCAATTTATATAAGGTTGAGGCAGAGATACCCAGATGCTCACCAAGCCCCTCTTCTGAAGCACACAGCTCTGTTAGAGCCTCCTCTGCAGTTAGGAGCAGCCATATGACTGAGCTCTAGCCAAATGAATGTGAAAGGTGTTAGATGCTACTTCCAGAACAGGCCTGTGAAATCATCCCATATGTACCCTGCACACTCTCCCATCCTTGGATGATTGGTTACAGAGGTTCCAGTAGAGGATTCCAAGGCAGCAGAAACAATAGTAAAACCACTGAATGGAAAGATCCTGGGTTTTGGGTTGTCACCAGTCAGGAAACTCTGTCGTGAACTTTGAGCTGACCAACAAATAAGCTTCCATTACACTATTCCTCATTACAAAGCATTACAACCATAAAGCTATGCTGACCAATAAGCAGAAAACATTGCCACTGTGAACAAATTTTTGATGACATATGAAGGTCGTACATTGTTAAAGCTCTAAACAAACTGCTTTTTAATCTCTATTTTGATGACTTGTATCTATACAAATGTATTCTGTAAAGGTCTTTGTTCTCTTTAGAAATGATAAGGTGGTATCACTGGGCACAAGAACTGAAGCAAAACTCAAAGAGAAAAAATAACAATGAGCACAAAGAAGAGAAACACTTGGAAGGACTCAGTTACTAGCTGTCCGGTCTTTTTCCTAACAGAGTTCATCCATCATCACCACACTTCTGACATGTAAAAGTGCCAGGCAAATTTTAGGATCCATATGAAAAAACAGTACTTTAGACTTTTCTGACTCCCAAATCTAAATCCTTGTCCTTGTCATTCAACCAGCCCAACTGCAACTGCATCTCCAGGTAGCAGCAGTTGTCATTTATATGGCATCTAAGGTTGAAATATTCATTTGCTATCCTCTAGTTGTGTCACCATCAGAGAATGGGATACCCATTTGTTTCATATCTTCAGGTCCATTATAATAGTTTCATTAAATCCTCTCACATTCTTTCTTGAGGTGAATCTCATTAACTCCATTTCAGACATGAAAAATCAGGCTCAAATTATTTGCCCAAGGTCACACAAGTGTTTAGAATGAAATTTGATACTGATTTTCACTTGCGTAAACACTGCAATTGACTGGCATATGCCCTAAACAGTTAACTACACCTGGTGTTGTACTGGTGTCTGCTTGTTCTGCTCCTGAAAATCTCAGAACTTGTACCAGCTGGTCATTGAATACATTGGTAGTTTACATCTGCTATGAACAGAGTATTTACATAATGCAAATCAGCAAATGCTACAAACACCACAAGAAGTACATTTATTCCTTTTTGTAAACATCGCATTACTGGTTACAATTTCTTACTTTATACCAGTATGGCAAGACTGTCCTGATGGTACTTTGCTGAAATTTCAGAAATATTAAGTAGAAGAAAATATTCCTGTGTTGTAGATTTGGGAAATTAGAGATATATTTATATGGATCTCTTCAAATAAGTTGCTTAAAAAAAATAACCAACAGGAATAATGCTATTTTTAGATGAGGAGGCAGTTGAATTCTGGCAGCAGTGTGGAGAACCATGGAGAAAAACGACTTAGAGGTTTTGTTTTAAACTAATGGATAAAGAGGGTACCATAGGCTCCTTGAGGTAAGTTATAAAACTGAGGTTATAGTTTAGAGAGAGAGAGCGCAAGTGAGAGAGAAAACACGCAGTTTGCACATTAATAAAGGAGCACATATAATCCAAAACAGAAGTTAAAATCATATGATGCATTCTACGCCAAAGAAAAATGATAGGAATTTTTCTTTGATTAACTTCCCAAGATTTAACTCCTTGAATCAAAGTACATCTTAATTGGATGAGCACACACAAATCTGATATTTGGGGAAAGAGCTATAGAAGTCTTTGTGGTGGTTTAAGCAGTTGGCCTTTAAGTAAACATGTGGAGAATAATCCTCATGTGAAAAATACAGAAATCGCTACTTTAACTTGTGGCCGTCAGCAGTTATCCCCAAATCTGGCTGATCATCACATTTAGTTGAGGAGATTTTAAAAAATATAGAATAGGGTGTCTTTTTTTAGATTTAGCAAGTCTAAGAAATAAGTATGTTTGCCAGGACTGAAGTAAAATATTCACTGAAGTATCAGAGCAAAACAATAATTAGGACAATTAAATGATCCTAACCAATAGACCCAAATGTGTCCAGGCAAGAGACAAGCATTTAGGGCAAAGAGCATTTATAAGAGAATCCATGTTTGAAAAAGTTGCAGTTAGATCCAATGGAGCTCTGAGTCTATAAGAGGAAAACTAATTTCCATTTCTCAGCTTTGTTTGGAAGGCAAGTTACTCAACTTGCCCAAGCTCAGAATCCTCATTTGTGAAATGGGGAGATGTACAAATTGCCAGGCTATCTCAGAAGATACTTATCACACTTCTTGGCATGTAGGAAGTCATAATTCATTATTTTCCTGCTATTAGGTTTCTTCTTTTTAACTCTGTTTTGGAAACATTTTTCAAAACCAATGCATATACAGCCGCAGAAGCTGCTACCTGCCCCGTGCTCCTTACCTTAACGTTTCCAGCACCGATCTATAGTGGACTTCAGCAGTCCCCCGAGGGAAACAGAAGAGTCAAACCACGGTACCAGCAAGCAAGATTCCAGCTGTAGTCTGGCTCATCTCCCTACAGGACTCTGAATGAACCTCCTGCTGCCCATGGTCTTACTCTGTAGTACTGCCAATTGGGCACAAACAGAGCTTGTAGTGGCCAGAAGCTCTAATGAAGAGCTCAGAAGAGGTTAATGAGAAGGCTGACACTAGGCTCATGGATAACAAGCCAGCCTGTCACTATCCCCTGGAGCTTTCACGTCTTGGTCAGGGAGGATGTTGGCACCCCCAAACTGCTGCACTGAAAGTCAGCTAATTGGAGGCTTGATGACAGATGACACCAGGTTTCCAGGAAACAAAATGATGTCTTTAGCTCCAGAGTTATGCAGTGAAGGAGAGGAAGGATGAGAAATTCCCCCCAGAGAAATACAACCGAGGTTCCAGGGGGCAGTGCATAAAGCATTAATGGAACTCCAGCCATCACCAGAATATGTCAGGGAGTAAAGGAAATGAGCAAAGCTAACAGTGGAGAGTGCTACTGACCCAGCTGCCAGCTGGCAAAACACACTGGAAAGGAGATGTGGTCAGGCAGACAGAGCAGGACAGCCAAGGGGGACCACAGAAGAAGGACTTAAGGGAACAGCTCAATGTGTACTACTTGAGGGGAAAGAGGCATCTTGCAGGAAAAGCAATGAGGCAAAGGGTATGACAGAAGGTCCCCAGGCACACTGTGGTCTCCAATACATTCATGAAAAATACTGTTTTAAAAACACATAGATTTCAAAAAAAGTCTTGCATGACAATAAACTTACATTTTAATTCAATTTTTCTGACCTGATTGAAGTACTCTCATATATATTGCAAGGAATTATCACAGAAGAGATTTAAAAAAAACCACAAGTGGAAGGGGCAGGTTTATAAAGAAAGGAATGGCAGACAAGCATGTGGAAAGATAACTCTGGGGCTGGCATTGTGGCACAATGAGTTAAGCCACTATCTGTGATGCTGGCATCCCATACTGGAACACCAATTCCCAGCTACTCTGCTTCCAACTCAACTTCCTTCTAACATGCCTGTGAAAACAACAGAAGATTGTCAAAGTACCTGGGTCCCAGACACCCACATGGGAGACCTGGGTTGGGTTCCAGGTTCCTGGCTTTGGCCTGGTCCATCCCTGGACATTGCAACCATTTGAGGGATTAAACAGCTAAAGAAAGATAGCTCTCTCTCCTTGACTTCCAAATAAATAAATAAATAAGGAAATGTAGCACAAAAGAAAGATTAATGGCAATGGTGTGGTATGGGGAGAAAGGGTAAGAGGGTTCAGAGAAAATTAGGTCACCCAATTTCTCATTAAATGGCTGGAGTAGAGTAGCTGTCATTTCTCATAGAGAGAGAAGTTTCCAGATCTTCATGCTGGTATTTTTTTTCTACTTCCAAATTTCCAAATAACTTCCATGTAGATGAAACATGCCAAACACACAGTACTTCACACTTCCTACTGAAGCTAGTTCTGAAGCTGCTGTGTTTTCCGCTGCAAGTGTTGGGAGGGAGGAGATGGAGAAAGTGTGGTACTGATGAGATGTGACAGGAAATGCTTCCCATTCCGCCTCAGCACCTGGCTCAGCCTGGCCCCATCACCGGGCTCCACTTGGCCCCAGCTGCTCACTGCATGAGCCTCATTTCCAGCAGCTTCTTCCTGGACACAGTTCCAAGGTCCAAGCCTAAATGCAAATGAGGACACACAGCCCAAGTAAAAGCCACTTCTCCCCCAAGACAGGAGCCACATAGGAGTGGCAGGTCCCTTGGCTGCATTAATGGATTAAATTTATATCCCAATTAATTCACACAGCTTTAAAAAGTCTATCAGTTGTTCATGTTTGATGTCCTCCATTAGCTTGGGAACTCTCAGGGACAAAGTCAACACCTCTCCATTTCTCCCAGGAGCTTTGAGAAAGTAGAGCTCATACCTATTAATCAACCCAGACACCAGCAGAGCCTCTACACACCAACACTTAGTAAATTCTTTTTGATGATGATGGTATTTTTAATTTTCCCTCTACACCTCCATCCAGGGAGGATTCTCCTTCAAAATAGAGAAGTTCTGGAAATTGATGCTGTCTGTTAAAAAAGGAAAACACACACACAGGCACCAATTATGCAAAGAAGTGCCAAGACACTGGAGAGACCAGGAGCTCAGCCAAATAGAGTCAAGGAAAGCCATTGTTCACTGTTAGGTAGGAATGGACTATACCATCAGTGCTTCTACCACCCTGAGCTCAAGTTCAGCTGGGACTTCCTAGGTCTCAGATTCCTGCATTAGTTAGGATTATGGCTGGCTCAGAGTACAGCTCACAGGGAGCTCTACCACAATGGCAAAAACAAGCAAAGTACTTCCAAATCTTCAGTGATGAGAAATTTGGAAATGGCATTTGAGTTGCCTCAATAGTGGCTATCTTTGTGATCCACTATCTTTTCAGATGATCTTTGTCTCTTGGTCATAAGATGATGGAAGCATCTCTTCACATCATAACCCCATTCCATGAAGAAAGGGTAAAGAGCAATCAGCTTTTTCTTTGGATGACCTTTTAGAGAAGACAGGGCTTTTCCATTGAATAAATAAATTGTCACAACTGTGTCACAGGACCTTCCCTAGAAGCAAGAGAAGCTAAGAATTCCCTACCCTTTATAATTAGGACAAAACAGGGAGATCTTTGGAATATATACTAAGTACACAAGTCTTCACTTCTGTCCCCCCCCCCCAAACACACACACACATCCACAAGGCAAAAAGACCCTTACCTTCTTCTGGGAGGGATACTGTGGGGTGGCTCTTGTGTCCCTTCAAAATTCATATATTGAAATCCTAACTCTCAGTATGAAATTTTAAAGTGGAGACATTGGAGGTGATGAGGCTTCATTTCCATGAATGAGATTTGTCCCCTTTGGTGAAAAAGACTTCAGAAAGCTCACCTATCCATTCTACCATCCATGAGAAGTAGTCCCTCACAAGATACACATTGCAGGTGCCACGACCTTGAATTTCCCAGCCTTTGGGGATGTGGGAAATGAATGGTTGTTGTCTATAAACTACCCAGTCTTTAGTGATTTTTTTTTTAAATAGAAGTCTGAATAGACTAACCCATTAAGGACAATCTGTCTTGCTCCCATAGATAAAGAGGCAAACTCAGAGATTTTAAGCTTCTTTTCAAATATCAC
Source organism: Ochotona princeps (assembly GCF_030435755.1). NCBI lineage: Eukaryota > Metazoa > Chordata > Mammalia > Lagomorpha > Ochotonidae > Ochotona > Ochotona princeps. The sequence continues at coordinate 88,786,820 of NC_080834.1, read as the reverse complement.
ATGGCTTGTAAGCTGTATAAAAAGATGGTGAACACAGTTCTCCAGCCTCAGCTCAGAGTTGTTTCTGTCACACCACTGGTCATTCCTATCACATTACATACTTGACTGTGCTGCTACTGCAATCCTGCCCTTTGAAATTCATTTAAAACTAAGATGCTAGAGAGACTCGCAAAATGGCCGACATAGGAGGAAGACTGTGAGGGAGCTCACAGACAGAGAGGGCTAGAACGCGACAAAAGCGTAAGTGGAGCAGCATAGAACTACAGGGAGAAGAACGTGAAGTTCCCTGGACAGTGTGGAGCCAAAAAAATCCACACAACTCAGAAGAGCAACCAGGGAAAAACAAAACAAAGGGCAGGGAAGACGACTTTCCGCTCCTGACCTGCTGAGTCACCTTTGAGTGCAGACGCTGAAAGCCACAGTCGACCCACAGACCGACCCGCAGACGCTGTGGCCGCGAGGACCGGCGGTGTTCGGGACCCGCTAGCACTTGCTCACCCTGGTCGCCAGGACCCGCCAGGAGCTGCGCCCGCTGCAGTCGTCAGGACCTGGAGTCATCGGGACCCGCCGTCATCCGCCCACCCTGGTCGCCAAGCCCCGATGGGACCTGCACCAGCCGCAGCCTCCAGGTTCCATCCGCCTGCACCCGCCGGGACCTGCAACGGACGCAGTGGCCGGGAGACGCACCCGTGGCGAGGGTTCCCACCAGAGGAAGAGGCAGACTGCAAGAACCTGAGGTTTGAGTGAGTTGGGTGGGGACAGTGGTGGGTTGGAGGCTCCGGGAGTTGGCCCCCCAGGGGCATGCACAGAGCCTGAACACCCTTGATGCTCATCTCCCCGCCCCTCCCCCCCCCGAGACTCCAGTGTCTAGGGACACCGGGCGAGTGCCTCGAAACTGCCAAAACTGTGTCTGGGAGGTGACGCACAGTGGTCCTGTGCGCTGAGGAGAAAGGCAAAAGGCACACTGAATACTCCCCCGTGCCTTTGCGGTCTGGCACTCAGCTGGGCGGTGCTATCCCACAGGAACCCAAGCACGCCTCTGGGCTGGGCAGTCCCGTGCTAGTGCTGGGGCGGTCGGTCCCCTGCAAGTGCTGAGGTGGGCGGGCCTGCGCAGGAGGCGTTCCCAGAGAGCACCTGGAACCTCCACGCCCTGCAGTCCCTGGCACTAGGGACACACCGAGAAAGCACCTAGAATCCTCCGAGCCCTGTGATCCCGCGCACAGGGGGTGTGCACAGAGAGTGCCTTCACTCCCCCATGCCCTGTGGTAGCATACCTGTAGGGGACTAGCTGAGAGTGCGCTTGGAATCCGCTGGGCCCTGGAAGTGGCGCCCTGAGGTCCAGTGTTCTGGAGACGCACCAAAAGTGCCTTGAAAATTCCCACACCCTGCTACTCCATGCCTGCAGACTCTGATCTCTACAGGATAGTGCTTGGAGACCCCTCAGCACACTGGTGCCTAGGTCTCTCAAAAAAGAAACACTAACACAATGGGAAGAAATACCAGAAAAGGTAATGATCCAGATGAGAGTGCCAACACCCTACCAATAAAGGATCAAAAGCCAATGTCTATTTCGGAGAAGCGAGATGAAGACATAGAAGATCTACCAGACAAGGAATTCAAAAAAATAATGTTAAAATATGTCAGAGACAATGAGAAGAATTGGGAGGACTTCAAGGAATTCAAGAACCACATAGCCTCAGAAATACAACAAATGAAAAGTAAAATCCTTGACTTAGAGCACAAAATTGAGAGCCTAACCAACAGAACAAATACAGCAGAAGAGAGGATCTCTGAAACGGAAGACACACAAAACGAACATACCCAGTTCATTAAACAGCTGGAGACAAGTCTGAACAAAGCCAATAAGACCATACAAGAAATGAAAGACAACCTCAGAAAATCAAATATTAGGATTATTGGCCTTCCTGAAGGAGCAGAAAAAGAGTCAAGAATGCAAATGGTGCTCGACGAAATTATACAGGAAAACCTTCAAAACACTTGGAACATGAACCCAGCCCAAATCCAGGACGGTCAGAGGACTCCCAGCAGATATGACCCAAAGCGATCTTCACCCAGACATATGGTGCTCAAGTTCCACTCCAACGAAGACAAAGAAAGAATCCTAAGACAAGTACGAAGCAGAGAAAAGATCACATACCGGGGAAAACCAATCAGGATCACTGCTGACTTCTCTGAAGAGACTTTACAAGCAAGAAGAGAATGGACAAAGATCTTCCAAATCCTGAATCAGAACAACTGTCAACCAAGAATATTGTACCCAGCAAAGATCTCATTCGTATTTGAGAACGAAATCAAATACTTTCACAGCAAAGAGAAATTAGAAGAATATGCCAGCACAAAACCAGCTCTACAAAATCTCCTTAGAAATGCACTAAATCCAGAAAAAAAGGAGGTGAATCATAAGCAAAGATGGCAAACAGGAAGGTCTCCCCACTAAAGTCCACACAAGGAAGGGCAATCACACAGATATCAACACCCACAAAAACAAGTATGGCAGGGCAAAATCACAACCTCTCAATTTTAACTCTTAACACAAATGGCCTGAACTCACCAATCAAAAGGCATAGATTAACAGAATGGATTATCAAACAGCACCCAACTATCTGTTGCCTACAAGAGACACATCTAACCAGAAGAGATTCGAAGAAGCTGAAAGTGAAAGGTTGGAAACAGATATTTCATGCCAATGGACGAGAAAAAAAGGCTGGGGTAGCTGTCTTAATTTCAGATGATGTGGACTTCAATCTGACACACATCAAAAAGGACAGGGAAGGACATTATATATTGGTGAAGGGACTGATCCATCAGGAAGTAATTACCATTGTGAACATATATGCACCAAATTCAAACGCACCTAGCTACGTGAAGCAATTACTCACGGACTTAAGGGGAGACATAGATATGCACACAATAATAGTGGGTGATCTTAACACGCCACTAACAACAATAGACAGATCAACAAAACAAAAACTCAACAAAGAAACAACAGAGCTCATATAAACAATAGAACAACTGGACATGATAGATATTTATAGAATTTTTTAACCTAAGGCCACAGATTATACATTTTTTTCAGCAGTGCATGGCACCTTCTCCAGGATCGACCACATGATAGGACACAAAGCAAACCTAAATAACTTCAAAAAGATAGGAATCATACCATGTACCCTCTCAGACCACCACGGAATGAAACTGGAAATCAGCAACTCAAAATGCCCCAGGAAATACAGAAATTCTTGGAGGCTGAACAATATGCTATTAAACGAACAATGGATCAGAGAAGAAATTAAAGATGAGATCAAAAAATTTATGGAAACCAATGAAAACTCTGACACAACATTCCAAAATTTGTGGGACACTGCCAAAGCAGTGCTACGGGGTAAACTCATCGCAATTGGAGCTCATGTCAAGGCCCAAGAGAGGCGCCAAATACAGGAACTAAATACACACCTCCAGGAATTGGAAAAACAACAGCAGAAGAGCCCCACACACAATAGGAAACAAGAAATCATCAAAACAAGGGAGGAAATCAACCAGATAGAAATAAAAAAAACCATACACAGAATCAATGAATCAAAAAGCTGGTTTTTTGAGAAGATAAACAAGATAGACACCCCACTGGCCCGACTGACAAAGAAAAAACAAGAGAAGGCAAGAATTAACAGCATCAAAGATGAAAAAGGCAACATAACAACAGACACCGCATCCATTAAGGCCATAATTAGAAATTACTACAAAGCACTGTACTCCAACAAATCAGAAGATCACCAAGAAATGGAAAAGTTCTTAGACTTCTACCACCTGCCAAAACTTAGCCCAGAGGCAACAAACGACCTGAACAAACCCATAACTGAAGTAGAGATTGAATCAGTGATTAAAGACCTCCCAACAAAGAAAAGCCCAGGCCCAGACGGCTTCACTACAGAATTCTACAAAACATTCTGAACAGAACTGACCCCAATCCTCTACAAACTCTTCAAAACAATAGAAAAAGAGGCAACCCTACCAAACTCATTCTATGAAGCCAACATCACCTTAATCCCAAAACCAGACAGAGAACTAACAGAGAAGGAAAACTACAGACCTATCTCTTTGATGAACATTGATGCTAAGATTCTCAACAAAATCCTAGCCAACAGAATTCAAAAACACATCAGACAGATCATTCATCCAGATCAAGTAGGATTCATCCCTGGAATGCAGGGATGGTTCAACATTCGGAAATCCATAAATGTGATACACCACATCCAAAAACTGAAAAACAAGAATCACATGATAGTATCAATAGATGCAGAAAAAGCTTTCGACAAAATCCAACACCACTTCCTACTAAAAACCCTAACCAAGGTAGGCATAGATGGAAAAATCCACAACATAATTAAAGCCATATATGAAAAACCCAACGCCAGCATCATACTGAATGGAGAAAAGCTGGAACCCTTCCCACTGAGATCTGGAACAAGACAGGGATGTCCACTTTCTCCACTACTATTCAACATAGTCCTAGAGGTACTCGCTGAGGCCATAAGACAAGAAAAAGAAATCAGAGGAATCCAAATGGGAAACGAAGAAGTCAAACTCTCACTATATGCAGATGATATGATTCTTTATGTAGAAGAGCCAAGAGACTCAATACAGAGACTGCTAGAACTTGTACGAGAGTTTGGTAGAGTGGCAGGGTACAAAATTAATGAACAAAAATCAACAGCCATAGTGTATGCGAACAGCCCCAAGATGGAAAAAGACTTAACCAGCAAGATACCATTCAAAATAACAGAGAAAAGTATGAAATATCTGGGAATAAATCTAACCAAAAATGTAGGAGACTTATTTGAAGAAAACTACAAACTACTTAAAAAAGAAATTGAACAAGACCTCAAAAGATGGAGTAACGTCCCATGCTCCTGGATAGGTAAAATCAATATCATTAAAATGTCTATACTGCCAAAAGCAATATATACATTCAACGCAATCCCAATCAAATTGCCCAAAACATTCTTCATGGAACTGGAAACAATGATCCAAAGGTTCATCTGGAAACACAAAAATCCACGGATAGCTAGAACCATCCTGAAGAACAGGAAGTTAGCAGGGGGAATCACAGTTCCGGACCTCTGGACATACTTTAGGGCAGTGGTTATCAAAACAGCGTGGTACTGGCACAAAGACAGAGAGGAAGATCAATGGAGCAGAATAGAAACACCAGAAGGGAACCCACACAGATACAGCCAAGTAATCTTTGACAAAAAGACAAACGACAATCCAGGCAAATGGGAAGGTCTGTTCAATAAATGCTGTTGGGACAACTGGTTAATAGCCTGCAGAAACAAAAAGATAGACCCACATCTCTCACCATACACTAAGATCAGATCCAAATGGATAACAGATCTAAACCTACATCCAGAAACCTTCAAACTTTTGGAAGAAAATGTTGGAAACACACTGGAACACTTAGGGGTAGGCCCTCACTTCCTAAAAAAGACTCCAAATGCAGTAGAAATCGAGACCAAAATAAACACTTGGGACCTCATCAAACTAAGAAGCTTCTGTACAGCTAGAGAAACAATCAACAAAGTAAAAAGGCAACCCACAGAATGGGAGAAGATCTTCGCACATGACATAGGTGATAGAGGGCTGATCTCCAGAATATACAAAGAGCTACAAAACAACCAAAATGTCAAAACAAACAAGCCACTCAAGAAATGGGCACGGGAAATGGGCAAACACTTCACAAAGGAACAAACCCAAATGGCAAATAAACATATGAAAAAATGCTCAAGTTCCCTGGCAATAAGGGAAATCCAAATTAAAACATCAATGAGGTACCACCTAAGGCCAGTAAGACTGGCCCACATGAATAAAAGCACCAACAACACTTGCTGGCGAGGATGTGGGGAAAAGGGATCCCTACTCCACTGCTGGTGGGGCTGCAGGCTGGTACAGCCTCTATGGAAATCAGTATGGAGAATATTCAAACAACTCAAATTCAACATACCGTATGATCCAGCAATAGCACTCCTAGGAATATATCCAGAACAATTGTTCTATGAGAAACCAACATGCACTCCTATGCTCATAGCAGCACAATCAGTAATTGCAAAAACATGGAAGCAACCAAAATGCCCATCAACAGAGGATTGGATAAGAAAGCTATGGTTCATCTACTCCATGGAATACTACTCAGCTATTAAAAAAAACAAAATGCAGTTCTTTGTGGCCAAATGGGCCAAACTGGAAACCATAATGCTAAGGGAAATGAGCCAATCACAAAAGGTTAAATACCACATGTTTGCCTTAATTTAAGATGATATGATGTTATGTATAACATGTTATGTTATGAATGTTATATGTTGTGTATAAACTAAAATTGAAGTGTAGGTGAGGTGGTCACAGAAGGTGGCTGGGAACTCGCATTTACTTTTAACATATTGGTTACTCATTACTATGTCAATTAATTCCATAATGATGTAAATTTTTACTGATGGTATGTTGGAGCTTTCAATTGACTGGGATGATACTCTGCTGGCTCTGTCTTCAGACCAGAGAGGGTATACCTAAGAAGCCGTTGAACTTGACTGGACAATAAGATGCTGGACTCTATGTTTGGTATACGCCTGCATTGGGGGAATCTCAACTGAACTTGAGCTGTGGTTATGCAACAAGGTGGAGGAATCCACCATGGTGGGAGGGTTTGAGGAGGGGTGGGGAGAACCCAAGTACCTATGTAACTGTGTCACATAATACAATGTAATTAATGAAGTAAAATAATAAATAATTAAAAAAAAAACTAAGATGCTGAAAGAGAATGCAGGTCACATGAAGTCTGGCAAGTACCACAGCGGTTGAAAAGGATCAAGGACCTCTGACTCTTGCCAACAGAATGTGCATCTTGTCAGGATGCTCTTCCAAAACTCACTCAGAAAAGGTACTGAATAAACAAATTCAAGAACACAAGTTGACTTCTAGGAGTCATCTTTCTTACCCACCTCACTCCACCTACAGCAAACAGCTAAGGCTGACCATGACATTCTCTGGAACCTCTGCAATTACCAACTCCCACAAAAATACCCACACAGCCCTCCAATAGAGCACTTACATGGCTGCATGGTAATTGTCTAGCCACCACTCTAAATTCCCAACAAGATCTTTGCTCCTTAATAAAAGAGAACTGTGCCTAATTTCATATTGTTTTGCCAGTGTCTGGCAAGGTACCCAGCATACGTTAAGTCCTTAATAAAAATTATTTGAATAAATGAATGTAAACATCAATCCTTCTTGCTGTAGTATTTAAACTTTTTTTTATCCTCCCCAGAGCATGGAAAAACAACAACAACAACAACTACAACCTGGTCATTCCTGTGGGTGCTCAACTGAGATCCCACAGATCCTAGATAGAGTAGAATTTGGGGCATTTAGCATAAGCCTAGAAACTCCTAAGGATACAAGTGTTCAAGGAATCAAAAGTTGAGGGCACTCAAATCCTGCCTTGCAGGATCCAAGGGCATCGGAACAACAACCAGGAGCACTGAGCGGTCCACAGAAGAACAGAACAGTAAACTTCCTTCAGGACTAGGGAGAGGAACTTTCTCATGTCCTTGCCTGGTTCCGACTTTGGGTCCCCACCCTATCTCGTAAGGACCATCAGAATCGCTCCAGAAATCCCTCAAACAAACAAACAATCAAACAAACAAACAAGAATATATAGACAGAGAACAACAAGGAAAGCTTAGAATCAGACAGGAAACAGTCAGCGGGGATGTACTTATAACTCACTGGGTGGGACACAAAGATTAGTTACTCCTCACTGGGATATTAAAGATTTCTCTGCACACCCCTCCTAAAACTGTTCTGCACCTAAACTGTTGACATATGTCTTGTTAGAGTTATAGAGTTAGACTACCCGAAAAACAGCCAGGTTCAGCAAAATCATGCTTCAATGCTATAAACTGCTAAATAATAAAATTAAAATAGACATGAGACAGCTGAATAGTAATCTATAGCCATTTTAAGGTGTATAGAACCAGGTTGTATATAAACTAATAATTGAAATGTCAATGTAGAAGTCACAGGATGTGGTTCAGAACTGGCATTCTTTTTTTTTCTCTTTTAACATACTGGTTACTCAATACCATGTCAACTAATTCCATAATGTTATACATTGTTACTGATGTAATGTGGGGGCTTTTAATTGATCGGGATGATACTCTGCCAGCTCTACCTTCAGACCAGAGATGGTCTCCCCAAGAAACCACTGAACTTATCTGGACAATAAGATGCTGGACTTTATGCTTGATAGATGCTTGCAATGAAAGAATCTCAACTGAATTTGAACTGTGGTAATGCAACAAGGTGGAGGAATCCTCCATGGGGGCAGTTGGGGAAGGGTGGGGGGGGGGAATCCCAGTGCCTATAAAACTGTGTCACATAATGCAATGTAATCAATTAAAAAAAATAAAGTTTAAAAAAAAAGTTGAGGGCACTGAGGTTGGGCTGATCCTTTTTTGTTTCTGGTTGGGTGTGAGGGAAAGGCAGGCCAGACATTTTATTTACAAAAAGGCAGACCAGACATGGAAAGAAGCCCTGCCTGAAAATAGCAAGAGGGAATGCAAGGCATATACTATGGTGTTAATGCATCACCATGGGTCCCTCAGGGAATCGGTGCAGCAGTCAAGCCAGCACAGGTGACCTAGCCTTGGTTTCAAAGTCTCTTAGCTTCTGGACTTTCAGGCATTCCCCTTGTTCCTTGATTCTATTTCATACCTTGACTCTTGGAATCTGTATCATCCTTGCCCCTAACAGTCTGCTAGCTCCAACCCATCACACAATTTTGAACTCTGACTTCCTGAGTCTATTTGAGGCCCCGCAGTCTCATCTCAGGACCTGATGAGGGCCCTTAGTCTGGCCCACTGCAGCCCGCAGCCACTGTTGACGGAGGAAAGGAATGCAGGAGTCTAAGGTGTCTGCAGAGCAGCAGTTCTCAACTTCTTTAACATCAGAGACCCCTCTGAGTATTGATGAAAGTGAAGAATTTCACGCCAGTGAACTGCGTGACACACAATCACATAATTTCCATGCGATTTTGGAAGCTGAACAGACTTCCAAAAAAGCCCACTCACTGACTTACGGAGTCCACTCATACAACCTCCTGGTCCAGAGGGAGTCATGCACTTTTGTTTTAGTGCTGTTACCCTCCTGGGAGAAGACCCAGGTAGCTCAGCCAGACAATACCCAGCTTGTTGTCCCTATGGGAAGCACTTGGAACAGTGAGAACAACAATTGTCTCTGATTCTTGCCACCTGAGAAGTCTTTAATAAAGGAAAAAAAAAAAAGACACTGTGCACTTATTGTGCAGCAACTGTACAAAGTGAAAGGACTTGACTTGTATTTTCTGGAAATCTAATCTTCACAGTAAATCTCTTAAGCAGGTATTATCCCCATTTCAAATCAGAAAAATAAGGCTTAAGGAAGTTAAAGAAGTTGACTATGGTTGCACAAAGAATGAGTTAGGGAATGCAGGCTCATATCTGTCTTCTCCAAGGTCCCCACTCATTCATCTCAACATCACACTAGACTTCCAAAAGTGAGGTTGGCTCTAGGAATAAGCAAAGAAAAGCTGCCCTGTCATCTAAAACCTCCCTTTCTGCCTCCATATATCACAAAACCTTTAATCCCACAGTCAGAAACATAACCAAAAAGAACCAATGCCTCATTGCTATCTGTGTTTCTTCAAGTCTATAACAACATGCAATTTTAAAATCATAGAGTGCATACAAAGCGATTCTGGGTGCAGAGAAGGAATCCATGGGACTGTCACCTGAGATAGCAAATGTGAGCCGGGGAGAGCTGCATGTAGTGCTCTACTAGGAAATATGAGAGTGTAGCTGAAGCAGGGGTAAGGGAAAGCAATAGGCAGGGAAGCATTTTGGAAAACACAAAGAAAACTGGCTGGCAGGTGAAGAACATGCTTTGCCAGAATAGGTAAGAAGGCTCCTAATCAGCAATGCAAGAGCCAGGTCCAGGGCAGAGGACTAGCCTTGCTCTATTAGATCCCTACAGAAAGGCTAGAGTAAGGAATGGGTCTTTGGAAATGGCATTAGAATGAGCTTCTTTGCCAAGATTGTTAGGAGAGACGTGGAAGCCAAGGTGGAAAGTGAGCCAGGCAGAGAACATGATGCAGCATAGTTGTCACACCGGAAGAATGCCAGGGCTGAGAGGGTCAGGCTGGGGGACAAACTTGAGATACAGTTTAACAGAGTCCCGAATCCATGTGTCAAAGACAAGTGAAAGCAGGTTGGGGTAAACTGAGATGGAGAAGTCTGTGCTCTGGTGTCTGTTTACAGCTAGCAAGCAGTGCTGGCTTTGAGAAGCCAGAGGCAAGAAGCTGATGAAGAACACAGCTGGACCAGATTAAAGAACCTAGAAAAGGTGATGATGCTTTCCACAGCATCATGGATGTTCAGGAAACCAAATAAAAAATTATAACATTGAATATGATGAAAAATATTAGTATGTTACAAGCCTACAGGATGTGAGGTATTCAAAGATATTGGAGCAACATAAGGAAACTCTAATCAAGAAAATCATTATGAACACATGCAAAGGTAAATGCAACAAATTACACTGTTTTTTGCCAAAAATCCTAAATGTCTAATATTGAGAGTAGCTAACAATATAACTGTTAGGTGTATGGGGTATGAAATCAGAAAGCTTAGGTTAAATCCTGACTCTGCTACTCTAAAATTTCTTGGTTTTTAGAAAATTATTTGAATTTTTTAAACCTCCATTTCCTCATCTGTAAATAAGCATTAGACAGAACCTGCTTCATTGTATCATTACTTAGCATAGGATTTGATGTATTTCTAGTTTACCACAAAACAAGAAATTATACAATTAACATTAGTTAACTGTATTGTTATCACTATCAAGATGCATCCACAAGATAAAGTACTAATGAGCCATTAAGATTAATTTATAAATAGGGGATTCACAGTTAAGATGCTGGTTAACATGTCTGCATGCCACATCTGAATGCCTGGATTTGATGTCCATCTATAGCCTCTGTTTCCAACTTCCTGCTAATGCAGACCCTGGGGAAAAGCAGTGATGACTCAAGTAATTAGCTATGTTCCTGCCAGCCACCTCAGAAATCTGGAGTTCCTGGTTCCAGCCACTGTGGGCATTTGGAGAGCGAAATAGCAAGTGGGAACTATCTCCGTCCCTGTCTGCCTCTCTGTTCGAAAAGTAATACTGTTGAAAGTTGTTTACAAATAACATATTTAGGTTTTATCTTTAACTCTTTTTCATGTATTTGAAAGGCAAAGTAACAAAGACAGAGGTAAAGGAAGACAGAGTAATTTATTCACTGTCTCATTTCTCAAATGCCCTCAACAGTCACCACTGGGCCAGGTTGAAGCTGGGAGCTGGAACTCCATTTGGGTCACTCACAGAGACAGCAGGGGCACTTGAGCCATCAACTACTGGCTCCAAGAATACATTAGCAGGGAGCTGAACTGGAAGCAGAGATATCAGGACTCAAAACTAGGCAGCACTCAGAGGTTTAAGCTCCTGCACAATATTCATTTTTAAATATTTAAAAGTTCATAAATTGTACTGCATTTGTAATTTAGGTTTATACAGATTTTATAGATAAAAGTACTTAAAAGATTGAGAATATGAAATGAAGATTTAGAAATAAACAGCCAAGAGACTAGAATTACTTACACTCTCAGAAAGGAAAAGAAAAATTCCAGCCACATAAGGGGGATAAAAACACGGTTCTGGGGGAAATATGCTCCTAAGGAATTTCTTTGATGTGAGCTTATAAGACATTCCTAGTTGTGCCACTGCCATCCCCACCTCCATGCTAACTGTTCTCTCTCATCTTCTATCCAAGGACGGGGAATTAGCCTCTCCAGTCAGAAACAGGAGCAGCACTCCATCATTAGCAATAATAACTGCAGAGGAGTATTTCACTTGCTTTCAGCAACCACCTGTGCCTTAAGAATCTACACAGCCCCTGCCAGCCAGAAGGGCCCACATGCCATTGTCAGTCTGAGGTGTCCCAGTCTCATAGGGGTCAGAAGGGGAATGAAATTGGGTTGTGGCTTCCTTCAAGCTAATTGGGAGGTGAGGCATCACTGTGCAGACAGTGCTAAAGGGGTGATTCCAAACAGGTTCATGGTGAAGTCATCTAGAGTCATGAAAAATATCCCAGCTGCTTCCCAGTTAACCCGTCAATCAGCACGGGCAGTTGGAGAGAAATTCCTAGTCTGCCAATCCTGAGGACAAACCTGATTCCCTCCCTAGACTCAGCTCTGTGGAGTTCTTCCTCCTCCCAAGGTAAAAGGGGACATTTTGACAAAATCCAAAACAAGGAAAGAAGTGTCCAAGAAAGCAAAAGATTTTTGATGCAAGTGTCTGGAGTCAGACTTTTGGGAGTTAGGCAGACCTTCATGGACTAAGGCAGGTACCCTTTTGTATAGAGGCATGGACGAAGCACTCCATGGTGTGCTGTTAAACTTGGCTACTTATTCTTATCCAAACAATGGAGTCAAGAGGGTGAAGAGAGTGGAACAAAGAAGGGCTCCTGTAGAACCAATTCTATGTCAGGAATAATGCATCTAGGAGTGCTTATTCAGTGGAGCTCTGCATTTTAAGACTCTCCCCTTTCAGAGGAAGTAATTCAAGATGGGTCATTCATTAAGGTTTGTAGGGAGGAAGAGGAAAAGATTTCTTCAATTTTTTCCACCTTGCCTACCCAGGGGAGACCAGGGTCAAGGTGCCATAAATGCCAACGTGCTTTACTATCGTTCTTAGAAAATCAGTGCCAGATCCTCACCAATGAAAAAGCACTTGTGTTTATGCCGTCCTTTGATCCTTCCAACATGAGACCTGGACAGTCTATCAGTCTACAGCAGACAGAGTCCCAAGGGCCAGTTAACATAGGAGGCTTGCAGTAAGATGAGTTCATATGTGGGAGGAGGAATGAGGCCCCATGAGGTCCTGTAAGCTTGGCTAAGCTCCAGGAAAGATGTTCACTGATGTGGATTTCACACCTTCTGTAGGTGTTTTTCTCTAAATTTTAACCTGCTTACCAATTCTCACTGAGTCTCTGTTGGCAGTAACAAGGCAACTCTGCAGATTTCAAAAGTGCCAGTCTGCAAACTTTGTGAGGACCACATAGAAGTATACTTCAAAAAGTTCATGGAAAAATGTAACTGAAAGATAATTTGCCTGTAGAAAACTTATAATCCATGCTATGCACAAAATCTTCAAAAAGGTACAAAATTATGGAAAAACTAGAATTTCAAAAATGCTATTGCCAAAATAAATCTCTTTTAATTCCACTCTTATGCTTTTTTTAAGTACCATAATATACCTGTTCTCAAACATGTCATTTCCCAATCCCACCCTCCATTCTATACAATTACTAGCATATCTTGCTAAAATTCAGGCATATCAGAGCAGGGTCCTCTAATGTACACCAATTGGCAAACACAACTCATTTATCCCTAACACACAACCACTTCCTATGGAAATGCAGATAAGGATCTGACAACAGAGGGAACAGGATCAGACAGAAATCTGAGAAGAAACAATGTGGGAGAGTACACCAAGAGGTGCATGTGCAGCACAGGTCCATCTCCAAACTCAACCCAGACCGTAACTTCCCCTGATCTTGCAGAGCAGGTGTTATGTGCTTTCGGTAACAAGAAGAGGGAATTTTTCCTACAGGTAGCAATCCATGACAAATGCTTACACAAAGATTATTCCCTTCCACGCTCACCTGGAGGTATTTATGACTCTGATGAGAAAAAAAAAATTAGATTGCAACTCCTTTGGATACTGCATCTCATTCTAGGAAATAGGTGGTATCATGTCCACAACCAAGAAACAGAAGCTTACGGAAGCTTGTGACTTGCCTATCATCACACAGAAATAAGAGCTGGAAGAAAAAGCAAGGTCCACCTGACTCCAGAGCCCTGATATGTACCCTCTTCTCCCCGCTCTCCTATCCCAGGGTTCCTTCTCCTTGCTTCAGAGATCGCTATGCAGAACATGTCACAGGAAGAGACGGTGGGGGACCAGTGCAGTGTGTATTGCTCTCTCCTTTCTCTGCTTTATTACATTGATAGCCTGCAGCACTCAGCCTAGCAATTGGTTCTTTCTGTCTTCCATTGCTTTCTAATCATCTCATGTGCATCCTCTCAGCCTCATGTGCAGTGCTCGGCTTCAGGCATTTGCTTCTCTCACATCTTCACTACACCAAGACCACTATAAAAGGTCTTGCCTGCTGAGATACAGAGGTAAACCATAGTTGGCACACTCTTTTTGGAGCAGAGAATTTTGCAAATCAAAATATTTTCATTCTACATTTTTGGTCTCTTTTACAAGTTAAAAATGATGCCTATGAAAAGGTCTAAAGAAATGGAAATGCATGTGATAAAGTACCAAGTTATAAGAGATACAATGTAGGCCTGGTCTTGTGGCATAATAAGCTACTACCTTTGGTGCCAGACCCCATAAGGGCACTGGTTCATGTCTTGGATGCTCCAATTGTGATCCAGAACCCTGTTGATGTGCCTGGGAAAGCAGAGAAATAATGGCCCAAGTTTTTGAAAACCCGGTATTCATTTGGGAGAACAGGAAGAGGCTCCAGGCTCCTGGCTTCAGATCAGTCTAGCCTCAGGTGCTGCAGTCATTTGGAAAGTGAACCTACAGATGGAAGATCTCTCTGTAAACCTGCCTTTCAAATAAAAAAATAAATAAATCTTTTTAAAATGATACAATGTGGGTCTGGCATGGTAGCCTAGTGGTTAAAGTCCTTGCCTTGCACACTGGGATTCATATGGGCACCAATTCTAATCCCAGCAGCCCTGTTTCACGTTTGGCTCCCTGCTTGTGTCCTGGGAAAGCAAACAAGGACAGTCCAAGGTCTTGGGACCGTACACCCACATGGGAGACCCAAAGGAGGCTCTGGCCACCTGGCTTTGGATTGGCTCAACTCTGGCCATGGCAGCCGCTTGGGGGAGTGAATCAACAAATGAAAGATCTTCCTCTATGTATATCTGACTTGCCAATAAAAATAAAATAAATCTTTAAAAAAGGATACAATGCAAAAAGATATATACATTGTGAGCTCATCTATGTAAAATGGTATACTGAAAGAAGATATACAAAGAAAAATAAAAACTAGAGGGAAATATAATCAAAGTTTAAAGAGGAGTTCTCATGGGCAGCTCAGATTGAAAAAAACTATGGTAGGTTTTCTTTTTTTCATTTAGTTTTATGTCTTCCTTTCAGAAGTGCCAAAATTGCACCCTAATGAAATTCTAGAATGGATGTTGAATTAGAATCTATTTGTAGAGCAGAGGTTGTGGGAGTAAGCTTGAGAATGCAGAGGTATAAGTGGTTATATCTGGAGAAAATATTAAAAGAGTACATCACTCAGTGTCCAACGTGAAAACAAAAATCATTCTAGGAATTAAAAATAGAGGAAATTTAAAGCAGGAAATTGGTTACACAGGCGACAGACAGAGAAGAAACCCTACATTACCAGGAGTCAGGGCCACGTCGGAAGTTGGAACCAAGAAATCTGAGCCTCCTTCCTCAACCAGAAAAAGTAAGAATCAGAAAGGTGGAGAAGAGATACTCCAGTTTCCATTTCTTTACATCCTTTGGTCTTTTGCCAGTGCCAACTGTGGGGAGCCGAGGAAAAACTAGTCTGCAAGGATTGGAACCTTGTAAAACAGTGTAGAGAAAGCAGAAGTTTGAGGTATAGATCTGAAGACAAGCTAGCCCAGAATCAACATGAAGGTATAAACATTAGATTAAATATCAGATAGATACTACATTTGGTCAATAAAGACATCTGTATGCATTTAATCCCCAGTCTCAGGCTAATGGTATCAGAAGAGTAGGAATTTAATCCAAGTATAATGTTAAGAGGTAGGTTCTTTGGAACATAATTAGATTAGAGTAGGCCAATAAGCTGGAGCCCATGATTGAATCCTGGTATCTTTATAAAGAGTTAGAAACACTAACTGACATTGTGCACTCTGTATCTCTTGGCGGGTGATACTGTGTGCCACTTGGGGCCTTTGCCAGCTAAAAGACCAATAAACCACATGAGGTCCATAGATCTTACATTTCTAGAACTACGAGCCAAAAATAAATCTCTTTCCTTTATATAGTTAGCCTGCACAACATATTTCATTTATCATGAACAAAAGTTAATTGAGGCCTATACAATTAGTTTAAAAATAAAATATTTTAACAGTCAGCTGTCAATAAGAGTTCTGCTGCTGCTATAACAAGATACCACAGACTTGGTAACATAAACAGTAGGAACAGAGTTTCACACAATTCTGGAGGCCAGAGGTCCAAATTCAAGGTATCAGAAGATTTAATTTCTTCTGAGGTTTGCAATTGGTCACTTTCTTGCTGTGCCTTTACATGACTTTCCTCTGTACACACCCATCCTTGGCATCACTCTGAATGTTTCAGAGCACCAGTTCTGAACTAAGTATTCATATTATGAATTTAAACATTCATAATTAATATTTATTGTCTCCAAGTACAGTTATATCATGAGGTAGAGTGGATTATGGCTTTAATAAGTGAATTTTAAGGGAGACACAATTCAGGTGCTAAAACCCAGCTTATACCCAGATATCATGATGCTAAGACTTGAGGTCACTTATTAAACATATGCTATTTAACTGGAGATACAGTTTGACCTGCCTGATCTGGTGTGGTAGATTAAAGATGACTAGAAATAATTGGCTAGTCATCTCATTAGAGTCTAATTCTCATTCCCTTGAATTTAGGTTGGCCTTAGTGACTTTCTTGACCAATGGTACGCAATAGAAGGGACACTCTGGGATTTTAGAAGCCTTGCAGCCTCTGCCTAGAGTTATTTTCAAATGTTGATGTACAGAAAGTCAATTACCCTTTACAAAGTCTGATTATACTAAAACCACCAAATGGTGATGACTCCCAGGTTATCCATGTGGGGAGGTCATGGGAAGAGGGAGCAATGATTAGCATACCCAGCTCTCCCATCTCACGTTTCCTGTCTTCATGTCCCTTTTTCAAATCTCCTGGAATCCACTGCATGCTCTGACAGCATGAACTGGCATACATACATACAATAGCAATACTTTCAGACTTCAACATCTACAAATACTTTATAAGCATCTCAGAACACTCCCCACTCCAGAACAAGCTTAAATGTACGTTCAGTCTTTGCAGAAACAAATAATATACATAAGAAGACTGAACAGCTTCCATTGTTGTGAGATCATAAGTGTTAGGTATCGGGAAACATTTCCATACATCTTATAAGCAGAAACAGTGACAAATTCTGTTCTACGTTATCTTTTTGCAGGTGCTCAGTGACAGCCTTAAAAGACACAGATATTGCTTCTTTCTGACGCAGAGGATAGGTTGTCTATTGACAACTTATTTACTGAAACAAAGGCTGAGCAGATTTGCTTACAGCCCCTTTAAAGATTGGATATCCTCTAACTGGAGGCTCCTTAGTTGTGATGCAAACTCAGTGTGTATGCAAAATCCACCTGGGTTCCTGTGCACTGCCTTTGTAGGATTTGGAGGTAGCAGATACCAACACAAACACACTGATGCTCATACTGTGTGCTTTGCCAGAAGTAATTTAGCCTGATCCATTGGTCATGTCTTCTAGCATCACCCACAGTATTGCACCAAGCTGTCTGCATACAGTTAAAACTTCAGATTTTCATAAGTCACAGTTCTTAACAACACATAAGAGAAGATTCATCCCTCCCAGCTGAAACACCTGCTCCAGACTTGTTCTCCTTTACAAATCTCCTCCTTCCCTCAAACCCTTGATTATAAAACCTACTGCTTGTGCAGGCACAATCTGAGAAAGCCTGAAGGTGAATGTAACTAAATGACTAATCCAAGTGCTAGACACTAATTTCTGTCAGAACTAGCCCTAGTGAAGGGATAGTGACATTAACTAGGCAACTTTTGTTCTGAGGGGAAATCTTTTCAGAAACATCTTTTCTACAAAGCTTTTCTCCTTCACCACTCAAACCCCTTATGATCGCTTTGCTGCTGGCTGGAATTCTCACATCCTCCAAACCAGTAATTACTGCAGAACCTAAATGACTTACGGAGTATTTAAAATATGCAGATTCCTCCTCATCCATCCTGCCCCCATCCCCACTCCCCTGTCAAACTTCCAAGAGTGTCTCTAGAAGTGAGGCTCAGCAAACTGTATTTTTAAAAGAAGTACCCTGGGCGATTTTTAAGTATGCCAAGACTTGTACTGAATCCAGTGGGTTCAACAGTACAGGAAAACATGAGGTCCAGACACCAGCCAGGAGAGTCACAGCAATTGTCTTGAAGGGCCCCAACATAAGATTTGCTTGCTTGCTTATTGTTATGCTTCATTTCTTGTTTCTGATGCTTTCTAAGGTTACAAGATTACATTCACAGTCAGGGTTGAGGACCCCTGATCTATCTCTCCCATCAGGAACAGAAGCCAAGTAAAAATGCATAAATTGAGAACTTTTCCCTAATAGTTCCCTGTTCCAACGCTCTAGTTATCCTTCAGTAAAGTCATTTAGTTCTTTCCCATTCTAATACAAATCTTAAGAACTCTGCCCCACCTTGTAATTCCCTAACAATCACCTAAAATAGGAAGCTACCCCCATATGTAGACTTAATTGGCCTATTCGCTTTCTTTTACTCCTCCTTGGCACTGTAATTAATTCAATTATAGTTCATCTATCCATCAATCCAGATGTGCCTGGCTAAAGATAACTTCAGATACAACTAGGTTTCTCCAAGCTTATTACTCTGCCCCCTTACACCCCTGGTTTCCAACCCCTAGCACCCAAATCTCCAAGGGAACAGAAACCTGGGTGAAATTACCCTTTCATATCAGAGGCTTATGGATTTTTGCCAACAGATTGGGACATGAATAGTTGTTGCAGGTGCATGGCTTACCTCCCGTGCCCCATTCCCCATTCCCTGTATCAGGATGGGTGATGAAGGTACTGCGTAAGCCTCTATTTAGGCACTCAGTTCAGCGAGTCTCATGTGAAAGTTCTGCCTAGCTCTCTCTCTGTTCTTGATTATAATGATTAACAAGAGAGTTACATGGACATTTCCAAATATAAAATATTTACCCCTTTAAGGAATAGAGGGTGGTGGGCTTTACACAGTAAGACAGAGCAAGCTTGCAAGCTCACATTCGTCTTATGAAGTCACTAAGGGTCATCATGGAGAATCTACTCTCGTGATCTCATCAAACCCTAAAACCCCCACTTCCAAATACCACCAACATGATTTTAGGTATAAAGTTTCACATATTGTAAACAAGAACTTTTAGGAGACACATCCAAACCACACCAATAATCAAGACTGGGGGTCTGTTTCCACAATTTATGTGTGTAACCACTGCACCAAATGTCTAAAGAGACCAGTAGCACAAAATACTCATGAGTACGGTCCTTAGTGGCAATCCCTTGAAAGGCAGCATCGTGGCGATCATACTGCTATTACTGAAGTGAGTCCTGTGTCTTCTCTTTGGAATGTCTCAGGGTAAATGCATATTCTCCACTGAGCACATAGTTCTCTTCTGATTAAGCAACCATGACAAGTGAAATGGCCCTCAAGGCAGGTGATTTGCTTCTAGGACACTGCTGCAGTGTGACCCTCACAATAGCAATCTTTGCCTCTTCCTCTCCTAGGTTGGCTCTGAAGGCAATTCACTTGTTTCCAAAGCAGATCCTATATGTCCACCTCCAGCTTCTAACAAATAACATCACCCAGCACCTGTTTGTTGCATTGACCTGCTTATACCAGTGGCCTAGAAGGACATATTGGTCATCTTCAGATGCGCTTCTTTTTTTATTCCAGCCTACCTTGTCAGTCTATGATGCCATGTCCCAGAGCAAGACAAAAGGAACCTGGTGCTTTCTACACCTGGTGACACCTTGACTATAGAAATGAGAAAGAAGAAGCACTGCAGCAACTACTGCTCATCCAAGAGTCAATCAGATCTGTCAAGGATGGGAGGCCCTCAGCCTGGGAGAGTCCTAGTGAAGACTCCGGTTAAAAAAAAAATAATCCCATGATTAGGAGATTTAATTAGATCTTTTAGAGATACACAAAGATGGAAAGGAAAAAAATGAAACTCAAGTATTTTTCCTAATAAAAAGGCAAAGAAATGCAGGAAACCCACAGCTAGCAGAGGTTCTTTGGCAGAAGCTTTGATCGCTTTTTCAAGCATTTTTAAGACTCTATAGATGAGAACAAAATGATACTTGCTAGATACATACAACTACTTCTTCCTCCTTATTTAAATGCATTCATACAGTACTGTCTTTCACCATCCTGCTTCAGGCTCATTTTCAACCATATCTACCCATGTCTTAAATGCACTATTACTACCTACAAGTTACAATATGTTCATTGTTTAAAAAGAATTACTTGTTTTCATTGGGAAGGCAGATTTACAGAGAAAAGGGGAGACAGAAAGATCTTCCATCTTTCACTCTTCAAATGGCTACCACATCTGAAGCTAAGCTGATCTGATGCCAGGTGCTTCTTCCTAATCTCCCACACAAATGTAGGGTCCTAAGGACTTGGACCATCCTCCACTGGTTTCCCAGGCCATAAGCAGGGAGCTGCAAGGGAAGTGGAGCAGCCAGGACATGAGCCAGTGCCCATATGGGATGCTGGCACTTGAAGGTGGAGGATCAGCTAGTTGAGCCATTGCACTGGTGCAAACAAGTTCATCCATTCAACCACCATTTATTCAGCATCTAATATATTCCACATGCTCAGGGTAGGGGAGAAAATATAGTTCCAGCCTTCCGGGTATCTCTGGCTTATTGAAACAAATAATAAAAGAACTGGAATGTGAACATAAGTACTGCAATTGAGAGCTATATAATATGGCCATAGGAGTGAGAGTAGAGGGCCAAAAAGCTTCAAAGAGGAGTCAGAAATTGTTCTGTGTCCACAAAGGAGAACATTTTATTTCGATACTGTGAAAGAAACAGATTAGGAAATGGTCTGGCCACTGCTATCCTTCTTCAAGAGACAGGTTGAGTGGCCAGGCAGGGTTATGGTAAGGAAATTGGAATTTACTCTATATATTCATTATAGAATCAATGAGTAGTTTGACTCAAAAGTAGGACCAGTAAGATTTGCATCTGCAGAGTAACTGCAGTATCTTTACTATTATTGTTGTTGTTGTTTCCACATTATTTTTAAAAGATTTATTTATTTTTATTGGAAAGGCAGATATACAGAGAGGAGGAGAGACAGAGAGGAAGATCTTTCATCCAATGATTCACTCCCCAAGTGGCCACAATGGCTGGAGCTGAGCCAATCTAAAGCCAGGAGCCAGGAACTTTTTCCAGGTCTCCCATGCAGGTGCAGGATCCCAAAGCTTTGGGCTGTCCTCGACTGCTTTCCCAGGACACAGGAAGGGAGCTGGATGGGAGGCAGGGCTGCCAGGATTAGAAAGGGAACCCATATGGAATCCCGGCGAGTTCAAGGTGAGGATTTTAACCACTAAGCTATCACACCAGGCCTAGTTTCCACATTTTTTTTTCTGTATCTGGGATCAGGGGAGAGATAAAGGGAGAAGCCACACCCAGCCTCCAACCTATCCCAGATCCCCGATGTGGGGCATGCTCCCAAGGGTCCTGCTCAAGTAGTTTTGACAGTTCAACAGTTCTGAATTGCTGCCAATCTTGCCGCTCCAAGCACAATGAAATCTCTTCAGAATCCATTGGCTGACATAGTCTCTTCATGGTTGGGGTTCTGAGATCAGCAGTTCAGTTGGAGGGATCTCCAAAGAAACTTCATCTGAGGTGATCCCAGATCTGATTCTTGTATGCTTGCCAGTACAGGGTCCGGCACAGTCTGTCACCCCAATCAGCTTATGCATGTGCTGGTTGTTGCAATTGTTGGTTCAGTTCTGTTTCCAGCCTATCTTCCACATGAACCGATGGTTGTTGCAGTCCAGTCTGATTCTGCCCACTTCATACTCAGCCCTCACACAAACCAGTGGGAGCTGCAGCCTAGTTGGGGCAACTCCCCATAACCCTCACCAGGCCTGCCCCCTGTCCTGGTTCCCGTGCTTGCCACTATGTACTGTAGACTTGTTCAGTCTGTCCCACATCCCATTTAGCTCTCATACATGTCAATGGCCATTGAAGCCTAGTTCAACCCAACCAACACTACTATCCAGCCCACACACATACTGGCGGGTATGTCTAGCCACCCCTGCCCCTGTGCTGGTTTTCATACTCTCCAGTTGGAGTGATAACCCAAGAGGGAGGTGCTCACTATTTCCCTCCCAGGCTACTTCCACTCCCGGATTATGCACTCTCCAGGTGGTTCTGGAGTTTAACTTGACAGAATTAGCCCCCAGTGCCAGCCTCTGCCAGCTGATGCTGCAGCAAAGCCCAACAAACCCTTACCCACTCTAATTTTTGCTTGCACCAGTAGGAACAGTCAGCCCAACCTGGGTTTTCCCTGATCTAGCTCACATGAGGCCCACAGGTGTTGTAGCCCTGCCTGATCTGGTCTGCCCCCATCCCAACTCATGCTCTCCAGTGGGAGTAGCTGTCCAGCAGGGGAGCCCACATTCCCCCTGCCGGCTTTGTCTCCTCCCTGCCTGGTTCTCACATGTGCTGTTTGGACGCTGTGACTCACCTTACCTTGGCATTCTGTAATGTGCACTGGTATGTGTTGCCACTGAACCTGTCCCAACTTAAGCTCTTTTCTGGTGCTTGGATTCGCCAGCGGGTGATGTGAACTGGTTCAGCCTGGTCTGCCCCTGACCTATGCCAAATGTATGCCAGTGGGTATCTTTCTTTGGCCTGGTCTGGGTTGCTCTCTATCATGGTTCTTGTGCTCACCTGCAGGGACTGTGTCCCGACAGAGGAGTTGCCCAAACTCCTCCATCAGAACCTCTTCCTGTGCCAGATCTTGCACATACTGGTGGGTCCCTGAGCCAGCCCTCACTGCTGGCCTTCAGTCCATTCCAGTTCTTACTGTTGGATGTTTCAGCCCAGCCACAGTTCGTCCAGACCCAGACACTGCTCACACATGGCTCAGTAGGGGCAGAGACCTAGCCTAGTCTGTCCTACAACTACCCAGGTTCTCCAGAGCACCAGATGGTGCTGGCATCTAGCCCGGCTAGGTGTACCCAGCCCCAGTTCACATTTGCGCCAAGAGAGATTGCAGCCATATCCAGACAAGAATGCAGCCCCTCTTCTGGCCCCCACACTCTCCCATGGGAACACCAATCCAGCAGGGTGTACTGTCACAGCTCCCCAACCAAGCCTACTTCCAGCCCTAGATTATACTCATACCAGTTGTTGCTCTGACCCAGTTGGCTTAGCCCCTCACCTGTCTCAGCCTTTGCCTTCAATGCTGTGGCCTAGTATCTCTGGGTCATGCAGACCATATGGCGTAAGAGCCAAGTTCGGCATGACTTGTGCTCCATCCTGATTTCTGTTCTTCCTTGTGAGCTGAGGTTTGCTCAGCCCTGCCCAGTCTGTCCCCTTCTAGTTGCAGCTCAGGCCCACCTCACATCCTGTTTTAGGATGCACATTCGGGTGCTTCTGCCTTCACCTGCCCAGACTGTTATTGGTTCCTTTACCCGTAAGTGATGGTAGGTTCCATGGTCACACTTAGCTCAGCCCATCACCACCCCAGCTTATGAGCTAACCAGTGGGACTTGTATTTCCACAGGGTTGGGCCCACACTTTCCCCACAGAATCTACCC
Source organism: Ochotona princeps (assembly GCF_030435755.1). Classification (NCBI taxonomy): domain Eukaryota; kingdom Metazoa; phylum Chordata; class Mammalia; order Lagomorpha; family Ochotonidae; genus Ochotona; species Ochotona princeps. Next base: position 88,762,996 of record NC_080834.1, on the reverse strand, counting down.
CTGGACCTGGTTCACTCACATGCTGGTTAGCGTCTTGACCAAGTCAAGTGTGACCCGTCCACTGTTCCACCACTCAGTCAGGTACTGGTACCTAGCCCTGCCAGACAGGCCCCCAAACATAGCTTTCGTGTGGACTGGTGTGTGGCAGTCAGTGATTCTCTACACTAACAGCCCATCTCAGGATTCCCATGTGGGCTGGTGAATCAGTCTCACCCAAATAGATCTTATGGACTCGCCCCTCCAAACCACCAGGTCTCAGTCCCCATGCTTACCAGAAAGTTCCGTGACCCCATCGCTGGGGATCACCCAGAATTTACCCCTCACCTACACTCGTACTGGCCTTATCCATGGATGTCCCTAGGCAGCAATAACATATCCTAAAAACTCCAGAGCTCTCTGCCAGATGACCAGCAGACAGAGCCTGGCACCACTTGGTACACTGGCCGCCAAACCTAGGACTCAGTCACCGCCCAGCGGTTGTGACTTTAGTCTGAGTTCCCAGCACTGGGTCCAGCCTGGTTGAGGCACCACCCACAGCCGCCACACACAGGGAGCTGCTTTTGCCCCAACCCCACGGACAAGCCTTCAATATCTTATATAGTCCTCATATTATGACCCACAGAAATTATAATACTATAAATGCCTGTTGTTTTAAAACATTAAGTTGTGAGGTCATTTGCTACAGAGCAACAGAGACTTAATAGACAGCACTAAAAATTCCCATATACTTGCTGCCAAATTTATTACTTCACAACTAATATCTTCCAACTTATATGTGTAATTAATTTCCTTAGAAGCATTTTACCTCATATCTGATTTTCAGCAGACTGACTTTTCCTGTTGTAATGCAGTAACTTTAAAGACACTCTGGAGATATTAACAGCCAATATAGAAATATGCAACCTTAAGTTAGTAAAAAAATTCCTCATCATTGAAGTGCCACAATGTCAGTGTACTCCAAAGCCTTTGGGAAAACTCCTTCTCTTAACAAACATGGCTCTTCTTTCCTGCATCCCCTTTTTTCCCCCACTGGAGGAAAAATGCTATGTTCCTATATCCCTCCTGGGTACCATTCTCCACTACAAAGAATGTTTGCATAGCATACTCATATCCTTCCTACCTACCTTCCTTCTTCATTTCCAATGATTTCCAATCTGCCTCAGGAAAAGATTTTATTTCCCTGACCTCTACTTTTTACTCCTTGTTTTGTTCCATTTTAGAGCCAAAAATAAGTGTAATCATGGTTGAGAAGTGCAAGATTGGTGCCTGGGATTTATACCTGCATCAAGTAAAGCCATGCTTTCTGAAGTAAATTAGAGCTAATAGAGAACCCAAGTCAGCAACTAGAACACTCTCAGAAGCACTCCACTTTTCAGCATCAGAGATCTACAAAATCTACCTTCCACCTCCTCATACTCTAATTAATTTAGCCTGCTTTTGATCATAAGCAGATTTCCAGATAAAGTAAATGAGGACTCTAATTTGTTGTGGTTTTGCTACACTCACTATTAAAACAGCACTGTTCCCTCTTGTTCTTCATTGCAAATGCATAATATGTGATGAGTTAAGTTTTTTGGGAGCTAGCTGGGAATGTTAAACCATTGCATATGAATTTGGATTTTTAGAAAAAGCAAAAATCCTGAAGTAAGATGTATAATTGAAATTTTGTACATAATACACTATAAGTTGGAAGACATAGACACAGACAAACCATGAGACATGAGGTGAAAGATGGGAACGCATGTAGAAACAAGAAGAGAAGAGGAGAAAGTGAAAAAACAGCCAGGACTAGGGTGGAGGAACAGTATTGAGTAACAAATACATGAGGGGCAATGAGCTTAATTTTCTTTTTAAAAAATATTTATTTATGAGAGGGGGGAGACAATGAGAGGAGAGAGAGAGATGCTTTATCCACCTGATGATTCACACCCCAAATGCCCACAATAGCCAGGACTGAACCAAACTGAAGCCAGAAGCCAAGAACTCCATCCTGTTCTCACACTTGGGTGGTAGGGACTCAAGCATTTGTGCCATCACCTGCTGTCTTTGAAGACTGGATTGCAAGTGAGACAGCCAAGGCTCAAGTTGGCACTCAAACTAGAATGTTGGTGTCCCAACCATGTCACACACTGAGCCACAAGACCCACTCCTTCCTTCTCATGTTTCTATAATGGAACCTCACATTAGTCCCAGCAGGGAGACACTTTTCACTTGCCATTTGACAGAGGCAGAAAAACTGATTGTTATAAGTTTAAATGGCCTGTGGATGTCAAACCACTTAGAAACAGTAAGTAGTGCTGTGGGTCTGACCTGGTCTCTTTAAAATCCACTTCTCTGTAAATCCATCCTCTTCCTTTTCTAGGTTAGTAAATGGAAGGATGAATATATTCTAATTTTCTTCATGAGAGTTGGGGGAAGGCAAGGCAAAAGCACAAGTGCAATCTGACAGACAAATTCTGGGAAAGCAAAATGGAAGAAACACATGAGAAATTCCATAGCTTTCCACATGGGAGCTGCAGAGGTGCAGATCTTAGGTCTAGAACTGCTCAAGGTCTCTCCTTCCAAGAATCAGGCAGAAAAACAGAAAGTCCAGCGGAGAAGTTTAACAGCAGAGATAGCAGCTGAGAAGGGCTGCAGCTAAGAACAGGAACGACTGATGATGCTGCTTCCACAAGTTACCCCATGTTCAAACTCAGTTCATGTGATTATAGCTAGGGAGAAACTCTCAAAGGGGAACCATCACTTAAGGAGAAACACATGGCTGCACATCTTGGCTGCTTGCTTCTTTAAAATACTTACTCTGAAAAAATTAATCTTCCTTTTAACCCTTGATTATTGTCTCAACATCATCCTTTAACTAAAGAAAGATGTTGTGGACCTGAAGGCAGTGAAACATGTGCTCATCTCATCCTAGGGAAGCACCTGGATGCCACTACTTGGACCTGTACATCTAGATGGAGCTCAGGACTCTGACAGTGAAAAGATCTCTCCAAGTGATGCTGACACATGTTGGCCAGATTCCACTTTGAGAAACAATGGCTTGGACCAAATACTTAATGGTATGCATTATTACCCAGGTATGTACCTATTACCCAGGAATACACAAATTAGATTGGGTCTGCTCTCCAAAATGGATCTTAGGAAATTTGCAAAGCAGAAAAAGAACCTTCTGAGCTAAAATACAATCCCTTCCAGCATGCCTCAACCCCACCCCTTACTAGCAGCACTTTACCATCACTTCTTCAGTGATTCCAGCTTCTGACTTATTTAAAACCTTCAATTCATGGATTACTGCTCCCAATTAATTGTGATTCCGGAAGTTACCAGACTAAGGGTCTCAATACTCATGATGTTGAAAATGCTTTAAGAAGGCCACACAAAACAACTGCCAAGCAATGGTGAGGTAACTGGCCTTCCCTTGCAGAGCACGTATGCAGAGGCCTCCATCCTACCCAGAGAAGAATCCTCAGGTTCCCAGACCCCATAGAAATAGAGGGAGAAGAAAAAAAGGCAGCTGATGACTTACTGGCCCCAGGCAATGATACCCACCCAGACATCCTGACCTAGTCTCTAACAAGATGGAGGCCACACTAATTCTTCTCAGGGAAAGTCAGGTGGTCTGTACTAAGTGCTCTGAGCTGCTGGGATCCAATGGGCCTCTTCACCCAGAAGTCTGACAGGAAATCAATTTGCTGTCTCCTTTGTTTTATAAATGTTATGGATGCCTATGGTCAAGTCATGTGATCTCCCATGTTTATCCTGACAACAACCCTGTAGTTCCTTTTCATAAGAACGGAAGATGAATTTTTGGCATGAGACAAGGACAGAATTGATCTAAAGTGAGAAAACATAATCATCTCCCAAATACCTTTTCAAATAGAGGAAAGTAGGAGTCGGAATAATCCAAACAGATCAAAGAACTGGGCCTTGCCCTGCATCTGAAGAAACTGAGGGCAGAATGGAAGAGTGACATACAAAGAGAGGTGGGGTTAAGCTTGAACTGAAGTCATGGTTCCTAGCATCTTGTGTTCACCTCTCTTTACAATCCAGGCCAGCTTCCTCTGGTTTACTGGTATACATCCTGACTTTCAGCACCAGAAGCTGCTTTACACTTTTAGGTATTTAGTTACATTCCCAAAGAGTACACAAGCCAGATGGTGAGAATGAGGGCCATGGCCACAGTTGGGAAGCAGAGAAACCAACCCAGTATTTTAGAGTTCATCAAAAATACATCACATTGTAGGTAACTGACAAAGAGATTACTCAGTATGAAAATGACCACTACATTGAGTTCTACTGGGGGTTTTCTGTACCTCCAATCATTCTACTCCATTTTCTCCAGTGATTCTTATGCAACCCTGAATTAAGCCATGGCTGTAAGACATAAAGAGCAATGGAAGATATTGACTGTCTCACATATTTACTGGGGAGCTAAAAACTGGCAATGCACAACCACAGAAGCTGGTCAGGGCTGGGCAGGGAACTTTGGACATTAAGTACCTAGCCATTAAGCAAAAAGAAAGCAATAGGTAGAAAGGAAGGGATGCACCAAAAAGCTACAAATCTAAAGATTTGGCTCTAAAGACCAACATGAGGCAGCCGTGGAATAAAAAGACATGAAAAAAATTTCAAAGTTTTCTGTCTTGAAAAAGAGGAGAAATGTATCTGGGGAGATAGGGCTGAGTTTAGTTTTAAGCATCTCAACCAGAATATTCGCATAGGGTCGCAGAGCAGACAAGTAGGGAATAAAGCCACAATGTAAAACATGTGATGAAGGAGGACCTGGAGGTTGGGTGTGGATATTCAGCAGGGCACATTCTCCAAGAATGCTTGTCTCAGACTTCTAGTGTTCTATAGGCATTCTGGGAGCACAGAATTTGGAATACATTATTGCAAGTGCCTCACCAAATACAACACAGGGCACAGGGGAAGCCATAGCTGCACATTTAAACCAAGCTGTGCTTACCAGCTGCAGAGCCAAACAAACAGCTTCATTTTCCACACTTTTTAAAGATTTATTTTTATTGGAAAGGTGGACATACAGAGAGAACGAGGTAAATAGAAAAAGATATTCCATCTGCTGGTCCACTCCCCCAAGTGGCTGCAATGGCTGGAACTGAGCCAATTCAAAGCCAGAGCCAGGAGCTTCTTTTGGATCTCCCATGTCGGTGCAGTCCCAAGGCTTTGGGGCATCCACAACTGCTTTCCTAGGCCACAAGCAGGGAGCTGGATGGAAAGTAGACCAACCAGGATAAGAACCGGAACCCACATGGGATCCTGGCGCATGTTAGGTGAGCATCTAGCCACTAGGCTATTGCGCCAGGAGCCCCCACATTCATTTTCATGACAACAGAAGTCAAGTGGGCCCAGGCGTAAGGGGTACTGAGCAGAAAAGGAAGCTCTACTGTGGTTTAAATCTTGCTACTGTTTTTCCAGTTCTGATGATGATGCCTAGCCCATAACCAAAACCATCCTCCACCATTGTCCCCTGCCAAGAATAATGAGTTAAACTCAAGAAAGAAAAACCTCTAATAGGTTCGAGGGGGCAAGAAATCTTCCAGACCCCCCAAGGATTGCAGGTACATCCCTGGCCACAAACCCTCTACCCTCAGGTGAGGTCATACACACAGGTCTCTCATGAGCCAACATCCCCATCTCTCTTTCACAACCTATCTCTCCTAGGACCCCAGTGCAAAATTTCATTATCCACTTTACCATACCTGTTTCTGTAGGGGAATGGCTGAGTCTGCAGCAATATTTCCACAAACCTGTTGACATGAGTCTGAACTCTGGAAAAGACCTCATCAATGGTATCTTTCACTCCTACCCTTGATCCTGCCAGTGAAAAGTGAATCTGTTCCCTGATTCACCAGCTGGAAATCTGCACAGTTGCAGATCACTCCATTCCTCCTTTTGCAGGGAAAGCTCTCCTCTGAACATGTTCTGGTAACAGGTTCTGGTCTGGTAAGGCCTAGTTTGTGGGCAGGGGTGGGGAGAGGAGGATGGAGATCTGGCAGAAACACACCTCCAGTCCATATGTATGGGGGCCTAGAGGGAAAACCGTACTTACCTCCTTTTCTAGGGAGACACCTGTAAGTTTCCTAAAATCCTAACATCCTGTGGGTGGAAGAGTAACCCAGCTGGCTCCAACAAGGGAGCCTGAATTAATGCTTTAGGTTGAGGAGTCCAAGGCAAAGGAGAAAAGGGTAGCAACTGGTAAGCAAGTAAGCCTGTGCCCAAAATGTGTAAATAGTTCCCACCTCATTACAGCAATGTTTGGGAACATCAGGAGCTGCTTGGTGACAGTAAGTGGTGGAGCATTTGGCACTTCGCATTAGCAAGAACAAGTATTTCATGTTTGTTTCCAGAGCTTCTGGAGTGAACCCTCTTATATGTCCTGTTGGGGATTTCTGAGGCCATGGTCTTTCCAGTTGATTAGACACTTGGCCATTTCAAAAGGAGGGAAAAATTTCTTCAGAACCCCTCCTCTTCCAATTACCACTCTGTGAGGAGGCCAAAGCAAAAAGCAAATGTAGTAGAGGAAATTTTAGTGCACTCCCCTTTGGCTCCAAAACAACTTCAAATCAACCAAAGCATCATGTGTGCAACACAGTTCTATCTCAAATGACAGGCCAGTGCCTGCTCCCAACCCTGTCCACCCTGTGTTCACCACCTCCTCTCTCTCAGGGATATGCAGGTCCACAATCCACACACACATTACCACAGTTCTTCCAACCGGTCTCTTCTTAAATTTTCTTCATTATTAAGCTAATTTTGGTTGTTATATTAGAAACACAGGTTCACCACAGAAAATTTGAAACACAGACATATGAAATAAAATAACCTAATGTCTTAACCTCACCCCATCCCCTAAACATTAACTGTAATTTTTAAAGTTCTTCTTCCTAGTCTACCTGCTGTGCACCCTTTCTTTAGTTTTCAAATTTAGATCACAGAGTCTGGATCTGGCATCTGACATCTGGATTTATTACATCTGCTCTCCAATGAACTCTGTCGCTGAGATCAAATCAGATCAGTCAATAAAGATATAGAACTCAATTTCTAAAAACGTATATAATGCACAATTTCTCAGAAACACACCTAGGATGTCCCAGGAAATAAATCATTTGAAACAACATTATCTGTAGATAGCAGATTCCCAGCACACATGGAGCAGAGACATATGACTCTTAAAGAGGGCTGAGAATAATCACAAGCTCCTACTGACAGTGCACCTACTTTGTTCCTGATACTCTGCTGGGCTCTGAGTGAAAAAAAAAAATTTCTGTTCTCAATAAACTTGAAAAACAAAGCTGATTCCCAGTCTACATCTCAGGAAATGTAGGCTCAAAGAAGTTAAAAGACTTGGGCCCAGCGCAGTAGCCTATTGGCTAAAAGTCCTCACCCTGCACGCTCCGGGATCCCATATAGGCATTGGTTCTAATCCCGGCAGCCCTGCTTCCCATCCAGCTCCCTGCTTGTGGCCTGGGAAAGCAGTTGAGGACGGCCTAAAACGTTGGAACCCTCCCACCTGCATGGGAGATCCAGAAGAGGCCCCGGCCTCCTGGCTTCCAACTGATGCAGCTCTGGCTATTGCAGCCACTTGGGAAGTGAATCATCAGATGGAAGATCTTCCTCTCTGTCTCTCCTCCTCTCTGTCTCTCCTCTCTGTATATCTGACTTTCAAAAAAAAAAAATCCTTAAAAAAAAAGTTAAAAAAATTTCAGAAGTAGAAGGCTTGGGGCATTGGCCTTCTATACCCAAATCCCACATCACTGTTCTCAAAAGTGTACCATTTGCTATGCACATCATTTCCAGCTGTTCCACCTACCACTCCAGCAGAATTTCTTGTTATCGAGAGCAGCTTTTCCTGCTGATTTTCTCAAATCCCTCCATCTGCTCACTGTAGAAGCCATAATAATCTAAAAGGATCCATCCTGACCTTCCCTAAAAGGGAGTGGTGAGGTTGGGCAGGCTTGATTCAGGATCTGTAAATGAGATGCTCATGCTGCCCTTGAAACTGACTCTACTATCATCACCCATTGTTGAATGAATGAGTCTACCAACCAATCATGGAAAACATGGGAATAGCCATTTTATGAGTAGGGAAAGTAAGTTCCAGAGAAGTCAAGGAACTTCCCCAAAGCTCTGACATACCGAGTCAGAGCTAAAGCTGAAATGACTTCGACTCACAAGCCCATGCTTATCCAGTCTACCAAGCTGCATTTCTCACCAAATATCTCAAACCTCTGGGCGCAGTATAAGGTTTGGGGAAGGATTATTTAGAACATCCATCAAAACATTTCTCAGAAACCCAAATAAGATGATTTTATTCAGGGTCTCTGATGGAAATTGCTTGCAGTTATGAAGTCATTTGCCTGAGAATCCAAATTAAAATTCCATATCCACAGGCAGGGATACCTAAAACAACATGTGGATTACACTGAATTCTGGACCAGAAAAATATAAGCGGGTAGGTTATAAGGATGGCCACATCAAGTCTTTCCTTGTGTGCAAACTCCTGTGCAAGGAGTGGCTGTACTTCTCCCATCATCAGCAGTCTAATTTTTCTATTCCCTGAATCCACGCTAGACTGTGACTTGCTTTGACCAACAGAACACAGCACAAAAGGCATTAAAAGACCTTGTACCTGCTACTCTCACCCCCTTGGAACAGTTCTACAATAAAGGAACCAAGTCTCATAGTCAATGAGATTTCTTAATGCCCCAGAGGGGGCATTAAGCTGACAGCCATCACCAACTGATGGGACACACGTATGGAATCACCTTCAGCCATCTGGCACCAGTTAAACTGCCCCATGACAGAATTATAAGAGTGTTTCTGGGAGAAATCACAATGGCCTAACTAATCCAAACTCAAACTGCTGACTCACCAAAAGCAAATAACAGTTGTTGCAAGCCACTTGAGTATTCTGTTACATAGCAATATATATAAAGAGACCCAACTTTCTACCTCTCCTAACATACTCTTCTAAGCAATAGCCCGCCCCCTCAATGTCCCCCTCTAGCTGACGTGTCTCTTTTGGTTCTAAGGTAGCCCCTTGAGAACTACTTCTCTTAAAAGTTTCTTACCAATAGTCTCTTTCGATCTGTTTATGAGAGGTCTTTTAAAAATTCATGAAAATGTACATTATGAAAAAAAGTACAGATTTCAATTTTTTTGCATGAAAACAAATCTGTTATTCCATCTTCCATGAACTTTTTGAAGCACTGCATACATGTACAGAGTAGGCTATAAGCCCAGAACTATGTTAGCAGTGATAGAGTATTCATAGCAGTGTTAGTTGAAGGCTCTATCCTCAACGAGTTCAGGCTTCGAGACATCCCTAAGCCAATTCCTGTGACAGTGACAACATGTGAGCTGGGCAGCTCAGCTGGATACCAACAGCCTGTATCTTCTGAGTAGAAGTGATAGTAAATGATCAATGTGGAAAGTGTGGTTTGGGGTCCAATTCTCCAAATCACCTTACAGCGGATGATTCCGACACACAAATCCTTTACTTCTGAGGGGGTGGCATAAAAAATGTGCAAAGTGTGGACAACATACACCAATCTCAGGCAAGGTGTTTGGTGTTGCTCATGCCTTGATACACTTCAGGCTCCAAGAAACCCCAAAATTGAAGCCAAACAGGAAGCAGTTTTGATTGCATAAAGAACTAAGCCCAAAGGTTTCCTAAGAGCCATAAAAATGGCAGAGGCTTAGAGCCTGCTGTTATTGATCAACTTCTCTATGTGTACTCAGGAGGAAAATGTCTTCTGTCATATATCAAGCTGTTGGTTATAGTCAGCAATTCCCTGTTGCCTTTTAAAAGAATTCCATGCTCCTTAACCTGCCCATTAGGTACTCTAAATGATCTAGTGCTAAAGTCAAATCTGGGATTCTAATCCCCAAACTGCCACATATTCACCAGCTATGTGGCCCTGGGTAAGACACTTCACATCTTTGGACCTCCATCTCTTTATCTGTAACACTGGAATAATACATGTTTGGATCATAAAGTATTATGAAAACTAAAATGACCCAACACAGTGTGCTATGCTGTTCTTGGCACATACTGGATTTTAACTAACAGTGAAATTTCCTCCCAACAGCTCAATATCCTCTGTCACAATCATAGAAAAGAGTTCCCTTCAGGAAGGAGGCAACAGTTCATTGAGATAAAAACATGTCTTGAATTTTCCTGTGTCTGGCATTGAGCTAGAGTGATGGATTAGGTCTTTGGGTCTTTTTTTATGTACACTCCCAACTACATCTGCATACCAAACAACTAACTTAGGCTTTGCCATGATGTTGTCTAAAAAAGAGTGTTGACATGTTTTTGGTTGTTTTGTTAGCAACGTAACCTTCCTCCCCACCTTACACCTCTACATACAGCAATGGCATTTGCCTCTTACAATCACAACACTGCTCTCACAGTGAGAATTGCTCTTTTCTCATTCTTCAGTTTCTTTAGTGGCAAAAGTTCTCTAAGCCTAATTTCCTTAGTCCCATTCCAGCAAGGCACTTCTCTCATTTCCAAGCCAACTAACAGTTTCAGAGAAATTTGTTCCTCATCTCTTCCACTACCTGCTTCCTTATTACCCACTATTGATTGTAACTCCTTGCCTGTCTGTCTCTCTCACACACAAACTTACACTCACATTCTGTTGTAAAACAGGAAACTGAACTCACAGACCTAAATGTCCATCAGAGACCAATCAATATCATTGATTGGAACATTTCACTGAATGTGAGGTGCCAGGAAAACATAGACCCTCCTCTGCATCTGAAAGCATATATGCTTTCCCTCAATCAATTCCTGGGATTTCACTGCACCAGCAGTTGTAGATTACCCACAAATATCAACCTCTGAAACAATAGCCTATAAATGGGGAGAAGGTAAAGAAGTGAAAAATGTCAACCACTAAGTCAATATTGGAGAGAAACAAGTTCTTTTTTATCTGTGTACCCTTAACCCATATGGAGAACCTCCCCTGACTCAGTAACCAAATCTACCCATATACCTATCCTGTCATTTGAACACTCAGAGAACACACAAGCTTAGAAAATGTAGTGATTCTCAACATGTAAGCACAGACTCTGAAATAGTTTTTCTCTTACTTCCATCTTAATCACAGCACTGACTTCATAAAGGGAAAGGAAATAATCTGTTAAGTGATCCAATGTCCATAGTCTTCCTCTTGGTTCTTTAAATATATGTTGATCAGGGCCCGGTGCGGTAGCCTAGTGACTAAAGTCCTCGCCTTGAACCTTCGAGGATCCCATATGGGCGCTGTTTCTAATCCTGGTGGCTCTGCTTCCCAGCCAGCTCCCTGCTAATGACCTGGGAAAGCAGTAGAGGACAGCCCAAGGCTTTGGGACCCTGCACATGTGTGGGAGACCCGGAAGAGATTCTGGGATCCTAGCTTTAAATTGGTTCAGCTCCAGCCATTGCGGCCACTTGGGGAGTGAATCAGCGGATGGAGGATCTTCCTCTCTGTCTCTCCTCCTCTCTCTATATATGTATCTGACTTTGCAATAAAAAGAAATAAATCATATAGATATAGATAGATAGATAGATAGATAGATAGATAGATAGATAGATCATTTCATTTCTAGAACAACTCTGTGAGTAAGGTATTATTATTTCCAGCTTGCATATGAGTGAATAGAGGCTGATGAAGCTCAAGGTAACAATCAATCAACATGATTTAGATCAAGTTTCATTTGGCTCAAACTCCACAAATACAGAGAACATAGCATTGTACTCTGTTAGTATGCATTATAACTCTACCTGCTTACATTTGGGTGCTTATCTAACCAAGGACAGAACCTTGGTCTTTGTCATTGGTTCCTATAGCTCCCAGAACAGTGTAAGGTGTTTGAAGATAATGTTAAACATGACAGATGGGGCTCAAGATTATTCAGAGTCTTCTTTAATCAGAGAACCACTAAGATCTAATCTAAACAAGAGTGTGCAACTACAGTTACCACATGTCTTTTCTACAATGTAAGTTGTGAAAGAAGTTAAAATCATAATGAAGAAACATGAGAGGCAGAGGGAAACTAGCCTGGAGATGTGCAGAGTAGGTAGATAATCATCTTTTCTATGAGCTGAATCTTCTGGAAAAGAAGGTGGCACCACTAAGTATCTCCCCTTGAGACTTAGCCTAGTTTTCAAAACTGGTTGAGATCCTAATCTAGGCTATCCCTGTAAGTCTCACCACAGTTTTGGGGTCTCCCTTGAAGCCAAGGAAAACATGATGCAACCTAGCAGAAGCCAGCACTCCCTGCTCTTCCCTGAACTCTCCCACGTTCTCACTATCCCAGGTTCACAGAGCTTAGAGAAGAAGACAATCAGTTGCCAATGAAAATTAAGCCCTAACACTTCTAATCCAATTTCACATTGACTGGTTTGGTGGGATGGGAGTCAAGGAGGAGCAAAGACCAAGTAGCCTGTGTGTTCAATGCACGTAACACTGAACTAACAATCATCAAGCCTATGCCAGTTTCTTCTCATCCTGTCTTATTCTCCCTGCATTTCTTGAGGCAAATAACAGTCTTGAGGCAAACAATAACTCCTTACAACTGTTTTTTTTTTGTTTGTTTGTTTTTGTTCATCAGCTTCAGCACCTTTGGAGATCAGAAGACTTCAGGAGAGAAAAAGCCACTATAAGGCCACAGAATCAGTATTGCAGATGCATGGCTCCCGGCAGCTCTTGAACACACACATCTCTAGCCTGAGATCAGGGACACCCTCTAAACTAGCACTGACCAACAGAACTTCCTGTCTGTGGTAATGAAAATATACTGTCTGCTCTAGCCAACAGGTAACTGTATCAGAAAAATATGTGCACTTTAATCACTTGAAATGCAGCTAACTCAGTTGAGAAGCTGAATGTCTCATTTTAATTAATTGCAAGGTTAATAGCCATATGTGGTTACTGATTACTGTATGAGACAGTGCAGTACTGTAATATTCCAATCAGATCTTGCTGCAAAAGTAACTTGCTCCCTCCCTCAACATGCTATATGACATCCCACTAATTAAAGAGAGTCATGGAATTGTACACAGTATGTCTGATACACAAGTTCAAAGAATTACATGACCAGAAAGCAAATAGGATTATTTATCTTTTGTCTCAAGTTTGGATGTTGACCACATCAGTCATAAAATGCTTCTCAATCCTTCAGACTGAGCAGGTCTAAAACAAAGGAGATGTTGACAAGCATCTTGTTCAACACCTTCACTTTACAGATGGGAAAACAGGCTTGTTACACCTTTCTCTTTAGTTATGCCTGGCAGATTCCACATTGTCTAGAGACTCCAGTGCTGTTCTGTACCTGCTCCCAACATTTCTTAAAACCTCACAACTATTCCCTACATCCTAGGTATCTCAGAATCACTATCATCACCAGTAGCCAGAGTCTCCTCTAAGATTACACAAGGGCCCATAGGTTGGAGGTAAGGTGTAGGGCAAGACTTAAGGGAGTCCTGAGTGCAGGCTTTCCTATAGAGAGCTCTCTGAGGACACAGGGTTCACATTACACCCTCACTCCCCACATAATCCCCACATTACACCCTCACTCCACTCCCCAATCCTATCTTCCTCATCTGCCCTTCCACCTACTTGGAAATCCTCCAATTTCAGATGTTCAAAAAAATCAATTTTCTTCTCATATTAGCTCAGAGCACTGGTATTAATTTAAATTTAGAGCTTCTAAGAAAATTGGTTATCAGAAGATTCCCTTCTCTTCGTTATTTGTGGAATGGAAACCTGGAGAGACACGGCTCCCATTGGTGTGGAGGACAATTTTTAAATCATGGGGAAATGAAATAGCATTTGTTGTGAAAAAGAAAATTGTTTGTTTTTTCTCATTTTTAACCAGAAATTATGAAAAATACAAATGTGTATCAGCCTAATTTTTATTAAAGCTGTCTGGAGTTCTTTGGTCATCTTCTTTGTAAAGAAGAGGTGACTGTGATACGTAACTATTCATTCACCATTTACTGAACACTTTCTTTCTAGTCACCACACTAGGCAGAATATTTTATTACAGAGGAGACAACATTCATTTGCTCAATATTTATTGAGCCTCTACTAGACAGCCAAAGTCCCTGTCTTCATAGAACTAATATTCCAGTAACAAGAGGTTTACAGTAACCATAATTGCTGTATAAAACAGCAATATTACTTCTGATAATAATAGTCCCATAAAGAATGTAAAAGCAGTAGGATGGTGCTTGTGGAATAGTATGATAGAGGGAAGGATGGTACTACTGTAAGGTAGTTAAGAGGGGTTGCTTTGAAGATATGGTATTTGAAGTAGGGTCTGAATGTTGGGAAGGAGACAGTTGAGACAATGACTGATGACAACCAGGGCGAAGGATCAACACAAAGGCCCTGAGATGTCAGTAAACATGGTGTGTTTCAGGAACAGAAACACAGTAAGACCAATTTGAACAGGTAGGAAGTTTTAGGAGGAGAGACATGAGAGAGATGCAGGTTCAGATGGCACAGGGGCTTGTGCACCAAGGAAAGAGGAGTGAGTGCCATCTGTAGCGCAACTGGAAAACACCAAGATGGTGGCAAGGAGTACTAAGCTTGAGAGTGACATGATCAGATCTATTAATATAATTTCATAAGCCACACACCAAATATTTACAAAACAGAAAGAATGAGTCATAACAGCCCATCATGATGTATTATAAGAACTATACTGTGGTTCCTGCAGCACTGGCATCCCCTATCAGTGCTAGTTTTAATCCTGGCTGCTCCACTTCCAATCCAGTTCCCTGCTTCTGGCTTGGGAAAGCAACAGAGGATGGTCCATGTCCTTGGGCCCCACCGTACTCACATGCAAGGCCCAAAAGAAGCTCCTGACTCCTGGCTACCTGGCTTCCTGGCTTCAGAACGGCTCAGCTTTGGCCACTGTGGCCATTTGGGGAATGAACCAATAGATGGAAAGATTTTCTCTCTCTCTCTCTCTCTCTCCCTCCCTCCCTTCCTCTCTCTCCCTCTCTCTGTGTGTGTGTATGTGCGTGTGTAAATCACCCTTTCAAATACAAATAAATAAATCTTTTAAAAAGAGGGACAGAGAAACGCATACTGCTGCCAGAAGGTCAAGAAAACTAGGCTTCCTGGGACAGGGGCATTTCAGGCCATAAGACAAGATATAAAGTGTTACACTGTATGTGCAACCCAATATGGTAAATTAGGGGGGAGGGGGTAACTACGTGACATCAGAATGGAGATCACGTAGGCATGAGCCACGCATGGACAGCCTTTTACACCAGCCTTGAGGACTAAATGCATTTTGTAGACCACTAGTTCTCAACTTTGATTCTTAAAAATACTGGTGCTCAGGCCCTACACCTGATCAATTAGACAAAAAAAATTCAAGGGAGGGCAGTTATTGCCATATTGGGACTGTAAGCTAAATGATGCTAATGATAGCCATGGTTGAAAACCACCACTACAGGTAATGATTTTAGGTGCCTTGAATATTTTGGACAAGTACTACTAATTATTTATTTTTCATAACAAATTTATTTTTCTTAACATTATATTTTACAATGCAATCTTTTAAAGCTTAATATATTCAAGCAATAATGACAAATTAATTGCCTCAATTTGCATTGAAAAGTTTTGAACATGGTTACAAATGGAGCTCTAAGCTCCCATCACTTCTAAAATTTAGAAACTACAAACAAAAGAAGCCGTCAGGGACACAGACTTGATTAATTTTGGAGCCAGAAGGGAATTCCAGGAAGTTTCTTTATTTTATAGCTAGAAAAAGATAGGTACAGAAAGGTGCCATGATGAAGAAAAGATTACCTGGGGAGAGTAGCAAAAACAGAGCTGAACCCAAAATATTTTCCACCACACCATGCTGCTTCTTGTTGATCATTGAAATAAGAAAAGTCATTCTAATTTCTAGACTTGGCATTTTTCACCATATGAAGTAGCCAGTTAAAGATCGTTTAATTTTATAATAGAAATAAAAAAGAGGAAAAGGTGGAGGAAAGGATGTCTAAAGTCATCACACACAGTTTCTGGCACCTGAAGTTTTATTTTCCAGGTTATCACTTAATTTTAGTAAAGTGACCTTTACAATTGCTCTTTCTGATGATGATCTATTTTGACATTTCCATACGTTTCTGTGAACTCAGAGTTTCTACAGATCGGTCATTTTCATTCAAGGCATGAATTTCAAGATGTAAACCCACGGCTTGCTTCAGCTTCCAGAAAATACAAGAGTTGGAAGCAAGAGAGACAGAATATGGGTGTATTTCTGTTCTGCAGGAAGAACTCACAGAACAGAACCTATGGCTCTATTCTAGAAGCAAGCACCTGAAGACTTTTAGGGTCTATATTTAGAAATATCATTACAACACTGGAGACTTAAAATATGCTGCTTAAAGGTGTGCCAAACAAATGTGGCAGTAGGACTGCTGCATTTACACTGCCACCATGGAGCCTTGGAGCTAAAACTCATACAGCAGCAGTAGCCAACAGTGTGGCTCTTCCCCATCTCTCAATGAAGTCGTTCACCATATTTTCTTCTGGACAAGTTAGAGGAATTGTATACAAAAATCAAACAGCAGAGGAATTTATCTGAAACAGAGATAAGGGATGTCTCAAACAAGGTCACTGTCCAACCTGGATGCAATGATGTCCACAGGAACTGACTATTCATTAGAGTTCAGTATATCCAAAAGACAGTGCTTCCTGATGTTCAGAATGACCAGAGAGAAGGTTAGATTCAAGATGGACTGTTTGTCAGCTAAGAAAATTGTGACAGCCCCTAGCTGGAGCAGATGTTGAGATGGAGTAAGAGAAACACTGACTTGGCTAATGCTTGGACATTTGGAGGTAGAAGCAAATTACCAGGCATCAAAAATCAGTGAGGTAACCCAACAGTGGGATTACACTTAATCTTACTTGTCCAGGGAAAGCTGGAGAAGAGGAACACAGAGCTTTGAAGTTGGCCCAGGGCAAAGACTGCACATGAGAAATATGAAGTCTATGGTCAGAGGCCTGTAGCCTAACAGTAAGCACTTCTGACTTTAAAGAAACAAAGCTCATCACAATAGAGTCATCAGCATGCTCTCTTCAGCCAGACATCCCGTCTGAAACAGAGATTAAGGGGCCCTACAACTGGGTTACTTTTTTAGACTATGGAATTATGCTTTGTAGTTTTTAAGATATCCAGATATTATTCTTTTTTGAATAATTATTGTTATCTTAAACTCCCCAGAAGACGTCATTACATGGTAACATCAGTTTTTCTACAGTTTCCTCAGTATCTTTTATAGACTTACCTACCCCCCCCCACCGCCTTTTTTTTCAATCCCTGAGTCAGGGGTCCAAAAATAGTTCAGGACCCTCTTGTAATACTTATTTACACATTCTTTCTACCTTTACAGCATTTCTTCTTCTTTATGCAGATCCAATTCTAGAACATATCTTGCTCCCCTAAATTTTCTCTGGAAGGTATGTGGCCAATAAACATCAACAGACTATATATTTTTGAGTCATCAGCTGATTTAGGTGAAGGAAATGCTGCCCTAAAGCAGCATTAGATGAGGACTATTTCCTCCAAATTGCTTGGGCACTGCTTGTAAGGTGACCTCTCAAAACAAATGTTTGCCACTTCTTTGCAAGACTTCATGCACTCTACATACGGTGGGTCCCTTCTATTTTCAATGCTTCTTAGAAACACAAAACAGGCTCCAGTGTCATTATCATGGAATCTATGATTTCTTCCAGCCCCTCTACTGGCAAGTCCTGCAGCACATGCCTTCCCTTCGTGGATGTTTCCACTGCCTGCTCAGCATCCTCATTCTCAAGAGGTTTGCCAAGATTGTTTCCAGAGACCCAAGACTGATGCTCATATGAAATCTTCTGGCTATTGTACACTTTCAGGCCCTCTCAAAGAATACAATGTCCTGAAAAAATATTCTTCTCAGAGTCAAGTATTACAGCACAGTGGGTTAAGCAACCACTTGTGATGATGACATCTATCTGAGCGTTGGTTCAAGTCCCAGCTGCTCCACTTCTAATCCAGCTCCTTGCTAATGCACCAAGGAAAGCTATAAAAGATGGCTAAAGTTCTTAGGATCGTGCCCACTCATGTGGGAGATCTGGATAAAGATCAGGCTCCTGGATTCAAGCTATGTATAGCAAAGTGGTATATTTTCTCAGGAGAAAAAGGATAAGACTACAGCTTATGCTTCTTCAGGTTCCACATAATCTTCTCCACTGCATAAAAATTTGACCCTAGCTCCTTCAGAAAAGCAACATTCCAGGTGGCAGTGTCTCACCTCTGGACTAAAACTGGCTCTTCACCTCTGCCTGAGAGGTTATATTCATGAGAATTCAAAGATAGACATATGGTAGAAGGATGCCCTCAGCTCAGATACATTTACACTCTGACCTATCAAAGACAAGATATGAACTTTCATGCTTATGAATCTGAAATTGAAAGGTTACAGGGATCAGAGCTCTAAGGTCCTTCCTAGTCTCGTAGCTTTATACTGGCTCCTCCTGCTGCCTCTTCTGGCTATAAGGCTGGGAGCACTTTTTTTCATAATCTTCCCAAGCTCCAGAAAATGTCTACTGCACTCAGATTTTAAAGCTATAGTTAGGAGGACTGGTACTTGACCTCAAACCCACAGAGTAAAATTCAACAAACACAATTCCACCAAGAAGGTGCTATATTATTCTGATCCCCCCAAACCATCTTAGAACACTGGTCATTATCAGAACTACAAGCAGCAGCGTATTTGAGAGATCTGCTTGGCTCTGGCTGTGACTCAGAATCACCTGGCACCGTGGACAATTCCACATTTAACAATATTCTTCTGAATCATTTTACAGGGATGGTATGAAGGAGGCCCAACAACATGTCCCCAGATTTGAATTCTAGACTTTAAATACTTCATTTGTTGCTAGAACAGAGCCATTTTTTAATCCAATCCCAGGTTTATTTGTTTTTTTGTTTTCTGAGCCTGCAGCCTATAGAGGATTCTCCAGGAACAGAGAAGGCATCAATCAGGAAAAACACCTGTGGCACTGATCTTCAAAGGAGGCTTGGTGTTTTAGAAGAGACAAATTTGTGAGGTAATTCTATAAGGCCTTGAAGTAGATACCTATAAACCCAGGAAATGAAATGTTCTAGGAGATGCGCAAATGGCTTTTACTTCTGGAAGCAAACTGCCAGGCAAAGCAGCAGGTCTGTAATACATGGGACATTTTTTGGCAATGTACACAAGGTCCATTAGGCTCACACATCTCTGTGCCATAGGTGTGAGTCAAGTTCCACCATAACTTACTGGGATAATGAACACATTGGGAAGCAAAGGGAAGAAAGGAAGAGAACAATGCCTAGAAAGGAGACTAACTTTGAAAACAAAGGTAGAACCAGCAGTGGAGTAGGGTTCCCTTTTCCCTGCAACCTCGCCAGCAAGTGTTGTTGGTGCTTTTATTCATGTGGGCCAGTCTTACTGGCCTTAGGTGGTACCTCATTGATGTTTTAATTTGGATTTCCCTTATTGCCAGGGAACTTGAGCATTTTTTCATATGTTTATTTGCCATTTGGGTTTGTTCCTTTGTGAAGTGTTTGCCCATTTCCCGTGCCCATTTCTTGAGTGGCTTGTTTGTTTTGACATTTTGGTTGTTTTGTAGCTCTTTGTATATTCTGGAGATCAGCCCTCTATCACCTATGTCATGTGCGAAGATCTTCTCCCATTCTGTGGGTTGCCTTTTTACTTTGTTGATTGTTTCTCTAGCTGTACAGAAGCTTCTTAGTTTGATGAGGTCCCAATTGTTTATTTTGGTCTCGATTTCTACTGCATTTGGAGTCTTTTTTAGGAAGTGAGGGCCTACCCCTAAGTGTTCCAGTGTGTTTCCAACATTTTCTTCCAAAAGTTTGAAGGTTTCTGGATGTAGGTTTAGATCTGTTATCCATTTGGATCTGATCTTAGTGTATGGTGAGAGATGTGGATCTATTTTTTTGTTTCTGCAGGCTATTAACCAGTTGTCCCAACAGCATTTATTGAACAGACCTTCCCATTTGCCTGGATTGTCCTTTGTCTTTTTGTCAAAGATTATTTGGCTGTATCTGTGTGGGTTTCCTTCTGGTGTTTCTATTGTGCTCCATTGATCTTCCTCTCTGTCTTTGTGCCAGTACCACGCTGTTTTGATAACCACTGCCCTATAGTATGTCCAGAGGTCCGGAACTGTGATTCCCCCTGCTAACTTCCTGTTCTTCAGGATGGTTCTAGCTATCCGTGGTTTTTTGTGCTTCCAGATGAACCTTTGGATCATTGTTTCCAGTTCCATGAAGAATGTTTTGGGCAATTTGATTGGGATTGTGTTGAATGTATATATTGCTTTTGGCAGTATAGACATTTTAATGATATTGATTTTACCTATCCAGGAGCATGGGATGTTACTCCATCTTTTGAGGTCTTGTTCAATTTCTTTTTTAAGTAGTTTGTAGTTTTCTTCAAATAAGTCTCCTACATTTTTGGTTAGATTTATTCCCAGATATTTCATACTTTTCTCTGTTATTTTGAATGGTATCTTGCTGGTTAAGTCTTTTTCCATCTTGGGGCTGTTCGCATACACTATGGCTGTTGATTTTTGTTCATTAATTTTGTACCCTGCCACTCTACCAAACTCTCGTACAAGTTCTAGCAGTCTCTGTATTGAGTCTCTTGGCTCTTCTACATAAAGAATCATATCATCTGCATATAGTGAGAGTTTGACTTCTTCGTTTCCCATTTGGATTCCTCTGATTTCTTTTTCTTGTCTTATGGCCTCAGCAAGTACCTCTAGGACTATGTTGAATAGTAGTGGAGAAAGTGGACATCCCTGTCTTGTTCCAGATCTCAGTGGGAAGGGTTCCAGCTTTTCTCCATTCAGTATGATGCTGGCGTTGGGTTTTTCATATATGGCTTTAATTATGTTGTGGATTTTTCCATCTGTGCCTACCTTGGTTAGGGTTTTTAGTAGGAAGTGGTGTTGGATTTTGTCGAAAGCTTTTTCTGCATCTATTCATACTATCATGTGATTCTTGTTTTTCAGTTTTTGGATGTAGTGTATCACATTTATGGATTTGCGAATGTTGAACCATCCCTGCATTCCAGGGATGAATCCTACTTGATCTGGATGAACGATCTGTCTGATGTGTTTTTGAATTCTGTTGGCTAGGATTTTGTTGAGAATCTTAGCATCAATGTTCATCAAAGAGATAGGTCTGTAGTTTTCCTTCTCTGTTAGTTCTCTGTCTGGTTTTGGGATTAAGGTAATGTTGGCTTCATAGAATGAGTTTGGAAGGGTTGCCCTTTTTCTATTGTTTTGAAGAGTTTGTAGAGGATTGGGGTCAGTTCTGTTCAGAATGTTTTGTAGAATTCTGTAGTGAAGCCGTCTGGGCCTGGGCTTTTCTTTGTTGGGAGGTCTTTAATCACTGATTCAATCTCTACTTCAGTTATGGGTTTGTTCAGATCGTTTGTTGCCTCTGGGCTAAGTTTTGGCAGGTGGTAGAAGTCTAAGAACTTTTCCATTTCTTGGTGATCTTCTGACTTGTTGGAGTATAGTGCTTTGTAGTAATTTCTAATTATGGCCTTAATGGATGCGGTGTCTGTTGTTATGTTGCCTTTTTCATCTTTGATGCTGTTAATTCTTGCCTTCTCTTGTTTTTTCTTTGTCAGTCGGGCCAGTGGGGTGTCTATCTTGTTTATCTTCTCAAAAAACCAGCTTTTTGATTCATTGATTTTGTGTATGGTTTTTTTTTATTTCTATGTGGTTGATTTCCTCCCTTGTTTTGGTACAGCCTCTATGGAAATCAGTATGGAGAATATTCAAACAACTCAAATTCAACATACCGTATGATCCAGCAATAGCACTCCTAGGAATATATCCAGAACACTTGTTTTATGAGAAACCAACATGCACTCCTATGCTCATAGCAGCACAATCAGTAATTGCAAAAACATGGAAGCAACCAAAATGCCCATCAACAGAGGATTGGATAAGAAAGCTATGGTTCATCTACTCCATGGAATACTACTCAGCTATTAAAAAAAACAAAATGCAGTTCTTTGTGGCCAAATGGGCCAAACTGGAAACCATAATGCTAAGGGAAATGAGCCAATCCCAAAAGGTTAAATACCACATGTTTGCCTTAATTTAAGATGATATGATGTTATGTATAACATGTTATGTTTTGAATGTTATATGTTGTGTATAAACTAAAATTGAAGTGTAGGTGAGGTGGTCACAGAAGGTGGCTGGGAACTCGCATTTACTTTTAACATATTTGTTACTCATTACTATGTCAATTAATTCCATAATGATGTAAATTTTTGCTGATGGTATGTTGGAGCTTTCAATTGACTGGGATGATACTCTGCTGGCTCTGTCTTCAGACCAGAGAGGGTATACCTAAGAAGCCGTTGAACTTGACTGGACAATAAGATGCTGGACTCTATGTTTGGTATACGCTTGCAATGGGGGAATCTCAACTGAACTTGAGCTGTGGTTATGCAACAAGGTGGAGGAATCCACCATGGTGGGAGGGTTTGGGGAGGGGTGGGAGAACCCAAGTATCTATATAACTGTGTCACATAATACAATGTAATTAATGAAGTTAAATAATAAATAATTAAAAAAAAAAGAAAACAAAGGTAGAACTAACAGAGATCTCAATCATATGACAAGTACATTTACAGTTCATTTCTTTTTCTACTGATATGATCTAATTCACTCCCAGGGAACTTCTAGAGCATCCAAAAGCAATAACAATAATCTAATCATGCTAACTGAGTCATGACAAACAGGGCTTACTCCTTACAATGACTGCAAATACAAGCACTCTCCACAAAGTGTTAATCACACTGCAATGCCTGGAAACTGAGATTGTCTTAAATTTCAGCCCAGAATTTACAATACTTTTTGAGGGAGTGAGTTCTGAATGCATATAACATCAAATTTACCATTTTAGCTATTTTTTAACTGTACAATTCTTCAGCATTAAGCACATTCACATTGTGTGCAATCATCACCACCCTCCATCTCCAAAACACCTCATTCTGAAACCTGCATTACTATCCATACATGAGGTAACCCTTCCCCAAGCCTCCAAGCATTAGAACTCCACCTATCTTCTTGTTCAGTCCTGGAGTATCACAAGATAAAATATTAGATAGCACTTCAGGGTTTACAAAAGTGGCTTTTCTCAATGCTCACTAGAAGCTTGTAAGCCTCCTGTCAAAGAGAGTAGAGCAAAGTTGAGAGAGGGGATGAACTGCCTAACAGGACAGTTAACAATGGAAAGAATCAGGGGAGGCTCCCAGGTTTTCAGCCCACGTATGCCTCCCATTACGCTTGAGCACTTCTGAGGCTGAGCAAGAGAAAGGTAACTCTAGATTAGTACCTATGGCAGCCCTCCAAAAGCCCCACTGTCTCTTGTGCAGCCCCTACTTTAGGTAGTCAAAACCACCTGTGACTTGGAAAAAGAAGGCAGTTTTCTTGAAAAGTACTCATGAAAACCAGCCAGGGATGTTTAGCAGTCTCTGTTCCTCTCTGCTTCCACTCATGTCAAAGCAAACCCACAGCACACTCCCCATCACCCTTCCCTCTTGTAGGAACATCCTTTATTCCTAATATCCACTCTAACCAGATGTTTCTAACCAGCCTGACCCTGCTTAGCTTCGGAGATCAGATGAGCTTGGGCATTTTCAGGGTGTTATGGCTGTAGACAGAGGTTTCTACATAACAAAGTGGGCATGCAAGAAGAGATCATGTCTGGTGTGAAATCTTCCTGCATGCTGTAGAACAGGACCATTCTATCCAAGGCTTCTTGGAATGCTCAGAATACCCAAGTGCCTGATAGGCCACCTACTTCCAAGAGTGACTTTGCTGCTTTACAGTTCTTCTCAAACTTGCAACATGAAGGCCAAGTTCAGATTTCTTATCACAATTAGGAACACAATGCTAAGCACAGCACAGGACACACAGAGATGCAGTCATACAAGCATTCTGTATTCTTTGAATTTCTGATATGTATGCCTGGAGTGCACATTGGATTCCACTTGACTGATTTCCTAAGGCTGTCACACAAATTTCCACTACACAGGTGGCTTAAAACAACAGAAATTCATACTCTCACAGCTCAGGCTGACATCCAAAATCAAGGTTTCAGTGGGGTCATCCTTCAGAAGACTTGAGGGCGCAGTCCTCATTGGCTTCATCTTGGTTTCTGAGGTCCTGGTCATTACTGATGTTCACCCTTGGCTTCCACCTGCATCATTCACATCTGCCTCCATCCCCACATGCTCTTCTCTGTGTATCTTCTGTTCTTCCACATAGATCATTTCTCCTTGAATATAGGGCCCACCCTGATCCAATTGGATTCTAGTTTACCCTGACTATATCACAAAAACTTATTTCTGATGAAGATCAGTCTGATGTCCTAGCTAGATACAAACTTGCACAGAGACATTAATTCAAGTCTATATATATATATATCTTCCATGTTTAAGGAATATAAATTTTACATTTAATTTTTTTGCTTTGTTTTTGTCCCAGCACCTGCTCCATATTGATCCTATTTTTGACCACTGCCATGATGAAAACTTTTCTGAGGCACTTTCTTACATTCTCTCCAATGCCTAATCTTCTCCATTAAATACCTCTGAACCTCCCTTTTAAAGGCTACGCATGAATACCAGTTTGTATCGTTTCTCACTGACTTAAGAAGCCATAGTGGTTCATGTCACATCTCACAGTAGACTGGAAATTACAGGACTTCTGGCCTTCAGCAGGCTTAGAGAAATGAGTTATTGCACAGCTAGAGAACACAGAATGCAGAAGGTGACCAAGTGATTTGAAAAGTGATTAAAAGTTCAAAAAGTGAAAGAACTATGCGGGCAATCGGTGAAGGAGGAGGTGCAAGAGCCAGGTACTCAAGGACAGATTGGATTTGCAAAGGTAGAGGCAAGTTCAGAAGATAAGGAGAAAAGGTATGGAAACACAAATAAGCCTGGAGTGTTTAGAGAACTGTAAGAAGACTCCTGTATGACCAGATTGTAAGTTCACTGCAGAGGGTCAGTACATTCATGTGTAAGTTGTAAAGACTATATATAGTTGTAAAGACTATGTATACCTGATAGGACAACAGGACCAATCAAGGGTTTCCAAGTAACTGGGGAGTTTCACTAAATAACATTCTGGGAAGGCAGATCTGGTCAAGTGTGCATGAGAGAATGGGGAGAAAAGGGAGCTGGCAAAGAAGCCTTGGCTGGGAGCCCAGTCAAGAAGACAGGCTCCAGTGCCAGAGCCTGATCCCTTCACTATCAGTGGCCTCATGAAAGCCAAGTGAATCCTCAACCATCACTGTAACCTTCTATGAGACTCTGCAATCAATACAGCCATCCTGACAGAGCTAGGGGTGAAGGCACCCTGGCTGGCCTCCAGCCCTCCCTTCCCATTAACATGATGAGTCGCAGAGGGCATGTCAGGGAGAACTTTCAGTGAATTCCAGGAATGGAGATCCCCTTTACACAAAAATCCCCCAACACACAGGGAGACCTCAGCAGTGCTTTGCAATCAACACACAGCTGCTCCAGAAAGGACAGAATCCACCATCTAAGCTCAGACTCATTCTCTGCTCAGACTGCCACTGGCAAACAAACAAGTGATCATCATCTCCCCATCAGACTAGGAGCTTCCCAGGGTTGGTGAGGCCATCTCTCCGACAGGCTCACCTTCCAGTCCTTCCAGTTACCACATGCAAACCCAGCAGAGGCTAGCACACTCAAGTATGAACTCCTGCCCCATCCTCCCCATTTGGTCGTAAGTGTCCTCTAAGGAGCAGAGGCATAAGTAGAGATGACAGGATGGGGACAGGAAAAAGCCCAGAGCATGATGAGTAGAATAATTTCTGAAGTTCACAGGGCATGTCTCTGAGTCTCTTTTCTTATCCCAGGACATTCTAGGAAACATACAAACAGAAGAGAAACTCCAAGGGGTAAGAATGCCTGAGTTCTACTTCTAGTGTCAGCATCTCATATGGGCACTAGTTTGAGTCCTAGCTGCTTCACTTGTGATTGAGCTCCATGCTAACGTACCTAGGAAAGTACTGGAAGGCAATCCAAGGGCTTGGCCTCTATGCTCACATGGGAAACTTCGAAGAAGTTGCTGAATCCTGGCTCCAACACGGCTTAGCCATGGCTGTTACAGCCATTTGAGGAGTGAACCAGCAGCTAGAAGACTTTCTTTCTCTCCTTTCTTTCCTCCCTCCATCCATTCTATTCTCAGTAACTTTGTCTTCTGCCTTTCAAATAAATATTTTTAAAAGTGTTTTATGCACAGTCACAAGGAGTTCCCATGGGCCCCAGATCCACAGCCAGTGCTGCCTACTGTAACTCAGTCCAGAACAGCAGGCCTCAAGAAAGAGCCAGGGTATAAGCACACCCACCATGCGGGTAGCAGAATAGATGAAATTTCCTAAGTGCATCAGGGCACAGCCTCCACGTACTCTTCTGTTGCACTGCAAGTTCAGGCCTGGTACTGAAAGAGACCAAGGACTTTCATCCGTGAAGAAAATGACCCACCTCCAGACTGCTTCCCATTTTTGAGAACCAACGTAATGTGAAAGACACAACAATTTCCACCCTCTTTATTTCTTTCTGAAAGGGGTGCAAACAGATGAGCTATTTGGACTAAAATTAAACTCTCTGTGTAGCTTCATACTGGTATTTATATATTGAATCTGACTCATATTTTTGATGTGGAAAGGTTTTATTAACATAACTACTTATCCCAGCCCACTCCCAGTGGAATTCATGGCTCTTGCCCAAAGGACATTTGGCAATTCTGTTATTTTAAATCCCAGCACTGATTAATGTTTTATGGCAAGCACATGCACAGATTCCATCAGACACTCCTGGTTTTCTTTGGGTAATGATTATAAAGTGAAATTAGAAGTGAGACACAGACTTGTCTGCATGAGCAAAGATCCCTGGAATAGGGTCTAGAGAAATGGGATCTTAGCTGCCTGTGTGATCCCATAATGGACTCCTGGGGCCCCCAGATTGTAGAAAGAGATTGCTAGTCTCCCATAGTCCTCAGTTCTCTTTCAGCTCTGAGTGTAAGGAAAAAAACCTTCAAAAAATATATCCAGTGAGTGAAATCTCACAATGTGATTTAGTCATGAGAAGACTGGACTAATGATAGCTAATATCTATGTTCTGAAAGTCTGTACTTCTATTATATACAATGGGTTTTAAATGTTCAAAGATAAATTAGAAAATTAACAAAACAGAAATCCTTTTTTATAACGCCTGTTTTTAAAGAACAGATATTAAAGAGCTAAGATCAAATCTCTAGTCACTCTGTCTATATAAAGGCTCTTTAACTTCTCATTCCAATGAATAAATGAAAAGAAAGTCAATCAACATCTGGGGTGGCAAGGACTTGTGCTTAGAACTCTCCTGACTAATGCAGAACAGTTGTGGGTCCATGATACCACAGTCCTCTTCAGGTCACTAATACAAGTTTTGTCACTGCACATAGGAAGAACCCAGAACCCCAACAAATGAATGGAATTATGTGAGAAACATGAATTCTGGCAGGGGTACCACTCCACTCTGAGCTAGCACAGAATGAGTGGCAAAGGAGCATCTTGAGAGACTTGAGAGCAGGAGTAGGACAACCAGGACTCAGCAAGTGTCCAGTTTGGCATGTAACTATGCAAAACTTGCTATCCAAGTTGGAGTCATCCCAGTTAAGCATAGATTAGCTCAAATCACAATGCAGATCCAAAGTGAGGTATACTATGTCAACAGGCAAGTAAGATACATCACAAAATACGCAGCTAGTGTGGCAAGCAATGGAGATTAGAAAGCATCAAGTGCAAGCAATCAAGCATTAGTAAGGTTTTCCTTAGGCCCCATGTGAAAGTAGAAACTGTCATTGAACCCTGTCAGAAGTAAACTAAGCCCCTCAAGGACTGGGACTAGATCTTGAGTACCAATATACAAAAGGTGCTTAAGTTCACTTGTTGACCAAATGAATGGAAACTTACAAAGAAACTTCCTCCTCAGCTAAGTTTGTTTGCTAACCTAGGTTTCCCCTTCATGACAGTTCAGACAGCCAGATTCAGACAGCCAGGTCACCTCAGGACAGAGGAAAAGGGTGGAGGATAACACCCCTGCACTTGAAGGTGGCTGGACCAGGTTCATGAGCCCTAAGATGAAGGGTCCCATTTCTCCCACCAACCTGGAAGCCATAAGGACAAAGGAGCTGGGTTAGATGTATTGGTTAGGGCTTTGCCTGAGTGGATTCCCTCCAAAGTTCAAGTTGGATGTGTTCCCTGGGAAAGCATTCCCACCTAAGGGAAGCCCACTAGTGCAGCACTGCAGACTGAGCTGCCCTGGAATCTCAGAAAGTGTTGAAGATTGTAGATTTCATAGTTAGAAGAACCTGAAGAAAACAAAAACCCTTCACAGAATAATTAAAATAAACAAGAAACTAAAGGCTCCATGTGTCTACTACTCAAGCTCTTAAATGGGCAGATGTGATCAACTCCACAAAACGGGCACAAGCCAAGCCTGTTGAGAGAGAATGCTTCCCCCTCTTACACAAAGTAATAGTCACTTTCAGGTGACTCTTGGGGGAAAATATATGTAATCTGAACACATGTATTTATGATGATATATTCATCTTCTAATAGGGAGGAGAATTTATTGTCAATATTGCTGGCTATGTATTCAGACAATCCTATTCAAGTAATTTTACTTGGAGAAGCACAGTCTGTGCATTGATGGAGTTTATACCAGAAAATTTTCTGTCTCTGATCTTGTCCTGGTTTTCCTTACTTACTGTGTCAAGAGACTAACCACTTGTTTAGTGCAGTCAAACTCCAGGCAATATCAATCAATTCATAGTCCCTTCAAATGTTCAGGATGGAAGCAGATCTTTACATAGTCACATGATTCATTTATGACAAGGTAACAATAAAATCCTGTGTGGTAAGGATGGTCTTTTCAACAAATGTCTTTAAATCAATTATCAATTGATGGTCAGACGGAAAGAACAGAAAAATACCATATACAAAATATCTCCTTTGAAGACAAATATCTCTTAAAGACACAATGTACAGTAATCACAAAATTAAAACTGAGAAACTTGGACTATAGTAAAATCAATAATGTACTGTCCTTCAAACTACATCATAAAGAGTGTAAAGAGGCAAATCATGAAAGCAGGAGACATTCACAGCACACATGTTCCATAGAGGACCTGTAACCAGAATACAGAAAGAACTCCAGAAGCCTCATAAGGAAAAACAGAAATGCAACAGCAAAAATCAAGGCAAAATGTGAAGATTTACACCAAAAAAGAGCATATTCAAATGGCCAAAAAGCACATGAAAAGATTATTGACTTCATTTGTTGTTGGGAAAATATAAAATATGTAATTTAATATAAGCATGTATTTAAATACACATTTTATATATTAACATTTATATCACAAATATATGTGTGTATTTAATACATTTATATATTTTGTTTATGCATATGTAAATAATGTGAATATATTTAAATATTTCATATACATACATGGGTATATGAATATATATATGTGCCAATACCTAGCATGGAAGCTAAAGTGAAAAAATATCCTAGTGGTAAAAATGTGTACCAGCAGAGAGTCTATCTGCTGATGGAAGCACAAATCACTACAACTGTTTTAGAAACTATTTGGCAGGTAGTTTGTTTATTTGCTTAGTTTTTAAAATTTTATTTTATGATACAGTTCCATAGGCTCTGGGATTTTCCTTACCCCCTCCCTAAATCCCATGTTCCCCACTGACTTCCCCTGTATTATTACAATAGTATAGTCCCACAGAAGCAGTCATAAGTCCTTCATTCTGCTAATTGTATCCTTACAATGTGGGAAAAGACAACAACAGACTCCAGCATCCTATTGTCAAAATGTATTTAACAGTTTCATTGGGAATCCATATTTGATTTGGAAATAGAGATGCATACTGCATTCTGTCTTCACATCTGGATATGATAGTCCCTATTACAGTTACTATACATCTCCTTAAATGAAAAGCCATAAAACAAAATCAACAACAGGAATAAAGTTAAAAATTTACAATGTCATGAAGTTAAACAACATGCTACTGAATGACCACTGTATCACTGAAGAAATGAAAAAGCAAACAAAAAACCTTTTTGGAGAAACTGATGCTACTGTATGACCCATGAGTCAGTGAAGAATTTAATGAGAAAAGAAACTTTTTTTAAAAAAAAGATCTGTTTGTTTTTGTTGGAAAAGCAGATATAGAGAGAGAAGGAGATACAGAGAGAAAGATCCTCTATCCACTGGTTCACTCTCCAAGTAGCCACAATGGCCAGAGCTGAGTCAATCTGAAGCCAGGTGCCTTCTTCCAGGTCTCCCACGTGGACACAGAGTCCCAAGGCTTTGGGCTGTCCTCTATTATTTTCCCAGGACACAAGCAGGGAGCTGGATGAGAAGTAGAGCAATCAAGACAAGAACCAGTGCCCATATGGGATCCTGGTGTATGCAAAGCAAGGACTTTAACCACTAGGCTACTACATTGGGCCGGAAAATGAACTAGTTTGAAGAGATGAAAATAAAACAAAAACATCAAAACCCATGAGTTGCAGCAAAAAACAGTACTGAAACGGCTATTGATCTTATATTTTGCATGGATATTGCTTTATATCAGACAGAACATAAATTTGTCTTTTTGGGATTGACTTATATCACTGAGCATAATAGTCTCTAGTTGGGACCATCTGGTTGCAAATGGTACAATCCACAATAGAAAAGACATGGAAACCACCCAGACACCTGTCAAAATAGGAATAGATAAAGAAATTGTGGTACATCTACTCCATGGAATACTACTCAGCCATTAAAAAGATGAGATGCTTGTTTTTGTTTGTTTTACCAAAGTTAAACACACTCATATTCTACACTTAGAAATTCCTCATACATATATATTTCATTCCACAAAACTGGGCATATGCATTCCTTAATATATAACAATAAAAGGGTACATTACAGCTTTTATGCATAAGAGTCCTAAGCTACAAACAACCAAATGTCTTATACAATAAAATGGATAAATAAATTGTGACATATATGGGCTGGCATTGTGCTGCCTACCATTCTAGCATCCATGTTTGAGTACTGGCTACTCTACTTCTGATCTATAATATGCCTGGGAAGGCAGTGGTTTTATGGCCCACGTGCTTGGGTTTTGGGGCCTCTGCCACCCACACAGGAGATGTAAATGGGGCTCTAGGCTCTCAGCCTTACCCTAGACCAACCTTGGCTGTTGCAATCATTTGAGGAGTGGATCAGTAGATGGAGAATCTCTCTCTCTCCCATTCTTACTCTCAGAAGAGGACCTAGTGAGTGAAGAGTTCCCAGAGAGCTTGGAACTGGTAATATTCTGTTTCTTCATGTGTGTGCTGGTCACAAATGTATTCACAGGGTGAAAATTCATTGACCTGCTCATTCAGATTTGTGTACTTTTCTGTGCTATACTATACTTCAGCAAAAAATGTATATATCAAGAAAATATAAACATAAAGGAATGAAGCTTATATGAAAACAACAAACATCAAAACTGCCTTGCAAATCCAAACCTACTAAATGGAAGCAACGTTGATAGCTTTCTAACTGTTCATATTATTCTGTTCTAAAGTAAAAAGCTGTTTATTCACTAATTTAGGAAATACAGCCCACTTTCCAGAAGAATTTGAAGCAATGGTTTTCATTATTGGACACATCACATTAGAGGGTTTTTAGCTTCATCAGAAGCTTTTAGGACATCAAAATTGTTTACTGTTGCTCAGTTTACTTCTGCTTTTTTTTTCCTTGGCAATAAAAGGGTTTTTAAAAACACAAATTTTCTTAGCTAACATTGTCTATCAAAGATTAATAATCCTAATATTTACATAGCCAGCAAGAAAACTAAGCTGAGCAGAACTCAGTCTACCCAATCAGGATCTCTGGAAGACTTCAGCCAGTGGCTACAGTGTTCAGGTCTAACAGCCTCATGCTTATTGGAAGGGAAAGATTGGGAACAATTATCTCAAGAATCCATGCCAAGAAACATAGCCATACTATTTAGGGGGAAAAAAGAGGCCGCAGAGACCAAGTCTGCTGCTAGTGAAATGGAGTCTGGCTGGCCAAAAATACCTGATGTTTCTCCACCCTGACATGTATGCTAGCTTTCACCCCTCCTGGAAAACTGTTTCAGTGGACAGGATCAATTTCTTACTTGCATATATCTATGGCTTAGAAAATGTCCTAGATTCTAATGGCTGCTGTGTCTTATGCTAGCTTTAGGTAGGAAACAGAGATTGTTACTATCTCCTTTTCATGAAGGAACCAAGGTTCTGACAGCAAAAACCATTCATTAAAACCACACAGTAGGTAAGTCACATAGCAAGGACAGGGCATATTCAGCATAGTGCTCTGTCCCCTGTACCATGGGGTCTCCTTATGACCATGAGAACACAATCCTAACACTTACGGAAAAAATCAGGCTAGGATTATTAGACATTGGGTGACAGACAAGCTGGAAAATGCCACAGCCCGAGGACAGGGTTCCCACCCAGTATCACACATCTTGTTGGATGGAGGAGAAGGCTTGAGTAGGAGGCAGGACTAGAAATGATCAGCTGTAAGGGCAGCAATGTTTGCATGCTTCAATTTGACTCTACTATAAGAGGTTATCAGCAATGATACAGACATCTGCGACGTGGGAAGGCTTGCCTACAGACAGGGAACCAACACCTGTGGGTCTAAGACATAAACGATACAGTTGAAATCCTTTGAGGAACACAAGGGGTTCTAACTCGGCACAGATGGTTTGTTGGCAGCACTAAACAGCATAAGCAGGACTTTTAGTCAACAGACCTGGTGTTTTTTTTTTTTTTTTAAGATTTATTCATTTTATTACAGCCAGATATACAGAGAGGAGGAGAGACAGAGAGGAAGATCTTCTGTCCAATGATTCACTCCCCAAGTGAGCCGCAACGGGCCGATGCGCGCCGATCCGATGCCGGGAACCTGGAACCTCTTCCGGGTCTCCCACGCGGGTGCAGTGTCCCAACGCATTGGGCCGTCCTCAACTGCTTTCCCAGGCCACAAGCAGGGAGCTGGATGGGAAGTGGAGCTGCCGGGATTAGAACCGGCGCCCAAATGGGATCCCGGGGCTTTCAAGGCGAGGACTTTAGCCGCTAGACCACGCTGCCGGGCCCAACAGACCTGGTTTTGAATTCCAGTTTTATTTTTCTTTTCACTTGATGTGAACCCCAGAACAAGTTATTTCTCTATTATGAGTTTCAACTTTCTTGGCAATAAAATGGTAACAATAATATCTACCCATCAAGGTTGTAGTGAAAATTAGTCAAACAATATTTACATAAAGTTCCTAGCACTTAGGAGATAATAAATTTTCATTACTTTTTGTACCCCCAACTAAAAAAATAAATAAGTGGGTTTTCTTTTCATGATCTTTATAAAACATATAATATGAAACAATTTGTATCTTCCCTGCCAGCTAAAACAAAATGAAAGCATAAATCACTTCAATCCATACCTTACAGAATAATCACATATGAATACCTAATCATCTTCTCAGATGGCCTAATTTAAGAACCTTGACCTATCTTTTCCCCCTTTTTCACCTGAAAGTAACCTTATTAACTCAGTGCATGTCTCATTTCCTGGAATAGAAATTACAGTAATCTTTTTCTGAATTTCAATAATTGATTAACATGACAAAATTTGTCATCTATAGTCAGAATCCAGTGCCCACAATTTTCTCTAGGACCAATATTGCCAAATGTTATCAGAAAGCAAAGATGAGGGTCTGATTGCTGTGTTGACTCCAGATGTTCCTCTGCATAAATTTCATAGGTTAAAAAGCAAAAGATCTTTATATCTGGCTATGATTTTCTTTTTAAATCCTAGTACAGTCTTTATAAAATTTATAGGTGTTATTCCCTGACAATTTTTTTTGCTGTTACCTCAAATTACATGAATATTTTCCATCCATAAATGGATCCCCTGGCCAACTGTCCTATTTGTGTCCATGAATGTATGTTCTTAGGATCTCACAAACTGGAAAAGACTTCCCTTCAAGGCATCTGGCAGAGTATCAAAGGAATGCAGGAATCATTTCCCCTAGAACCTGAGGTTCTGCCACTTACTGAGCTGATGGCTTCACCCCTTCATTATGCGATACCTGGCTGGGATATTTCCCTGTATCAACTTCCTCCATTCACTAATTCTAGCATTGCCCTCTAAAGGGGAATGAATAAATCTTATTCCTCCCCTATTCTGGAAGCCTAACCATATGGAAGGCAGTCGTTATATTCACACATATTATTATATGCTCTGGATTAAACATGCAACCCAAAATTCCTTTGCTGAAGACAACCATGTGGTTCATACTGCCTCAGGTGCTAAGACAGGAGATTTAACGCATGGCATCTACACACAGGAAGCTCACACTAGTACTCAGAACTTCTGAATGTGATATGGCTTCTAGAACAATCCATCCTCTCTCTCTCCTTCAAATATATTGTAGATTGTTGATACTACTGTTAAAATATATTGCCTAGAATATGGGAGAAAAAATGGATGGGTGAGACTATGACCTTTTAGGGTTTGTTTGTTTGTTTTTACAGATTTATCCACTTATTTGAAAGATAGTTTGAGAGAGAGGTGTGGGGAAGGGAATCTTCCATCTGCTTGTTCATTCCATAAATGGTCACAATCACCATGACTGGGCTAGGCCAAATCTAGGAATCTGGAACACCAGCTGGGTCTCCCACATGGATGGTAGGGATTCAAGTACTTGAGCCATCTTTTGCTGCTTTTCCAAGTGTGTTAGCAGGGAGCTAGAACAGAAATTGGTAAGCCAGGGCTAAAACTGCACTCAAATGGGATTCTGGTATCACAGACAGTGGCTTAACTCACTGTACCACAGACCAACCCTGATTTCCTAGTTTCGATTTCATGCTATAACTGTGCCAGACACTGACAGTGCAGAAACGCTGAGTGAAGAGAATACAACATCTCCTTGCATGTTTCTATGAAACTTTCTATGAACCTACAATTATTTAAAAAGCATAAGTTAATAAAACAGATGAATGCGACGCCACTGACAAAAGCTGCTGACAGGACAATTCAGAATCTACTGAATGGCCTTAAATAGGACGGGTTTATTTACTCCAAAACTTCCGAAAGTAAGCACTGAGCAAACAGGACAGGACCTGCCAGGGAGGGGCCTAAAGTTTGTTCCTGCCTAGGTGGCAAAGTATTCTGTGTAAATATAACCCTGAGCTTCAGGACCTGAACCTGCAGGACATTCTCCTATGCTGAGCATGTGGATTGGCAGAGCCTGTGCTCCCTGTCACCTGGAGGGCTGCCCGGGTGCACAGCTATCAACCATTTGGGTAAATACAAGCCTAGCAGCCACTAACTCTGACAGCCCTCTTAAGCCTTTGACAACTCAGAGATGTGACAAGCGCTATTATCACAAGCAGTGCAAGGGCAGTCAATAGAATAATTTCTATAAAGTTCATGGTACCATGCCAACAGTCACCAAATACGCCACAAATGCCTGTGCCCTTAGAGCATCCGGTATGAAATTATTTAGGTTTCTAGAACAGTCCCTCACTCACTCCCTTTTGAATATCAGAACAGCTGCCTTTCCCCAGATTCTCGGTCCACTACAGGAGATGCTGCCACACACTTTAGAGTTCCACCTACTCTTTTCTTTCTTTATACATTTTATTATTATTATCATTTTATGATATTGTTCCATAGGCTCCTGGCATTTCCCTTATCCCCTCTCCAATTCCTTCCCCCGTCCACCTAGTTCCTCTATATCATTACTAACATATAGTTCTTCATACTCAGTCATATGTCCATCATTGCAGGCATGGTCAATGGCAGAGAGTCCAGAATCCTATTGTCAAGATAGAGTAAACAGTTTCATTGTAAGTCCATCTTTGTCTGGAAGCAGAAATGCATACTACACTGCATCCTCACATTTGGATGTTAGTCTCCATTTCATAGCTACTGTACATCCCCTTAAATGAAAAGTCATAATACAAACCCAAAAATAGCAAGAAAAATAGAAATTTACAATGCCATGAAGTTAAATGACATGTTATTAGATATGACAGTCTCCATTACACAGCTACTATACAGCCCCTTAAATGAAAAGTCACATAACAAAATCAACATAAGGGAGAAAAAAGAAATTAACAACATCATGAAGTTAAATAACATGCTACTAAATGACTAATGTGTAGCTGAAGAAATGAAAATCAAGATCCTTCTTGAAGAAGATGATGCTGCTGTATGATCTACGAGTCACTGAACGATTAATCAGAAGAAAGTGTTTTTGAAGAGATAAAACTAACAGAAACTAACAGAAAACAACAAAACCCATGCAATATAGTTTCTGCTGATTTTTGTTGGTGAAGTGTGTCTCTTCTAGACAACAAATAGATGGGTTTTGTTTTTTAATCCAGTCTACTAATCTATGACATTTCATTGGGCTTAAGCCATTTACATTCAGAGTTTAATATGTATGGGCGGTACTTTGGTCCTCTCATTTTAGGAATTGGTTGTTCATTGATTCAGTCTTCTGTTGTCATTTTACTGGGATGTTCTTCCCATTTGCCTTTGGTTTGGTAGGTGCTATTCCTCTTCTCTGCTGAAGTATCATTTGTAGGCAGGTTTGGAAGAAGCAAATTCTTTTAACTTTTCTTGACTGTGGAAGAATTTTATTTCATTTTCAAAGACAAAAGAAAGCTTTGCTGGATATGTTATCCTAGGCCGAGAATTTTTTTCTTTTAGAATCTGGAATATGTCACTCCATTCTCTTCTTGCCTATAGAGTTTCCTGTGAGAGATCTCCTGTGAGCTTTATTGGAATTCCTTTATATGTCAGTTGATTTTTTTTTCACGTGCACATTTAAGAATCTTTTCCTTATGTTCAATTGAAGAGAGCTTGATAATCATGTGTTGTGGTAAAGATCGCTTTTGATCAAGCCTGTTGGGAGTTCTGTGCCCCTCCTGGATGTTGTTTCCCAATTCTTCCTCTAGATTGGGGAAATTTTCCTTTATTATTTCATTAAATACATTTGCAAACTCAGCTTCTCTTTCTGCATCTTCTGGGACTCCCATAACTCTTAGATTTGGCCTCTTAATAGTGTCTTTAAATTCTTGAATACTTTTTTGGCCTGATCCATTTCTGCTTCCAGCTTTTTGTTTGCTTCCCCCTGGTGACAGGAAATATCTTCCAATTCTGAGATTCTTTCTTCTGCTTGCTTCATTCTATTTTGGAGACTCTCCACTGTACTCTTAATTTGCTCTACTGTGTTCTTAATTTCTGATGTATCAGCCTTGATTTGCTTTATTGCTTCCTTAAATTCTTTGAACCCTGGTATGTGCTTCTCATTTTTGATCAGAAGCTTTAAAATGAGTTCTAGGAATTCTGTGTGCCCCATTTTCTCGATGTCTTCCTCAGTGAATTCTAAGGTTGGCATAGGGTTTTGCTCCTTTGCAGGGGAGTTTTCGGTAATATTCATTGTGCCTTTGTCTCTTCTTTTGCTCTTGATCATTGTACTTCTGGTTAGCAGAGTCCTCTCCTTGGGGCAGGTTTCTAAGCTCTGTCACCCACAGGTCTACAATGCGATTTTACTTGTTGCAGTTGGTACACAACTTTTTGCTTGCAGCCACTTGTGCCACAACCTCCAGAGAGTTCCAGGTCTGGGTTCTTATGTTAGATTTCCACCAAGAAATCCGTAGCTTCAATTCCTGGCTCACCAATCTCCACCTCCTGTGATACCGTGCTGAGGCTGCACCGTTGTCTCTGCAACCTTTCTCACACTTCTGGGTGGAGCAGGTCCCAGGATTAGAGAGACATCAGGTGTCCTATATAATTAGGTTGTTGGTGGCGCTGATCTTGTCAGAACCTGTTGGATGTTAGGTCTGGGTGTTACACAGACCTATTTTGACCCATATGATGCCACAGTCGGTAGTATTTTCCTGTGTGCCCCCTGCAATCCATGGAACTCAGTGAGTTCTGGTGAGCTCAGCACATGTGCAGTTCACTGTTGTCCTCTGCAGTCCTAAAGCTGTTGCCACAGTGTTAAAAATGGCACCGGATATATCACTACTACTGTTCTTGATCTACTGGCCATCAGATCTGAGGGCTACCCAGACCTGTCTTGGGTGGAACCTGTAGAATGCCATGTTGCTGCAATTCATTGAGTCAGAAATGAGTTCACTCCCAGCTCAGCGTATGCTAAATCCTTTCCCTTGCCTTTGCCTCCTTACGCAAAATGGTGCCCAATTCAGCTCTAGGGAGCTGACTGGGCTGTGAAATCCACCCTGTTCTCGCACTGTTCTGGGATCTGCTGCTCTGTCTCTGCTCCTGGTCAAATCAAACGGTCCAGCAGGACGGACAGTTCTTTGGGTTTACCTCCCAAGCTCCCAGTGAAAGTCCCTTCCCACCTGGTTGCTGGTGGAGTTGCGACTGCTGGTGGTGTTCAGATTGCTATTGGCTGAATGCTGCTGGAGTATCAGCCACTGCAACACTACATGATTGTGTCCGCTGCTTTCCTGTGTCTGTCAGTCTCCAGGCACCCCTCTGCTGTTATTCTGTCCTCTCCTATTTCCTGGAATGCGTCCTCTCTGCTTCATCCTGGTTAAATGTTTTTCCGTCTGTATAAACGTGTCCTTACCCTATTCCGCCATCTTGATTCTCCCTAGTTCCACCTACTCTTACTCTGTACTTCTCAAGTCATCTTCATTTAAAAACCAATGTGCGTGGATTTTTTAAGCCTTGTTTTTAACTCTAACTTGTAAAGTCATGTTAAAATAGTAAAATACAATAATAATTTACTACAGATACACTATTTTAAAACCAAAATATGACCCCAATTCAAAATATAAATTCAATGCATAAAATTATTCTGAGGAATTGCTATAAAGTTTCTAAATGCTTTCCTTCCATTTCTACACTCCTTATTAATGTCTGACAAGTTGTTAGCGCCACACCTCAGATCACTTTGTACTGCTCAGCATCTTCTCCGCATTTCTAACAACCCGAGAGTCAATAAGACATAACGGTTTTAACATCTCTATATTTTGTATATGGATTTGAATTCTCTCAACTGAACATTATCGGGTACCAGGGACATGTCCACTGTGTCAGAGGGGATCAATTCATTTTTATAATCTAAATGATTTAACAGGCATATTATTTAGCCTTTTCTTTTCATGATTTAGACAACTTGTTGTACATTTGTGAAAATCTAACTGATGAGAATATTTTGTTCATTTAGCATTCTCCCTGTTTACCTCTGTCGCATCTACTTCTCTTTTTCACTGCCTGCTTCCTCTCCACTTACTTGGAAGAAAAAAAAGGGACAGGTTGCAGAAAATCCCATTCACCAGAAATGCTGGCTGTTGGCTCACCCGATTCAGGGAAATGGAGTATGTATATTAATTTGCTTCCTGAGGATACTGTCAACCTCCTATCTGTGTCTCTTTACTACTGAGCACATGATATCTACCCAATAAACATCCGTGTGAAGTGCGCAGAGAGTGCCCAGTTATGTTGCAGTGACTACAATTCCTATCCTCAGTCAGGTACTGGGAAGGTAAGAGTAGCCGGTGACCTGAGCAGCAATGAGGAACAATGTCATGGTAATGAGCCTCGGGGCTCAGACAGTAGTTGTCCACCCTGACCCTGGTGAACTCTTTAAAAAAAATATTCACACCTGCATCTCAGATCTAGACATTTTCATGTAATTGCCTGGGGTCAAGCCTGGGTTTTACAAGTGCCATAGGGTATTCTAGTATGTGGCAGGAGGGGGGAAAAAAAGCACCACTTATAATATGCTCCTGATCCCAGCAGTACTTAGCAGAATTCCTTAAATGTTTGTTGAATAGATAGATGAATGAATCAAAGGATCAATGGACTCACGGATGAAAATGAGTCTGTGGTGAATGTGGACATGACTGGGACTCCCTTCTCCTTAGAATCTCTCTGCTAGCTACTCCGCATCTCCTGTGGTCCAAGCTTAAGCTCTATGTAGAACGCTTCCTTCCATCTTCTTGCCAATAAAGAGAAAAAACTGCTTCTCCCCTGGAAGACTAACTTAGTTCATTCTCACCTTTGTCAAGCCTAACTTGGAATTTCTCTAATTTCTGACACGGAAGATCCTACAAATTCCACAGGCCTCCATTTATACAGGATGGGAATGCTTTATTTCCTCTAGCCCATGTTTATTTAATGGCTGCTCTTCAATTGTTTTTCTAAAAATCCATGAGTCTGAGATGCTATCTTAGACTACAGACTTCCAGAAGACAGTGGCCCAGTAACACCATGTCCAAGTAACTGTTTTATGAAAACTCTTGGAAATGGATACTGCTGTGATCACACTGAGGGAGGGG
The DNA here is from genome assembly GCF_030435755.1 of Ochotona princeps. Lineage (NCBI taxonomy): Eukaryota > Metazoa > Chordata > Mammalia > Lagomorpha > Ochotonidae > Ochotona > Ochotona princeps. The sequence continues at coordinate 88,722,441 of NC_080834.1, read as the reverse complement.
GCGCTAAGGAGAATGATGTGCAGGGTCAGAGAGGCAAGAGATGCTGCTGCCCACCGTGAACAGTCCTGGGCGACACACAGGATTAGGAGGGGTCCACCACCGTGTCTCAAAAAATGCAGAACAATTTCACGTTCGAGGTCTCTGCCAGGAATACATGTCTGGGCTACCTTAACCCCTGACCTCTGGCTGCTCCATTAGCTGTGGCTGCTGCTGCTGTTAGCTGAACAGAGGCTCCTCCTCAGCCTCCTCGCCAGCCTGTATTTCCATGACCCAGAAGAGTAGTTGAACCTGTCATTCTGTCTCTGGACTTAAGCCTCCTACACCTTGAGGTTCACACTGAGCCAATTTGGGATATTATGCAGAGATATGTGAAAGGATTGTGAAATCCAAGGCTTTTTTTTATCCAGAAAATGAAAAAGTGAGAAATATTAGATCTAGAGTGAACACTCCTTTTGATCCAAAAGGAGACATTCCTCAGCTCCCCAACACCATCACCCCCTCTAATAGCTTTCAATTGCTTAGATTATTCAGCTCTACAATGAAAACTTGCGTTTGCATTTATTTAGGATATATGCCCAATGTTCAAAAACAATCTGAAGCCATGGTCTTATTTATTGAACAAATGTACATTAGAGGCTTTTTTCCCCCTCTATTGGAAGCTTTTAGGACATCAAAATAGTTTTATTTTGTTTGGTTTACTTTTATTTTCTTTCCCATGCCTGCCTTCATATTGACGATATTCCATCACTATCACTAATAGGCATTTTTTTGTAAATTTCTGTCTCTCCACTTAAAGGGGAAGGAGAGAACACTATTTGGGCATCTTTGTTTCCTGGTACTCTGATAGGCTCTATTCATAGTTTCCCTCATAGAAGTTTTACATCCCATACACTAAGTTAAGGACCCACTGAGGGTCACAAAGGTTGCAGGCTGCAGAGCTAGGAATTAAACTGGGCTCTTCTTGACCTCACATCTCACAGAGGCTCATCTCATCTTGATAGCAATCCTCCTCCTGTCACCCACAGAAGCAAGCTGCCCTCTTCCCTTTAGACTGTGACGTTTCCAGAGCAGGAATCATAAAGCCCTTCTAGAGTGATGTGGCCCCCTGGGTTCAATAAATTGTGTGGACTGTCTCCACCGTCAGCTTCCAGACAAAACAGAGGCAAACACATGGCAATGAGATAGGGAGAAATACATGCCTTCTCTTGCTACGTCATGCTTCTGAGGTGGCTGGGGAAAAGAAGAGAGAGGGCCTTCAGCCAACAGATGAATTATAGACCATCCCAGAGTTCATCATAACATTTCCCACTCCCAGAAGTGCCTCGCAACTGTACGAATTCTGAAAAAACGATTTGCTCATTCATTATCCAATAGGTCTTCATTGAACATCAACCAACCAGCCTAATGCTAAGAACTGTGCTAGGCACTGGGGAGAGAAATGTGAACAAAGCAGTTGCAAAGCTAGCAGCTCCAGGGGACCGTTTCTGGGGCTCAGAGGCATTTGTGGGGTAGTGGCTTCTCCTGACATACTACCTTAAATTAGAGCTGAGACACTTGTGGGAGGAGGAGGAGAGGAAAGGAAACCAAACTCGTTGCTATGCAACCATGATGATTTATTCTTAGCCAGAGCAGGGAGAGCAGCAGCATGATGCGGGGGGGGGGGGGGGGGGGTAGGGGGGGAAGGTAGAGGAGGCAGGAGCAAGGAGGCAAAGGGGTGTTCAGCAGCACCCAGGTGACACACAGACTCTCCCCATGTAGCCAGGCTCAAACGGATGCTTCACAGCCAGAGATTATAGGGATGGCCCTCAGGAGAGCTAAAAAATTCTTGTTCTGAGGCTTGAAATTAACCTTCAGACATTAGAACCAGGCCTGCCCTGAATACCAAAAACGGACAAAGAATAGCAAAGGTCAAACAAAACAGTGCCCCGGGGTAGCAGGGCTCATACACAAAGAAACAGTGGACCGGAAAGTATTTATGGAGCACCTCCTCTATTACTGTTTGGCACTATGTGGGATGTTGGTGGTGGGGAGGGGTGTAGAGTCAGCCCTGGTTAGCTAGCTGAGTTTAGATAAGACAGCAAGATGCTGCTCTATACCTGCTGGGGACACAGGTTTCAGTATTTCATCTGGCCTAGCTGCTTGCCTGCTCCAGGAAGCCTGGTGGCAAGTTACTTCATATTTCCAGGCTCCTGGGCACCAGAGTTCAAAACTGAGAGACTTGAACTTACGCAATCCTCCCAGTTCTGATACATCCTGTGTCTCTGACATAAATACCATGGGGTTTCAGTGAGAGTAGTGTGGAGTTATCAAGTAGAATGGAAAAGAACAGATTTGGGAAAAGAGTGCAAGAGGGAGGCAAGGTTTCCTGAGGACCCATAATGCATATTTATCTAATGGTAAAGAATAGCTTCTCTATTTTCAGAATTAAAAAGGCCAAGCTACAGCTACTACAGCAGAACTGAGATTCAAACCTAGCTCTGCCTGACCCCAACATCTACACTCTTTTCCACTGGCCCAGCTGACTTCTCCAGGACAATGAGACTTGAAGAAAACAGAGTGTAGGAGGACTGAGAGAAGCTGCATGGGCAGAGATATTGATAGGCTTTGGAAAAACAACCAGGACACATCACAGGAGATTTCCAGGGCAAGGACATGCAATTGCAAGAGGAAGAAGCATTCAGTCAGTAACCAACATCCTTCATTTCAGAAGGTACTATACAGAAGACAATAGTCTATACAAATAGTTTTGGTGTTGAATTAGTTTGCAACCAGGAGAGAAAATTTGAAAAATAACAACTAGTGAAAAGCTACAGAAAGTGCCAAACAGGGCATGCAAAAATAAATCACAGAGTGTAGTGTGGCTGGGGGAATGGCTGCTTCTGATTAGGGTGGTAATGGGACATGCTGTGTAGAGAGGAGGGGGTATCTGGCCTTAGGATTCAGGGAGAAGGTGAGTAGGGAGAGAAGAACATGTGGGGGAAAGGCAGAAAAAATATCACTGATAAGAGAAAAAAATGTAGAAAGCATGCCCCTTCAGGAAGATCACTTTGCTTGGCAGCAAGGACGGGTGGGAGATGAGATAGAAATGCTGCCTCAGGCAGACTTAGAAAACCTGGGCTGATGGAATCATGACTTGCACCCTGAGCCAGACCTGTGAGAACAGGTGATTGTGCAAGGAAGACAGTTGAAGTAAAGAAGTCATGGTACTCACACAGCAGGGAGGAGATGAGTAAGGTGGGATAGAGTCTCACATAGGGGCAGCACCGAGGTGGCAAGAAGGAGCTGTTTCCCTGGTTCTTTCAAAGACAGACAGAAAAGTTCTGGTGATTGGTGAATTGCAGAAGGGAAGAAACAAGGATAGCCCAAGCTTTTTAACCAAGAGAACAATGATGCTACACTGAGAATTAAAGAAGTCCAGTACAAAAAGAAATGGAGACAAAGTAGTAATGGAATCATTCCATTTTACTCATTCTGTTGATTCTTCTAGGACATGCAAAATACATATTCATGACAGACAGACTCAGCAAAGGGAACCCAAGTTTGTGGGAGGGGAGATGAGGTCACCCTCACCCAGGATTGCTCAAGTCCCCAGGGAAGGAAGGACACCTGCTCTGTAAGTTGGAGACTGTATATCCTCATAAGGGAAATCACAGGAGACCAGAACAGAATCTCAGAGCCAACATTTAATTGGTCCCATCAATACAGTCAATGAGGTTTTCAATCAGAAGCAAGTCTGGTAGAGTCCACTTTCCTCTCTAAGCAGGAGCCCTTCTGTGTTCCAGGGATGCATAGATTAGCCTTACAAGAGACAAGGAATCAGTTAACAGACAATCTCACCCTTCATCTCAGTATAAATACAAAAGATAAGGTTTGGAACCAGAAAGACCTGGGTAAGAAGCCCAATTGTTCCATCTGAGTGAGTGTGGATAAGCTACCAACCATTCTAAACGCAACTGTCAAATGCCAGGCACTGTACAGTGCATAACAATGGTACCAATTAAACGTTAGTTACTGCTAGTCCCCACCCAAGCAGAACTTTCCATTACTCCTTGGTTCTTACTGATGAACTTTGTCCCCTCACATCTTCTTAGAAAGCCTGGTTATACTTTCTCAGAAAACAAAGGAGAAATCAGATTTCTACCCTACCAGCTAAATGTTCAATTTGTGTTTCCTGAAATTGGGCTTGGGTCACCCTGAACCGAATTCCATCTCAAGATAAGGTCAGACTGGGACAGAGAAGAGCTCTTCTATAAACATAGCTCAGGGATTTCAAAATATTATCTGTGCTTACCTGCCAGTGGCAGCTAAAATTCTACCATTAGGAAAGTGCTTCTTTATTGTAAGATGCTGCCTTTAAATTACAAGTTTTCCTATTAAGAACAACTCACTTGGCAGTTAGCAATCATAAGTAGTAGAGTATGAATTCATTTATCAACTGCCTAGATGAGCAAGAGTTTTGATGCTTTGGAAAGGAGGAGGGTCAGGGGCATTTTAGCGCTGGCAGCATTGACCCTGTTTGGGTGAGTTATTGATGTGATTAAGAATACAGAGAGACAAAGGGAGAAGTGTCACAGCTTTGGTGGGGATGAGTCCTGGATGGTGGGTGAAAGGAGTCACAGTAGAGATAACTCTGCTGATTAGTCGTACCATGTGGCAAGGTGGGAGCCCTGGGGCACAGCTCATTGCCAGAAATCATTGTAAAGTGCAGCTGAATAGTCATCCTCACCTTCTACGAAATAAAATGAGAGGTTAGGTGAACCAGGAGACTGAGGTCAGAAACCAGGAAGTACTTTCAGGTGACGCAGAAATCCTCTGTTGCCCTCCAAAGCTTTCCTTAACACCACCTACTTGCTTGAAACTGCTGCTTCAAAGATGATCACAACCTCCTAACACCCAAGGACCAGGGTTCCACCTTATCCCCTAGATCTCCCTTATGATGTCCTCACCTTCCTTGCAAGCCCCACATGAGGGAGCTTACCTCTAGGTATCCTGGTTTCCCTATCTGCCTTTTGACTAATTTCTCACAATCCTCCTCCCAGCACCTAAGGCTCAGCCTCTTGCCTCTGCATGCCACCTTCTTGTCCCTAGCATGGCAGAGAGGGCCACTGGCCAGCAGTTCTCAGCAAAGCAGGAAGGAGTGGTTCCAAAGAGTCTACCATTTAGGGCCTGGCACAAGGCTGGTGCATAATATGTTGCAGATGGAATAAAGGAAGTTAATGCATTAACATGCTGGCCCTGCTGTGACTCAAGCAGAGCATGCCTTGAGAAGCTGCAGAAGGCACAGTACTTTTTTCTCTTCCTGAGAATGCTTTCCTTACTCAACATATATTCCCTGGTTCTGACATGCAAGCACCTGTTCAACGTGTTTTCCCTGGAGAGCAAATGAAAGGAAGCGTTGTCAACCTTGAAGTCCCTCAGCCTCATTATTCTGATTTTTTGTATGCAAGGAGATTCAGTTCTCACAAAGGACCACATCACCACAGGAAGAATGAAAGGACTCAGGCCCGGCGATGGAAACCGAGAGGACAGGGAGGATTTCTCTACTACAAAGGACTTTCTCATCCCAGAGCTGGTTTTCCCCAGCCACCTGCTGCAAGCTCTCCTCCCCTGACCCTTGCCCCACACCAATTATCTTTGCAATAGACTGTATCCATTGCTTCACATGTGTATTACAGGGGTCACATGATACACACACACACACACACACAGAGAGAATATATTCTTCCCACATTAATTTCTCTCCTTTTCTGCATATCATGCTCTCCCCCAGTAAGCTATTTGATAGGTTTCTGTCACAACCAGGAGTCACAAGTTGGGTCTTTGATTCCTCCTCTCTCCATATCAGGCAACCATGGTGTCCATACAAACATTCACTTCAATATGCTGGAGACCGGCTACACACCAAAGAGGACCTAAAGTCCCTAAAAACTTCACTGAAGTGGAAGGTAACAATGTGTAAGGAGAGTTAGAGGAAGAGAAGACAAGAGGATAAGGCCTTGTGTAAATCCTCTGGAGCCTTTACGCCTGTCTTACACCCTGCTCCCAGTGACCCTAAAACTGACAGTCAATTTACCCTTTGATCTGCTCTTCCATTTCTGTCTACTGAGCATGAAGCACTGAGATTTGTCAGATATTCTGCACACCAGGCCCCATGCAGTAGTTTCCAAGGCAACAGAACACTCCTCTTGGGTCTAAGCACTCACAGATGGACAGGAAAGCAGATACTCTCCCCATCCTTAGTCAGATCAGGCAGACTCCAAAGGTGCACAAGCCATGAACTATTCTCACATGGGTAGTGGAAAATAGTCAGCCCCTCCAAAGCCAGCTAAGTTGCTCTCTAATGGGTTATCTAGCAGGAAGGGAGAGGCTTGCAGTTCTCATGAAGTTTCAGTTCCCACCTAACAAGAGGATGAGGTGAGTGTTCGAGAGAAGGCTGTAGAACAGTGTAAGTAGCATGTGCTATGGGACAGGACTCCTGAAGCCACATAGTCAGCACAGGGCACCTAGGACAGGTTCTGTGGACACGGAGGTTGCTGAGGGTCAGTGGGACCCATGGGAATGTGTAGGGCTTCAGGCTCTGTCTGCTAGAGCTATTCAGACTTCCCTTGTTCTCCTAGACACAGAAAAATGCGAATACACAAAAGACTCTGAGGACCAAACATACATGTCCCAGTGCTGTTCAGGGAAGAATGCATTCCCCACCTCTGTCCCCAGCAGAGACTGGTGGCCATCTCAGCACTCCCCCTACCTCCAACTCACAGCATCATGGATAGTCCTCTCCCTTCTCTGAATAACCACCATTATGTATGGACAGAGTAAAAACAATAAAATTTGCTTGTGAGAACCCTAGAGAGTCCTCTTAAGTGGTCAGGTGCAATTCCCCCTACTCCCAGCTCCTTGCCAGGAGGCCTGTACTCCCAGTGTGCTTCTAGGCGATCTCAGCTTTCACATCCTCAGAGATGAAGCAACAATCTGGGACATGGCGTGTTACACTCATTTTGCCTTCTAGCCACATCCTGGCCATTCTTCCCCTCCAACTCTACACTGAACCAAGAGCAAGCTATTCCCTCATTAGGAGACCGCACCCATCTGCTCACTGCATTTCCTATGTGTGTCTCACTTTCATTCATCCTTCTGGGACCAGCAGACTCTCCCTCCAAAAGCCTTCCTCAACCATCCAACCAATAGGAGCTTTCTCAATTCTGAAGATCTGATTTCTACACCAGTCTTTTAATGCTTTCTTCACTCTGTATTTTATATTAACTAATGTGTTGGCAGCCTCAGGACACCTATGACAGTCTGAGTATAGAGTGGACATTTAAGTATTTGCTTTTTTTTTCTTTTTTGAGGGGGTTGTTTTTTAATCCACTATCTGGGAGAAACATGTGATACAAGTGCTCATGGGACCAGGAGAAACAGATGATGCAACTGTTCAGGGGTCCATATTTGTCCCTCCCAAACGAGAATCCACCTTCTGTCATCCTCTGCTGTAGGTACCAGTATCTCCTGCTCCTCCTCTCCCAAACACACCATTTCTGCTATGACCTTACCTTTCTTTCCAATTGCCCAAACTCTTAGAGCTGCTCAGCCCTACCACCCTTTTTCCTACTCATCAAGGACGGCTCAGGACCTTGTTCCTGCTTCTGATATCACTAAGCCACATTCCCATTACCTGCTTCCCCTGAGTTTCTTGTGGGGCACAAACAAGATATAATGCAAAAGAGCAGTATCACTGACCTTGGGGCCAACACCTGGGACACATGCTATAGCTGTCTCTTCCCAGGTCAAGCCTTACATCAGAAACCTGGTTCCTTGTTGGGACTCCAAGACCTTCCAACTGCCTTTAAAACTCTCTCTAAAACTACCAGGACTCTGATAGCCTCCAGAGTACCTGACAGGGAACTGGCATTGCCTTTCCCTGTAAGGAGATTCCCAAAAGCTAACAAACATGGCACTCATCCAGAGGTTAAATGGGTATCAAGCTCACCCCACTTCCCAGGCTCTCTGAGAGCTAGCCCAAAACCAGGGTAAGATGATGGGCTTTGCAACCCAGTAGACCAGGGTTCAAATCTTGATTTCCTTCTCACTAGGAACATTGGCAATTTGGTGAGATTCAGTCAGCATTTACCAAAGTACAACTCTAATTTTCAGGGATCAGGGTTTCTCCTAGTAAGAGCACCAGACCAGCAGCATCAGAACTACCTGACAGCCAGTGAGAAGGACAAATTCTTGGCCCCCAGATTTGCTAAATCAGCATATGAGGGGTCAGGCCAGCAACCTGTTTTTTTTTTTTTTTTTTTTTTTTTTTGCTTTTTTATTTAATTTTTTTTTATATATTTATTATTTAACTTCAGTAATTACATTGTATTATGTGACACAGTTTCATAGGTACTTGGGTTCTCCCACCCCTCCCCAAACCCTCCCACCATGGTGGATTCCTCCACCTTGTTGCATAACCACAGCTCAAGTTCAGTTGAGATTCCCCCATTGCAAGCGTATACCAAACATAGAGTCCAGCATCTTATTGTCCAGTCAAGTCCAACGGCTTCTTAGGTATACCCTCTCTGGTCTGAAGACAGAGCCAGCAGAGCATCATCCCAGTCAATTGAAAGCTCCAACATACCATCCGCACAAATTTACATCGTTATGGAATTAATTGACATAGTAATGAGTAACCAATATGGTAAAAGTAAATGCGAGTTCTTAACCACCTTCTGTGACCACCTCATTGACATTTCAATTTTAGTTTATACACAACATATAACATTCATAACATAACATGTTATACATAACATCATATCATCTTAAATTAAGGCAAACATGTGGTATTTAACCTTTTGGGATTGGCTCATTTCCCTTAGCATTATGGTTTCCAGTTTGGCCCATTTGGCCACAAAGAACTGCATTTTGTTTTTTTTAATAGCTGAGTAGTATTCCATGGAGTAGATGAACCATAGCTTTCTTAGAAGCCTCCTAGACATTCTGATGCAAGTTCGAGAACCACTGATTCAGACCCTGGGGATGAACAAAAATGAAAAACCCACAATCTAAAACAACAGTTCTTAGCTCTGGCTGCACATTATAACCACCCAGGGAGCTTTTAAAATAATCCTAAGGTCTGGGCCCCATCCCAGACCAATTTCATTAGAATTTTTGGGAGTGGGTAAACCATCCTAACAACAATGTGCTGAGCACAAATATTAGAAAAGAAGTACAAGCAACTGAGACAGGAAACCACAGTAAGACTGAGCCAGGTAGCTTCACCATCCAGACCTCCAGGGTCTCATTTGTGAAACAGGGAGTGCAGCATGTATGGGAATGTCTGGGATATAGTAGATGCCTAGTCTGGATCAGTTCTGACCCCTGCCCAGGCTGGGTCCCTTTTTGGCTGAGCTGAGCGGTTGCACTGGTGTATTTGGTATAGCTTCTATGCTACTCCATTATTAAGGAACTCTCCACCAAGGACAAGTTTCATGATCATCCTTCGCTTGGGCAAGCATTTTCTTTGGCAGCCAACTTGACATTCCCCAGTATCTCCAGTCACTGCCCTGAAAGACACCTTGGGTCCCTGGAAACCAGGCTGTCCCAGAAAGCAGCTCATAGTGCATACCCAAGCCCTCTGAAACCCTCTAACTTCTTTAAAACAAGTTGATAAAGACCACTTGAATTACATAGCTATGCTAGGAACAGTGTCTGAATTCTTGTTGCCTGAAGCTTCAGGCAAGCCTACTGTCTCTGGGTGAGCTCTCTGAGCATCAGGAAGCCTTCCTTGGTGCAGAATCTTTATTCTACCCCCTTCCACAGTACTATGTGAACTACAACAGACTTGGCAACAGCCACAAACTCATCAAGCCCCTCCTTTCCCACAAGGCATGGGGAGCACCTTGGGTAGGTCCCCCACACTGTCACAGAGTCACCAGAATGGAACATTAAAATTCCTGGGGCTCTATGCTAATTCCAACAGAGAATAAGCAAATTTCTGGCCTCCTTCTGAGAACAGACTTTGCTGTCATTTTTAAATTAAAAAAAAAAAAGCAAAATTGTATCATTACTTTACAGGGAAACCTCCGTGTATTTTCTTTCTTCTTCTTTATTCTTTTTAACTAAAACACTATCACTCAGCTCACCCAGATTTAGTGCCTCCCCTCCAGATTCCTCTAAAATGAAACTGGGCTGTTTCCCAAAAACCAAATTAGCATTCAAAGGACAAAGTTTTGTCACTGTGAAATGTACTTTTTAAAACTGAAGGATGCAATATATATATATAATTTACATATAATATATTTATATGATATATGATATATATATATACACATATATACATACACACCCCAAATTGCAATTGAAAAACAGCTGCCAGAGTACAGCCCCCACAGAGTCACAACACAGGTGGCATCCCGAGAACTCTATGAAAGGGACAGCCCTGGACTTGGCAGTGGCCAATGAAATAGCCATAGCCACAGCCTCAGAAACAAAAACTCCCACCCCCAGAGGGTGGGAGATGGAAGGGAATGGATTTGATCTTAGAAGAGTTTGAACACCTGACTGGCAGGAGCTAGACAACTAATCCTCCAAAGAGGCCATGTCCTGACCAGTTTTCTGCCTCTGACCCAGGAAACTCACAGAAGAGCTCTGAGCAGTGAGGCAGGAGCACAATCCTTGCCAAGACAATTGTCAAAGAACAGGAAAAAAAACTCATGTGAAATGTCCCTGACTCTGAGTTAAAGTCACCCTCTTTGGGCTCCACCTTTAGACTTCCTTCCCCAAGTCCTGCCACATGTAAAATAAGACCTCTTTCCATGCTGGCCAGAGGACAGCAAGAGACTCTCCTTGGTTCTGCTGTTTCATTCAGCCTTAAAACCTACAGGCCTGGTGTAAACTCGGTGTGTGTGACAGAGAGTGTGTATGTGGTGCAGGTGTGTGTGTGTGTGTGTGTGTGTGCATTCATACACACGTTTGACAAAAAAAGTGAAAGATCACAACAAGAGAAGAGACAGACACAAAACACAGAGATACGGTTCTCTGTGTTCACCTCCTGGTGCCTGCAACTCTCTCACACTGAATTTCTGTTCTATTAACCCATGTTTATGCTGGCTCGGGTGTCAGCCCCTGGGCTCAGGAAGTGCTGATTAAGCTGCCCTTGCAGCTCTTATGAAAATGTGGCCAAAAAAGATATCTACCCAGGCACAACTATGCCTGTTAATGCACGTTGAGCTGCGGTTCTAATGGGGTCCAGAGAGGCTGATGGGATAGGAAAATGGCTGTGTGATCCAGGTGGTTCTCAGTCATCTGTCCATCTAATGGTAAAAAGAGATTCCAGGTCATGAAAATGAAGTCTGGTCAAACATCAGAATAAAGGAGATGGTTTATGAGGAGACAGCATGATTTTTGGCAGCAGAGTTGCCTTCTTGAGGTTTTTATTTTGCATTTCCTGAACACAAATTGAGAGTTGGGGGAAGCAGCCACGTGAGAAGAAGTCAGTTCCAGATTTTTAAAACCGATCCAACAATGCATTTGTAGAAAGTATTGAGAACCAGCAACCAGAGTAGATGTCTGGGGAGTTAGAGCTGAGAGACCTATGACACCAGCCCCTGCTGTACAGGTGGAGAACCAAGGCTCAGAGAAGCCAAGGGATTACCTCTGAACCCAAAGTCATGTTGTGGCAGCACTAGAACCAAGTGCAGACTGGCTACAGAGACCACTGCTCATGTGGCCACATGAGTACAAGGGCTCTCCGTTGAAGAGAAGCCCCGGGCCCTGCGGCGTGGCCTAGCGGCTAAAGTCTTCACCTTGAAAGCCCCGGGATCCCATATGGGCACCGGTTCTAATCCCGGCAGCTCCACTTCCCATCCAGCTCCCTGCTTGTGGCCTGGGAAAGCAGTCGAGGATGGCCCAGAGCACTGGGACACTGCACCCACGTTGGAGACCCGGAGCAGGTTCCTGGTTTCCGGCATCGGATCGGCGCGCACCGGCCCATTGCGGCTCACTTGGGGAGTGAATCATTGGACGGAAGATCTTCCTCTCTGTCTCTCCTCCTCTCTGTATATTCAGCTTTCCAATAATAAAAAAAAAAAAAGAGAAACCTCATGCTGACACCTGATATTGACCCTAGCACCAAGGGAGCACCCCCTGCTTGGGTAGCAATTGGCATATCACCTGGATCCTGCAGGCCTCTAGGCAGAGGCTGTTTCTGTGATCACCATGTTTCCCTCCACACATCACCTCATGCTTTCAGCACCTTAATGGCACATGTGCCTCTAACAGTACAAGGCCAGGTCCAAAATGGTACATAAATCACTGCCCATTTAGTTGAAATAACAGCAGTCTTTGATTCAGATCAGTATCTGCTGTCAGTTTCATCAATTTTAAGTATAATACTAATTTTTGATATTTTGGTAGTCACTTTGATTTCTTCCAGAATGAATTCTGATTGCTCATCAAACCCAAGGAGAGATTGAGGTGGCTAAATAATATATTACACTAACAAATTTATCTGTAAATGGTTAAGAAATTATAGCAGATGCCTCCTAACCCCCAGATCTGAGCTCTTTCCAGAACAAGTAGAGAGTAGGTGTTAGAGGCTAAAATTTATACAAAGCTTCAGGGTCAGGGGCTATAAGTATACTCTCTGTTAACTTTCCAACAGAAGATACAGAGGTTTGGGCCAATTACTTGGTACCACTCTTCAATAATACCTCTTTCTTCCTTGTTTTTTATTAGAGCATAATGTGCTTAAAGTATACAAATAATAAGGTAACAGCTGGATGGATTTTCACATATGCACACACTAACATGACCTACATCCAAACCAAGAATCAAAATCAGCACACAGAGAGTTCCCACAAACTGCCCTACAATGAAAAACAACTATTATTCTGTCCTCCACCACACACATTATTTGTTCATATAAATGGGAGTGTACAAGAAATGTTCTCATGCCTGACTTCTTTTGCTCACCCTTTTAAGACTCCTCTACGTTGGTGATGTGCCAACAGCTGTGCTTTCTACCTTTGCTGTGTAATATTCTTTCGTGTCAATATTTAGTTATTTGCCTGTTACACTGCTGATACAAACAATATTTTGATTGTTTCTGACTTGGGAGCTGATACGAACATTCTTGCATAGGTTTTGGTGAACACACTCATACATATTGAGTATACTGAGGTATGAAATTGTGTAATCATGAAGTATGCACAATAGATACCACCAAACGTTTTCAAAGTGATTGTACTAATACATACATTGGGAATTCCATGTCCTCAACAGTTGCTATAGATGAGAGCTCTCTATTTTTAAATTTTTATTTATTTGAGAAGGGGAAAGGGAGAGAGAACGAGATTGCTCCCCCTTTTGTTCATTCTCCAAATGCCTGTGATGGGCAGGGCTGAGCCATGCCCAAAGCCAGGGACCATGAATTTAATCTATTATATCTCCTATGGTTAGCATTGGCAGGCAGTTGAAGCCAGGAGCCAGAGCTGAAAATCAAATCCAGGTATTAAAAAACTGGGATGCAGCCATCTTAATTGCTACAATAGATGTCTGCTCTAAGATGCGCTTTGAAATTTTGATTTATTTACTTATTTACTTTTGATTTATTTATTTGCTTTTGATTTATTTACTTTACATTTTACATTAAAAATAGGGAGACATAAAGAAATAGACAGATGGAGAACTATCTTCCGTTTGCTTATTTACTACCCAAATATCTATAACCTCCAGGGCTTGGCCAGAATAAAGCCTGAAATCTAAACTCAATCCAAGTCTTCCACTGTAGGACTTAAACCAGGTATTCCAATATAGGTTGAAGGAATCCCAACTGGTAAGTTAACAGGTGTCAAACAACTACCCCAAACTCCTTTTTTTTAATTTTTTTAAAATTTTTTTAAAAGATTTATTCATTTTATTACAGCCAGATATACACAGAGGAGAAGAGACAGAGAGGAAGATCTTCTGTCCAATGATTCACTCCCCAAGTGAGCCGCAATGGGCCGGTGCTGCGCCGATCCAAAGCCAGGAACCTGGAACCTGCTCCGGGTCTCCCACATGGTTGCAGGGTCCCAATGCATTGGGCCATCCTCAACTGCTTTCCCAGGGCACAAGCAGGGAGCTGGATGGGAAGTGGAACTGCCGGGATTAGAACCAGCGCCCATATGGGATCCCGGGGCTTTCAAGGCGAGGACTCTAGCCGCTAGGCCACGCCGCAGGGCCCCCCAAACTCCTTTTTAAACTATCATTGAAGAACGAGCTGTCTCAGGTGCATTTCCAAATAACCGACTTTCATGTTAATCAGCTTTTATAAAAATTCTAATATTTTTACTTCTTAAAAAATTATTTCTTGAACAGAATGAACCACCTAACCCTTCAAGAGCATGCTGAGACATACAGAGAACTGTCTGTCCATGTAGAAAGTATGATTTCACTCTTCCCTCTTCATCGGTCTACATAACCAAAGTATCAGTAGTTCCATGCATATGGAGTACTGACAATGGCCTAATTGGGAGCCTTGATTTACACACTGCCCTCATTGTGCATGCACTTCCTTGCTTCTGAAAGGCAACTTTTGAAAACTACCAGTCATCAAGAGATTTATTTATAAACTAAATGATAAAAAAATTAAAAGATCCACCTAGAAGAAAGAAAGAAAAAAGAAAACAAACAAGCAAGCAAGCAATTTCTATGTCCTGAAGGATAGAGGTTGGTCTATAAATAAATGAGTTATTACTCATTTCATTTGCTTCTATATGGCTTGGCAAATGTTATTCACTTATCAATCAACCAGCACACTTGTCATGCTCTGTTACAGAGTTAGATATGCTGGAAGTCACACAGATAATCAACACTTCTTCTGGAAGCAGGGCCCTAGGATAAATCGCCTGTCTTCTTCTTCTCACGTAACCCATCTGAACGCTTTCACAAATGAAATGGAGTTATAATAAGCATTAAGCATCATCATATCTAGTACCTTATTTAGGCTTCCTACCAATGAAACCCTGGTACTTGGGTCCCTGCGACCCATATGGGAGACCCTGATTGAGTTCCTGCCTCCTGGCTTTGGCCTGGTCCGTCACAGCCATTGCGGACTTAAAAAAAAAATTTATTTGTTTTTATTGAAAAGGTAGATCAGGTTTATGGAGGGATGGAGGGACAGAGAGAAAGACCTCCCAGTCACTAGTTAATTCTCCAAATGGCCAAAACAGCCAGCACTGAGCTCATCTGAACCTAGGAGCTAGGAGCTTTTCAGGTCTCCCAGGAGAGTGTAGGGTCCCAAGACTTTGGGGCCATCCTCTACTGCTTTCCCAGGCTGCAAGAAAGCAGCTGGATGGTAAATGGAGCAGTCAGGACACAGACACCCATAGGGGATCCTGGTGCTTGCAAGGTGAGGATTTAGCCATTGAACCATCACACCAGATCCCATTGTGGACATTTTGGGACTGAATCAGCACATGAAGGTTTCTCTCCCTCTTTTTTTCTCCCTTTGTCACAAATAAATAATAATAAAAAGACAGAAAACATTAATCATGATTTTAGCCATGGAGGATAAAGTAAGTTCCAAATCCCTTCCAGAGAGGAATAAAAAAGAAAGAAAAACATAGCCCTGTGTGTAGAACTACAATGAAAGTGGGAATAGATAGTTGAGCATAGTGTGACTTTACAACACTGACCTTCTTTTGGAACAGAACACCAAACTATCATTCCTTCCTCCTCCAAATTCCACCAACTTCCTTCTCCCCAACTACCCATTCTTTGGTGTTACTGTCCAAGTGATGGAATCGGAGTGTAACACACCACACCTAACCAAGCACAATGGCCAAAATAAGACATATTTCCTGACCTTGCAGAACATTTCAACCTCAGAATATGTCTACAGTGGTCTCCAAATGCAAGACACTTTCTAATGGAAAAGCACATATGGATGAGTTTGAATTCATCCATAAGGCTGGTCAGACACAAGACAGAACAGTGAGGCAGTGAGGGAGAGAGTGCCCCATCTCCAATCAGAGCAAAAGACAAGAGTAGAAACTCTCCCAAGATTGTGAAGAAGCAGAACAAGCCCATCTAGGAGGCTGTCCAAGCCACAATGATGATCAAATAAGCAGTCAGCTAATACTGCTTTATAGGGCTTCACTCCCTCAGTCAAAAACTGCCTGAACTCAGTGACTATGAATTTTAGGAATATTCTAAGGAACCTTCTCACTTGAGTAGGTTAGATGAGGTTGTATAGTTTGGGGTTGTTCTCTTTCCATAAGTATGTACAACTCTCAATTTTATAATCCATAATTTCTGGCATGGTTCTGAACATGTCAAATGCAAATGAATTAGAACAACTCCACGATTTTTCTGGATGGGAAACCTGATTTTGACAGATATAAAGGTATAACCAAGTTGACAGGACAAGCTAGTATTTTTTTTTATTACAAAGTCAGATATACAGAGAGGAGGAGAGACAGAGAGGAAGATCTTCCATCCAATGATTCACTCCCCAAGTGAGCTGCAATGGCTGGTGCGTGCCGATCCGAAGCCGGGAACCAGGAACCTCTTCCAGGTCTCCCACACGGGTGCAGGATCCCAAAGCCTTGGGCCATCCTCAACTGCTTTCCCAGGCCACAAGCAGGGAGCTGGATGGGAAGTGGAGCTGCTGGGATTAGAACCGGCGCCCATATGGGATCCCGGGGCTTTCAAGGCGAGGACTTAAGCCGCTAGGCCACACCGCCGGGCCCAGGACAAGCTAGTATTGATGGTATGGAATAAAATACAAGGAATAGGCACACAAGGGTAAGACCCATAAATGGTCCCATGATCTCCAGCACCAGATAAAGAAGGCAGAAACAGCATCTAAGCAGGCTGCAAGAGAGACTCTTCCCACACCATTTCTTACAGATGGTTTAAATTTGAATTTGGTTTTTCTGCTTTCCTGTATTAACTCAGAAGCAATAGCTCCCCTCCTAATGTGGCAAAAGTAAAACTATCATCTTTGATTTACTGATGAGTAAAATGGCTGAGAATGGAAGTGAAGTTTCTGTATTCTTTGGTGTTTGTTATCTAAAGTTCTGTAGAAACCCATCTGCCTCTTAGACAAACATCCTTTAATAAACAAACAACAACAACAAAAAAAAAACAAGTGACATGAGGGATGGGAACAGCCACCAAGCAAATACAACATTAATTCAGAGCACCTGTGTCTCAACAGCATAGTCTTCCGCTTTTCTCTATTCATGAACTGATCTTATTTCACTGATGATCATGATCACAAAGATAAATATATGCCTTGGCAAAAGTTAAAGCATGGGGCTGGTGTTGTGGCACAGCAAGTTAAACTTCTGCCTGTGATACTGGCAACCACGGAAGTACAGGTTTGAGTTTCAGTTGCTCTGCTTCTGATTCAGTTCCTTGCTAGGGTACCTGGGAAAGTCGTGGATGATGATACCAAGTACTTGGGTTCCTGCCATCCAAACAGGAGATCTGGACTGAGCTCTATTGAAGTCATTTGGGGAGTAAATCAACAGACGGATTCTCTCTTTTTCTCCTGTGTACTATGTCTCCCTGTCTCATATAACTCTAACTTTCAAATCTTTAAATTCTCTTAAGACATAATGAAAGCATGATCTAGAAGGAAATGCTTTTCTTGAGGGCAGAGAGTTGGCTTTAATCATTGCTTTCTCCCTGACAATGACTTTAAACCTGCCACACAGAAAAGCACTGAAGAAATATTAATTGAAGCAACACATGAGTGAAGGTAAGAGTTGAGTAATTTAAAATATATTGTACACATCAAAGACAAATTCTTAAAAGGCACAAGATATTGGAGAGTCTCTGGTTCTACAACTATATGATAGATCTAATAACATAAATGAAGCATTAAGAGGAAGAAAACATCAAAGCGACACAAAGATCAATCAAGAAGTATAAAATATTTCCAAAAGGACTATGAGCTGATAATAATTTCCATCCTCAATTACCTGAAGGACTTTAAGTAGAAATGAAATTGCACAGCAGCATTATTCTAGACAAACATCAATGTGATTAAATTAGAGAAAGTCAAATTTCAATTACACAAAACAATTTACCAACAACTCAATCAGTCCAATAACAACATGGGCTGTCTTGTGGGGTCACACTTTAATTATTATTTTTAAATTTTCAAAATACCTTGTCACCTAAGATATGAACTATTACCATCAAGTATCTTCCAGAGGCCATTTCTGCCATGAGTGGAACATTGGGGTTAAAGACTCTGAAGAGTCCTTCCATTACTAAGATTCTATTCATCTAGAACTCTGTGGTCAAAGTAGACACGGGTAAGCAGACTTCCTGCAAGAGGAAGATTTGGGGTCAGATTCTGAAGGAGGTGATCTTGAACAACGTATTTGACTAGTTGAGTACATCCGGGCCCAGCACAACGGCCTAGTGGCTAAAATTCTCACCTTGTATGCACTAGGATTCCATACAGGTGCCAGTTCTTGTCCCACATGCTCTGCTTCCCATCCAGATTCCTGACTGAGGCCTAGGAAAGCAGTAGAGGATGCCCCAAAGCCTTGGGACCCTGTACATGCATGGGATATTGGGAAGAAGCTCCTAGCTCCTGGCTCCTGGCTTTGGATCGGCTCAGCTCTGGATCTGCTCAGGCTCAGCTCAGGCCATTGCAGCCACTTGGGAAGTGAATCAGCAGTCAAAGATCTTTCTCTCTCCTCTCTGTAAATCTGACTTTCCAATAAAAATATATTTTTTTTAAAAATTGAGTACATCTTAGAGTGCAGAGCCCAGAAACCTCACTAGCAGTAACAGAAAGAGCAGGAGGACTAGAAAAATCACTCCATATAACTGCATCAGGGATCCTTAAAGGTTCAAAAGCATATTCTCAGAACCAACTATTTATGCTAAAATGGAGTCTTCCTAAATTGGTAAATAATCCTAATCTAGATCAAACTGAAATGGGAAAAGTTTGACAGATATTTAATACAGTTGATGCAAATGGAGAAGCCACAGAGCTAAAAATTAGAAGCCAACAGCAAGGCATATTTACTTACAAACCTGTAACCAATTTAAAAAACTTACAAATGGTGGTCTCTGAGTTGCCACCATAAAAGCAACCATTTTGGCAGCCTTGAAGTCTTGTCACTACTGAACCAGGGGTCATTATTTTATGAATCCTATATTACAGTTGAGCCAGACGGACAACAGCGCCTTCTTTCATTCCGTTTGGATAATGACCAAATACAAGTCATTTTACTATGACTTAAAAAGAGTAGTGTGCCCATCTGTTCACAATTGATGGGAATAATTGAGGGGTGAATGTGCCAGGCACTCTTGGACAATCATGCAGAAGTGGGCTAGGGACTTCCTTGGCCACTTGCCATGTGACAATTGATTCCTTCATGTGCGAACATATGGACTTGATGAACTGCTACTTGGAGAGCGTGGTCTAGCAGGACTTGGTCCATTCCATTTTCACAAGAAACTTTACATAATTTGTAGCAAAGAAGTAGCCATTACATCTTGTATTACATCATGAGAAATTCTTATACACATACAACATTGTTTTAAGAGAATCTAGCTGGGTACCCCAAATTAGAAAGGGAAAGGTATGACTGGCTGTCATTCCTGTCTACCACCTAAGATTTAGAGCAGGGAGATAAATCACTGTGAAGGACAGTAGTGGCCAGGATATGTCTTTGGATAACAGATAAACCTCCACTGTCCATCTCTCCTAAGATGGAGCAGTGGGGAAGGGTGATGCGGGAGGGGATCTCAGTTTTAGCTCAGATTTTGGAAGCTGTTCAGTGGTTAAAGGAGAACAATCTCACTAACAGTAGCTGAGAAAAATAGTGGATTATTAACATAATTTTGAAGAAAACATAAAGGGGTCTTATTTAAAAATTCTTCTGATTTTTGAAGCATAGACAATTTCAATAATTTTTTTATATAAAAAGCAAAAGAATAAGAAAAGATTCACTGATTTGAGGCAAGAAAGTCTTTCCTGATTCTTAACCTGAAATTCCCCATCCAGGATCTCCTCACAGCCATTATCCAGATGGTGACCATCACAATCAAGTGTGAAGGCAGCAGGGATGCTGCTGAAGCATAACTTAGCATCATAGGTAAACTGTTGAAATCTCCTTAATTCTATCATCTTTTCCTCCACACTTGCCTTAGAGTCAAGACCCAAACTAAAAGGGGTCTCTGATTCACAGGGCCACCACTGCTCGGAGTGGAAAGCCCAGATCAGAATAGTCCAGACTTAACTGACATAATGTGAGTCATCCAGACTCCTGACATCTCCTTTTTTATCCTCCTACGTGTCTCCCTGTTGCAGGGGAATCAAGGGTGCGGAGGAAAATAAATTTAATATATGGCATTTTGCTTTTCTTGGACAATTAAAATGAAAGTATTTCTAGGAAATACAGATTGTTCTGTAAGTTAAAGGGAGGTATTCATGTTTCCTATGAATGTGCCCTAGCCTCCCTCACATGTTCAGGAATAATAAAGAATGGGTCTGATTAACAGTGTCAGCCAGCACTGCCAGGACCACCACAACTGCAACATATTACCACTCCCTCACTTTTCCTGGACAGCTCAAGGCCACTGCTCACTCCCTGACCTTGTATCTCCCTTTTTCCTCACAGTGAAGACTCCTTGTATTAGCATCTTTGACACATGTCAGACATCTCACATGTATCTGTAGCATCACAGGTTTAGGAACTGATAAGAAACAATAGCACGGAGCAGGAGATTTGCAATTCAAGTTCCTGAGCAGCCTTGAGCATATCTCTTTATGTGTTTTAGTTTCCTCATCTGTAAAAGGGTGATGGTATCTTCGCTCTACCTCTACTATTTCATGAAATAACATACAGGAAAGCTTCTTGGAGCTAGCAGAGCACCCTGTTTCTGTTGGTATAAGAGACCAAGTCCCTTCCTTATATTCCAGATCTGAACTATGCATGTGCCCCCTCCATAGGTCCAGCAAGATTTGGCTTAAATCTCACTGAATGCTTCTTATCCATACAACACTAATACAGAGACTGTGGCCCAAGCTTCACCACACACACTCAAAAGTGAGCAATGTTCTATGCACATTATCATAAAGACCACCAACAGGTGCCTACATCCTGGCTTTGTGTACACCCAGACACAAGACAGCAGAGAAGATCAGGATTTCAGATCCTGCTGAAGGACAAAACCACAGCAGCAGAGCACACTGCTACATCCAGCCACCTTTCCCAGAAGGCAAGCCCTCCCACACAACAGGAAGGAATTGTTTTCTCTTTAGTTCTACCAACTGCAGAATCTCCATCACCAACACTGTCCAAATCGCTGGCATCACTCCTCTAACCGTTTAGTCAGTGAAAGGCCCAGAATTCTTCCACTGGTACTTGTTCTTACAGTGGTAATTAAAACCTCTGATTACCCAATAGAGAATGCCCAGGAGACCAAAAGGAAAAGGATACTAACTGACATCGCAGAGAGCCTGTCTTGCCTGGAGCAAGGTGTTGACAGTGTCCTGTCTTCCCAGAACCTTGGTCACAGATCTGCCTGTGATTAAGACCATTCTGCTGACATTAACTCACTCTGCATCTTCAACAGCTGACACCTATAAGCAACCCCTCTGTTACACGACAAAGTAAATTAAACAGTTAATGGCCTTATGCAGGATTCTAATCCACAGACTCTTTCAACAGAGCACAGGAATCCCCAAACTATAAACATGTTAACCTAGGAATAAATTGCCATTTCTTGCACTTTATCATACAACCAGGTGTCACAAGTTCTACAGTTAACCCTTACCTAGTGGTCTGATAAAAAAAAATTTTTAAAGTAAGAAATAGCTAAGTATTCACGGAGAACTTGTGCAATATTTTATAAACACAAAAGAGAAACAAACATCAGAGTTATAGCAGCAATTTCCCTTGAACAACTTCAAATGTCCTCTCCAGTGCTACCCAAACTGTTTTATGTTTTAAATATCTAACTCAAGCTAGACTTCTTCTATAAGGCTTTCTCTGATAAATCCAGCCTAGAAAAATTCATTTATTCACTCAACTTTTGCTGGGTACCAAGCACTGCACCAGGTTCTAGAGAGAAGACAACATGACTACTTGAAATAGTTGAAATCTCTTTTCCTGGTGGTTCCATTCCCTGATGTATGAACCAAAGCAAAATTTATACCTCCATATCCAATACAATATTTCACAAACAACATTTTCTGGGAACACATATTATTCTCCACAATATAATTATGAGCAAGTCTGTTTAAGCAGCTTGAAGGTAAATGCATTCCTGATTTCTTCTGCAGACTGCTAAGAATGAGTGCTGAGTAAATATATGTTGAGTGAATAGTTAATATGTTAATAGTTAAATACGTATGTTTAATTTTTCTATCTGGGTTTTTAAGTTTCTTTAAAGGCAAGTACTTCTCTAACCTCATTTCTGTGTCTTCTAGATTATCCATCATAGCATTGGGTGCATTATGCATTCTCAATATAGACTTCACTGTAGTCAGTAAATCTGATAAGAATGAGAGTTTCTCCTCCATGCTAATACTGTTAATCACACTATAGATTTAGAAAATGAGAAGTCTAAGTCCAAGGAGAACAAAATACTCTGTCTTAAGAAGAATCCCCTTGACATGCTGGCTAAGCTTTCTCCCTGACCACAGTTCTGCAAATGTGAGAAAGAATAGAGTCATTTTTCATTTGTGAAGACTGACCTAAGCCACCTATGTATGGTGAGCAGAACACCAGAATGCAATCAAAGTGGCAAGCCTGACTTTGAATAGAAAAACTACCCATGGAAACATCTATCGTGTAACCCAGAGAGAGATCTACCTGCCACAAGGCTAGCAATCCAGGAGGCTGAGATGCCCTGACTGGCTGGGATATAACTATAGCCAAAACTAGCCAAGGAGACCAGAGATCCTGGTGATCCTCTTTAGCCCATGTACTCACACCTGTTGCCTTTGGTTTTCAACTCTTGAAATCCTTATAGAATATACAGCTTTGCCCTGACATACTACACCTATGGTAATTCAGTGAGCTGAACCTGATCACCGTGGGATACAAGGCTATATCCCCTATCATCCTGGGGTAAGCAGGTGGCTTAATGATGCTCTCCTAGTCTCAAGGGCAGATGGGAGACCTATCACCTATACCACTGATTAGTATATCATTAAGAACTGGCAAATCACACTCAGCCAGCAGCCCAAGAATGGCATGAGAAGTCTGCAGTCACCCACAAAGGCATTCCATCTGAACCAAAAAATTTTAAGTCCTGGGCATCCTTTAATATACCTCAGGATTGGGTCCAGACCAATCTCCTAGTGGCTAAATCCTCGCCTTAATGTTCCAGGATCGCATAAGGGCACCAGCTGCTCTGCTTCCTATCCAGTTCCCTGCTTATGGCCTGGGAAAGCAGTACAGCATGGTCCAAAGCCTTGGGACCAGCAGCATGAGAGACCTAGAAGAAGCTCTTGGCTCCTGGATTCAGATCAGCTCAGCTCCAGCTGTTACAGCCACTTCGGCAGGGAACTAGCAGATGGAGGATCTTTCTGTTTCTCCTTCTCTTTGTAAATGTAAATCTTCTTTTCCGGTAAAAATAAATATTTTTTTAAAAAAGATACCTCAAGGTTTACTATCTGAAAATCGAGGACTTACCCTGAAACCTATCTTCCCTCCTCCCTAAAAACAAAGTACCCTAAAATCAACACCAAATAACCAAAACTTAAACCCTCTTTTCTATCCCAGATTCAATGTTAGACTGCTTTGATCTTACCAGATCTGAGTGCTCAGGTATCTGTTCAAGCTTGTGCATATCCCTGCCTCATACCCATTCTCATGATCCAGGGCAGGTCCCAGAGAAGCTGACCTTGGAAGCCAGTAAAGGCACTTAGTCATGCAAAGTGGTGAGCTGACTTCATTTTCCTCAATAAATATTTCATTGAGAATCAGAAAAATAAGAAAAACCTTATTCATGTGAATGAGATTTATGTTTGTCTTAATGATTCACAGCATAATTTGTCCCAATTAAATATTTATTTTAGTATGGTCTCAGATCTGATCTCACTTCTGCCCAGACATGAGTGAGTGGATCATCAGTCCCCTTCCAGATGTGAAGATGTTGGGAACAGCCAAAGTAGGGGTTTTCCCTTTCCAGGGCCCTCTTTGTGGGGAACACTGTCTGACATGTCCCCCAGGTACCTGAGGCTCAGTCCCCTACAGATGTTCTCTGATATCCAATGTGCTTAGATCACCCTCTCAGGCACAAAATCCCAGAGAAACTCTGCAACACAAGAGATAGAGGTAGAAAGAGATGCAGACTCTCACTGTAGCATGGTGAAAGGAGACTGCAAATAGAATGCGGCACTCAGGATTCAGGTTCCGATGCCACTGTTTCACGGATAGATAGTCTCAAGAAAATTACTTATTTGGACACTTCTCATTTGTAAAACAGGATATGAGAAAATCAAATGAAATGAAAGACATGGTCTACATACATACCACCTCTACATTATAACCACTTCCTGGCGTGGCTGTGAAAATTAAATAAGATATACTTCCAGTGTTGAGTACAAACTCGGCATGCATACAATAGATTTTAAAATAAGCCAGAGTTATAATAACATAATAAATAAAATGTGTTTACTTTTATTAGAACTCAGTGATGACTTACTTAGGACTCACTGCCTGACTTGGTCATATGTGCCCTAAGTAAGCTCTTGCTATTCTCCCTGTAAAGGGATACACCCAAGCCATTTGTAACAGTCAGAGCCTATGTGAGGGCAGAGGCTGTATGCAGATGTGGGGTGTGTGTGTGTGTGTGTGTGTGTGTGTGTGTGTGAAGAGAGACAGAGAGACAGAGAAACAGAGAGACAGAGAGGGAAAACACTGCACTTTCAAGCTGTTTATATTTACAAATGTCTCTCCAATCTCAAGGTCTCTTCCCTAGAAGTGGTGTAATCCTTACTCATTGCTAAAGCTTCCCCAGATCCTAAGAAAGGCATTCCCTGTTTACCCCACAATGAATTCACTGCCTCACCCCACAACCCCAAGAACATCCCTCGACAAGTGGTTGCCACCTGTGTCCCTCAGTCTCACCCCCAGCAGAGTCCTCTGACTCAGACTCCTTAAAATCTGGCCCTGCCACAGATGGAAGTGACTCCCACATCTGTGTGGAATGTTTCTGGGACCTAAACAATTCAACATTCACTCTAAGATAAGGCCCTTTCTCTTCCCCAGAGAGCAGCCCTTTGGGAGGATTCCTGATTGATTCCTGAGAGGTAGCAGGACAGTGCCAGGAGGGGACAAAGCGGATTCCAAAACAGCTTGAAACACACAGGGCTTTTACCTTTTGCATTAATTAAACATCACTGCTAAAAGTTAAAAATCCCTAGCACTGGGAGAAAGATGTACTATGCCAATACAAAAAGGGCTTCTAAAAAGGAATTATAATGATTTATAAGTTAATAATGGCTCTTTACATTGTACTACTAGAGCTAATTCTATTATTATATTATCTAAAAAAAAACCTAAAAACGAATACTTTGTAATAATGGTAAATGACCCACTCCATAGCTCCTGGAAAAATAAAACTGGTACCAATAGCTCTCTCGGTCACTGCACTAAACTAAGTACTCCTCTCCTCCAGCAAGCCATCCCAGAATATCTCCCACCATGTGTGAGTCATTTCATTCACTGTAGATACCAACCACCACACTCTTCTCTCACTCCCACACCTACTTCCTTAGTGTTTCCCTACTTCTTCCAGGAGAATCTTAAATTAATACAAGGCTGCACTATTTTAGCATTCAATAAGAGTCATCTGAGTGATATTAGCCTTGAGGAATGAATGAAGTGTTAATGGAACAAAGACACTGCCAGGGCCAGAATGGTTCAGGAAAGGTAGTACTTTCCAAACACCTTTCAAATCCTACCAAGATGCCTTCCCCAGAAATGACCCTTATTAAATGCTTCAGTTACTAAAATATCAAATAATGTGTGGATTCTTTTCTACCCAAGCGAAAAACACCACTGTTTCTCATAAGAGAAAATCTCTAGTACAGACCCCAGCTCAGGGCAGCAGGTCAACAGAATACACTTGTCCACACAGCAGCCAGGCCCTCCCCTTCCCTCTGAGCTGTGTCAGATCAGACCGAAGCCTGCAATGTCTGAAATCTGATCTTCCATCTGGCACTTGATCTTCCATCTGTTACTTCCCCAGTTCAGCAGGGGGCTAGGGCTGGAAGATAGTGGAAAAGGTCTCCAGAGATCCACTTGGGGATGAACAGATGTTAATTTGGACTAAAAATGGGATAGCGGTAACTCAGTTTCAAAACAAGAAGTGTCCAAAAGCCATGGCTAACTTCAATTTGGTGGTCAGAGAAGAGCCCAAGAAGTTATCAAGCAGTATAAATGGGGGCTCTGTCTCCAGAAATCTAGGCTATTCCCAAGAATTTCTGATTGGAGGAATGGATAGGACATGAAGTTTAGAAAAGAAAAGCTAGATTCATAAGGTCCAGATCTTAATTATACACACCATTACACAAGCTGAATGACTTGGGCAAGTCACTTAACTTCCTTTTGACTCTCCAGTTCCTAATCTGAAAAATAGGATCTATACTATTAAAAGGGTTGAAATAAGCACCCGAGACAGTTTCCTGACACATAGGATATGCCAATCAATATCGTAAAACACCAGAAGACACTATAATAGTTATCAACAGGCCATATTCTGCAGATTATATTTCCAGTAGAACTATCTGTATGCTGTCTATAACAGATTTATTGGTTCTTGCAGGGCTGATAAAATGCTAAGAGGGCTGATATCAGCTAAAACAAAAGATGGGGTCTCTAAACATGACCAGAGAGAAGGTATCTGTCCACCATAGGGAAAAGTGCTGTATCACTGTCCTGACCTCCTAAATCTAGTAACCACACTAAGCTAGCAGTACCACAAACATTCTTATTATTATAAATTTTTTTAAAAGATTTCATTTATTTTCATTACAAAGTCAGATATAGAGAGGAGAGATAGAGAGGAAGATCTTCTGTCCAATGATTCACTCCTCAAGTGACCACAATGGTCAGTGCTGCGCCAATCCGGAGCCAGGAGCCAGGAACCTCCTCCAAGTCTCCCACACAGGTGCAGGATCCCAAAGCATTGGACCATCCTCAACTGCTTTCCCAGGCCACAAGCAGGGAGCTGGATGGGAAGTGGAGCAGCCGGGATTAGAGCCAGTGCCCATATGGAATCCCGGTATGTTTAAGGTGAGGACTTTAGCTGCTAGGCCACCATGCTGGGCCCAAATTTTGTTTTTAAATAATGATTACATGGTGGATCAGTGTGGGAAGGTTCAAGGTTTAGGCAAAATTGGGTGAATTCACTGCTTCCAAATTAGCTGTTTCTTCTTGTTGTTCCTGGAGGAAGGGGAGAGACAAAGGGGGGGGGAACCACTCATGACTTTCCACATGTCCCAGTACCCAGGGATGAGGAATCACCACCTCATATCAACCCAGAGTTTCAGTGTGTACATATTCCAAGGGTTCTGCCCAAGTGGTTTGGATAGTTTTGAATTGCTGCTGATTTCACTGATCCAAGGATGATGTCACCCTCCCAATGTCCATTGGCTCCATTCACCAAAATTTTTTGCTGTCATGGCTTGTTTTGGGGTAGTTGTCCAGTTTGTTCTGTTCTTCTGCTACAGCATCAAATGTGCTGCCATATTCTCCTTTTTACAACAGGGCCTGTGTCCACTGCTTCACGTTTTTCATTAAGTAGGACATGTTCTTGCAGGTGAGTCTAATTATCTGAGCCAGGCATCCCAAGCACTGCCAGATCCCCTACCCCTGGGGCTCACAAACCCAGCACTCACCTAGTAGGCAGGCCCTGGGATCTGACCCAGGAGAACCAAGCCCTGCTGGATCCCCCACCCCCAGGGCTCATGAACCTGGCACACACCTCGCAGGTAGGCCCTAGGACCCAGGCTAGGCAGCCAAAGGCACTGTGAATCCCCCACCCCTAGGGCTGATGAACCTGACACCCACCTAGAAGGTAGACCTCCAGACCTGGGTCAGGTGACCGGAGCCCCACCGGAGCCCCCACTCATGGGGCTCATGAACCTGGCCTCCACCTAGTAGGTGGACCCTGGGACCCAGGCCAGGTGACCTGAGCCCTGCCAGATTCTCCAGTCCTGGAGTTCATAAATCCAACGCTTACCTAGTAGGTGGACTCTAGGACCCAGGCCAGGAGACCCAAGCACCACCAGATACTCCACCCCAGGGTTTGAGAAACTAACACCCACCTAGGATCTTGGTGGCCCCAGGATCTGGGTCAAGCGACCCAAATCCCATCGGCTCCCCCATCCCCAGGGGTCAATAACCCAGCTCCCACCACACAGGTGGGTCCCATGACCTGAGCCAAGCTACTCAAGCCCCGTCAGATCCCTTGCACATGGGACTCATGTACCCAGCACCTACTGGGCCAAGGCTGGCATGACCCACTTTACTTCAGCGTCCACAGCCTAGTCTAGTCTGCCCTCTGTTCCAGCTCCTGCTGGTGGGTACTGCAGCCAATCCTAGTCCAGCCTGACTGCTGTACCAGTCCTAATGTGAACTGGCTGGTGTTGTGACCCGGTCTGGCTCCTCCTCCCCCCTGCCTTGCTTCTCAGATCTGCCAGTAGCTGTTATGTGCTGGCCCAGACTGGTCTGTTCCCAGAACTGACCTACACTGTATACTGGCGGGTACTGTAACCTGGCATGGTTTGGGCTGCTCCTTGCCTTGCTTCTTGAGCTCATCTGCGGGGACTGCATCCCAATAAAGGAGTTTCCCAAGCTCCTCATTCGTGTCTCCTTCCAGTGACAGTCCTCACACACACCAGTGGGTCGTTGGCCCAGGTTGACTTTGTCCACCTCCTGTCCTGACAAGAACAGTGGTCTTGCTCAACTAGTCACACCCATTCTGGTTTCTGCTGTTGGTTGTTGCAACCCAGTGCTACCTGGTCCATGCTCAGACACAGCTTTCACATAGTTCAGCGAGAGTTAAGACCTAGTCTGGTTTGCTGTACACCCAACCTGGCTCTCACAAGTACCAGTAGGGGTTGGAGCAAAGCACAGTCTGTCGCTCCACAATACCAGTGCACACCCAAATAGCCATGTACAGCCATGCCTGCTGCCTTCAATCCTACTCTAGTTCTCATCAGTGGAAAATCCAACCCAGTTGGATAAGTTCCCAGCAAGGCCTGACCTCATTCACAGTTCTTGGGCAAATCAGCAGAGAATGCAGTTCCACAGGGGTGAGCCCACATTGCCCCCACAGATTCTGCTATCAGACCCACTTCTCTCATACTCTTGTTCTCTCATCCAAACCAATTTGGTGTTAGTCGCCTACATACATACACACCTATGGAAGTCCCTCAGCTATAACTCCTATCCTGGTCATAAAAATGACAGGTCATCTCTCACTACCACCTGTGCAATCCCATTATGCCCCTGTAAATCAAGACCCTCTCACCATGAGGGTACACAGCCAGGCAGCATAAGGGCCTTCATCCATTACCTTTGGCTCGGGCCATTCAGAGGGGAGCCACGCAGCCTGGCTACAGGCACCCGTGTAGGTAAAAAAAACCTTACTTCCAGGATGGAGTGGTCCTGCAAGCTGGCTGAGCTTCCCTTCCCCACCCCCAAAACCCCCACTCAGTGAGTCAGTGTGCTCATCTGTACATACCTGCGCCAGGTTAGAAAAGCCTCCAGGCAGGGGGTCTTCACCATAAACATATTCTAAATACCACAATCGTGTAAGATAAATCTGCACCATCTTCTTCATTTGTATACAGAAGAGAAGTTTTAAGTCACTAAATTGGCTTCTTGGTATGACATGCCCTGATAAATAGATCTTATCTTTAAAAACCACGTCCCCATCTTTGTTGGCAACGCTGCCTTCTACACTGAGAAATGTTACTGGAACTAGAATTTATTTCTGGAAACCAATTTAAATTTATGAAGCTTCTGGTATTTATGATAAAATAGAAGTAAATCTAACTGAAGCAAAGGCTTACATTCCCACGATCACTGACCATTCATTTATTAGTTGCTGGCCCTAGCTAATGTCTAAGCCACAGCCTGCTCCTGCTCAACTTCCCTACAGGGACTCAGGTCATTCAGAAGTACCAGGATGGAGCTGAAACAGTAGGGGAAGCAAACAGCATTAAATCAAGGGCACACCCTTGACAGCCAAGGTCGGCACTCTGGAAGGGCAGCTGGGTTTGGACAGTGGTGGAAAGACTCCACCCATACAGCACTCTGCACAGAAGCTCTCTTCCAAGTGGAGGCACAGAGCTGCTAATCGGACACACACCCAACACAGTGATGTGGGTAAAAATAAAACTGCAACTGCTTCCGTGAGAAGGCAAGGAAGAGAACATTTTGAAACAATCATGGCCAGTAGCCCTGAACAATGCCAGTGCTGTTATGTGACCTCAGCCAGAGACAGGAAAGGATTGATCAAGTTACTTTCCTTGTTCAAAATCTCTTGGTGGCTATACAAAGATGATGAAATAAAATACTAAATCTCCATGGGACATGAAGCTCACACAGCCACTCTTTTCTGCTTTCTCTCACATTTGCAGTGCATGTAGACACAACATCCTCTACATGAAGACTATTTCCCAGGTCTAAGTGCAATGATTCAATTGGATAATCCTCCCCATTTAGGCTCCAGGAGCCCATGTGGGCACTGGTTTGTCTCCTGGTTGCTCCACTCCCATCCAGTTCACTGCTGTGGCCTGGGAAGGCCGCAAAGGATGGCCCAACGCCTTGGGATCCTGCACCGCATGGGAGACCTGGAAGAGGCTACTGGCTCGTGGCTTCAGATTGGCTCAGCCGTGGCTGTTGCAGCCACTTGGCAAGTGAACCAGAAGATGGAAGATATTTCTCTCTGTATTTCCTTCTCTCTCTAAATCTGTCGTTCCAATGAAGATAAGTAAATCTTTAAAAAGAAAAGAAAAGACTGTTTCCCTGGCTCTCCCTTTCCTTGGCTGCCCTCCTTCATTTCTATAAGTTCAACTTCTACCAATTCCTTCCTGAAGCTTAAGATATTTCAAGGCCAGTCTACAACCAGAATCCTTTTCTTTCTTTGCTTTCACATTACTACCAATTGTATCCTCCCCCTTCCTTGTAATCCCCTAGTTACAAAAAACTCTCTTTATCTCATTCACACTCATCATAGGACTTACACAGACTACATATTCAATAAATATTTGTTAAATTTAGGAATACTGCCTCACTGCCAAAAAAATTCCTTTTGTAACTTGAATTTTCTAGTCCTCATCAGACCAGAATCCCTCATTAAC
The DNA here is from genome assembly GCF_030435755.1 of Ochotona princeps. NCBI lineage: Eukaryota > Metazoa > Chordata > Mammalia > Lagomorpha > Ochotonidae > Ochotona > Ochotona princeps. Next base: position 88,691,108 of record NC_080834.1, on the reverse strand, counting down.
AAACACAATTCAAATTTCACTAACTTTGGGCCCAGCAGCATGGCCTGGTGGCTAAAGTCCTCACCTTGAACATGCCAGGATCCCATATGGGCACTGGCTCTAATCCCGGCAGCCCCACTTCCCTCCAGTTCCCTGCTTGTGACCTGGAAAAGCAGTTGAGGATGGCCCAAAGCCTTGGGATCCTGCACCTGCGTGGGAGACCTGGAAGAAGTTCCTGGCTCGTGGCTTCGGATCGGCGCAGCACTGACCATTGTGGTCACTTGAGGAGTGAATCATTGGACAGAAGATCTTCCTCTCTATCTCTTCTCCTCTCTGTATATCTGACTTTGTAATGAAAATAAAATAAATCTTTTTTTAAAAAAGACAAATTTCACTAACTTTGGCCTGCCTTCTTTCTGAAGTGACTCCTCAGTCCCACCCCAACCCCAAAATATCATTCCAGGCCAGCACTGGATACTGTCATCAAGCTGCTGCCTCTGACACTACTATCTGATACTGGAACGCCAGCTTGAGTCCTGGCTACTCTGCTTCCAAACCCTTCTGATGCAATAGAGGGTGACCTAAGTGCTTCAACCTCTGCCATCCACATGGGAAACTCAGGTTGAGTTCCTATCTCCTGCCTTCAGTGTGGCCCAGCCCCAGCTATTGTGATCATTTCTGGAGTGAACCTGTTGGTGGACAATCTCTGATATACATATAATTTCTCCTCTTTCCTGTGTTCATCCCTGCTCACAAAGATTTCTGTCAGCTACATATGCCCTCTCTTCTGCCAAGGTACCCACTGTTGCTGGTGGAAAAAGGTATCCTTAACAGGACACTACCACCTGATCCAGGCGATTCCCCCCCAATGCTCATAAATGCCCACACACACCTAGAGTCAAATAGCCTGAGTTTCCGTAGTCTTCACTCTCAGGACCAGGGCCTCACAGAAGTTACATCCATTTTCTCCATCACGTGTTCACAAAATCAGCATCAGCTGCACCTGTACATCAAGCACAGCCCTCAAGAAAAGAGACCCTGCAATTTCTGCACATTGTGCTCCTCTGCAGGAGGTAGGTCCAAGCCCACAGCTGTGGCGAGCGTAAGAGTTTATGTTTTCCCCCACACCCATTACTCCTTCCTCCCATTCAAATCCATCTTACCAGCAGGGGCATTGGTGTTTGTTTCTCTGACAAAACGAGCACAATATGCTGAAATGCCCTGTGTGGATACTTTGCAGACTAAAACTACACTTTTTCACCTATGTTAACAACCCTTCTTCCTATGTGCTGCTTCAGGCCAGGACTCTCATCCTATCCGAAATGGCAGAAAAGAGCTGAATACAAACTTCACTACTGCTTAAAGAAGGAAAAGACGTTCCTCTTCCTTTTAGTGTTTCTGTCCAGAGCCTACTCCATGCTCCCAAAACCTCGGAGGACCCTGCCACCTCAGTCCCTCACTCCCTGGGTTGATACAGATGTCCCCTCCTGCACTTAAATCCCTCTCTTCCAAATAAATCATTAGAAATGGATTTCACACCCATCTGTTCCTCTGATCTCTGATCTCTGAAATGGTGCTATATGATTAGGACCAACTCTCACTGTGTGTGTGTATTTGTGTGTATGTATGTGTGTGTGTGTGTGTGACAGCATCTTATGAAATGTATCAGAAAACTAACAAAACAACAAAGAGTTACTAGGCCAAAATCTAGAAGCTGAGAATCCAAAGAGGTAGGCTCAGACAACAAGACAGCTACAGTTTTGCCAATCTGCAAGAATAATAACAATACTTAGCTGTGCTTTTGGCAACCAGGAGTAAAGGGAACAGAAGTCAAACTTTAGAGTTTTTCCCAGGAATAGACTCTCATAAATAATATCCACTTTAAGCTAGGGTTCCTTGCAAGGGCAAGAATTATCCTAAAGAAAAAATTAGGTTAGAAATAAACCACATTCCACTAACAAGAAACCCAACTGTCAGTAACCCGGGTCCAAGAAATATCAAGCATTCAACTTCAGTCAAGGTGGAACATAATAGGCAGTATCCCCAGGAATCTCTCCAGGGAAAATGAGGAGGTCTATGCTGTTAATACAGCAGAACAAGCTACAACACCAACACCCTATATCAGAACACCAGTTCAAGACCCAGTTGTTTCACTTCCAATCCAACTTCCTGCTAATGCACCTGGGAAAGCAGAACATAACTCAGGTATTTGGAGCCATGCCACCAACATGCAGAATCATGCTCCTGGCTTTAGTTTGGTCCAGTGGAGGGAAGATTCTCTTCTCTCTCTCTTTACCTGTTTTTGTCTTTCAAATAAATAAATCTGAGAGAAAGAATGAGAATACAAATCACTGAAGGGGAAGTTTGTCCTTTTAGGTATCTAGGAATTAGGGTTTGAGGATTAACTTCTTAAAAGTATTAAAGAGCTAAAAAAAAAAAAAAAGAAGAAGAAGAAAAAAGAATTACTAGGCCAAACCCAAGAAGAAGTTGAGAAATGAAAGGTAGACATAGAACACAAAGAAACTCCTGCCCTGAAAGCATTTGCTAATCTTCAAGAAATGGCTGGAGTTCTATTCCCTCAAAATTCCTTAAGTAAGTGGAACACAATCAAAGATAACCAAACACACAAGGGAAAAATATGTGCTATGCATGAGCAAAATCATAAGGAACAGCAAAACAACAGACAGATCTGCACACGAGTTCATTATTTCACAGTGTTATCTACCAAAACATCACATTATGAATGTGTTCGGTGCTTCTGTCCAGAGCCTATTCTAAAACTGGGGGAAAATGGAGAAACAGTCCTATAAAAACTTAAAATACTAGAATTATCAAGCAAACTCCAAAACAAATCTGCTTACTATGTTCAAAGAAATAAAAGGTAAGGCTTGGAAGATTTTTTTCTTAAAACTTGAAACTAACCACCAAAGGTGATTTAGGGAAGAATTAAAGAGGGATGCTAGTGATGAATAATATAATTTAAATTAGGAAAGTGAGTAATAGGGCCCAGCACAGTAGCCTAGCTGCTAAAGTTCTAGCCTTGCACATGCCAGGATCCCACATGGGCGCCCGTTCTAATCCCCGCAGCCCCGCTTGCCATTCAGCTCCCTGCCTGTGGCCTGGGAAAGCAGTCAAGGATGGCCCAAAGCCTTGGGATCCTGCACCCGCATGGGAGACCCAGAGGAGGCTCCTGGCTCCTGGTTTCAGATCAGCTCCGCTCCAGCTGTTGCAGCCACTTGGGGAGTGAATCAGCAGATGGAAGATCTTCTGTCTCTCTTCCTCTCTGTATATCTGCTTTTCCAATCAAAATTAAAATAAAGCTTTTTAAAAAAGTGATGAATATATTTAATTTATTTATAGGCACAGCCGAATAGAGAATTAATAAACTAGAAGGCAGATAAAAAGAAATAATCTAGAATGTGTGACAGAGATAAAGAAAAACATAGACATAACAATAAATATAGGAGAAGTGAAACCTTTTATCATATAATCAATTGACATCTAAAAGGTGGGAAGAAAAAAGTGAGATAATGGATGAACATTTAAAAAAAAATTGTAACACACAATTTACAGAAGTAAGAAATGTAGTGAAACTACACAGACTAAATAAGAATTTGGTAATAACGTTGATCCTAATTTAACAGCCCAACTTCTAAACTTCTTGTTAAGGAGAAACAGAAAAGCAGAGGAGTAGAAGTGAGAGGTTGGAGAGCAGGAGAAAAGTATGTACTATGTAAAGTATTTTGAGTTTGAATTATTTTCTGCAAAGAATCCTAAATAATATTCATGATGAGAATAAAGTAGCCATCATTTACTGTCTACTACGTGTCATGCACTGTACATATATTTCAATTTTATCTAATTCCCACAGACCATTTTGAGATAGTACATGAGTTCAATTCCCAGTCTTAGCTCCTAACACAAGCTTCCTACTAAAGTAGACCCTGGCAGGCAGCAGTGATAGCTCAAGGGGCTGAACTCCTGGTACCCTCAGGGAGTCATGGATTGTGTCCCTGGTTCCCAGCTTCATCCTCACACAGCACCAGCCATTGTAAGCATTGGGAAATTGCAGAAGTGAGTGCTTTTTCTCCAACATGCTTGCTTTTCCTCCCTCTTTCTCCCAGAATCTTTTTGTCTCAATTTTTTAAAACTTTTAACTGCATTAACATAAGGGGTCTTCAAAAGTCCACAGAAATGTGTATTATGGGCCCAGCGCAGTAGCCTAGCAGCTAAAGTCCTCACCTTGCATGTGCCAGGATCCCATATGGGCACCAGTTCTTTTTAAAAAAAAAAAAAGAAATGTGTATTATGAAAAAAAAACTATGCATGGATTTCAATTTTTTTTGCACCAAGAAATAAATATTTTAATTACATTTTTGAAAAATTTTGAAATAACCTCATACATCTTCCTGAAGGAGATATCATTTTTTTAAAAAAAGATTTATTTAGTTTTATTGGAAAGGCAAATATAGAGAGAGCAGGAGAGACAGAGGGGAAGATCTTCCATCCAATGCTTCACTGCCCAAGTAGCCACAATGGCCAGAGCTGAGCTGATCCAAACCCAGGAGCCCGGAGCCTCTTCTGGGTTGGCCACGCGGGTGAAGAGTCCTAAGGCTTTGGGCCTATCCTCCACTGTTTTCCCAGACCACAAGCAGGGAGCTGGATGGGAAGCAGGGCCACCAGGACAAGAATCGGCTCCCATCTTGGATACCAGCGGCATGTGCAAGGTGAGGACTTTAGCCACAAGGCTACCGTGCCGAGCACAAGGGAGATATGCTTAACATGACTTTCTGCCCTTATGTGATGGGATGATAAGAAAAGAAATGTAGCAGTGATATGATCTCTCAAAAGTCAAGTGCAATTCCCAGCTGTCTTTCAATCTTGTGTGTTGCAGAATTACCACCCCAAGGGGTCCCAGGGCATCCAGGGGCAAGCATGCTGGGTTTTTTTTTCTTTGTTCCATCTGTTTCCTGGAGCCTTCCCTACAAGCATAAACTTGCAGTGAAATTGATCAGAAAGAGTGTGCATGTATGCTTGAGGGGCTCTAGCTTATGTATTCCAGGTGTTCAAGATGTGGTCAGGATGAGGGAAATAGCCCACATAATCAGGTTGGCCTTGCCACATGTCTCAACTTTGATCTCTGCAGGTTCAGAAAGCTTGCCAAGGCAAATGAGACCTAACCCAAGAGAGCTCTCAACCCATCACATCCAAACACAGAAAAGAAGGGCTGTGTTGCTTTCTTAGGTCCTTGAGACCTTCCCATGGGCTGGATTTTCCAGTTTCTAACATGGAGAACACTCCCTACCTCCTTCCATACCTAGTGATAACACTGCAATTAATCCCCAGCACCCTGGCTGCCCTTTCCTGCTCTGTGTGTGCTGCCTCCACCAGCTTGACCCATCCACCTGTGCACTCAGCACTAACTGTGGATTCCCTCCCTATGGCAGAGGAGGAGACAACATTAGAGTTCTTATTTATTTATGTGGTGATTTATTCCTTCTTGGGATGAAGCAGCAATGCAAGGGGGAGGGGGGGAAAATGAACGAAAGCTTGTAAAAGGCAAGTTTGGCAAAAGAAATGTCTCTATAAACACAACTGCTCAAACCACACTATCTCTAGCTGGACTCCTAGGCAAAGGTCTATGCATTACCAGGGATGGAAGTTTGTAACCTTAATTACATCTTGAGCATTTGTTCATCCTAAAACTTCCAGCAGGAAAAAAAAAAAAAAAAAAAGAGTGTGGTTTCCATTACAGTGTCACTGAGGGACTTGGGCAGGAATTGGGATCAATAAAATGAAAATACCAATGAGTAAGTCATAGCATCTTGTCTCCAAGACTTAACATCTTCCCTCCACCTTTAGCCCTACACTTTATTTTGAGACAAGTTTAAAATAGCCTATAAAGTATGGAGCTCATTATTCCATCTAACAGATTTCATTTAGCATGAATGTAGATTAAAAGCCCCATGCCAATTCTTCTGCCTGGGTTGATGCGGAAGACACTCCTCTGCCTTTACCCTGGGCGAGGTTCTTTCGAGTACAATTCTGTGATGGTCCAAGGAGACCAGGAGGTACTGCTTCCAACTTGACAGCTTATTTTTCATGACAATAACAGAGAAAGGTGAACAAAGAAAACTTAACTTGGAGTCTTAAAAAGCTGAGCCCACCTAGATACCCACCAAATCCATGGATTTTCCTGTATGCCCATTCTACTATATGCATTGGCTACATCGGGATAGCTGAGCACCTTAAAGCAGTAGAACTTAGTTGGGACACAGGGGGAATACAATGGGATGAGGCTCAAACATGCAGGGGTTTGTTTTGTTTTGTTTTGTTTTGTTTTGTTTTGTTTTGTTTTGTTTTGTTCTGGGTTCACATCTGTCTCAACCAAATCCTATCTGAATGACCTTAGGAAGTGAAATCATCTCTTTGGGTTCAGTTGGTTTATCTCTTAAATAACACATCTCGTATAGCTTTGGATCTTTTCTTATTTTGCTAGGAATACAATGAGAAAGAGTATAAGAAATGAGAATAACACACTCTACAGCACAGGGTGGTTGGAAGCCTGAATGCAGTAGATAAGGATCTATCCAAGGTCTTGAACTGTCCCACCCCTAGAGTCTCAGCCCATAACACTGCTCTTCTAAGAGGATAAAGCATGTCGGAAATGGATTTTTCTCATTTTGCCTTTTTTTCTAGTTCAAAATCATTTTCTAAGCACTCCTTCTTCCTTCCTCCTCACAGAGGAAGTGTTCTTCCTCCTCCTCCTCCAGTCTACCACTTCCATCTGTACTCTTTATTCAAACATTTCTACCTCCTCCAGTCCACTGCTGCACTTAACACACTTCTCACAGGCTGTTATTATACATTCAACTGTTGCTTGACTTGTGTGTCGTCTGCCTCAATCTTTAGAATGTAAACTTCATGAAGACTTTCATGCCTTATTTATGTTGTATCCCCAGCAAACAGCCTGAAAGGCCTGGCCTCACTGTCAGCACCCAATGAATATTTATTGAATGGATTAATAAATAAGTTGCTGTTCATCATTTTCAAGCTTCTGTCCCTAACACCCTCCCCCACCAGCCTCAAACACATTCAGGCCTTTCTCTACTTTAACAAAATCACTTGACCCTAAGATTTCACCAACCACCATTCTATTTTTACCTCACATTTTCTGACATCTTTCTCAAACAAACAGTATGTGCTCGCTGCTGCCTCATCTTCTCCACCTCCTCCCACTGCAATCTGTTCTCCCCTTATTGAGGCACTGAAACAATGCACAAGTAGTCACTAATGCCTTCTGTCATCAAACCCCTTAGCATTACTCCAGCTCCCTGCAGATGGGGATCCCTAACTATCCCTTATCATCTACTCCACTCCCATGAAATAATCATATCCTTGGGCTCTCCTCCTACCCTTAGCCATATTCTTCTCATCCACCTGATCCTGTCTATGTCACCGTTTCTAAACACCATCTGTGTGGTTCTCATTTCTTTGTTTCTCTATAATCTTCCCTATCCATGTCATTATCACATCTAGGTGAATGACCCCAAATTATACATTTCCTGCCCTCTGTTCCCTCCCAGAAACACATATAGGTTTCAACTCCATGCAGGAATTGGCACTTGGTGATTATCTAAACCTCAGACTTTCTAAATCTCTTTACCCATAATACCCAATCCAACCCCCTTTCATAGTGTAACTTTGCTACTCCTCCAGGCAAACCTAAGCAAGGATGCCTCCAGGACATCCTAGATATGAAGAGGGAGGAAATGCCTGTTACTCCCTCTGACATTATCTCACACAAACTGCTCCTCTTTGCTTTCGGTGGATCTACCTACTGTTCCTTCGCTCCCAGTTTTTTTGTTTTGTTTTTCCTCCAGTTCCTGTGCATCTCAGTGCCAGTCTTGCAGTGAGAAGTTCCCTGGACTTCTCCTAATATGTCAACCCTAGTACACTGAACTTCTCCTTCATCTTCAGCTACCCAAGCCCTTCAATCCTTTCTATATCTCTGCCCAAATCTTACCTGCTAGAATGTCTAATGCTATCTTTTTCTCCAAGCAAACTCTTCGTTTTGCATTCACAAGAATCAGATATTCTAAGATATAGGTAATTTTCCAACTCTCACAGGTAATTAACATTCTGTCCTCAATGATCCCATGCAGGTCTAGGTAATCGCACTTGCCAGCATTGTTGTACTATTTAATGCATCAGTGTGTTCTCTTAGATATAATAAGCATCCCATACTGTACTTTGTATTGCCTGTACTTGGTCTACTGGCTGACATATAGGTATTAAAAAATATGTTTTTGAAAATTAAGTGTTCTTTCTCTGCCACTATTGCTTTTAACTTGAAATAGAAGCAAGAATCTTCACAATGCTGTTCCAACCTATCTCTCCAACCTTAACTCTTACCACAAAGATGCTCCAGGCAACCTGATCTAACCATCATTTCCCAAGTATGCTCTGTTCTCTACAACTTCTATCCTCACAATTAAGCACTACTAAAGTTTAATTCAGTTATATCCTGTACTTTCTATTTGTTACTGTACTATTTGTTGTGTTATTTGCAATTGTCTGTTTCCCCACTAGACTATGAAGTTTCCAGAAAAACAGAACACATTCTTCTTCAGTGCAGCATTCCCAGAGCCATGAATTGGGCAAAGCACAAAGTAGGTCCTCCGAGGACATTTACTGAATGACTATTTCCTCTTTCACTCAGACCCAATTATTCCTCTCTTGTAAATTTATAGCACTCATTTAGCAATTCAATATTAAATAATATCTTGTGGCATCACATGAATACATTGTAGGTGTTGCTGTCGGCATACAGTCCATGGGTATTGCAGATAATATCCATAGAGAATTGTGAAGTGAGAGCTAGGAGAAGTTCTTGATATTAATTCTTCCTTTATTTGACAGAGGTGCCATGAGAGGCTGAAAGAGGTTATGGTTGGTTCTTGCTCTTTCAGGATCCTTTCAGGAGTCTGAATTACAATCCCCCTTAAATGCTCCCTGCAGTGTCTGGAAGTAAATACTATTATTACTATCTCTAAAATAAACCACATTTAATGCTTGAACAAGATGAAGAGCAAATATCTCACTCATTCTGGGAACTGATCTGGCTTTCTGACCATCCAGGGACCCAGCTGTCCCACTGTCCCTCAGCTCTCAACAATCACTGAAAACACCACAATAGAAGAGCAGGTCTTGCAAGGCCACACCACATGCAAGGAAGGACTTGTTTACTGTTCTCATGTCACTGTAACCTCCACCCCACTGGATGGAAACACCACACCTAGACCTCACTGAGCAGCTATCAGTGTCTTTCCCCCAGGACTTGGCCTAGATACATCCTGTCTGCTGATCTCACACAAACAAAACACCTCCATGATACACTCTACTATCTGCTGATGGGGGAGGTGAGAAGAAGAGGCCATGGCTGGATGCCCTGTTTAACATATATGCAGGAAACAAGGATGGAAGGAAAGGTGGTCTCCCCACTGGTATGGTGACAGGAACAAGAAACAGCTTACAGACAGGAGTCAGGGTCCTGAATCTTGGTTCCTTTTATGTATCTGTATCCTGTCTGTGAAATGGGAACCAATGTGGCCTATTTCAGAGAGGCATAATGAGGAACAAAATGGATACGATATTTAGTATGATCAAATCAATACATTTCTCTTTTTCCCTGGGGAGTTCAGGGAACTACTGGCCAAAGTCATTGATTGGACTTCCTATCAGGATACAACCTTGAACTAGTGTCTAGGTGAAAATACAACAGGGTGGTGGAGACAAGGGCCTACCCTCAGGGCATCTGTACTTAGACCAGAAAGACAGAAGAGACTAAGCTCTCCAGTAACCACAGAAATCCCCAGGACAAGCACACATTTCCTGAGTACTTGATGGTGCCAGGTAGCAGTCACATATATCAATTCCTTCAGTGCTCACAACAATCTCAGAGGGTGTGTACTATCAGCACCTAGCAGCTAAATCCTCATGTGTCTCTGAAAAGAAGCAGGAATCATTAGTTAGGAGACCTTTTCTCAGAATACATGGGGCCAACAGGTTTGAAAAGGAGAGAACACAAATTAATTCTAAGAAGGGAGGCTTTAGGTAATCATAGAAGAAACCCCAGAAAAGATGAAGATTGCAGGGAGGACCCTAGGGTATAACAACAGGGAATTGTTCCATGTCTGTGTTTCATGTGGTCCTGTGTTCAAGCTGTTTAGTGGACAGGAGGTTTGGGAAAATGATCTTTTGCCAAAAGTCACCTAAATTGCTATAGTAGCCATATATTTATAACTGAAATTGCTAAGTTAAAGTAACTTCTTTATGTTCTAAATGAATATTCAGCTTAAACAGGAAGGTGATTACTAATCTAATCTCCGGTAATTAGAAAAACTTCAGCATAGCAGAAATCACTCAATCTATTTTCCATGTACATACTGTGTGTTTCTCTCTCTTTTGCCATTGATCATAGAAGGGGAGACACAAGTCATAAAGAATAGCTTTGGAAGCCATATATATATAGCAGCTAACAAGAACAGGGCAGGCCACACAAAGGTGGTACCAGAGTCCATGGCAAGGACCCATCCCAACTGGATGGTCTACAAAGAAATGGCATGCCTGACCAAACACAGGACATCTGTAAGTGATAGGAAGTCAGTGGCCAGAAAAGAAGGTTGCAGTCATGGTAAGGATAAGATCAAAGAGGAAGCAAGCCCAAAAAACAGGCTGCCATGATGATCATGGCCATGTAGCCCAGCTGCCTCATGATTCTGCACTGTAACTGGGAGATACAAAGTCTGAGACAACAGAGTAACCAGAGAGAATTGAGCTTTAGTAAAAAGCCTAAGCAGAACCCAACACATGAAGACTTAAAGTCACTCCCCCTCTTCCCATCTCTCCTGAATTTCAGAATAGGATTTTTCTTCGCCTAATTGTAGCTGATGGCTGGGCAGAGCCTCTTATCTAGGAGGAGTCATACTAGGAACGTGAAGAAACGTTCTGAACTCCTACAGTTGACTAAAACACTGTTCCCATCTGCAAAACCCTAAGCAGCAAGGACTGAGAAACCCAAAGCAAGCTGGGGCCAGAAAACCTCCTGGGGCTCAGATAAATTTCTTTCCTAGGAATATATGAAGGAAAGTCAAGATTTACTTATGTACTGATAAAAAACAGTTGTAAGCTAAAACTTCCAAAAGAAGTTTGCATGAATTGTTCCCAAAGGACTGTGTTCTTTCACCTTCTGTGCCTTCATAATTCCTATGTTTATTCTTACGTTTGCTTCCCTTATGTAGTGACTGATTGTCTCCTTTGTTTACTATTTTTCCCAAGAGCCTATCCTGTCTTGTACACTCTGGCTTTCTTATGAACAAATAGCAATAAGCAGCTCCCCACCCTGGCTGCCATTAGAATCACCTGCAGAATCTTAAATATATCAGGGCCCACTCTCCTTTCCAGTAATCGTAATTCAGTTGAGTGGGAATTGGGCAGAGAAAAGGCTGGACGAAGGAACTGAAAACTGTTTCTTCCAAGAGCTCCTAGATTATTCTAACACATTGAACCATAAGAACCAGCTGATTTTTGGTCCAAAATCCATAGTACTTTGTAGCAGCTAGAGGAATGTAGACTAAGTACCAAGAGGGTCAGCAGTCTAAAACCTGCTGTAAATTCAGTATGTCCCTCAAGTTTTCCAAACATCGATCATTTTTGTACTTTTATCACTGGTTTTCCCAAAACCACCTACCTCCTTTGCTGTAATGTCACTGATAATGTTTTAAGCTAGTGTTGTGGCATACCAGGTTAAACTGCTGCCTGCATGTTGGCATTCCATTTGGGTACTAGTTCCCATATTGGCTACTCTACTTCTGATCCAGCTCCCTGCAAATGTTCCTGGGAAGGCACATTTGGGAGTAAACTAACAAATGGAAGATTCTCTCTCTCTCTCTCTCTCTCTCTCTCTTTGCCTTTCAAACAAATAAAAATATTTTTTAAAAATTCTTCATTTTTTTTACTTAGTTTTTCAAGAAACCGGTGTACTTAGAGTAATGACAAGGTGATGCAAAGGAATTCAGAGTTAGAAGGCATAGGAAGAGTATGTGGTTAAAAACTCAGAAGCCATGAGGCACATTAGCCCAGTGCAGAGGTGAAAAAGGATAGAAGCTTGGAAATAGGTTAAGAATAGTTGAAGTATGCCTGGAATTGAGATTTCAGAACAGGTAGCATACGGCTGTGATAGCAGCAGAAGCGATGGGGGAATGCGGCATAATGTGGGGACCTAGGAGAGACACCTGGAGCCAGCAAAAAAGAAGGCAGAATGTGAGGCCTAGGTATGGATCTTGACAGGGTCCAACAGAAGTCAGAGGTAGGAAAAAAAGGGTAGCTAAAGAATGGCTGGAGTTAAAGAGGACCTGGGCTGAATGAAGTGGGGAAAGGAACTGGACGGCGCCCAACAGAAGCAGATGTTGACAGAACCAGGCAGTAACCAGCAAGAAAGGCTCAAGCAACATCTCCAAGCCACCTAAAACCACTCATTTACTACCCATTGGTGACAGCTCCTACACACCAGGAAATGCTATCTGATGCCCTATGAATTGACAGCCTCACTCGGTCTTTCATTCTTCTCATTAGTCTCCCCAAAAGACATGTAAACAAAAGAATGTAAACCCCACCTTACTTTTAGGGTCCCTATGAATATGCCAGAACATAGCAAAAGAAAGTAGTATTACTCCTGTTATGGACAAGTCGTGTTCTGTATGAGCTCTTCTCGTCTGATGGACAGTCTCCAGCATGACAGCCATCTCCTAAAGTCAACGTCTGAAAGCACAGAACACAACCAGCAGAGCTGATAAACGCCCAGGAACAAACACTGTAAAAACAGCATCTGCTATTAATAAGAATGAATCACCAAAATAAAACATCTGAGCAAGACGGCTGTTCATTGTCATATAAATTCCTGCATATAGTTAAATACAGCCCTGGAAAACACTATCTTTTATTTATTTATTTATTTTTAAATCCTAACCCTTAGCTGAATCACAAAGGGGAAGACCAAAGATGAGGTTGCAATCAACAAGCATATACACCTCTTTCTTTGTGAAGAGTCCTTTCTGCTCACAACATATGCTAAATGTTTCCTCCTTTTTCCGAGGTGTGTCAAATCACAGATTCATTGACCCTCCAGTCACAGCCATCTGAATGACTCAGGCTGGCACATGGCTTGCTGACTATCTGGTTTCTTAGGCCAAACTCATCATCTCCCACTTTTCATATCTTACACCCTTCTCATTTTCTTGAGGCCTCTTACTTTCAGAATGACACAAGTCACAAAAATGATAAGGGTGACATAAAATCTTAAAACAAATGAAAGATGCTAAAGAGAGATCTAAGGGAAATTTAATCACAACTCACAATGGCAGGTTCATCATTCATTCATTCAGGAGGTGACTGTTAAGCATCCCCCTTTAGTTAGCTTAGTCTAGCTTGTTATTTTAAAGCGTATAATTGTTTTAAACACAATTAGCTAAAATTAGTTACCAACATTGCAATTCCCCAAAATTCTGTTTAAATATGAACTGGAGAGGTATGATGGAACTTTAAAAAGTTTGTGGAAAAGGAAATAAAAGTTAATTCTGGTGCAGTAAAAAATGAAATCTATGAATGCAGTGTTCTTTAAGATGTTCGTGAAATGTATACTGTGCAAAATTCACATGTGAATTTCACTCTTTTTGCACCAAAATCAACTTATTCTTTCATTTCATTTTCCATGCACTTTTTGAAATGCCCTCACAAGAGTACACTGTTCATTAACTAGAACTGGAAAACATAATCAATATCCAATCCCCAAAGGCTTAGAAATCAGATGTCCTTCACAGTCAAAAGCTTCTAATCTAAAGCTTCAAGTTCAGTGAAACCCAAGAGCCACTGCTTACGAAAGGCAATAAACCTTTAAATTGTGGCCACATGTGGTGACCAAACATGCATGGAAGAACACACAAGTCTAGCAACAAGCTTTTGAAATTCAGGGCACAGGTTAACCCGTCAATCCATAAATTCATTATGCCTGACATGAACACTAACATAATACATTTCCCCATAATTCTATTACGCATGTACTATTATTATCAATATACCCATTTTTCATATGAATAAACTGAGAGTAAATCATTTGCTCAACAGCAGATAGAAAGCAAAGACACCAGAACTTGAACCTAAATTTGCAATTCATGGATCCAAGAATTTTATTAAAAATACAAATAAATTAGTTTTCTAGCTCACCCATTGAGGCTTTTCCCTTATAATTAGGATCATATGCTAGTTTGAATCTTTTTAACTCCCATAAGTATAAATTATATCTTAAGCCCCTAACAATTCTTAATTGGACTTTTCCCAGTTCTCAGTTATTACATGCCACCTGTTCCTGCCTCTCCAGGATGTTAGTAGCAGCATAAGAATTAAGCGTCTTGGTAACAAAAATTAACATGTAAGGGGTACTCTGTTCAGATGAGACACTGGGATAAGTATTTCATCAGTAGTTTTCACATAACCTTCCGAGTTGATATCATTGCCATCCCTTTTGCACAAATAATGGAAACAAGGCACAGAGAGGTTCGGTAACTTTCCTAATCCACAGGAAAGTGAGGACTCTCAGGCTCTTCCTGCAGCCTGTGACTTCCACCAAGATGAAGTTCCGGCTCCCTCCTTGACATCCTCATCTCCTCTCAAGCCTGGGCTGCCAGCAGTCTGCTTCTCAGTGCTGTGAGGCACTGCTCAACACATGTGCTTGTTAGGTTTCCTCCATCTTTGATTGCTCCTTGGATAAGCTGCCTGCTCTGGGCAGCTCCCTGTTTGCCCTTGGCATGGACCTCCAGGCATACCTGAGACAGTCTCTGAGGCAGCCTAACACACCTGGGTGCAGCAGAGCTTCCTCAGGATCAGTTTTCCCATCTTGAGGTTCGTCTCATTCCTGCCAAAACTTCTTAAAGGAGCCAAAGCTTTTAAAAAAAACATTTAACATTTTTTTAAGAAAACCAATTACTATATGAAGTACATAGTGATTTCTCTTTGCAACAGAATACCTCAGTTTGCATCACATTACCAAGAGATTTTATTTAATATCTGATGGCTCAATGTATGAAGGTCAGATTAACCTGAGGAATAAAGCTGACTTATTTTTTCCTTTCTACTGAGTGCAAACTCTACACTAGATCAATTTACAGACAATGGACAAAAGGTGTTAGTGTATTGTGACGTGGAAAGGTGTGCAGGATTTATTAAGCATTTACTGTGCACACCAAGCATAATGCTATACACATGTACAAACTAAATAGTAGCACCACAACAACCACTGCAAACAGATTTTTATTATGTCCATCTTCAAGATAGGAAAACAAACTCAGAAAGATCACATAGAGCAGCCTAGGGTCACAGAACTGGCTGTGACAGAGCTGAGATTTCAGTCTGTATCTTCCTCCGGTAGGGACTATGCTTTCTCCTGCACCACTTCTCAGAGACCTGCAAGACAGGCTGCACTTGTCTTTGACTACAGCACTGAGCATGAAGAAAACCCGAGCAAGAAATAACATCCTGTTTTATAAATGCTCCCCAAATGGCCCTGCACTCCTGATTCTCAGCTGGGTTACACATATCCCCAGACAAGCAGCAACCTTCCATTACTTCCCAATGGGTTTGCTACAAGCCTGTCCCCTTCCTTTTTCTCTCTTCTTGTTTCCACTCTTCTCTCTACTGTCTTTCTGTGTGTATGTGTCTCCATCTCTCTCTCTCCTTTCTCTTTCACACACACACACACCCATACACACCCACACAAACATTCACACACTCAGGATACCTCGATCCAGCAGCCGGAGCAAGCGGAGATACCAGAGATACCACTGGTCCCAGAAGCGGTCCGTCATCCCACCCTGAACTCATCCTTCACAGCCAGTCCCCTTGGCAGAGCCTCATCCCACCACCGTCACCACCTCGAGAAAGCCAGAATCACTTGATGCTGGGCTCACACGCAGCCTGCTCTAAGCAAATGCCTGCCTGCAAAGACAGCCACCAGTCCTCCCACACAGAGGCTGACTGTGCTGGGAGCCTGTTTCACAGCAACAAAGGAACAAGTGCAGAACAACGCCGTGTGCAGACAGCCTGCATGGACCTATGGGGAGGTCAGATACGGGGAGGGAGGCAGAAAGGGCTTTTGCAGAGGCCTTGGGAGTGAAAATCCACAGTCAAGGCCATATCCGAAACTTCAGTCCAATATTGCCTGTCTCCCACTTCACAGGAGCCAGTTTCTCCTCCAATAGGATCAGGGGCAGGAGGCATAGGCTTGGCCACCCTGGACTCTGAG
This sequence comes from Ochotona princeps, assembly GCF_030435755.1. Taxonomy (NCBI): domain Eukaryota; kingdom Metazoa; phylum Chordata; class Mammalia; order Lagomorpha; family Ochotonidae; genus Ochotona; species Ochotona princeps. The sequence continues at coordinate 88,674,772 of NC_080834.1, read as the reverse complement.
GCCAGCACAGAATGCAGTGGGCATTACCAACTCATTGTGGGTTGCACATGCTCTTTTTGCCCAATTCTGCTAGACCCACATGACTGCTTTTTTCTATACCCTTTCACAGGTCCTCTACTATAGTTGAGATAGACCTGAGGTCATCTAGCTATGGGTTCAACTCCTGGCTACCACGTAATACTTGCCTGACCTTATAAACAGGCAGGAGTAGTATTTGCCTGACAGAGGAATTCTGAGGCTCAAAGTCAAGGAAGTGTACACTGTTTCTGGCATAGTACCTGATAGGCAGTAGTGGGTGGAAGGTTCTTCCTCACCTTCCACATTCCCTACCCCGTGCCACATCCTTAGGTCCCTCTATGTCTTTCCTCCTGCTCTTCCAGAAGCAGCATTCACACCCAACTCCCCAGCATCAGCATGGCTAAATGATCCTAAGTTTTTCCAGTTAAGCTCAAAGGCCACACAGTCCAAGCAGCCATCCTTGATCTTCTCTCCTTTTTATTTTCTCTTCATCATCTCACTTTCTCCTTCCTTTATGGCCTTCCTTCTCCTGCTTGATTATACACTCGATGAAGGCAAGATCTATTTAGTCATCATGTTTGTGTTCCCCCAAATACCTAATATAAGATCCTGAACTCTGCAAGTACACAAACGATTACTAACTGATGAATGAATGAATGAGTGAAGGAGTCTGGATATTCTGCACAATTTCATTTTATGGCAGCGAGGAATAAACCATGGGACCTCAGTCCCTGGGTACAGTCTAAAGCCTACAGAAAGATGCCAGAGAACCCCATACCCTTGCCCTACACAGACCTTCTCTTACAGTGGGCTGGCCACTCACGTGGTGAGGTGCTTCTGGTGGCTTGTAGCCCTACTCATAAACATGAAACCTGGGGGGGACCCCTGGTCTGGGGCAGCCATGTTCTCTAAGCCAAAATGCTACCTGGCAGTCATACGCACATTGATCATGGATGGCTCTTGTCCAGTCCCACACCAGGCTAGCAATTACCTCTCACTGCCCTCACAGAATGCTACCCCAAGCCTGCTGGTCTCCTTTAGCAGCAGACACAAGCAGGTCTGACTGAGTATCAGGCCAACCTAGGGATACAAGCCTCCAGGATAACACAGGCTGCAGATTTCTAGAAAGCTCAGACTGGAGAAAAGACACCATCTAGGGAGTAGAAGCTAGCAGGAAGAGGGCAAAGTGAGCAAAGCTACAATCCCTACCCATTGGCCTCTGCTCCAACACAGCTGCCTCAAGTTCCTTCTTAAAATGCAGCCTTGGGACAGCAGAGAAACAAGCAATACTTCCAGGCTCTGTCAGTATTATTTTGAATGACCTTAAATGGACAAGACTCCAACGGGTAATTAACACAAAAATGCAACCCCCCTTCACCATCCAGAGAGAAGTGACCCACAGTCTCTCACATTGTGAACAGTAAGAATCTCTTGCTCACACGTGGCCACTCCTCTTTAATTCACAAAGTCCTTTCACATCCATCATCTTCTTCAAACCTCTTGTCAGCTCTGCATGGTCCATGGGATGGGGATCATTTTTTCCCTAGGCCACAGAACATAAAATGAAAGTTCTGAGAGGTCAAATGACTTAGGCAAGGTCAAGTGATGTGTAGGTTCAATCTTTTTCCCTATGACAGGAAAGGGCCTGAATGGGGTCACTTGTTAACCAACAGCCATTCATCTTTTTCTTTGGTCCTTGTGTAGAGTACATCCTCATCTAGGAAGGCCAAATTAGCTTTGTCTAAAGAAACTCAGTAGAAATCTGAAATGGAAGACTCTTTCCTTCCGGGGCAGGAGACCTTCCCAAAGAGGAGTTACAGGAGAAATACCTGCTGTGAGACAGAAAGTCACTGTGACCATGTGGACCCTGTGTAAGCAACAGTACTTAGATGGCCCCATTTTTTGAGTCTGGAGAAAAAAAGAAAGCTGGCCCTAGTCTATCCTCTACCTGCCCCCCACCAAGTAATCCAGAGTAAAATATTTCACACAGCCTCCTCATTTACAAAGGAAAAACAATAAGGACTGGTAAGGAACAATATTTGTACAGGCACTTCCCCTCGACCCAGTGAAACCAAGAACATCCACATCACCCATTGGGTTAGGCCCAGGGTGAACCCATTCAGCCTGGAGTGTTACCTAAAATTGGCTTCAATGCTCATTTCTTCCACTCCCACAGAGCCTTGTGAGCCTTACTTTAAATGCAGCCTTTCTAGAAGTTGAATGAAATGTTCCAAGAGACTGACAGAGTTGCCATTTAGCAGCAGTGGAATTAGAAAGGAGAGGGTATTGGCTAGGACTGAGAGCCTTATTAGTAGGTTTTTGTTGTTGTTTTCCCTTAAACAGTGCTTCCACAGAGGCTCCTTCTTTCCTTGTAGTCAAAGCAAGCACAGCTATTCCCTTTGGCCTGGTTCCTGCAGCCCACCCAGCTGGTTGCACAGACCTGTTCTCCAGGGACAGGCACTGTCCACAGATCAGTAACAGCCCACCTACTCCGAAAGACTGAAGCCCACCTGAATGTTCATCGGTTATTCGATGTCATTGCATAGCTGTGTTCCTTCCTCTCAGTGTTCCTTCTTCTTTCTTTGGCACCATCCTTTCTCCCTCTCTCCACCCGCCCCAACAGGAAACACTGTGTTCCTCGGCAGATAAAGCCGGCACAAGTGTATGGAGCAGAAGGCAAGCAGCACGGAGGGAGGAGAGATCCAATCTTGTCTCAACTCTTTCCCACTCACCTCTTGGAACCACAGTGACAACTGTTGCCTCAGTAGCACTAACTGGCCATTCCTGTGGACACACATGGTACTATCTGAAATTGAGGGCCACTCAAGATGCAGCACAGTTGCTGGTATTTGCAAGTCACAGGGAAGGCTGTCCACAGACATGGTGTTCTTCCCCACCCCACCCAGAAGTGGGCTCCACCAGGCTGCCATTTTGTCCTACAAGCTGTGCTTCGGTTGCAACATAAATCAAACACTCTGGCAGACACCATCCTCAGCCACCTCCCACAGCACTTCTGTACCCCTGGCAATTGGCATCCAAGTGCTGAAGCGAAGCCTGTGGTAACACATTTTCAGGGATGCCTGTCAGAAGATGGAATGGATGCCTGCTAGCCTCTTCTATGACAGCCTGGGGTCCCCAAGTGAGCAGGCTTGCTAGGTTCACACCTGAGGACAGTATCTAAAACAAGTTATCACCTGCTCACTGAAGTTCAAGTCCACTTCTCTGAGAAGCCTTTTCCAACAAACCTCACAGTGTTCTATCCCAGAGGCTCTCAAAGTTTAATGAGCAGCAGAACTAACTTTGAAGGTTGGTTATCCATGTAGATAACCAGGTCTCACTTCGAGGCCTGCATTTTTAACAAGCTCTCCCAATGACTCTGGAACATTCATCTATCTGCACTTCTCTCTCACCCTCCACACCAACTTCATTCAACTTTTTGATTGAATTCTACAATATACTTCATCTGCCCATACCTGCCCCCCAAGAAGTCCAATAGGAGAGGGTATGCCATGCCAAGCGTTTCCCCCAATATAATCTGGTGTCCTGGAAGATAAAAGCAGGCCCAGTAGAGGGCCCCACATGCAGAGGTTTCTGAGAAGCTACCAGCTGAGAGACTGAGCAATCAGCCTGATTCCTCCACAAGCTCCAGAAAGCATTCACTCCACCAGAGCTCCACTGTGTATCTGCAAAATGGCTTTAAATGTCACCAAATACCAGACCAGACAGCAAGAGACAGAGGCAAAAGCTAATTAGACTGCCTTGTCCTGGCTCCTGCGTAGTTTTTGTCTTTGCTCACCTCTGAACTCTTCTGAGATCTTTTACTTTCTTGGACCAGGCTGGCTCAGCTAATGCAATGCCTCCTACCGCTTTTCCCTGTGCTGAGCTTGAAACCACATTGTTAAATGGGAGAAACTTGATCCCTCCTTCATTCACCTCACCTTGAAGATTTCTAGTTCTCTCAGCAGTCAACAAAACCCCCAAGCAGCACTGAATCTCTGACCACACACAGCATGCCAACTCAGCCCATGCATTCCCTTGCTCAAGAGCTAGACCCTTCCCCTCTTTCTCTACCTTTTAAAGCTCAGTCAGTCTAGACCCTATTCCCACTTAACTAAGTAATATATAATGATAACCCCATCCCCTTCATGAGGTAGCCATAATGACAGCTTAATATTTAGACCCTCAGGAAATAGCCACATTGTCAACAAGGCCATAGGACAAACTAAGGCAAGCAAAGACCATGCCTTAGGGAGGCAGTAAGTGGGTGGCTACTTGGGGTCAAAGAGCAGGTTCCATAACTCTTCCCTGGGTCTTCACAGGCATTTATTTCTGTGAGTCTGGTGATGATGAATCACAGTGCTTCACCCATCCTCCTTAACTTGTTCCCCTCGCCTCCCCTTGTCTGCTCAGAACATGACCATCTGATCGGTTGCCTTCTCCAAAGCACCTGAAGTAGCTCTTCTTAAGGAAAAAGAAAAAGGAAGCAGATGTTGCCGCTACATACTACTTGGAGAAACCACTTCAGAACCTCCCGTGAAGGGCTGCCATAATCCAGAGACCGTGGCTACCTCCTACATTTCCCTCATGGCCAGTAAATGGGCCCCTCCATCTTGCTTCCACTAAGAGCAGTGCTTTACCCACCAAATGAGGCGGCACATATAACTCAATGGCTTAAGGATGCTTGGAGACAGAAGCTGCTCACCCCTAGGAGACTGGGTTTTCTTCCTTTTTCTTCCTTTCTCTTACCTCACAGCTCACTATCAGTCAGGAAGCCCATCACTGCCTCTACATCTCAAGCCAGGCGAAGTATTTGCCCTCTTACAGATTCTCTCCCTCCACTCTCCCCTCCAAGAACTATTTTAAACAGCCTCCCTTTGCTCTCTGTCCAGTGAAACCAGGCACAACACCATAAAACCTGGTTGGGGGGGGGGTGTCAATAATAATAATAAATACCAAGTTCAAAAAATAAATACCAGATCAAAAAGAGGGCAGTACATCATCAAAGAAATGTTAAATTGGGAACCAAACTGATGGTTCAATTGGTTAATTCTCCCCCTTGCAAGCACCAGGATCCCATATGAGTGCTGGTTCATGTCCCAATTGTTCCACCTCCCATCCAGCTTCCTACTTGTGGTGTGGGAAAGTAGTGGAGAATGAGCGAAGATCTTGAAACTGCACCCGTGTGGGAGACCAGGAGAAAGCTCCTGGCTCTTAGTTTCTAGCTTCAGATCAGGCTCAACTCTGGCCATTGTGGCCATCGGGGAGTAAACCAGCAGATGCAAGATCTTTCTCTCCATAAATCTACTTTTCCAGTAAAAATGAATATATCTTTACAAAAAAGAAATAGTAAATTTTGGCTAATACATGCCCACTAGAGCTTTTCTCAAGAGTCTCTTGGGCTTTCCCCTTTAACAGAACGTGGATCATGTGTGTGTACTCCATAGGGTAACCCACTACACTTGATTCAGCTGAATCCCCTGATGCCCCACACATAAACAGACACCACCCTGAATAACAAGAGTAGCTGCACACCAGCCAGTTTGAACTCTCTCTTCCCTGTCTTAGGCTTTCAAAAAGAGTCAGTTGTAATAATTATTTTACTCTTCAGAGAATGAACCCTTAGTAACATATTCCCAGAAAGTCTATATATCTCTTTATAATTTTATTTACACTGTTAATTCATAAGACTTCCAGGTATTGGGAAAGGGCCTCGGTTTTTTAAGAATGATTTTTATTTATTTGGAAGGCAGCATGACAGAGAGAGGGACAGACAATGAGATCATCCAGCCATTGTTTTACTCCCCAAATAGCCAAAATTATTGGAGCTGGGCCAGGTTGATGCCAGGAGCCAAGCATGCCATTTAAGTCACTGACATGCAACAGGGATCCAAACACTTCGGTAATGCTCTGCTAATTTCCAAAGTACATTAGTAAGGAGATGGAGCAGAAGCAGAGCAGCCAGGACTTGAACTGGTTCTGTGATGTGGGATGTTGGAATCATATGTATCAGCTTAACCCATCACACCACAAGATCGACTCCAGGGCCCACGTTTTGAAATCAGACCAAAAATTTCAAACCATGAATCTGCTTCTAGCTGAGTGATTTGGGGAAAATTTCTTAGCTTCCTTAATTTCAATTTGTTCGTCTTCATATGAAGATAAGCCTAAAATTTTAAACACTGAAGAAAACTAGAATACCTAAAGTAACAAAGCAGTATACCTAAAAACAATGGGTGCTTAATGAATATTAATGATTTCTCCTATGGTAGAAAACAAGTTCAGAGGGGATTTAAATTTTCAGTTCATGGGACTTACATGGGCAGATAAACCAGTACACACACACACCCACACAGCACCTCGGCTTTGCCATGCAAGGCAACCAATCAACCCTCCTAAAGTCCCACATAAGAGACAAGTCATCTCTCCATCTCTCTCAGACTGCTCCACTTGTCCCTCAGGAAGGCAGACTCTTACAACTTACTCTAATTCTTCTGATTCTCACTCCTGTAAGGAGAATAAAGGTATTTAACTCCCCCAGCTCATCTGGCTTCTTCCATCTGCCCTCACACAGGTTGGAAAGTTCCACAAGACATTAGTCGTGAAAATTTCGACTGTGACCTTATGGATCATATGGATAACCCTCAGCACTGGGGAGATAGGAAATTCTCACGTTCCCCCAGTGGGAAACATTCATATAGTAAACAGCAATGGGCCAGCACATCAACCCTGGCCTCAGGTCATGTACACAATAAAGCCTGGTCAAAGACAACCATTTTAAGGAGAAAGAAAAAAAACTTTTCTAAGTCTTAGAGTGGGAAGGTTTTCCCAAGCAAGACACAAAGCTCAATATACTGGCTAGTACATGTGTTCTGTTCTTTTTTTTCTTTTAATCTATTTTATTGTATTGTTGTTGACAATCTTTACATAGTTAATTACAGTTAAAGGAAAAAGAAGAAAAAAAAGAAAAAAAAAAGGTTCAGGGGGATAGGGAAGTGGGTAATACTATTATGTCCATATTGTTTCCATCATGTATCTGAGGTAAAGGGGGATATTGAGGGAGAAGCCCCACCCGGTTTCCCGCCCACCCCAAGTCCCGGATGTGGGGCATGCTCTGAGATCCTTGCTCAAGTGGTGTTAATAGTTCTCCAGTTATGAATCGCTGCCAGTTTCGCTCGATGAGGTCGTCCACTGACTGATATGGTCCATCATAAAGTCTCCGCTTGCCCCATATTTCGCTGCCAACATATAGCTGAGATGAATGATTGTCCTGTTCTGTCTTCTGTCTTTTCTTGGTTAGAGTTCTGAGTCCAGCAGTTTGATTGGGGAGATCTCCACAGATACTTTGAGGTATTCCCAGATTAGTTTCTTGTATGTTCTAGCAAGCACAGGGCCCGGTACAGTCCATCACCCCGATCAGCTGGTGGTTGCAATTGCTGTGTTGGTTCTGTTTTCGGTCCCAAGTTTTTTTAAAAAAAAATCTCTAGAACCCTAAAGAGAATAAGGGGCAGGGCTAGCAGCTACACAAGAACTCCTCTTCCCCATGTATCTTTCTATGCTTTTTGAATTTTAACCCTTGCACTTGAATATCTATTTTTAAAATGGCATTTTAAAATGCTGGAGCCAAGAACAAAAAAAATGGTAGGAAGTCCAAATCACATGGCAAGGCCACGTGGAAGAGAAAGAAGGGCATTTGTCAGGACCTCCCAGGTAGCCCCAGTCTCACCCAGCACACATTGGTCAGCCACATGTGACGAAGGTCACTTTGTTACCTGGCACACATCTTAGGAAGCAGAAGGATTGCTTGGTCAATACTAATAACCATGAGAAATGACCAGCTATTGTTCTAAGCCACTAAAACTTGAAGTGCTTGTTACCGTGTGAAAGATAAATGAAACCAGGAGTGATGCATGCATGGAGAGCAGGCAAAGCCACAAAGTGGATGAAAACACCAAGGAAGGACTGAAAAGGACACACCCTCTAGAAAACAAAATACACAGCTAGTCTCCAGACCACTTCTGTCTATCTACCTATCTTCTGACCTTGGAATTAGAATTCTGAAGACAGGATTGTCACAAAGGGTGGGTGTCTAATTAACATGCTGCCTTGAATTTAAAAAGAAGTCAGACTTTCTCCAGCAGGAAGTAGATAAGTCTGATCTGGCTGCTTGCTTTGACAATGAGACTTTTTTTTTCGATTCATGTAAATCCTCAACTCTAAGTTTCTAAGGAAAAATATATTTAAAGCCTATCTATATATAATGCTAGAAAATATATTATTTGAAATCACTTAAACGTATGGTTAAAAAAAAGTTAAATGTCAAATATATAAAGGAGCACACAGTTTCACTATTCCTGAATAGTGAAAAAAGTATGGAGCCCTCTAACTATGGTGTACAGTCTAACAATGAAAAACAACACAGTTACTGAAAAGGAACAAGGCTCTCCATAAGTTGACTACACAAGATCTTCAAAACATCCAGTTGTATTAAAAATGTAAAGTATAGGAACTGGTGTTAATGGCATAATACATAAAGCATGGCCCGCAATATTGACATCCATAAAAGTGTCAGTTCAAGTCCTGATTGCTCCACTTCCAATTCAACTGCCTGCTAATGGCCTGGGAATAGCAAGGGGAAATAGCCCAAGTGTTCAGGCCTTTGCCACTCACATGAGACCTAGATGAAGCTTGAGGCTCCTAGATTCAGCCTGGCTCAGTCCTGACAGTTGTGATCACTTGGAGAACAAACCAGCAGATAGAAGATTCTCTCTATTTCTGACTTTCAAATAAATTCATTAATCTTTTTAAAATGCAAGGCATAGAATAGTAAAGATCATATTTACCTGCTTTGGGTAAGGACTAAAATTCTTATTTACAAAAAGAAAACAATAGAAAGACTCACAAGCAGCTAATGTTAGTGGTTATTTCTAGGGAGAGTGGTTGTGTATAGAAGCAGAGCGGTCACATAAAAACCTTTTCCTTGTTGTATTATTAATTTGTGAGTATATTACATTTGTATATGTTTCAGCCTTAACCCCAAAAATAAATAAAATTATAAAACTATGATCAATGTTAAAAGATAATCCTGGAGACAAGTGCTTGCCACATTTGCAACAATGCATCACAGAAATGATTAATAGCTCTAATTAGCAAAGAGCCCCTAAAATCCATTAATTAAAAGTTAATGAGTAAAATAAATAAAAAGGACACACACATATAGTTAAGAAGCTAGAATAAAACAATGATCAGCAAATAGAAATAACTGGTTAAAAAGGGCAATAGACACCTCTAGAAGTGATCAATGTACAGTAGAATACACACATTTTACCTACCACAATAACCAAAACAATCTATAAATGCATATACATGTGAAGATCTAAGCATCCTCATAAACAAACATGCATCAAGTGTGTTTTACTTGTATGTATATCCCTAATGCATATAATCTTCAATCTAGTCTACTTCTAAAACTCTCATTGAAATGCCTGGACTGTAACAGTTTATTCTGCAACAATAATGATAAATGAAAATACCTAAAATGCCCAACAATAAAATTAGCAACATAAGTTAGGACACAGTGTATATTACTGGTACATTATGAAATCATTAACAAGGATATTCACTTCTTTTTCTTAAGATTTATTTTTTTGTATTGGAAAGGCAGATATACAGAGAGGAGGAGAGAGAGGGAGAAAGATCTTCTGTCTGTTGATTCACTCCCCAAGTGGCCACAACGGCAGGAGCTGAGCCACTCTGAGGCCAGGAACCTCCTCCAGGCCTCCCACAATGATGCATGGTCCCAAGGCTTTGGGACGTCCTCGATTGCCTTCCAAGGCTGCAAGCAGGGAGCTGGATGGGAAGTGGGGCTGACAGGATACGAACCAGCACCCATAAGGGATCACAGCACGAGCAAGATAAGGACTTTAGCCACTAGGCTACTGTGCTGGGCCCAGGACATTCGGTTTTAAAGATAATCACATAAAAGGATATCCATGACCTATAGTTGGTTGGGAGAAAATGATTTGTAAAATAATTCGAAATACTTTGCAGGATCTCATTTTTGTGAAAAAAAAAATTATGCAAGTATTATGGCAAAGTAAATTAAGCTACCGCTTAACATGTCCACATCCACACTGGAGACTATGGGATTGAGTTTCACTTTATCTTCCAATCCACATCCTCTGAAGCAACAGATGCTGGCTCAAGTTCTTGAATCCCTACCACACATATGGGCAACCCAGAAGGAGTTTCTGGCTCCTGGCTTCAGCTTGGCTACTGTAGGCATTTGGGAAGTTAATCAGTACATTAAAGATCTCTCTCACACACACACACATACACACACACAATGTATTTCAATGTACATAGAAAAAGGGTTCTAGTAGAAGATATATCAAACTATTAACAATAGTCATCATTGGATTAGAAGAGGGCAGTTAAAGAATCATGTTTTATAAAATTTTGGGTTCTTACACATTTTATCACTAGCATGTGTTACTTTAGCAATTCTCAGTGCATAGAAGTATTTAGGCTGACTGTAGCAGCTCAGATATTTTCTGAAATGGAATGCTTCCTGTGGGCCAGAGCAGCACATCACCTCGCTACTCACAGAATCTGAAATGTAAGGTAGACTCAGGAAATCCACATGGAAGAATAACCAACTCCCCAGCCTCACCCACTTGTTCAAATGGCCAACATTAACTCCTCATGCCCTGTCATAAGCAGTACTATTCACCATTTATTTGCTCCATGCCCCTTACTTGCCCCAGTACAGAGGGGCTATCCACAAAACTAATGAGCATTCAGGAAGAACTTGAACCCCTCTCATACCATTCATCTGTCAGACACTTAAGCACCTTATGGCACTATGGTCAGCAATGGCGATTATGTTTCATTTCAACTTCTGGTTGTACCCAAGGGGAAGGGACTGTACAAAACTCAAGAATTAAAGACGCTGAGCTACATTCAGGAGACAGGTGGCAGAGGGAAAGAGTAGGACCATCAACCTCTCCAGCATTGCTAGAGAGAAGGTAGAAAGCACCATAAAACATAAGCTTTCAGTCAGCCATCCTAGACCTTGTACAATGGGCTCAGACCCACCAACACTCACTCATGCTTTAAAATCTGCCATCCTGGGGCCCGGCGGCGTGGCCTAGCGGCTAAAGTCCTCGCCTTGAAAGCTCCACTTCCCATCCAGCTCCCTGCCTGTGGCCTGGGAAAGCAGTTGAGGATGGCCCAATGCATTGGGACACTGCACTCGCGTGGGAGACCCGGAAGAGGTTCCAGGTTCCCGGCTTCGGATTGGCGCGCACCGGCCTGTTGCGGCTCACTTGGGGAGTGAATCATCGGAGGGAAGATCTTCCTCTCTGTCTCTCCTCCTCTGTGTATATCTGGCTGTAATAAAGTGAATAAATCTTAAAAAAAAATCTGCCATCCTGGAGCTGGCATTATGGCACAGCAAGCTAAGCCGGTTCCTGCAACGCCAGCATCTCATATCTGAGCACAGGTTGCACCTACTCTGCTTCCATTCCAGTCCCATGTTAATGCATCAGATTGCCCAAGGACTTACGGCCTCTGTCACCACAGGGGAGAGATCCAAATGGAGCTTTGGGCTCCTAGCACCAGCCTGGTCCTGCCCCAGCCATTGCAACCACTGAGGAGTGAACCAGTATGTAGAAGATGGGTGTGTGTGTGTGTGTGTGTGTGTGTGTGTGTGAGAGAGAGAGAGAGATGTATTCTGTCTTTTAATTAAGTAAAATAAATCTTTAAAAAAAAAACTGCCATCCCTACTCGGGCGTTTCCCCTGTGGATGGGGGATGCTGCAGGTGGTGGGAGGTGACATGAGTAAAGGAAGATGGAGGCTGACTGTGACTGTGTTATTATGTGGTTTATCTAGCAAAAGACAGTATGGGGCCCGGCAGCGTGGCCTAGTGGCTAAAGTCCTCACCTTGAACGCGCCAGGATCCCATATGGACGCTGGTTTAGATCCCGGCAGCCCCACTTCCCATCCAGCTCCCTGCTTGTGGCCTGGGAAAGCAGTCGAGGACGACCCAATGCTTTGGGATCCTGTACCCATGTGGGAGACCTGGAGGAAGTTCCTGGCTCCTGGCTCGAGATCGGCGCAGCACCGGCCGTTGCACTCACTTGGGAAGTGAATCATCGGATGGAGGATCTTTCTGTCTGTCTCTCCTCCTCTGTATATCTGACTTTCCAATAGAAAATAAATATTTAAAAAAATTTTTAAAAAGACAGTATGAAGATGAGGGGAATCTGAGGAAGGGGAACGGACTTCTCGCAGGAGATGTGGTTCCAACCAGTTACAGACATAAAGCTCTGAACATCTGGGAGCAATGCTGGTCTGAGGGGAGCCCTGAGCCTGGACTCCATCTGTCGTGTCATACTGAGTTATTTATGCTGAAGACTCAGCAATTGTACATTGTACAAACACCTCCTTCACAATTCTGAAACCTCCAAGCGTCCTGATGATTGAGAATTTACCCATCTTCCCCATCCCTATAACCAAAACCAGAAAAAAAGAAGTCCAAAGCCAAAAAAATTTCAGGACTTCACGTGCTGTAACTAAAAACACTCAATAAACAAAGCCAGTCCTTGGGCTCCCTTGGGGAGTAATTGTCTAAGAATGCTTTTTCTTTCAGCTGGTGAAAGAGAGAGAAAGAAAAGAGAGGGGAGCAGACGTGCTAAGACTGTGTGGAGTTCATCTTGAAAGCATTAATTTTTCCAAAGACTGATGTGCAGCATGTATGCAGCTTTTCCAGAGCAAGCAGCAGCAGGCAGCAAGGAAGCTGCTGCGGAGGCCCCTCAGTGCTGGGTCTGTACACAACAGCCACAGGGGTTCACAGGAGGTTGTCATGGCAAGCCCCTGGGGGAAGCTTGGGAATGCTGAAGGCAGGGCCAAAACCCAACCATGATCTGCCACAGGGAAGAGCTGCACCATGCCTGTGAGGGCCCTGACTATTTGGGGTGGGATAACCATTTCCAAAGTGGGAACAGGGAAAGCAGGACCAATGTCGTGGCCTTTTTGAGGACCCATTGGCTAGGGCCAAGCTAGCAACCAACCATTATTCCTCATCCAGTCTTTAGAATCTGTATCTCCAAAGTTCACACACAGTAGCCAAACAACAGCAAAAGCTGGTCAGTTTCTGAGTAGGGTAGGGGCTGCAGCAGAGGGTTAAATATTTCTCCTCCTTCTGCTCCTCCCTATTTAGTGATGGGAATTTACATTGGAGAACGTGTCCTAGTCATGCACACTAAAACTATTCTCTGTAGTTCCAACTCCATTCCCATTAGGAAACTGGGGGTCTCCCTCCTCTGCCATTCATTCATATAAGGCAAGAAACAAAACCACTCACTAGGGCAAGGCATTATCTGGCTGATGAACACAGACTTGACAACTAAGTTTTGCTGGGAGCTCTATCAGTCTTACTAGACATGTTCCAATCGATCGCTAATATCAGGTCCCATGTGTATCTGACAGCATGCCAGGATGCCCACTGGGAATCAATGTTTCCCACACATCCAAAACTGCACATCTATAATCTATAAAATACGGATCACAATAGACACTTTTAAATAAGTTAATAAGTAGAAAGGTATTAGGATAGTATTTGGCATATAGAATTATATGAGCGTTTATGATTATTACTATGATTATGGTAATGTGGTCAGCCATCACTTCCCACAGTAAGCCCTTTGGACTATGGCATAGGCTCTTGGTGACTTACTTTCCCACTCTGGCTTCAACTGGAGTCAATCCTCCAGGAAGCCTGCCCAGGGCAGCTCAGCCATGCTGAGTATCCCTCACTATGTACCTGTCACTCTCTGCTCTTCTTCTGTATCATACTGTATTCCAGTTGTCTATGTTATATAGCTTTCTCGCCAACCAGATTCTGCTTATTACAGTATCCCTAGTGTCATACATGGAAAAGTCACTCAATAAATATGTGCTGAACAGACAGGGAATGGATGAATGGCAGATTTCATTTTATTCTAAAAGCATTCCTAGATGCTTACTCTAGTTCATACCCTGGCCCATGTCTGGAAATGCATGAAGGAATAGAACACCCAGGTAGCAACGCCTTCTAATAGTAACTTGAAGGAAAAAGCACAGAGGGAGCCCTGCTTAACACAGGAGGTGAGTAGAACACCAGAAGGAAGGTGTGGTTCTCAGAGGAAAGCATGGGTTTCCCTAGGGTGGGTCTGTCTAACTTCAGTCAAGCAGCAGATATCTTGATTCAGCTTATGTTCCCTGCATGTGAAGAATAAATGCAGTTCTGCACCTTTGAAAAGCAAAAGTAGATTCTTCTTTATAAGGGCGTTTCATTTACTCGAGTATCAATCTAACCCTTTCAAAAGAAACCCTGGTCAGTTCTCTCTCTCTGTGCTGTCTTTGCCAGACTGGAAACTTCCAGCACTGCAAGTCATGGTTTCAGGATCTTTATATTCCTGCCCACTCCCACCTGCCATGGGCACCAAGTGGCTAACATAAGACCTTGACAAGGACACTGAAGAATGCACAAGCAAACCAAAGTCAATCATTTTGTATCCTTTACTCCCTTCTGCATTCCTCATTTTATTTTATTTGCCTGAGGAAAAAGAAACATCAGGAATTAAAGGAATAGCTGTTACTTCTTTTATGAAGCAGAACTAGATGCATGTAGCATACCACTCACACCCCCAAATAAAGCTGGCTGTGGAGGATTGGAGAAGATCTACTTGGCAGTAATCTTGCCAGAAGCCTCTGATAGCCCAGGGTAACAAAATTTAAAAAACGAAAAAGAAAAGAAAAGAAAAGAAAGAAAAAGGTGGGAGTGCGGGGAGGGGACATAATTTCTACTTGGTAAGAAGAAAAGCTAGAGCAACTTTCCCCTTGGAAATTACATCACAGATATTTGAGGTTATGCATTCCATCCTACTTACCCTAAAAATTGGGGGACAGAAAATCTTTCCTCAAAAGCCTTGTCACCTCCAGGAGAGCAATGGGGCTCCCAAACCAATGCAGAGGATGCAGGGGGTCCCAGAGCATGCTTTCTTGTGCAATTGTACCTGTGTGGTGGTTACAGGTCCTGAAGGAAAATTCCAGGAAAGTCTCACTGCTTTCATCCTCCCCACCCTCCAGCACCAACACCAGGACTTGGGTGTTACCATTACTACCATCATCTGTGGTAGGACTTAGTAAAGATTTCAGTGCTTGATACCTGTGAAATTATCTGTCCATAATTTCCATTCCTCTTACATAAAAAACATTGTAAAATAGTAAGGCCTGTGGCTAGGAGAATACCTTTTACCATAGGCACTAAAAAGCAAAAAACAGGTGGGAATGACCAGGTATCAATGTGCACACATCCATATAGGATGTGGGTGTGTCATGTGAATATACATCCATATGTGTGTCACAGGCACAACAAATTCACCTGAAGAACATTGGAAATACAACCCTGGAGCCTGCGATGAAAGCAGCTACGTCTTAGCCATCAGACATGGTTTCCCTGGGAGATTAAATGGATTGAGAACACAGAGGTAAGAAGGGTAACTGGATAGGGACAGCTTAATTTTATCTGATATCCTTGAGACTCAATGCTCTCTTGTGTACATATATAAAAACACATTGCTCATTAACATGGGATAAAGATCTGATTTGAATGACACTTGCCCCAGGGCCATGTATGCTATCCTCATTTCCCTCAATGACAAGTCCACCAAAGTGGGCAGGAGAATGTCACAAGACACACATCTGAACGTCTGCTAAACCTTTGACAAATATCCCCTAGATATTATTGCAGATACGATGGTGGAAAATGAATGGGACAAGAGCACAGCTGGATGGAAATGCCACACATAAATTGCAGGATTCAAACAATATTTCCTTAGGAAAATACAGTGAGTTTGGGTGGGGGGATGTGGACAGCCATAGAGCCCCTCATTAGATTTATACTTGATTTTTAAAGTTATTTCCTTAGACAAAAAGATCAAAAACAGATTTACAAGATGAGCAGAGAACACAAAACTGGAATAGTGGGCTTACTATTATCATAGATGGTCAAAATCAGGATGTAAAACTATCTCAGCAGATTTGAACACTAGGTCCAAATTAACAAGAGCACATTTTATATATGAGACCTATGCTTTAAAATAAGAATATGAGGCTAGCATTATAACATAGTGGGTTAGGCAACTGTCAGAGACAACAGCATCTCATATGGACACCAGTTCAAGTCACACTGCTCTACTTCCAATCCAGGTTCCCTGCTAAAGCACTTGGGAGAACAGTGGAAGATGGTCCAAGTATTTTAATTTAAGCTCCTGCTTCAGTCTGGCCCAGATCCACTACTGTGGCCATTTAGGGAGTAAATCAACAGATTAAAGCACTGTGTCATGCTCGCGTGCGCGCTCTCTCTCTCTCTCTGTAATTTTGCCTTTCAAATAAATAAATCTTTAAAAACAAAAAATATATACATATTATGTCACTCAACTACCAATTCCTATCTTTTGCACAACATATGCTTTTATACAAATGTACACTGCAGCACTGTTTATAATGGTTTAAAATAAACATAATAAAAGATGCAAAATATGACTATTCATACTGAAAAGACATTATGCAGAAGATTTTCAGGACACCAGTTACATGAAATTGCAAAAATATATGTAAAGCATAAGTTAACCTTAGATACACAAACACATACATGCATACAAATTTCTTCATATGCATATTCATCTAGATCAAAGTAAAGGCATAAGGAGGCCTGAAAGGACTCCTAATAATTGATACCAGGATCTATCTCCAGAGATAAACGAAACTGATACAGGTTCAAAAATGGCTTTGACTTTACCTGTAACATCTGAAGTCAGAATGGATTTGCGTTAAACTTGTATATTTAAGCTCTCTTTTAAGGTAAACTAAGACTTTTAGCTTTGAGGGAGGGGAAATTCTAAAATACAGAGGAAGCCACAAATTGTTGAGCTTTCAGTCACCACAATATTAAGAGTCAAAATTATGGAAAGACTGCAAAAAACTAACTCAGAGTACAAGTACATTAGAAAACCGGTAGTCAGACAGCCTGCAGTAACAGGGTGGCCAAGCTGATTGTGCCCAGAGAGCTGCATTATATTCAATTCTTTCAGCACAATTAGGCAGGAACAGCACCGATGCAGAAAACAGCCAGAGGGAAGAAATGGCTGAGGGGATTCTGAAAACATAACACAAGCACAATGACTGAAGGAACTGTGAACATTTAATGTCAATACAAGAAGACTTTGGGAGACAAATATTAAAATGCTAAAAGGGTGGTTTTGCAGATGATGTGGTAAACTTACCATGGGTATTCCCAGAGTCAAACTCAAAGACAAATAATACAAATTTTTTTTTATTTAAATAAAAAGAAACACTCTAACCGAGTGAATGACAATCATGAGCTCCCTGTCATTGGAGATATTCAAGTAAGAAATAGTATGGCAAATGATTTGGGTTTAATTTAAAGAAAAAACTAGTAACTTTCAAGATTTCTAACAGCACTAATATTCTATGCTTCCGTATTTCGGCTGCAGAATCCATTTGCTCTCAGTCTATACCCCATCTGCTAAAAATCTCACAGATGGTACACTCAGCCACCAGGTGGCAGTAGATTCCTTGGGCTCTGGGTCCTACGTGTTCAGTGTGGCAAGAAATTAGCAGTTTTCTAAATCATCTTTAAAATGATAAAAGAAAAAACATAACACAAGCTCCAGAGTATCCCCTTTCAAAGAAATATGTGTGTATATTTCATACTCTGATTATTTCATCTCGTAACTCCTAGTCCACTTGTCTTCCTCTTACACATTTCTCTGGTACAGGATCTACAGAGATCTCTTCTCTGTCTCCTCTTTCTGGAGTCAAGTTTGCTAATGTGCACACAGCTCTGGATCTCTGGATTTGCACTCCATGCAAGCATTCCCTCTGCTTCCTCTGCAGCTGCAGACCACATCAGCTACTACAGCCATTCATCCCGTCCAAAGAGAAGACCCATCGGGAGGGTCAAGGAAAACACCCCGGCCACTTCCTGCTTCTAGCTGTCCTGCCCTGCATCCACACAGCTGAAACTACAGAATAAGCAAGCAACAAACAAAAACAGAATAGCCCCTGGCAGCATGAAAGTATATGATTATCTTTTTCCAAATAGAAGAGAACAATCTTCCCACCCAACTCTTAAATGAAAATCCTTCCTGCTCCAGACACAGCTGTCAGGCTGGGTGTTGCTTAAAATTTAAATACAATCAACAATCCTTGTCCCAGTCCCTAGAAACCTTCAACTGGTAACAACTGCCTTGGTTATAGCTCACTTCAAAAACAAAACAAAAACAAAAACAAAAAAGGCACTTGGGAAATATTTCTGAATGCAAATAAAACAAGATTTTAAATTTGAGATTGAATTAGCTTCAGTACAATACACCACATAACCCATATCAAGGTCCTACTTAAACATCTTTCTGGTCTCAAGTGAAATCGCTCTTCCCTCCAAGAAGTCCTCAGGCTGTTAGGGTTATACTGGTTGCTTCTGTCCTGCCATAGTAGTAGCCTGGACCTTCCCAGTCATGATCTGTACCTCTCTAACCACGACCCTGCCCAGTCACTGAATTCATCACACATTCTTCAAGGATTTCTTCATGAGCCTGTCTCCTAATTACACTGTGAAATCCATGAAAGCCTAGGCTCTGCCTGGTGCTGTTATTGCTGGGTCATCCAAACTCAATGGAACCAAATAAATATCCATCACATAATTATAAGCATAAACATTATCCACTACCCACATTTGGGCAGCAATTCCACTGTGGTTGCTTTGCATTCCATAAATGTGTGAGTCTCTTGTGCCAGGTATAGTGCAGGATGAACCAAACCTAGACCCCGCCCTCTAAGAGCACCTGGTTAGCTAAAATAGTCAAGACAAGTACACAGTACCTATGTTACAAAGCATACACAGTAACACCAAAAAGGACAGGTATTAGAGAATGCCTAGAAAGGCACAGAGCTCACCTGGGTAGTTCAAGTACTTGGAGCTAAGGCTATGGGACAGGTAACACGAAGGCTACCTATCTAGAGGTTCTTAAATTCTATCTCTGATCAAATAATCAGCATGTGCTAGGCTGAGTGCTTTTGCCTTTATGTTCCTGTCACAATAAAGTAAAGAGGCTTGGAAAACCTGAGAAAATTGCCTAGGATGTCACAGACTCCAAAGGGAAGGGCTAGGAAGCACACCCAGACTAGCCTGGCAATAACATGATCAATGCTATGGGCCACCACAACTGAGGAGGGATGGCTTTGTCCAGCAGGACACTACTTTGAGAGCAGGAGTGCCAGGGTCAAAATCAGTGATGGAAACTCATCAGACAGCAATAGAGAGAATGGATTGGAGGCGGTCAGGCTTAAAGCCTGCTGCAAATATTGTAATCTGAAACCTAGAAAGTGGCAACAGAGCTGATGAGAGAGCTTCAGAATTAAGGAACTTCAGAGGGAGATTGAGGACATTTGAGGAGAATCCCAAGGTGTGTATTTGATGAGGATTTGGTGGCAGCTCTGTGTGTGTGTATCCTATGGGAAAGAGTGGGAATGGCATTAAATTCTCAGGAGTTTCAAACCAGCAAGCAGTCTAGCCCCTCTCTTCCTCACCCCCACCTCTCCCTAGACATGGATGCTCTCTGCAGAACTCCCTCAGCTGTGGCTCTCATTTGGGACAGCTGAGGCCTGGAGACTCACAAAAGCAGAGGACTGGTGACTTTATGTAAGACGTCACACAATTGTGCTCACTGAGGTCTGCTCTCCTCTGACTGGCCTCCTGCAACAAAGAGGATGCCTGATCTCAATGCAGCACCAAGAAGTAGAAGAGTGCCAGGCAGAAGGAAGAAGCTAGGAATTCGGACTCCTTCACTGACTCCCTGTCACCCTGAGCCAGAGAATTACCTTCTATCCATCTCAGTTTCCTCACTTGTAAACCAATGAGTTTGGACCAGAATCAGAAATTGCAAACTGGAGGGCACGAACTCATCCTGCAAATGAACTTTGACAAACACCACAATGGCATTTAACTGCACTACCCATAACATTTAAAAATCAGGCCATTTCACAAAGCATGTATCTGTTACCCCTCCGCAAACAGGAAGCTCTAGCAACATGAACCCCCACATTCCTATGTGGCATCAGTTAGCTAGAGCTGAGTAACAGCAGCCTGCCTTAGATGGGGGTACCATTCTCTATCAGGCCATGGTCCTCACCACTGCCAACTGCCCCTGGAAGTCACCACTCAGCATCTACACCTGGGCCATTTTGCTCTTTCTACGTATGGTCTTACTCCTACAGGTACCTGAACTCACAACACTTAAAGAAGGTAATCTAAACTATCTTCATGGGAGACTTTAGGAATGAGACAGAAAACAGAAGCACAGAGGAGCAGCAGAGAACTCCCCACAATGGAGGGGTGGGCATCACAGAAGAGAAAGGACTTGCTGCAGCTGCTGAAGGTTTGTCAACACCGGTATCAGACATCCACAGTCCCCAGCCCCCGCCACGGAGGCCCAAGGCCAGATGACATCAGCCTTGGATGGAGGTAGAGAAACCCCATCATGAAGCAATTTGCTTCCCTTGCCACTATCATGTAACAATCAGTTTAGGAACCTGATGAGGAACTTGCTGCTGGGGCAGAGAAATCATCCTGATCCAGCAGCCTCAGCTTGGCAGCTTCAGATCAACTCTCACTGCCCTTGCCTCCCCTGCATTTGCATCTCCTCCTTATACACCCACCTTCTCCTTGGCCCTCCCAGTTGAACTTCTTAGATATTCTCCTCTGAGCTCATTCTAAGACCTGCAGTGCTTCTGGCCTCATCAGAGGATATGTATCAGGCTAGTAGGCTCAAGTCAGTCAATTCCTTGACCCATTTGGAGTCAGGGGAAGAAGGGAAGCCTGCACATAAAGCACACTGCAGTGACAGGCTACATTTATCTGGAGATATCCAAGTACAGGTCCCAAATCAAAGCACAAGCTTTGGATCAGAGCTTGTCCTGACTCAGGCAGCAGCTCGGTTCTCCATTCTGCATGGCCAATTAGCCCCTCGTAAAAACGCACAATACTCCCCTCACACAGCTGGCTTGCTCCTGCATCTAAGCCTTCTCTCAAGCTCTACCTTAAACCAAAATACCAAATTTTGGAGACAGAGTCATTGTTAGGTGAGTTTGAAAATAAAAGTCAATAAAGTCACAAGTCCACAGAAATCTGGAGCCTATTTTGGAATTCAGTATTAGAATTACACTATAGAGAGGATAAGGCCAGGACCCAAAATAGCAGGCGCTGAAAAAGGAAAGTATCCCTGCATGACTACAGGGAAAATTCAAAGTGGCCATGAGGAAGAAAGGGCATGGAAATGGAACAACAACCCAGGAAATTAATCAGACCCAAAATAAAACTAAAGGGAATCAATGCCAAGGTCCATAACAGAGGTTATTTTGCTCAATGACAGGGAGGCAATGGCATGGAGAATCGGGAAACAAGTCGGTTCCAGCACGACAGGTGCCCTTAACAGCCAACAAGAGAAAGGTCAGGGTTGAACATGCAGTGAAGGCAGGAACCTAACTGACAAACAAGGTGTAAATAAACCACCAGGACCATATGGCATCTACCTGGGAGTCCCTGAAGGAATTCAAGGGTGAAATTGTGGAGCTCTGATTACAAAACCATGCTCTAGACCTGGCAGAGTGCCCCGATAGCCTCCATTCATAAGAAGAGGTCAGAGAAACTTCACAGGTTCACACCAGGAAAGGAGGCAGAATATTTAGGAAAAGGGCCACTAGTCATGGGAGCAACCATGAACTAACGGAGAAAAGGCATTTCTAGGCAAAGCCATACACAAGAGGTTTTGAAAAAGTAAGTAGAACTATGAACTACAGAGAATCTATGACAATCATTTACATAAGTTTCCAAGAAAGTATCAGTAAGATACTACAGACTCATTTTTAAGTAAATAACCACATGCTTAATGAAAAGACAATTTCAGGCGATTGAAGAAGAGAAAAATATGAAAGAATAAGCTGGAATTTCTTGCAATTAAAAATTAAAACATAGTTTTCTTAGGTCTTCCACACTAGAACTGGGCTTTGATAACATCATTCCATTCTACAGCAGGAAGTGAACAGTGAACTCTCCTCTTCTAGGCAAGAAAAAGAAATGCTGATTAAGAGAAATGATAGAGAGGGCTCTTCGGGTTCTAAGAGCTGATGTAAAAGAGGTAGCTGAGTTGCACTATGATGGGATCTATCTCATGACAATTCCCTGGTCTCCTCTTTCCAGATAAGATGAATTTTATTTAGGCTTTGCTGCAGGGAGCTTATGATTGCAGGCTCCAGAACCTATTAAAAAAAAAGCCTGAAAAACAGAAGCAAATCTGTTTCTAGGCAGAAAATGCTTCTGCCTAGACTTTCAGGGAGGCTTTCCATCACTTTTTGTTAAACGTCGATCAGTCGGAGCTACCATGGGCCAGCGCTTCTTTCAATACATGCAATTCCATGTTTAAAAACCCAGGAGAGGCATTCATACGAAAGTCTGAGGCTATGTTTCAAGAATGCTAGAATGAACAAGAAAGTATCATTGGATTTATGTTTTCTTTTAGAGTATTTTGTGTGAATGCATCTTTATCCTGTGTACATAACAGGAGTTGACTGGAGAACTGCAAAGATACGTAAGCCCAGCATCCCACTGTTTTCTCCCCATCTTTAGTTTCCCCCAAATCCATCCCATCCACCTATTCTTCTACTGCCTCTAACATGGGTGACTGACACATGGCAAGAGAGCAAGCAACATTTTCTCAGCATACATCTCTGCTTATCCAAGTCCATTTATTCCTTCAAACTAGGGGCAACACAACCTGCCCCACCCTCTGCCAGTCATCCCACAGCACCACAGAATCAAAATGCATTATTCTAGGCTAACACTCAGCACCTTGTTGAAAAAGGCAGAAACAAAGGAGTTCTAACTCATGTCAGCTGCTAAGGCTTATTCTCACATAATATAGTGGCTATTGCATAGGCTCAAATACTGGCTAGCTAAGTGAACTTAAAGCTTGATAGCCTCATTTGTTAAATGGGTATAATAAGGTTTCTCTACTTCGAATGGCAGTTCTAGGGATCAACTGTTGTGGTGTTTATAAAGACCTTGAACCAACACCTAGGGCATGAAAAGTAATCAGTAATTAGTACCTAGTGCTGACAGTATCTCCCTAAATGAAGATCTACCCTTTTCTTGGATTTCCCTTAATCTAAATGAAGTTGGTTTTTTTAAAGGTAACTCTGTCCACTTTGGCAGCACATATACTTTAAAAAAATGGAACAATACAGAGAAGATTAGCATGGCCGCTGCACAAGGATGACACATAAATTCGTGAAGTGTTCCAAAATAAAAACATAAATAAAATAAATAAAATTTTTGAAGGTAACTGATGCTCTCTCTGTTCAACAAATCCTTGGCACTCAGTTGTCTCTGCCATTTCTGTATTGTTATGTACAATATTTGTTTAGATGTTTGTCAATCACTTCATCAATTATGACGACCCTTCTATGTGCCAGTGTCATTTCTGCCTGTTCTTGACCAATGTCTGCATGGACACAGGCACCAACCCTGCGGTTTTACCAGGAGTGGGCCATTAACTCCAACAGGGTCCACAGATGACATCATCTTTGATTAGCCCTCCAAGGTAAAGGTTTTGTCTGGACTTTAAGAGAACAGTTATCATTGGATGAGAATTCATATTAACCAAATTCACAGGCTGATGTGTAAGCCAGAAGCTTTATGCATGGGGTGCAAAGCATAACTGGCAAGGCTCTAGAGTGCTCAGACCATTATGATCAGCATAGGATGATGTATCTGGGAAAGCCCAGCCCACACCAGAAAGTTGCTGAACGAGAATATTATCCAGGCGAGGAGAGTTTGTACAGCGATTCACAGCTCAGTGGCAACGGGTCATGATAGGATTGTGTATTTACCCCAAGAATAGGGCTAAATCTGTCAGAGAACCAAAGAGCCCCAGTCTGCGGCCTGAACCACCAGCTTCTGCTTCTTTGTCTTTCAGTTATGAAGAAAAGCCTATGGAAGGCTGACAAGCACCTTGTACACACAGTTTTTCCCAGAGTGCATTCAGTGCAATTAATTAGGTTTCACACTACTGAATGACAATCACAGCTCAACCCAGAATCCCTGAGATTATTTCCAGGTCATATTAATGGAGTCTCTCTTCCTCCACACATTTGCAGAACATCTCTCTACCCACAGCCACAGATGGCAGGTCATGCCCATGTAGGATGTGTGGGTCATTATTATTTTCAGTTTCCTGGGGTGGGTGGTGGATGGGCTTGCAAAATCTCTGTAGGATCCCCATCTCCTATTCTATTTAGAAAACAAACCAGGAATTCATTGGCAGTAGTACCTCATCAATGTCACCAACTTGCTAGGAGACACTTCAGATGTTTGCTTTATGAATACGAAGAAACCACATTTCAAGCATCAGCTGGACAGAGACAGAGACAGAGCAGATTCAGGAGCAGAACAGAACAGAACAAGGCCAGGAGCTGCTGTCTTCACAAGGACTTACAGAAGGAAGTAACATGTTCCTCGCTTGTATTTAGAAAACTGATACCCACTACTTTAAAGGGAATGGCTCTTCTCCTGCTACATTTATCCTGGCCAATATCCTCTTCCTCTACCATGGTATCTTAACATTCCATGGCAGAACACTCAGCTTTAGTCCTCCAAAGAAACAAAGTTGAAACCTGGCATAGAAATGTCGTACTCAAGTCTCTGACTCCTTGTGCAGGATGAGAGCTTTAAGAGATCTTTCAAGAAACCCTCTGGTTTCAGAACTGATATTTTTCAGAGGAACTCTAGCAGAGGAAGCACCTTGTCTTCCTGTACACTTGTGGAACTGATGTCTCCTGCTTCCCTAGTTTGTATTTAACTGGGCTTCTTTTTTTGAAAAGATTTCTTTCATTTTTATTGGAAGTCAGATATACAGAGAGGAGGAGAGACAGAGAGAAAGATCTTCCATCTGATGATTCACTTCCCAAGTGAGCCGCAACGGCCGGTGCTATGCTGATCCGAAGGCAGGAGCCAGGAACTTCTTCTGGGTCTCCCACATGGGTGCAGGGTCCCAAGGCCTCGGGCCATCCTCAACTGCTTTTCCGGGTCACAAGCAGGGAGCTGGATGGGAAGTGGAACCACCAGGATTAGAACCGGCACCCATATGGGATCCCGGTGCATTCAAGGCAAGGACCTTAGCTGCTAGGCCACGCCGCCAGGCCCTTTAACTGGGCTTTATGGCAGTGTTGACGAACAGTCCAAGCTTTAGGGCAAGGTAATCTTACTTGGGGATCTTGGTCTGACCATTTCTGGCAAATCATTTAACTTTTCTGAACCTCTTTTCTTAGTTATAAGTAGTAACTACTGTGCTCAGAGTTGTTGGGAGGATGGCACTTGGAAATTGCTCTGTTGGTGCCTGCTTTATTAATTTAAAGGCACTTGTTATCTGCAAGAGGAGACATCATTAGAGAAGTAACCCACAGACAACACCTGACTTGCTCAGTTCATCAACCATCCCAGCACATCAAGGCCAGCATGAACACCACACTTCCTGTGTCATCCAACCAAGCACAAGACCTTCTGCCTCGCTCCCTTTCCTGGTTTCCTCCATTTTACATGGAAATACTAACTTCCTGGGTCTTAAACACATGCTTCAAATATGAATAGAATCTCTTCAATGAAAGGCACTTGTGTACTTGAAAGAAAGATAGGTAGTTGGAGAAGGCAAGACAAGGCAGAAAATACTCTCAATTAAAACAATTTGGATCATATAATTACTATACATGTAGAATAGAACTTAATCAAGTGCAATACTCATTTTATCCGTACAAAATTAGGACCTAGAAAAGAAAAGGGACAAATCCAAATCAGTGAAAAATCCCAAAAATCAAGACCTCTTAACTGGGTTAAGAGCAGTCCCAAACTGGACAGACCCACTGAAACTGACACAAGCAGAAAATGTCAGCATGTGTTTATTTAGATACTACTAAAAGAAATACTGGGATAGGACTCGGAACCTTGGGCTTGGGGGCAGCTGGCAGCCTCTCAGGGCTGGCGACCCTGGGGGGCACCCTGGCCGGGCCAGGTCTGAGAATGGGGACTCAGCAGGCCAAGACCATTGCCACAAGGCAGTGACTGAGTCCCTAGCCTTTTTCCAGGCCAGTGCACCAAATGGTGCCAGGCTCTGCCTGCTGGCCGCCCAGCGGCGAGCTCTGGGGTTTTTATGATTTGAAATAGCTGCTTAGAGACACCCAGGAATAAGGCAAGCTTTAATGTGTATGAAAAGGCGATGGAACGGGTGCACTGGGCAGTACTGAGCAAACCTTAGGCCACAAGTAAGATCGGAAACCAGGATGGAGCACAGGTCATACCCAGTTAGGTTTTGCACCAACTGGTCTACATGAGCCACGGATGCTGAGCCACAGTGTCTAGGGCAGGGGTCGCGACAGGTGACAGGCAATGGGGCTGCTGGAATGGGGCTGCGTTCTGGCCAGGACACAGTTGTAGTCTCCCTTGGCACAAGTGTGGACTGGGACAAGAAGCACCAGGCTGGACCAGACTGCAACACCTTCTGGTGTTCTGGAGGACCAGGGTAGATATGGGACGGACTAGGCTAGGTCTCAACCCCAACTGAGCCATATATGAGCTGTATGTGGGTATGGACGAGCCATGGTTGGGCTGAAACATCCAACAGCAACAACCAGAATGGGTTGAAGGCCAGCTAGGAAAGCCACTGTTCCTTCTAGGACAGGAGGTGAACTGAATAGTGCTGGTTCATGGACCCACTGGTATGCGCGAAACCTGGCAATCAGAGGGGTTCTGATGGAGGAGCCTGGGCAATTCCTCTGGCAGGACACAATCCCTGCAGGTAAGTACAAGGTAAACACAAGAAGCATGGAAGGATACAGCCAAGAGGTCATGGAATGTGTCCCACTGGCATACATTCGGCATGGGTCAGGGGCGGACCAGGCTGAATCAGTTCATGTCATACACTGGCAAATCTGAACACCAGAACAGAGTGTGAGTGGAGCCAGGTTTGGTCGAGACAAAAGCAGTACACAATATGGAATGCTAAGGTGAGGTTGCCTGTGCCAGATGTGACTGCAGCACCCAACCAGCACATGTGAGAACCAGGAAGGGGGGGCAGTACCGGCAGGGGAATAAGGGGTGGTTCCCTTGCTGGACAGCTACTCCCACTGGAGAGTGTGGGCTGGGATGGGGGTAGCCAGACTAGGCAGGGCTACGGCACCTGTGCGTCTCATGTAGACCAGATCAGTGAAAAGCCAGGCTGGGCTGATTATTCCTACTGGTGCAATCTACAATTAGAGTGGGTGAGGGTTGTTTGGGCTTAGCCACAGCATCAGCTGGCAGAAGCTGGCACTGGGGGCTAATTCTGTTAAGTTAAACCACAGAACCACCTGGAGAGTGCATAATCCGGGAGTGGGAGTGGCCTGGGAGGGAAACAGTGGGCTCCTCTCTCTTAGGTTACCACCCCCCATGGGAGGGCACGAAAACTAGGACAGGGGCTGGGGTGACTAGACAGAGAGACACCCAACAACATCCATGAAGGCTGGATAGTTGAGCTGGTTAGATGGGACATGGTTCTCATACCCACTGACATGTATGAGAGCAGAAGGGGATGTGGGACAGACTGGACTAGTCTGCCATACATACTGGCTAAACCAGGGGAGGAGGGGGCAGACCTGGTGGGGTTCTTGTGGGTCGCTCCGGCTGGGCTGCCGCCCCCACTGGCTTAAGCGAGGGCCGAGTATGTGCTGGGCAGAACCAGGCTGGACGGCAAACACCCATTGTTTCCAGTGGAAGACAGGGATGGAAACAGAACCAACCCAGCAACTGCAACCACCAGCTGATTGGGGCGATGGACTGTGCCGGGCCTGGTTCTCGCCAGTGCATACAAGAATCTGGTCTGGGAACACCTCACACAAAGTTTCTTCGGGGATCCCCCCAATCGAGCTTTCAGACTCAGAATGCTAACCATCAAATGACAGAGGACAGAACAAGTCAACCATCTCAGCTATATGTTGGCAATGAAAATGCTGGGGAAACGGAGACTCTATGATGGACTGTGTCAGTCAGTGGATTCTCCAACGACCGCATTGTGCTTGGAGTGGTGAGAGTGGCAGCAATTCAGGTCTGTTGAAATATCAAAATCACTCTGCCAGCTCTACCTTCAGACCAGAGATGGTCTCCCCAAGAAACTGATGAACTTATCTGGACAATAAGATGCTGGACTTTATGCCTGGTAGATGCTTCCAATGAAAGAATGTCAACTGAATTTGAACTGTGGTAACGCAACAGGGTGGAGGAATCCACCATAGGTGGGGGGTTGGGAGGTTTGGGAAGGGGTTGGGGGAATCCCAGTGCCTATAAAACCGTGTCACATAATACACTGTAATCAATAAAAAAATTATTAAAACAAAAACAAACAAACAAACAAACAAAAGAAATACTGGGATAGGCACTAAAACTTAGGGGGAAAGTTTCATCTTCCCTTAGGAACTTAGCTGCATAGCTGGTGGTGCAATAGTCATGAAAGTCTTGAAATGACAAGCTATGAACATGCTGAGGGGTTCCAGCAATGGGAACAGAGTAAAGTCACAAAAGACCTCTTCCCTTCGTGCAAGTGGGGCATGCTGGAGTTTCGAAAAATGGACAGATCATCAACAATACATGTCTAGAATAGAAAGGATATTCAAGTTTAAGTTAAGCATAGTAAGTTCTCAAGTCAGCAAAGAGAACTCCAGCAGGTCATCCACAGACCTGGTAACTATACCTGAATGCTGTTTGATCTCTTGCCTCATACAACCTGATGCTCTCAACAGAAACCTTGAGGTTCCCAAGTTTCTAAACAACCTCCATGAGCTATGCACACACACACACACACCAACACACATGGATACACACACCAAAAGGTGCAGTCTTGATCACTCCATTGTTGCAGCAGCCTTCATTCCTGCCCTCCACAAAAGCTTGCCCAGCTTTCTTGGTGCTCCCCACAGGGCTGAAGTTTGCATTGCTTTTGCTTCTTTGTCACTATTCACATGCTATCTTGAAAAGCAGCTTTTATCCATAAACCTTGGAGAGCAAGTCTCCAGAAAATGGGACTCAAATCCATCCAACTATATTAACATCAATCCTAGCTTCATCTCACTTTTCTACCTTAATTTTTCTTCTATTTTATGTCTTATCTTGTTTAAGGGTGTTTTTATAAATGGTTGTCATTTCTTTTTAAAGCAATATGGTATCTAAATACACACGTATTACTCTAGCCTGTTTGCACAGCAGCCTGACAAGACAGACTCTGTTCCCTCATCAGGGGATGTCTTAGCTTCCCATGGCTTACTTCCTACCCTCATTCATCCTTCCAAGCATAAGCCAAATATCACCTTCCCTGGAGCAATTCCCTAACTCCCCCAAGTAAACCATTCACTTCCCTGCACTGTGAGCTTCAGATGCATCTGAAATCCATCCCTTTATACCACTTACCCTATTCCATGTTTCAATTCACTCTAAAAGCCATGAAAAAAATTTTTTTTTTTTTTTTTTTTTAATTATTTATTATTTAACTTCAGTAATTACATTGTATTATGTGACACAGTTACATAGATACTTGGGTTCTCCCCACCCCTCCCCAAACCCTCCCACCATGGTGGATTCCTCCACCTTGTTGCATAACCACAGCTCAAGTTCAGTTGAGATTTCCCCATTGCAAGCGTATACCAAACATAGAGTCCAGCATCTTATTGTCCCGTCAAGTTCAACGGTTTCTTAGGTATACCCTCTCTGGTCTGATGACAGAGCCAGCAGAGTATCATCCCAGTCAATTGAAAGCTCCAACATACCATCAGCAAAAATTTACATCATTATGGAATTAATTGACATAGTAATGAGTAACCAATATGTTAAAAGTAAATGCGGGTTCCCAGCCACCTTCTGTGACCACCTCACCTATACTTCAATTTTAGTTTATACACAACATATAACATTCAAAACATAACATGTTATACATAACATCATATCATCTTAAATTAAGGCAAACATGTGGTATTTAACCTTTTGGGATTGGCTCATTTCCCTTAGCATTATGGTTTCCAGTTTGGCCCATTTGGCCACAAAGAACTGCATTTTGTTTTTTTTAATAGCTGAGTAGTATTCCATGGAGTAGATGAACCATAGCTTTCTTATCCAATCCTCTGTTGATGGGCATTTTGGTTGTTTCCATGTTTTTGCAATTACTGATTGTGCTGCTATGAACATAGGAGTACATGTTGGTTTCTCATAGAACAAGTGTTCTGGATATATTCCTAGGAGTGCTATTGCTGGATCATACGGTATGTTGAATTTGAGTTGTTTGAATATTCTCCATACTGATTTCCATAGAGGCTGTACCAGCCTGCAGCCCCACCAGCAGTGGAGTAGGGTTCCCTTTTCCCCGCAACCTCGCCAACAAGTGTCGTTGGTGCTTTTATTCATGTGGGCCAGTCTTACTGGCGTTAGGTGGTACCTCATTGATGTTTTAATTTGGATTTCCCCTTATTGCCAGGGAACTTGAGCATTTTTTCATATGTTTATTTGCCATTTGGGTTTGTTCCTTTGTGAAGTGTCTGCCCATTTCCCGTGCCCATTTCTTGAGTGGCTTGTTTGTTTTGACATTTTGGTTGTTTTGTAGCTCTTTGTATATTCTGGATATTAGCCCTCTATCACCTATGTCGTGTGCGAAGATCTTCTCCCATTCTGTGGGTTGCCTTTTTACTTTGTTGATTGTTTCTCTAGCTGTACAGAAGCTTCTTAGTTTGATGAGGTCCCAATTATTTATTTTGGTCTTGATTTCTACTGCATCTGGAGTCTTTTTTAGGAAGTGAGGGCCTACCCCTAAGTGTTCCAGTGTGTTTCCAACATTTTCTTCCAAAAGTTTGAAGGTTTCTGGATGTAGGTTTAGATCTGTTATCCATTTAGATCTGATCTTAGTGTATGGTGAGAGATGTGGATCTATTTTTTTGTTTCTGCAGGCTATCAACCAGTTGTCCCAGCAGCATTTATTGAACAGACCTTCCCATTTGCCTGGGTTGTCGTTTGTCTTTTTGTCAAAGATTATTTGGCTGTATCTGTGTGGGTTTCCTTCTGGCGTTTCTATTCTGCTCCATTGATCTTCCTCTCTATCTTTGTGCCAGTACCACGCTGTTTTGATAACCACTGCCCTATAGTATGTCCAGAGGTCCGGAACTGTGATTCCCCCTGCTAACTTCCTGTTCTTCAGGATAGTTCTAGCTAT
This sequence comes from Ochotona princeps, assembly GCF_030435755.1. NCBI lineage: Eukaryota > Metazoa > Chordata > Mammalia > Lagomorpha > Ochotonidae > Ochotona > Ochotona princeps. The sequence goes on along the minus strand of NC_080834.1, from coordinate 88,643,362 downwards.
CCGTGGTTTTTTGTGCTTCCAGATGAACCTTTGGATCATTGTTTCCAGATCTGTGAAGAATGTTTTGGGCAATTTGATTGGGATTGCGTTGAATGTATATATTGCTTTTGGCAGTATAGACATTTTAATGATATTGATTTTACCTATCCAGGAGCATGGGATATTACTCCATCTTTTGAGGTCTTGTTCAATTTCTTTTTTAAGCAGATTGTAGTTTTCTTCAAATAAGTCTTCTACATTTTTGGTTAGATTTATTCCCAGATATTTCATACTTTTCTCTGTTATTTTGAATGGTATCTTGCTGGTTAAGTCTTTTTCCATCTTGGGGCTGTTCGCATACACTATGGCTGTTGATTTTTGTTCATTAATTTTGTACCCTGCCACTCTACCAAACTCTCGTACAAGTTCTAGCAGTCTCTGTATTGAGTCTCTTGGCTCTTCTACATAAAGAATCATATCATCTGCGTATAGTGAGAGCTTGACTTCTTCGTTTCCCATTTGGATTCCTCTGATTTCTTTTTCTTGTCTTATGGCCTCAGCGAGTACCTCTAGGACTATGTTGAATAGTAGTGGAGAAAGTGGACATCCCTGTCTTGTTCCAGATCTCAGTGGGAAGGGTTCCAGCTTTTCTCCATTCAGTATGATGCTGGCGTTGGGTTTTTCATATATTGCTTTAATTATGTTGTGGATTTTTCCATCTATGCCTACCTTGGTTAGGGTTTTTAGTAGGAAGTGATGTTGGATTTTGTCGAAAGCTTTTTCCGCATCTATTGATACTATCATGTGATTCTTGTTTTTCAGTTTTTGGATGTGGTGTATCACATTTATAGATTTTCGAATGTTGAACCATCCCTGCATTCCAGGGATGAATCCTACTTGATCTGGATGAATGATCTGTCTGATGTGTTTTTGAATTCTGTTGGCTAGGATTTTGTTGAGAATCTTAGCATCAATGTTCATCAAAGAGATAGGTCTGTAGTTTTCCTTCTCTGTTAGTTCTCTGTCTGGTTTTGGGATTAAGGTAATGTTGGCTTCATAGAATGAGTTTGGAAGGGTTGCCTCTTTTTCTATTGTTTTGAAGAGTTTGTAGAGGATTGGGGTCAGCTCTGTTCGGAATGTTTTGTAGAATTCTGGAGTGAAGCCGTCTGGGCCTGGGCTTTTCCTTGTTGGGAGGTCTTTAATCACTGATTCAATCTCTACTTCAGTTATGGGTTTGTTCAGGTCGTTTGTTGCCTCTGGGCTAAGTTTTGGCAAGTGGTAGAAGTCTAAGAACTTTTCCATTTCTTGGTGATCTTCTGATTTGTTGGAGTACAGTGCTTTGTAGTAATTTCTGATTATGGCCTTAATGGATGCGGTGTCTGTTGTTATGTTGCCTTTTTCATCTTTGATGCTGTTAATTCTTGCCTTCTCTTGTTTTTTCTTTGTCAGTCGGGCCAGTGGAGTGTCTATCTTGTTTATCTTCTCAAAAAACCAGCTTTTTGATTCATTGATTTTGTGTATGGTTTTTTTTATTTCTATCTGGTTGATTTCCTCCCTTGTTTTGATGATTTCTTGTTTCCTATTGTGTGTGGGGCTCTTCTGCTGTTGTTTTTCCAGTTCCTGGAGGTGTGTGTTTAGTTCCTGTATTTGGCGCCTCTCTTGGGCCTTGACATGAGCTCCAATTGCGATGAGTTTACCCCGTAGCACTGCTTTGGCAGTGTCCCACAAATTTTGGAATGTTGTGTCAGAGTTTTCATTGGTTTCCATAAATTTTTTGATCTCATCTTTAATTTCTTCTCTGATCCATTGTTCGTTTAGTAGCATATTGTTCAGCCTCCAAGAGTTTCTGTATTTCCTGGGGCCTTTTGGATTGCTGATTTCCAGCTTCATTCCGTGGTGGTCTGAGAGGGTACATGGTATGATTCCTATCTTTTTGAAGTTATTTAGGTTTGCTTTGTGTCCTATCATGTGGTCGATCCTGGAGAAGGTGCCATGTACTGCTGAAAAAAATGTATAATCTGTGGCCTTAGGGTAAAAAATTCTATAAATGTCAACCAAGTCCAGTTGTTCTATTGTTTGTATGAGTTCTGTTGTTTCTTTGTTGAGTTTTTGTTTTGTTGATCTGTCTATAGTTGTTAGTGGGGTGTTAAGATCACCCACTATTATTGTGTGCATATCTATGTCTCCCCTTAAGTCCGTGAGTAATTGCTTCACGTAGCTAGGTGCGTTTGAATTTGGTGCATATATGTTCACAATGGTAATTACTTCCTGATGGATCAGTCCCTTCACCAATATATAATGTCCTTCCCTGTCCTTTTTGATGTGTGTCAGATTGAAGTCCGCATCATCTGAAATTAAGACAGCTACCCCAGCCTTTTTTTCTCGTCCATTGGCATGAAATATCTGTTTCCAACCTTTCACTTTCAGCTTCTTTGAATCTCTTCTGGTTAGATGTGTCTCTTGTAGGCAACAGATAGTTGGGTGCTGTTTGATAATCCATTCTGTTAATCTATGCCTTTTGATTGGTGAGTTCAGGCCATTTGTGTTGAGAGTTAAAATTGAGAGGTTGTGATTTTGCCCTGCCATACTTGTTTTTGTGGGTGTTGATATCTGTGTTATTGCCCTTCCTTGTGTGGACTTTAGTGGGGAGACCTTCCTGTTTGCCATCTTTGCTTATGATTCACCTCCTTTTTTTCTGGAATTAGTGCATTTCTAAGGAGATTTTGTAGAGCTGGTTTTGTGCTGGCATATTCTTCTAATTTCTCTTTGCTGTGGAAGTATTTGATTTCGTTCTCAAATACGAATGAGATCTTTGCTGGGTACAATATTCTTGGTTGACAGTTGTTCTGATTCAGGATTTGGAAGATCTTTGTCCATTCTCTTCTTGCTTGTAAGGTCTCTTCAGAAAAGTCAGCCGTGATCCTGATTGGTTTTCCCCGGTATGTGATCTTTTCTCTGCTTCGTACTTGTCTCAGGATTCTTTCTTTGTCTTCGTTGGAGTGGAACTTGAGCACCATATGTCTGGGTGAAGATCGCTTTGGGTCATATCTGCTGGGAGTCCTCTGACCGTCCTGGATTTGAGCTGGATTCGTGTTCCAAGTGTTTTGAAAGTTTTCCTGTATAATTTCGTCGAGCACCATTTGCATTCCTGATTCTTTTTCCGCTCCTTCAGGAAGGCCAATAATCCTAATATTTGATTTTCTGAGGTTGTCTTTCATTTCTTGTATGGTCTTATTGGCTTTGTTCAGACTTGTCTCCAGCTGTTTCATGAACTGGGTGTGTTCGTTTTGTGTGTCTTCCGTTTCAGAGATCCTCTCTTCTGCTGTATTTGTTCTGTTGGTTAGGCTCTCAATTTTGTGCTCTAAGTCAAGGATTTTACTTTTCATTTGTTGTATTTCTGAGGCTATGTGGTTCTTGAATTCCTTGAAGTCCTCCCAATTCTTCTCATTGTCTCTGACATATTTTAACATTATTTTTTTGAATTCCTTGTCTGGTAGATCTTCTATGTCTTCATCTCGCATCTCCGAAATAGACATTGGCTTTCGATCCTTTATTGGTAGGGTGTTGGCACTCTCATCTGGATCATTACCTTTTCTGGTATTTCTTCCCATTGTGTTAGTGTTTCTTTTTTGAGAGACCTAGGCACCAGTGTGCTGAGGGGTCTCCAAGCACTATCCTGTAGAGATCGGAGTCTGCAGGCGTGGAGTAGCAGGGTGTGGGAATTTTCAAGGCACTTTTGGTGCGTCTCCAGAACACTGGACCTCAGGGCGCCTCTTCCAGGGCCCAGCGGATTCAAAGCACACTCTCAGCTCGTCCCCTACAGGTATGCTGCCACAGGGCGTGGGGGAGTGAAGGCACTCTCTGTGCGCGCACCCTGTTTACTGGATCACAGGGCTCGGAGCAAGGGACTATAGGGCGTGTTCCAGGTGCTCTCTGGAAACGCCTCCTGCGCAGGTCCGCCCACCCCAGCACTTGCAGGGGACCGACCGCCCCTGCGCTAGCAGGGAACTGCCCAGCCCAGAGGCGTGCTTGGGTTCCTGTGGGATAGCACCGCCCAGCTGAGTGCCACACCGCAAAGGCACAGGGGAGTATCCAGTGTGCCTTTTGCCTTTCTCCCAGACACAGTTTTGGCAGTCTCAAGGCACTCGCCCTGTGTCTCTAGAGGCTGGAGCCTGGGGGGGGGGGAAGGGCGGGGAGGCCAATTGTGTTCAGGCTCTGTCCGTGCCCCTGGGGGGCCAACTCCCGAAGCCTCCAACCCACCACTGTCCCCACCCAACTCACTCAAACCTCAGGTTCTTGCAGTCTGCCTCTTCCTCTGGTGGGAATCCTGGCCGCCAGTGCGTCTCCCGACTGCTGCGTCCGTTGCTGGTCTCCGCGCGGGTCGCGATGGAGCCTGGAGGCTGCGGCTGGTGCAGGTCCCGGGGGTTGGCGACCAGGGTGGGCAGATGCCGGCGGGTCCCGGTGATTCAGGGTCCTGGTGTCCGCAGCGGGGCAGGTCCTGGCGAGTCCTGGTGACCAGGGTGAGCAGATGCCAGCGGGTCCCAATCACCTCCGGTCCTCACGGCCACAGCGTCTTCAGGTCGGTCTTTGGGTGGGTTCGGCGGCTTTCAGCGTCTGCCCTCAGAGGTGACTCAGCAGGTCAGGAGCGGAAAGTCGTCTTCCCTGTCCTTTGCTTTGTTTTTCCCTGGTTGCTCTTCCGAGTTGTGTGGATTTTTTTGGCTCCACACTGTCCAGGGAACTTCACGTTCTTCTCCCTGTAGTTCTATGCTGCTCCACTTACGCTTTTGTCGCGTTCTAGCCCTCTCTGTCTGTGAGCTCTCTCACAGTCTTCCTCCTATGTCGGCCATCTTGCGAGTCTCCCGAAAAAAAATTTTTACCAAAGCAAACATTCCTATCATGTCAGTTCCTTACCCCAAAACACTCAACAAATCCCATTGTACAATGAAGAACTATACTTCCAGTTCAACTCGTTTGATTTACTATTTTTTTGTATACATCTAAAACTGAAAACTTTTCTCAAGCATGTTTTATTCTCTGCTAAAAGTAAAGAGGGAGAAGATGCTAATTTGTCTCTCTAGCACCTGGGATGCACATCATGAAGACATACACACCTAGACAACTGTTCAAATCGTAGCCCTGCCACTTAATAGATGTATGATTTTAGGCAAATTACTCTGAGTTTCCTAACATTAAAAATAAGATTTTAAAAGTTACCTTAAAATAAAATAAGGCATGTAAGAAAATGCCCAGCCTTATTCCAAACATACAAAAGGTACTCAACACATCCTGGCTACAAAGTATGGGTCATCACTGTCCTTGTTACTATCCAAGCTTCCCCATTCTAGATGACCAAAGCAGAAGGTCAGACTCCACTTCACTGTCCTGGTCTCCGGTCTTAACACAGGCACTTCAAGGACCTGCAACCCCCTTTCATAGCACACACCACAGTGCTAATGCAGCCATAAGGAGGCTGCTTCTTCAGATCATCACTTAGCCAGGGCTCTTTCACCGCTCAGCAATTTCTCCAAGCTTCAGGAATATTTTTCATTAAAAAAAAAAAGTCCCAAATGCTTCTATCAGTAAAAACTATTCCAATGTCCGGTGGAATATCACAGAAGCTACTACCAATGGAAAAGTAAATGCTGACAACACCCCAATCAGGTCCACCTGAATGTCACAATGGAGACGAATAGTTTCTCTCTGGAAGGAAGACCATGCCCCTAATCACAGGTTCCAGTCAGTGCTAGAACTGGAGTCTGACTGGGTTGAGTTATACAAATGTTGTCATTGTGCTCCCCTAAGGGAGAGATCTTCAGGATTGCCTCACACGTCTAAAGAAGGCACTATCTGTGGAGAGGAAGCCATTTTTTTTTTTAACTCTGTGCAATACTGACTGGGACTTACAGGAATCCAACTCATGGCTGGAACTCCTTTAGATCACTGCTGATCTGCTGTGTGACTGAGTGAACAGATGCCGCACATCAAGAGCCAGGTGGGAGTTTGAGACTACATCAGAAGACTCCCAAGATGCGTCTTCACATCTCTGAGTTAACTGGAGAAGAGGTCATGATCCAAAGGAACCAGAGAGAGAAGCAGGTGGGGGAAGTTTCAGGTGGGAAGAGCCACATGAGGGCTCTGTAGCTCATTTTATCTTCGGAAAGAAAAGCAGGAACCTAAAATGTTTTTCCTAGTCTCCAAAACTTAGAAACTAAGGTACAAAAATACAAAATAAAAACATTCAGCCTAAAGACAGAAGGTGTGATGTGTGTTTGCTATTATTAAGGAATGCTCAATTCTTCCATCTATAATGCAAGTGAAACCACACAAAAAGAAAAACCACAACTAAGGACAGACAGTAAGTATACAAGTAGCTCATGAGACGCGTTGGATACATACAGCATAAACACAGTATTAGTATGCACAGAAGGAAAGAGAGGGCCAAGAAGACACCTATATTCATGCTGAATATCAATTGCACATTGGTGATACCCGTTGAGTTCTCTAGGAACCTCTGTTCAAGGTATGCACACAAAATCTTCAGTCAGTGATTGGGCTAACTGCTGAGCTACTCTCCTGGCCAGGTGTGCCTGTCCTAGCATCCCTCTGAAAAAGCGAGGATGTGTTGCCCATAAGCAACTCTAGTTTCTACTACCACAACTTGGGCAGACAAGGCTGATGTGGCATACAGACAGGACAAACCTTGCATACAAGGTTTGTATGCAAGGCCCTCCCATTCAGTTGTGCCCTTCTCCTAAGTACATAAACCTAGTCTATCTCCTCCCTCGTGTATTTTGCTTGTTTTCATTTCTTGGCAGTATGTTTGAATTGGCTTCAGTGGAGCACCTGATTTGAGCATCCTATTTGGTTCCCAATTTTCTTCTTCATATGACTTCTGGCGAGGTTCCCAATTACATGAAAGGCATACTGGAGATGACCTGATACCAATTACAGCCACATCTTCCTAATCACCAGCCTCTCCCTGACAGCCCCATTGTCATCCTCCCAGAGAACAGGGTATCCACAGAAATCCTCACTCTCCATTGAATTCAACTCTATCCCTGCCCCATGAACTCAAACTGAAGCATACTCAAGTGGAATGACTCTGTCTGTCTCCAGAAGAAGTGATTTCCCTTTCAGCCCCAGTACAAGTTTGACATCTCAACTCCCCACAAGGCCTTCTCCTCAGCGTCAGGAATAAAACAGCTGTTGAGTGTTTGTGCACCACCAGCAGCCTCATAGGTGCCATACGATTTGCTATTGAAGCAACCCTATGCAGCAGGATTTTATCATCCCAACCCATTTATAGAGAAAATGGCACAAAGTCAAAACCTCATGCCAGGATTCAGGCCCATGCAGTCTAGCTTCAAAGACAAATTTGTTTCAATAATTTTACTCTAAAATGTTTTAATCACACAGACACATTTTATCATACAGAAAGAATCATCCTTTCAAAAGAATAGTGTAATGATTCTCTATATACTCATAACCCAGATTTAGAAATTATAAAGCTTGCTGCTTTATTTGTTTCACCATTTTTGTAGGATTAATTTGAGGTGTATTGTAACACTCACAAGATTTTTCCTACAAAATTGCAATATACATCTTCAAAACATGAGGTCACTGTCTTGGTTACAATACCATTGTCATATCTAATAAGAGGTCCTTAATGTCATCTAATAAACCTACCTAAATGTGAATTTCCCTGCAACTTCCCAAAATGAAACCTTTGTAAACCTGCACCTCCTTCTTGCACACAAACAGGCTGATTTTGTCCACTGGTTTTAGTTCACATGCTACTACTGAAGACACATCAGAACTCACCTCTAGCATCACAGTGTTCCATGCTCCTTGCTGGGCTCTTTCCTCTTAAAGAGTCTTTGAAAATAAAAAGCCTCTTATTCCAATTCCCTTCCAGTCTGCTCTTGCATAAACCTAGTGCAAACCAGCCTTTACCAAAAGGGAAAAACATACCTTCCATGTGTAACTACTGCCTTACTGCAGCCACAACCATGTAAGATACCCACATTAACAACACACAAGCCCCAGGGAATAATTCAGGGAAAGGGGAGAGAAGGGAAGTTTCCAAAGAGAAGGATTGTGAATTCATTGGATGAGGACTCTCATCCTGAAGAGAGGAAACTATCTAAATTCACTCCATGCCTTTTTATTTCAGACCCTCTTGTTGTAGAAGCAATGGGTATAGCTCAAGCACTGGGCACCAAGAAAGAAAAGTAACGCAGGGTCATTTCCCAGATACAGAGAACCACCTCTGAAGTTCTCCAGGGGGAAGCAATGTCTTTCCCACAGGTTATGCAAGGCTCACAAAATCATCTGGGCAGGTCCTCCTAAAATAACTACAGGTAGGGCCTGAGATTCAACACATCTATAGCAGGTTAATTTTAAGTTGAAAATTTTGTATGACCCACAAGTCATGTTATAAATATCCAAATGGCCCTTGAAGAACAAAGGTCCCCCACTCCTGCCAGACCCTAAACCAGAGAGCAGTCGTTAGTGCCCACCTACTCATCTGCTACACTGGCCAGATGTTGTCACTAGGTATCCTCTCAAAACCCTTAGTTTCTCCCCTCTCCTATGAGGCAGTGTGTGCAGCAGGGTTAGCAAGGAGAATGGGTCCAAGACCATTGCTTTTTGTTCTGCTTCAAAACTCTGATACACAAGAAAGACAAGAGAGAGAGCAGTGGGGGCAAAAGAGGACAAAGAGGAAGGCACCACGTCATGTAAGGCCACCCTGCCTACTAGAGACTGAAATCCCGCAACAGACCTCCAAACACCAAAACCACAGGCCCTGGCTCAAAACAGCTGCCAGAGGAATCCTATCATTTACTGATCCAAACAAAAACTTTCTCAGCAGTTTAAACTCCTACTTGTTCTTTCAAGACTTAATCAAAATCAACTCCTTACTTATGCGTCCTTAACGTTCAATGGACACCCATCTACAGGATTGCGTCAGGATGAGCTGTAACTGTCCCTCTCCTTGGTTGCTAGCCTTGCCAGGTTCTGAGTTCCCTGTAGCCAAACCCATGTCTTGCTTATCTCCAACTCATCCCCCTCCCCCCCACCACACACACACATAGGGCCTGCCAAACATCAGTCATTTAACAAATGCTGGCCAAAATGAACTAAACTCTGACTCTTCTTCCAAAGCCACCTTCTGTATCATACTAACAGCAGTAGTATAGATTTTTTTCTCTTTAGAAAAAAAAAAATCCCCCCCCCATTTCTTCTCAGTAGCTCCCTTGATAATGGAATTAACTAGTAAACAACACACATCCCCAAAACTTGTGTCTGATAAGTCTGCATCATACTGGAGTTGTGTACTTCAATCTCTATACCATGACTCCTGCAGGGTTGGCCCAGGCTGTTTTGATCCTCCCTAAACCAAAGTCAGTGCTTTACATACAACATGCCCTTGAGAAATGCTTGTTGAATTGACCCAATGGTGTCTATGATCCCTGCTCCCTGGAGAAGTTGACCATCTGCCAAATATAGCTACAGTGTATTTGAATTATGTTAAATAGCTGACAAAGTTCAAATGAGGAAGAAAACAACCAATTCCTCCTGGAGTGGGCTGAGCAAAGGGCTTTCTTGCTTCCAAAATGTCCCAACATCTTGTTAAATACTGACATCTGTTTGCCTCCAGCTTGCTGTTCCCAGTGTTTGCCAACTGACCAAGAATGTTTGTGTCTTTCTTTACCAACCATCTTCCCCCACCGCACCCACATCACTTCCTTCCCGAGCTGGCGACTTCAAAGGTACCATTATGAAAGCACTGTGCAGGCACCCAGAACTACTTCCCATCTCCTCCCCCTCCCCTACCACCAAGGTCAGAATGAGCTAGTGGCTCCCCTGTCCTGTGGAAATGCCAACAGCACCATCACCACAATCCCAGACCTTCACCCCTTCCTCACATTGGCTGCTCCTCCCATTGCATTCTTACATCACATTTAAGCTGTCTGCGAGGCACCATTAAAGACTCTCATACCATGTGTATGAGTCCTTTAGAATAGACTGCTCAGTCCCCAGTGTTAGATGGTGGCCACCTCAGGCTCTTCTCAATGGTGAACTCAGCTCTGGCTGCCCTGGCTCTCCCTGACTTCTGCAGGCTCTCCTGGAATGCCACCCTGACTCCTCCTCGCCCAGCCACCCCTCACTTGCAGCAGTCCCCTAATTGAAGTCAGAATCTTCCATGCACCTCCTTCTTCACACTCAACAGGCACTTTCACTCAAAAATACAACATAGCCAGAAAAAAACACCTCTTTCTTTCTTTCTCATTTACATTCCTCAACAGCCTTAGGTGACCAAGTTCCCAACGCTACACTGGCATCCCCAAACATTTAGTTCACTCCTGTTCTTTACTGTGTATTTCAGCCTAATTGCCCCTAACATTTTCTGGACAGCTGCATTTAATCACCAGCTATCTGTACATTGTATTGTCCTCCTTCAGACCCACCTGCTTCCCCAGCGTCCTCCCCTCTTCCTCTGTGCCTCCACACTTCCAAGATATCATGGTAGTATGTGATACTTTAAAAAATGAGAGAGAATAAGATAATTGTATTTGAAAGGTGGCAGGAAAGTGTTAACACCTACACTCCAACACAGAGATTTAAGATGTGGATTTCTAGAACCTGCCCCCAGAGACTCCAATTCCAGCAGAATGGGTTAGGGCCCAGGAATTAGCATTTTTAAAATGTCATCCAGTGATTCCAATGCAAGCAGTCACAAGACACATTCTGGGAAAGTCTATGTTTTAGCAGTTGGGCATAGAATGAAGTAGACAGGGCTAAAACTAGAAATGCCCAAAGGTGGTTTTAAATAGAAGCAATAAACTGTTACAAAGCTCTGTTGCTTAGAGCTTTTTACAAAACCACGAAACCAGGATAGACCATGGAGATTATCTTGTCTGACTTCTTGATTTGACAGAAAAAAAAAAATCACTGAAGCCAAAAGTTTAACTGCCTTCTGAAAATATCACACAAACTCAAAGCAGAATGCTTAACCTGAGGGCAGGCAATTGGCACAGTAGGTAAGGCATTAGTTTAGACAACTAAGTACCATATCAGAATGTCTGGGTTCAAGGCCCAGCTCTACCACTAAGTCCACTTCCCTGCTAATGTGTGCCATACTAGGAGTCAGGAAGTGATGTCTCAAATGATTGGGTTACTGCCACACAGGTAAGGAGACCTGAACTGAGTCCTTGGCTCCTGAATTTTGCCTGGCCTAACTCTGGAAGGATGTGTGGGCATTCAAGGAATCAGTCAGCAGGTACTAGATTCTCTCTTTCTCTCTCTCCCTCTCCCTCCCTCTCTCACTGTTTCCCTTTCACTGTCCCCCTTTCAAATAAAATGAAAATAAAATGCTTAGAAAGAACACCTAACTTAAGTCACAACAGATGACTTAACAACAACAGACCTCTGTACACAACCACAGTAAACAAAATGATAACACATACATACAATCAGGCTTAATGAGCTTCCTGAAAGCTCTTTTTTTTTTCTTTTTTAATTGGAAAGGCAGATTTACAGAGGGAAAGATCCTCCATCTGCTGGTTCACTCCCCAAGCAGCCGCAACAACCAGAGCTGAGTCGATCCAAAGCCAGAAACCAGGAGCTTTTTCCAAGTCTCCCACATGGGTTGCAGGGTCCCAAGGCTTTGGGCCATCATGTACTGTGTTCCCAGGCCACAGGCAGAGAGCTGGATGGGAAGTGGAACAGCCAGGGCACAAACCAGTTCCCAAAGGGGATCCCAGTGTATCAAAGGTGAGGGTTTAGGCACTGAGCCATTGCACCGACCCGAGAGCTCTTCTTAACACATGGAGTCTGACTCGGCATTCAGGGGATCCGAGCCTGCAGTTGCAACAAACTCCCAGCTGCTGATGTCACTGGTTCATCATCTACCTCCTGAATTGTAAGACTTTGAAAACAAAATAGCTGCTCTTCTGTGGTGCTAACTAAATGATCTATTACTTTACAACAAGCACTTGTGTGGCAGTAAGTGCCTTTAGCTGGTTGCATGTCAAGGCGTGTACTCACTGCCTTGCTGCCTTGATGCCCTTGTGCTCAGTCTACTAATCACCTGTTGCCAGGCAATAGAGGGGGAGTGGGAAACAAAGGGACACTCATTGAACTCAAACTTCAACCCCTAACTGGTTTTGAAACCTCCCCGTGGAAAGTGTGACGAAATGATAAAAACTGGGCATTTAAAAAGATGTAGCCACATGCTATTCTGCACACACACACTTTAGAAAATCAGATTACTTCATTTTGGAGGAAACTTTCCAATTAAAAATAGAATATCCTTGTCTGAAAATAGTTGCAGAACTGAACACAAACGTTTCATTTGGAATTAGGAAATAAAGATCCACTTAGTGCTGCTCTTATGAACAAAAGCAGGTTGGTACCAAGCAGCAAGCCACAGTGGCTCAGAGGTGTCTGGCATCCTATACCCTGGCTTCAAAACTTGGCTTGCTCACCTAACATGCAAGAGATTTGGAGCAAGTTTATTTAACCTCAGTTTTCTTATCTGTAAATTGGGAAGAATTCATGAGTTACTAAAGACAAAGCACCCAGCATGCTGAAAGCACTTGGCATGCTGTCTGACACATGGAGGGCATTCAATAAAAATTTTCTATAAAGTATTTCCAGAGATGATAGTGCAGACAATAAACTATAGTGGTTTTCTCTGCCACTAGAATTCTCTAGTCACCTGCTTCCCTGAGGCATACAGACCTTCTCTGGAAAAAAAAAAAAAAGACACAAAGTGGCTGACAATGTCTCTTTCATGCCTCTTGGGACATGTCAAGTCCAGGAAGCATTATTTGTGATGTGAAACGGGATAGATCAGCCATCCCTGCAGACTTGTTAGTCTTCAGCAGGGCCAGCATCTAGGTGTATAGCTACCCAGGGATGCACAGGTAAAAGTCCTTACACTTGGGAATTCATACTCTGTTTTCACTATTTCCAAATTTTTACAAATTTACCCTTTGAATCTGTGTTTTATCAGTGAAGTCTGATGGGAGAGTGTGTGGGGGGTGTAGATTGGAACTCATGAAGAGTTCACCTCCAGCCATACATGGGCTGGGTCAACCATCCCTCCTAGGCCTTGCCTAGCTTCAACATCCCCTCCTCTAGCAGGGGCATGGAGAGGAACACAGGGAAGGTACAGGTGGGCCTGTCCACCCACACTGTCTCCAGGAAGGTTGTGGTAGCAGCCATCTTCTTCCTTCGCTGGCAGCACCGCAGCATGCTCAGCCTTTTGCCCACCTGCTGTCCTGGAAGCCAGCACACCCCTGTGCTTGCAGGGGTCCTTGTTGGTCACCCCTACCCCCTGCTCTGGCTTGAGACAGCAGCTCTTGGGAAAGGGAGAGACCTCAACCTCTCTGTCGCTGGCCAAGTGTGAGTCCTCTCTAAGGCCGTGGGAAGCAGGCATCCCGCAAGCTCCCCAAGAGGCTCTGCACTGGACCCTCAGAAGACTGTGCTAAAGCAACATAACAGTAATTAGCCAAAGTAAAACACAATGGCAGACCAAAGAGATCTTAGATCTTTGTGTATTAACAGATTTTTAATTAATTTATTTATTTACTTCTTTTTTTTTTTATATTTATTATTTAACTTCAGTAATTACATTGTATTATGTGACACAATTACATAGATACTTGGGTTCTCCCCACCCCTCCCCAAACCCTCCCACCATGGTGGATTCCTCCACCTTGTTGCATAACCACAGCTCAAGTTCAGTTGAGATTTCCCCCATTGCAAGCGTATACCAAACTGAAAGGCAGAGAGAAAGAGCTTTCCAATTTGCCGGTCCATTCCCCAAATGCCTATAGCAGATGGGGATTGGCCAGGAGAAGGCACTGGAGTTTAATCTGAGTCTCCCACATGGGGGACAGTGATCCAATCACTTAAGCCATCTATATACTAACACAGAGTTACTGTTTTCTTAACACTAACACCTTAATACACTGAATGTTTGCTTCCCATTTTCAATTCTGGCCTGGGTCTTGAAGACTAGGTGGCTAGTCCTGGCCATCAGCAGAGACCCACCTTTACTCCTCTGCTTGCTGCTACTTCCCCTCCCCCTCACCTCATATCTAGGTCAGTAGGACATAATTCTTCCTCATAAAATGGATCCCTAACACAGTTTGTCTCAAAAAGGATGAGCAAAGTCAGGGACTAGCAGGGAGAGGAAGAGTCCCTTGGTAATCAAGGCTACCTAGAGGCTGTGAAACTCCCAGATGATTCACAATTGAGAGCATGACAAATGTATGCCCAGGCAATAATGTTATTGGCAAGGTCTTTTCCTTGCATCTTGAGAACAAAGACCTAAAACCATCAAGAAACGAATTCTCTTAGAGTAGACATTTGATACAACACAATGGTTAAGATATCACTTTGGAGCCAGTGTGGTGGCATAGCATACTAATCCTCTCCCTGCAGCACTGGCACCCCAATATGAGTGTTGGCTTGTATCCCAGATGCTCCGTTTCTTTCTCTCTTTTTTTTAATATTTGCTCAGTCACATTTTTTTATTATTTTTATTGGAAAGTCAGATACACAGAGAGGAAAGACAGAGAGGAAGATCTTCCAAATATTGATCCACTCCCCAAATGGCCACAAGGGCTGTAGCTACACCGATCTGAAGCCAGGAGCCCAGAGCCTCTACTGGATCTCCCACACAGGTGCAGAGTTCCAGGGCTTGGGGCATCCTTAACTGCTTTCCCAAGCCACAAGCAGGGATCTGGACGGGAAACGGGGCTGCCTGGTTACAAACCGATGCCCATCTGCGATCCAGTGATTGCAAGGCAAGAACTTTGGCTGCTAGGCTACTGTGCCGGGCTCACTCTCGCTCTCATGCTCTCACTTGTTCGCTTGCTTGCTCTCTCTCCTTAACAATACATTATCCTTTTTTATTGGAAAGGCAGATCAGATTTATGGTGAGAAGGACAGAGAAAGATTTTCCATCTATTGGTTCACTCCCAAGATGAGCACAACGGCCAGAGTTGAGCTGATCTAGAGCTGTGCCAACCTGAATCCAGAAGCCAGGAGCTTCTTCCAGGTCTCCCACATGGGAACAGGGTTCCAAGGCTTTGGACCATCCTTTGTTGCTTTCCCAAGCCACAAACAGGGAGCTGGATAGGAAAAGGAGCAGCTGGGACACAAACCAGCACCCACATAGTATCCTAACACTTTCAAGTTGAGGATTTAGCCATTGATTCATCGCGAAGGGCCCAGAGTTGCTCCATTTCTGACCCAACTTCCTGTTAACAGATACCCTGGGAGACAGCAAATGATGGCAAGTGCTTAGATCCTGGCACTCTTGTGGGAGACCCAGACTGAGTTCCAGGATGCTGGAGCAGCCTGGCTACTGCGGGCTAGCTGGGAAGTAAACTAGCAGACAAAGGATCTCTCTAGCTCTCGCTCTCTCCCTTACTCCCTCTACCTCTCCCTTTCTCTCCCACCTTTTAAAATAAAGTTATAAATAGTAACTTTTAAAATAAAAAATAGAAAACATTTCCCAACATCCATTTCACTATCTCCACAGTTCTCATACTATACTCCCAAGGTACCTGTGGCACTACAGCACATTCACAAGGCCATGTCGATGTTTAAGCACTTGAGCAAGACACATCAATGCATAGCATCTGTCAGACACCACAGGAACCACTAGCACAAGACAGTCCTTAGTGTACAGATTAAATCGCACTTCATTCCTTGCAAGGACATCACAGGTTTGTGAAACTGGACTTGGGATAGTTGCTGTGATAAAAAGCAAGCATCACATAAAAAAATCAATACAGAATAGAAAATGAAGGGAACAATAGCCAATTGGACTCCAACATCTAAAAAGACATGCAGTGTCCAACAGTCACCTAAGTCTCATCAGTAAGTACCCATGGTTAGTTAAGAATGCAGTAAAAATACTTTTCTTGGGGGGCAGGATGACACTGGGAGGATCTCAGTTAAAAGATACAAAATGTCAGAAAAAAACATTGGATAGGATGCGTAAGTTGAAGAGATTTGCTGCAAAGCACTATGGTTAATAGCAATGTATCATATTCTTGAAAGTGGCTGAGAATACATTTGGCAATCCCAGCATAAATATATGAGGTACTTCCTTTGGAACTGTGTCATAAAACAAACGAATCTTAAAAAACAAATAAATAAATATGTGGAATAATGTGTAGATTAATAAACTCAACAGTCATTCTACAATGTATACAGATTCACAACATCAGATTGCATACCATAAACACACAATTTACAAAAAATAAAATGCAAAAAATTAATTTTCTCACAGTTTATATGTATTGTTTTTACAAATCATTACTATACTGTGGAGACACAAGTACATAGCAAACCGTTAGGACCTCACTACTTAATCAACAGACCTAGTAAGTATTTTGGACTACAGAAAGGCTGAAGCACAGTGAACCAAGAAAATGCACCACATGAATCCCTTTCTCATGAAGAGAGCTTTACAGGAGCAGAACAAGGAAGAGGATTACAAAGAAGTACATAACCAGTGGGATCCAAGTTAGACTCAACCAAGTATGTAAACCAGCAATATTCCAGAGAGACACTGGGGTATACATCAAAACTTTTTACAAAACATCACATTATATTTTAGGGAGATACTTTCAAAATTAATAAACACACACACTCAATTAATCTAGACCCTTTCATATTTACCCTGGAGGACAGATGTTCTGATGCAGAAAAGGTGAAGGTAATGTTAAGTCCATGAGTCAAAGATTCAAAGACAGATCCTAGAGGGAATCTCACTGAGTTAATTGGCTAGATCAATTCTAGCAAGAAATTTCCAGAAAAATCCAACTTCAGGTCAAGGCTATGACATCTGCAGGCCTAACGCAAGCTACAGGAACATCTGTGACTTCAAAACTTTCAAGCTTGAGAAAAAAAAGTAACAGAAGAGAGCTAGGGTCAAAAGTCAGAAAAGACCTCCCTTGGTTACCAAACAAAAGCACTGGGGCAGCAGGTTGACATGACAATTAATAACTGCTTGGGATGCTCTCATTCCACTTGACAGTGCCTGGGCTCAGTCGCAGATCTGCTTCTAATCCAGCTTCTTCTTAATGCATATCCTGAGAGGCAGCAGGTAATGGCTCAAGCACTTGGGTTCCCGCTGCCCACACAGAAGACCCTGACTGAGTTCTTGACTCCAGCTTTTGTTCTGGCCCAACCATGGCCTTGGTGAGTGTTTGACAAATGAACCAGCAGATGAAAGATCTGTCTCTCTTTCAAATAAAATAAACAAACAATTGCACAAAGATAAATGGGCCTCTTCAATTTACAATCTGTTTTATGTGCGAACAAAAGCAGCATCTGGTTCACCCAACAAAACATAGCCCAAGGACTCAAGACCACAAAGATGTGCACCAGCCAAAGAGAAAGAGACACATGTGCAGGTAGCTGAGCTGTGTTGTCATGAACTTAAGAGGGGAATTACACATATAAAGATTTGGGGGCTGAAGGAAAAATGATCTAAGGACTTTGGATGCTGTTATCTTATTTCCTTAACACAGATAGCTTGAACCTTTATTTTGAAACTCCAGGTTGAGGGACTAAGCCCAGGCCCATGCAAGCTTTCTATAGGGAAAGATTCCTGGGCTCCTGGACCCCATTAGTAGTTGAGTCTTACAGGATGACTTGATTCAAACACAGAAATGGCAGCAGCAGGTGACAACATCAGGACCTCAGGCAGCTGCTCTCTCCAGGCTTCTGGAGAGTTGGCACCAGTAAATACAGGGGGCAGAACCAATGCAATGAGATCTCTGGATCACTAAAGACAGAAATGGCTAGAATGCACATCTGTTTCCCCATTCTCCCTCTGCTCTTCAGCTTCTGCACATGCCAGGATGCTGGACGCATCTTTTGCTACCTAACTTGATCGACCTTATACCATTTCATCTTCTGGACTTTATCTACCTTCCTTATCCCTGATCCCTTACATTGTCCTGTATCTGAATCTGGTTTTAGGGTATATGCTGGCTTAGCTTCCCCCAATTCTGGTTCTGACTCGGTCATTCAAAAAAATACCTGAGAATTTTTTGACCTTTAAATCTTGCTTCTGTTTCCTTATTCCCAGTTCCTCACTCCCTGCCCAGCTTCCAAACTAAAGATATTCATACCTGAACACAGAGTGGCAAAGAAGGGAGAAGTGAGGTGGGGGGTAGAGGGGCAGGGGTCAAAGGAACAGGCACAACATGTCCTAGAGACTTAATCTCCAGAGAAGATCCTCTTCCTTGTCCTTCCTGCCAGCTCTTCAGAAAACCAAATGTAGTAAGAGCTAAGTCGGTGGAAATAAACTCCCTCTGAGAGGGAGGGAAAAGATCTGGCAGGGCCAAGATGGATAACCCTAGGAAAAAAGATTTGTCAAATATCTAATTTAAAGAACTTGGAGGTTCTCAGAAAATACAAATAAAACTTCTCTCTATTAAAAAAATGCTTCTTAAAGACCAGCAGAGGAAATAAAATAGAGTAGTTGTTATATGTAGGTTATGCCCACCTTGAAATTATTGACTGCATTTTCTTGGGAAGCCCATAAATATTTGGTGGGTTCAATAAAAGTTTTTAAAAAAACAAAGCATACTATAACTGGTGCAAAACTCACCCTACACAGTTCATCCAAAGACAAGCTAGACTCGTGAGTTGGTGTCCCTAGATATCTAATGACTAGGGACTGATGTAGCAGGTGACAGTTTCTTGTGGACTTCATCCATAATCTTTTTCAGACCAGCTTTTTCTCGGTGTTAAGATAAGCAGAAGAGGACTTTCTCAAAAAGATCCTACAGACTTTCAAAATGACTTGGAAACTGAAGGAACCTTAGTGATCATCCACTTCAGCATCTTACCCTACAGTGAAGAAATACAGGCTCACAGAGGTGTAGCCACCTGTCCCGGACCACAGAGAAGTCCATTACATAGACCAGAAACTCACTCCTCACACGGCAGCCATACACTGTCTCACATACCAGCCAGATATCCACTGATCACAATTTTGGGAATTCTCTGTCACCATCACTAACAATCAAAAAAAAAAAAAAAAACAGACAAGCACATACAAATTTTATTCTAAAATTTGAGCAATATCTTTGAAGCACAGCCCCAACTATAACATCTACATGACCTACAAGGCAAGAGATTAGCAAAAAGTTAAACAATCCAGAAAGGGAAAGTGAAAAGCACAGAGAGGGGTGTCCTGACCCTTGAAGAGATGAATTGTCTCTGTTCTTAACTTGCACAGACTCTCTATGAATTCATAAAGTTCTCAACATTCAACCCATACATGGGAAGGTCAAGCAGAATCCAATAGCTCAGAAATGGAAAAGTAACAGAGAATCAAGTCACAGTTCTCAGAGTCCGGGAAGGAATGAAATATCTGGCTTATTCGGGTGCAGAACCTAATGTTTAAGAATGAAAAAGTTGGAGCCAGCACAATGACTCAGTACAATAATCCTCCACCTACAAGCACCAGCATCCCATATGGGCAGTTGAAGTCCTCATTGCTCCACTTCCCATCCAGCTCCCTGCTTATGACCTGGGAAAGCAGCATAAGATAGCCCAAGCCCGGGCCCCTGTACCCATGTTCAGGCTGGGAAAAAGCTCCTAGCTACCGGCTTCAGATCAGATCACCTCTGGCCACTGCAGCGATTTGGGGAGTGAACTAGAAGATGGAAGAGCCGATTCTCTCCTCTCCGGAAATCTTTCAAACAAAATAAATAAATCTTTAAAAAAGAACAAAAGAAGTCATCACAGAAAAGGTGGTGCCCACTTAAGTACCTGAGAGTTGTAAATGGACTGCCTTCGTATCCTATGAAAAAGATTTAGGAATGCATTGGATGGTGCCCTTCTATAGTCAGAACCTGTCCAATCCTCAATTTATTGTTCTAAGGTCTTGGAGGGAGATAAGGTGACACAGGATCACACATTCAGTTGTGGGTCTACTCCTCACTGGGAGCCTCCTGGGCTTTCCTCACAGGAAAACCCAAGACCTGTGGGGAAGATCACAAAAGCATTTACTAAACACCTAGAATCACAATATATGAGACAATTAAAGTGGACCAGAAATACGTCTCAGAGAATTATCTTTGTGCACCACAAAGAAAACAAACTAGATAACACAGCGTGAATGGCTGTAAGAGCTCAGAAACTGGGCCAAGGTAGAGGGAAGAAAGCAGATGATCTCCTCTTGGATTCAAGGGACAGTTTGGGTGGAACCAGCAGCAGGGAAGCAGAAACACTCCAGCTAAGAGTTAGCAGACTTCTATGAATCCTGCAGCCCTCCAGCAGTCCAGATGTCCTGGCTGTAAAACCAGACATGACAATCAGATTCTATGGCACCTGCAGTGTGTAACCTACTCAGCTCTCTGCTAGAAGTAAGGCATTACAAAATCTGCTAGGAAATGCTAAAAATCATTTCTGTCATCAAGTTATGTCATTCCCCCTCTCTCAAAAAAGTAACTGTTACACAGGCATTGTGGATGTTCAGCATTTTATCCTCTGGAATAAGGGACTCAACAGCTCTGTTCTTAAAGTTCAAGTGAAGGTCCTGAAGGTTAATGGTTAACTGAGTAAGTTATTTGCAGTAACCCCACCAATTAAAGAACTGTGTTCACCTATGATAATAAAGTCTGAGTGAAACTTTGGAACTACTTATAATTGCAAACCACAAGCTGAACTTATACTTTAATACACAGACATTCTCAGAGAGACTATTACACAGCTCACAAAGCTCCCTCTGCCAAGATACAAATTACTTCATCAACGGATGGTATTGTCTAGGCCACCCTGCTGTCTGTAGGCCAATGGTTCCAGCTTTGGGAAAGACATTTGGAAGGCCCCAATCTGCAATCTATACTCAAAGAAAATATAGTGCTGCTGGCTAACTGGGGACCATGAAGCTAGGGTAAAAGACCTGAGAGGTATCTTCTGACAGTCCACCAAAGCTTCCAGGGACACATCAGGACTCCGACTGAAGGCAAAATACCCTAAAGCTCCATGAGATTTTCACAGCAGCCAAGTGGAGAAAAAGGATATTCAGCAAGTTTTCCATTTGCCTCTAGAGGCTTCTGCAATCTTTTAAGTAAAGTAGCAGAGGGAAGATAGTGCACAGAATAGGAAGCAATGTGGTAGCTGATGCCAAACAGATATCATAAGATCATAACAGATCTCAAACATCTCATAAGCAGCCACCTGTACTCAGCTTTAAGTTTTCCTGTTGCCTATAAATGGTCACCAAGCACGGTAGCAAAGTTAGTGTAAGTCCCAGGCACAGTCTCTGCGAGATATCTAGGCCAACTCTTGACCCAAGCCTGACTTGACCCTCTATTTGAGCTTTGCATTTGGCTAGAAGCCTGGGGATTTCCCTGCTTTGTATGCAGCATACACTCTCTGGGAAGGGAAAAAGTTAATTTGACTCAAGCAATCAATCCCACTGGAATGTTCACACACACCAATCCAAGCAGAAATAGATTTTGAAGGGAAACACTTCTGGGAAGTGGTGAGAATTTTAATGCTGAAAAATGATACTGTGACAAGAAGCCAGTACAGTAAAGGAACACATGTATTTGCATCCAAGGAATGAGCAACATTACATGTAAGCACAAGGCATATACATGCACACATAGCCATGCAGACTTGTCACTATGGAGGGGAAAGATGTCTGAGAATACAATTACCCAGCATCAATCACTACTTTTCTTATGTTTTGTACTTAAAAGCCTTAAAAAATATGAAGACGTAGAGTAATGTGAAACCCCTCTGCAGAAGAACACTATGAAAGTTTATGAGATTGCTTCTATGTGCATGTGGGGTCAGGCTTGGTGAAGGTACCAGTACACTTCACCCACCTAAGACAAGACCTGGAAAGTATCTGAGTCTTCAGTCTCTTCACCCATCCACATCAACTGAACATTAGATGACACAGATTCCTATGCCATTTCATTTTTTGTTTCATGAAGATCAAGGAGTTTATAATTCAGTATTTCCTAACTGGAATTCCTAGCTCAAATTTGCCCCTTTCAACGCAATATTGGTCTTTCCAAATTGTAAGTTTTATTCCATCCCTTTAATCCTTTATAACTCTCCACTGCTTACAAGGTAAAATCCAGAAGACAGAACCATGGTGTAGCAAGTAGAGTTGCCTGTAGTGCCGGCATCCAATATGGGCAGCAATTTGAGTCTTGGCTTCTCTATGTCTGATCCAGCTCCCTGCTGATGCTCCTGGGAAGCAGTAAAGAACATGGCCCAAGTGCACCAAGATGGGAGATCTGGAGGAGGCTCCTGGCTCCCAGTTCCTAGCTTCAGCCTGGCCCAACCCAGGCTGTTGTAGCCATTTTGGAAGTGAACCAGTGGATGAAACATCTCTTTCTGTAACACTGCTTTTCAAACAAAGTAAATCCTAAAAATTAAAGGTACAATCCAAATTCCAGAATATAAAATGCAAATTTTAAAATATAAAAAGCCAACTTCCTATATGTACCTCCAGTCCCTCTCACCTCACAATCATCTAACTCTCCATGATATCTGTTAACCTTGTGCCTTTGGCCATCATTGGCCACCCTTGGCCACCCTCTGCCTCTTCTAGGAACACCCTTCCCTACCAGTCCCTCCAGTTTGTGGGCCTATCTTCAAAATGCCTTTCAAGCATTTCCCTTCTATATCCACTATTTCTAAAACAGGTCTTACCACAAATCTGCTTAGTCCTTCCTATTTAAATAGTGCAGTCCTATCATATACCTGTAATGATTTAGTGTATTGCTTATATGTCTAATATTTACCTCTACCAAAATGTGAGCTCTCTGACTGTCCAGCAAATGTAGGAGGAAGTTAAAGCTCTAGGTAAATGAAAATGTAGATAGCAGTTGGATTAACTTGATTTCCCTTTGAAGATCATGGAGTTGGACTGGGGTTGCGCAAACTCTAGGAACACATTTGGGGTTGCTTTCCATCATCTTCTTCATAGGAAGATCAGTCTTCCCTACACTTTGAGAGCTGAAAGAGAGACAATGTTGATGATAGCAATACTGGGCTGTTTAGCTACACCCCTAATTGCAGACTTGGAATCCAAGCTGAAGGTGTGTAGGTTTTCAGTACTGATCTAGAAATCCTAGAGACCTGACCCATCTCTGAAAAGATTCTAAGGGCCAAAAGGGCTTAAGGGCAACTCCTGACCATCAGAATGACCTTCCCTAGGATAGGGCTGCTTTTCACCAAGCAGACATGATGGGTCATCTGTGAACTCCAGCTTCAGGGAGTCTGACCAAGTAGTCTAGAGCCAAAGACAAAAGACCTCCAATAGGTGAAGTGTCTCCGGAGCCACATAAAGGTAATGAGACCACTACCATCTGGGTACTATTCTCCTTTGGCATCGCCATTCTTCATTGTTATTCACTCATCTCTGAATGTAAATGGACCAATCATTGGAGGCCACCCATCACTACTCACATGGTTCTCAGACAAGGGCTTGCCCAAGCTGAGTAATAACACTATTCTGATACCCAAACTACTGCTCTTTCCATTTGCCCTCAACCATCCTATACTACCACTCAATTGTTGCTTTAGTTTTGTTCTGCACTGACCTGGTGTGGCCTGGTTTGCCAGTTTCCCCATTTCTACCACCTTCCCCAGGGACATAATTCCCATTTTTCTCAACTAGAAACAGTCCTCATAATGCCTGGCACTATTTGGAGCCCAGAAACTTCAAGTGACAACAATGTGTAAAACATAGACACCCCCCTGTGCTAAGAGGTAGAAGAATATTCTTTAAAAACAATGACAAATCCCACCACAGGAGCAGCAGAGCAATCTTCAATGCTTTGTTTCTCTCTCTTGTTTATTACTGACTAAAATTCATCTCCTATCCCATAGCACTTCCATAGAATACATGCTCACAGAAACTTAGATTGAAAAAAGCAAATCTCACTAGAACTGGAAAGAAACCGAGTAAGCAGATCTTAAATGTTCCTCTTCTCAAACATTTTAGTCAAATACACTAGACTGAAATACCAGTCTCTGAGAAAGCAGGGCTCAACTGCGCAATCGACCTCCTAAGACTCAACTCTCCTTAAAGGCGAAGACCTTGAGGCCTCTGCACGTCAGTTCATGGTATATAACAAGTACTCACAAGGTGCTTCTTGGGAGAATCACCAAGTCCATGCCCTCACAAGCCTACACACACATAAACACATATATGGACACAGATGTCAATACAAGGGCAGTCTTCAATTAATTTCTAAACCTTCACTTCTGAAAAGTATACACCACACTAATACTTTTTAAGGCTGGGTGTTTTGGTTCAGCATGATAAGCCATACTTTGGTACCAGCATCCCATAGAGTGCTGACTGGAGTCCTGACTGTTTCACTTTGAATCCAGATCTCTACTAACACGTCCTGGGTGACAACAGATGATGCTCAAGCACTCAGGACACTGCCACCCACATGGGAGACCCAGATAGAGTTCCAGGCTCAGTCCTGGCTGCTGTAAGCATTTGAGAAGTAAATCAATAGGTAGAAGATTCATTTTATTTCTTTCTCTCTCTCTCTCCCTCCCTCCCCCCTTAAAACATATGAAAATGAAATAAAAATGTACTTTCCTCTTATGCATGTCCTTACACATAATTAACCCCCTCCTTACTCCACTAGAAGCATCTAGTTGCCTCAAGGAGGTTTAAGATAGTTATAAGAACAAGCAAGAGAAAGTATCAATGTTCAGCTATTAATAATCAGAATAGGATATTTTTTAGTACACAGCTTGGATTCTCAAACTTTCATTAAAACATCAAGATCCAGGTGGGGCGAACTTGGCCACCAAAATTACCAAGATGGAAAATACTGAAGTTTTAACATAAGGGAGATTCTATCACAAGGAAAGAGGGAAAGCACTCTTCCCCAAGCATCTGAGTAACATGGGGAAGTTCAATCAAGATCAAAAAGCAGATCTTGGCCTAGATATACTCCTACCTTGGGGACCAACCAAAATTCAGGAAGAATAGCTTTTGACATAGTCCCATAGATGTGATCACATCTGAGAAGCCTCAGGTCACTCCTGAGGTGCTATAGGCTTCTAAAAGAATGCCTACCTTTCCATTAACACCACTGTAAATATGACACGGAGAGGAAGGGATAGTGATGAGCAAATGAGATACAGCACTTTCCAGTATGAGTGTCTCCTTAGGAGATCCTGGCGCAGTGGCTCTACATTCCCATAGTTGGCACTAAGCAAGCTGGGAATCACATAACTACTTATTCCCTATCAATGGTACCCAGACAGCCAATGACGAGGTAAAGTCTTGGACAAGGAGATTGCTATGTGTAACCTCATAAGAAAATAATGATGACACAAATTTTAGAGCTAGGTGTCAGCACAAAACTCCAAAAATCAGGACAGATCTAGCTATACCTTTGCCAATCTCACACAAGTATCAGACCAGACCAGCCTCCATAAACACCAAAGGAATCTAACCAGGACATCTTGATTCCAAGTACCATTTTTTTCTGCCATTGCCAAAAGTTTATGTGACATTTTTATGCATCCAAGATCCCATACTAAAGAGAAGTCCAAGAGAGACCGGAGACAGGAGAAAAGTCCAAGCAGCTGAAAAATTCCCCTAAAAATAAAATATAGTCACCTAAAAGGGACTTGTCAAAAAATAAAAGTACCAATGTATCACAAACCAGCAAAATCTGGGGTCCTTACTAAATGAATTAGCTCCACTTTAGAAAAATCTTAAAATCTGCATTTTATTTGCACACCTAGTAAGAAGCAAGTATATAACTGAACTACACTGTCATTCATCAAAGGTAACCCTCAGTCATTCTGGGCAGTCAGACCAGCTATTCTTCCACACTCCAGCACTTCTCTTTCAAAGCAAACCAAACATATCATGAACCCTTCATGCCATCTCCAGTGCTGCCTATTTCCTACCAGACATGAAAAAAATACACCACCCTCAATGCAGAATGGACTGTCACTCACAACTGATTTCTCCAACTCAACTTTCAATCACACTCAAAACCAAAGAAGACCCCTGAGAAGGAGTTGACAAAGCCCTTTTTTATTTAGTCAGTAATTTTGCTTTTCCAGAGCATTTTCTTTCTATCATCACACACACTTTGTCTCATGCTATTTCTATGAGGAATTTACCTCTTTCTTCAGATGGGGAAGAGAAGTCCCATCAGCAAAAACAGGCACCCTAACTGGCCCAGCTAAGTCACAAAGCTTTTTTTTTTTATTTTTTTTTATTTATTTATTATTTTTAATTCATTAATTACATTGTATTATGTGACACAGTTTCATAGGTACTTGGATTCTCCCCACCCCTCCACAAACCCTCCCACCATGGTGGATTCCTCCACCTTGTTGCATAACCACAGTTCAAGTTCAGTTGCGATTCCCCCATTGCAAGCATATACCAAACATAGAGTCCAGCATCTTATTGTCCAGTCAAGTTCAACGGCTTCTTGGGTATATCTTCTCTGGTCTGAAGACAGAGCCAGCAGAGTATCATCCCGATCACTCAAAAGCTCCAACATACCATCAGCAAAAATTTACATCATTATGGAATTAATTGACATAGTAATGAGTAACCAATATGTTAAAAGTAAATGCAAGTTCCCAACCACCTTCAAGTCACAGAGCTTTTTGATTGTAGGCAGAATTAGAAACCAAGGTCTGCTGAATCATGTCCTTGGGTTTTTCCACCCAAGCATAGACTAGAGCTTTATACATACAATCTAAAGCACTTCCACACCTAACTATGCTGGCAGATTAACTTGCACACCAGCCCACAAGACACCTGTAGACTTCTGAGCTACTTGTGCATGTAAATCTGGCTCCAAATTCACTTATAGGTGCACTAAGACTGGCCTTCTACCATTTATTTAAATGCCACTAGCAAATACTTTGATTGCACAGTTATCTCTCAGAGCAAAAACTGGCTGTTCTTTTCAGAGGATCAAAACAGAGGAAACACCCTGAACCCAGAGTTGTGCCATAGTCACCATTAAAAAGGAACAAAGAAATACGCAGCCCTTCTTGCTAATGTTTGGACTAAATAATGTCCCAGAACAAACAGTGGTCCACAGAAAATCTGGGTCTATCACTAGGGGAATGGTTAGATTTAAAAAAAAAAAAAAGCACATCCATACAACAGAATGTAACACAACTCCTGAGACAAATGAGGCAGAGTTATATACACTGACAAAGAAAAATGTCCATGATTATAAAGTGATAAAAACAAGCTGCAGAATAACAGATGTAGCATGATTCCCTTTTTGTTAAATAAAATAGGGAAGGCATTCAGATGGATAAAAGTGTACTTGTAATGGCAAAAGGAACCTACAACTAATGAATTTATCTGAACATTAGGGAGGAGTGGGGGGATAAAAAATATTCACATTTAAACACGAATCTTGCACCTTCATTTTATGCAAAGGTTTTTTTTTTAACAAGTGACAATGTCTTCTCCTTTGGATCTTATGTCTTCTCACATTATATCTATATAAAGGTTAACTGTCTACTCTGTCAATATGCATGCCTTATATTTCTCAAAAGATATATATACATTTACATATATATACTCATATATATTTATATATACTAATGTATATAAATATACTTATATATAAATACAAATACACATACTTACATATATATAAGTATATCATACATTTAAATTAATTGAAAAATATTGCTTTATTTTTTTTAAAGGCCTCTACCTCCTCCCAAATTTAAAACTTAACTCAATAATCAAAAAGCAAACCATGGGTCAAAGGACATAGCACATACACTAAAAAAAAAATCAGAGGAAATAACTCAAATTAGCAAACAGAAGCTGTCTGTAAGTAATGTGGATACAGAGCCTTTTCCATTCTTTGTAAGTCAGCATATTTCCAAGTGCTCTATATTGAATCAGATTTTTTTCCAGGTGCTCTATGTAAACCAACATAACAATTCTTTATAAGGAAAAGGGTAAAAAGTACATGTTTTATAATTTTTTTATTTATTTGAAAGGGAGAGTTACAGAGAAAAAGAAAGAGACAAAGACAGCTTATATTTGCTGTTTCACTCCCTTTCCCAAATGGCTAGGAATGGGCCATGCTGAGGTCAAGAGTTTATCTAGGTCTCTCACAAGAGGGCAGGAGCCCAGGGACTTGGATCATCTTCTGCTGCTTTCTCATGCATTAGCAGGGAACTAGATCAGAAGTAAAGCAGTCAGGGCACCAACTGGTACCCTGTATCCACATGGGAGATCTGAAAGAAATTCCTGGCTCCCGGCTCCTGGCTCCTGGCTTTGGATCAGGCTCACTTCCAGCCATTTTTTGTGGTCATTTGGGGAGTAAACCAGTGGACAGAAAATCTTTCTCTTTATTTCTCCTTCTCTCCATAAATCTGATCTGCCTTTCCCATAAAAATAAGTCTTTAAAAAATTATCTTTTAGCTTCTAGAAAAATAAATACTTATTAAATGATCCAATGAATGAATGAAACTTCCTTTTATGATCAATCATTCCTTTTCCTCCAACCTAAACTCTTCCAAGACAAGAACCACCTGTTACTCATTTTAAGGAACCCTCTCAGTATCTGGCACAATACTAGACACATACCAGACAATCATATTGAGGTGATGGTCCATTTGTATGTTTGAACGTTCTTTCCTGGATTTTGCTAGAATAAGAATACATCTTTATTTACTTCTCCGGGCTATGCAAAAAAAAAAAAAAAAAAAAAAACCAGAATCAAAAACCTATACAAGGGCCCGGCGGCGTGGCCTAGCGGCTAAAGTCCTCGCCTTGAAAGCCCCGGGATCCCATATGGGCGCCGGTTCTAATCCCGGCAGTTCCACTTCCCATCCAGCTCCCTGCTTGTGGCCTGGGAAAGCAGGAGAGGACGGCCCAAAGTTTTGGGACCCTGCACCCGCGTGGGGGACCTGGAAGAGGTTCCTGGTCCCGGCATCAGATTGGCGCGCACCAGCCTGTTGCAGCTCACTTGGGGAGTGAAACATCGGATGGAAGATCTTCCTTTCTGTCTCTCCTCCTCTCTGTATATCCGGCTTTCCAATAATAATAAAAAATCTTAAAAAAAAAAAAACCTATACAAAATTTTCATAAACCTTTTAAAGACCCTTTATTTAAGTAAATGGTAGTAGCAGCCTCTTTGAATTAATTCAGACTCAACAGATAACTATATTCATAGTCAATTGGATATCATAGGTTATTTTGTTTAAGGTAGAATACCCTGTCCACAAACAATGATTCATATCCTTAGCACAGTATTTCATTACAAAACTCACAAATGGCCTCATATCAGTAAGTAGTGTTTATTACAAACAAAAAATATAGCAGAACAACAAATACTAACCAAGTAAGTATTATTTGCAAGGCACTGAACTGTGTGTTGAATACAAAGAGGACAAGTCCAAAGCAAAAAGTGTGTACAGCTTAAATGCAGGAACCAGGCATGCACGTTTTGCAAGGTAAGCTCTAAGAGCTCCTGGAGGCCTATCAGTGTCAGTAAGGTTTCAAGAAGAGGTTAGTGTCTAGCAAATCTGTGACATACTTCATTCCCAGTGTAGAAGTCGCATCCAAATCAACCCCTGAGAACCCAAGGAGTCCATTGGTTTTAACCTCACTCGAGCCTCAAAGGCTAAGCAAGATGCAGAACCCAGCATTCTGGACCCATTTCTATCTCAACTGAACAGATCTTTCTTTATGCAATTCTCACTTATTCTCCAGAGATGTATTTGGTCCACCTCCTGTCTTCTCAGGCCCCCAACATCTCTTCAGTGCTTACAGATTATCTTGGCTCCCAGTCCCTTAAATGACTGAGGTCAGCTTCATAAAAGTTCTAGCATTTTAATCTGGAAACCACCTGGTCTCTTCACATAGCCACAGAAAGGACCAGTCATCTCAAAGATAACCTCCTTGC
The DNA here is from genome assembly GCF_030435755.1 of Ochotona princeps. Lineage (NCBI taxonomy): Eukaryota > Metazoa > Chordata > Mammalia > Lagomorpha > Ochotonidae > Ochotona > Ochotona princeps. The sequence goes on along the minus strand of NC_080834.1, from coordinate 88,613,414 downwards.
CTGGGAATTCCATTTTGTTTTGATTTCTGAGGAAGCTGGTTCCCTACTTACACACACTACCATCTTTTCAACTTTTCCAGTCTCTATCACTGTCTGCTTGCACTTTCGTTATGACTTAAAGTTGTGACATTACTACAATGAGTGCTCTGTCCTTCCTCACTGCCAAGCTCTCAGTATGGAATATTACTAATCTTTCTCTGCAATCATTTCTGGAGTGACTCCTCCCTTTCCCCCAGTCCCCTTTCCAGGACAGTAAGCAGGCAGAACAGGAATCCCCTTCGGAGCCTCCAGACCCCTCCTCCCATCCCCTTCTTGTCATGTCCAATTAACCATCTGTCATTCTCACAGGGCTCCTTCTAGGCCCACTCTCCAGCTGGCAACTCAACCCTCCCCCATAGATGCCCATTGTCCCTAGGCAGCAGGGTAGAGTGTAACAGGTGCAGATTTTAGCCACATCCTTAGTCCCTGGCCTGTTATGTCCTAGAACAGATACATCTGCAAATTCAAAAATCATATCTCTACCTATCTCTGTACTGTGAAATAAAGAGAAAAACAGAGAGAGAGAGAGAAAAGGAAAGGAAGGAAGGAGGGAGAGAGGAGCAAGGAGAGAAAAACCTACTGAAGCATAATTTTCATAATTTGTAAAACAAGGAAATTCACATACCTATCAATATGTTATGTTAAAAACACGCTACTAACATAGAACATTATATTACTAATAATATAATTCCATTATTGATACTATACATAACAGGAATAGAACTATAATGATATGCAACAAATCTACAAACATCAAGAATCATGATGGGCAAGGATACTTTTTCACCGGCTTTACAGAAAAGGAATAAATTCCTACTATGCTCTTGGGAAGATAAGCCAAATCCTCACAGCCAGTCTTTGGTAGAAACAGCCTCTGGATTCCTACTCCCCACTCCACAAAGTTGTATGAAACCCCTGAAGAGACTTTCATTAAATAGGGCTTTTCAATTGACAACAGTTCCAGGGTTTGCCCCAAAACAAGGGGTGGAAGAAGAGCTCTGGGGGCTAATAGAGACTGTTGCATCCTCCCTCTAGTGTTAAAGATTCCTCTTCATGGAGAAGAATGGGCAAAGGCTCTCCCATAATTCCCAGGCTGCTCCTACTTTCTTCCAGGGGCATGAAAGGACATCAGAAATTTATTATCAGATTCTATCCCATTTCACCAAAGGCCCCTCAGGTCCCTCAAACAACCTGCTGGAGGGATGGGGAGGAGGAATCCAGGAGCTGCTGCTGCTAAAGAGTAGACTGTATGGGTATGGGGCTCACCCTCCCTAAAAACAGAAGGAACTGGGACTTTCCTTAAGAGGGGCCCAGGCAGAGAATCATAGATTCAGAACAAGGGACTTACCAGCTGTGTGACTATGAAAGGTACACCCCCTGGTTTCTTGCCGGCCAGGCATGGACCTCTCCCCAGGAAGTTGCCCAAATACTTTCTTGCTTACACCCCCATTCCTCTTTCCTCCCCCTCACTGCCTCCCTCACTTGCCTTTCTGATTCACACTTCGTAGGAGGTGATTCTACAGACCCCACTACAGCCTAGAGCAGTCCCATTTAAGCCTGCAAGAAAAACTATCAACACTTCTTAAAAGAGTGCTAATTTCAAATTACCCAGTCTTGCTTCCCAGCCAAGAACTGTCCATTCCCAGGGCCTCCTTGTGGCTATAGCAACCTAACTCACTCATTACATATCTGTCCTCATCTTGTACTACCCTCCCGAAGAATGGCACCACTAGTCCCCAAGTCTTCCAGCTAGGTGAGACCCTCCACTAAAGGTGTCAGTCATGTACACTGAACACTCATATTCTTGCCAACTGAGGTTTTTACTTCACTAGGTCCACCTTCCTCTAGTTTCCAAGAAAGGAGCATCCTCTCCTGGCTTCAGGTTGACCCATCAGCTGATCCTGAAACACACTCTCCCATATATTCCAGGACCATTCTCTATCATATGATCCTCTCTTTCCTAAATACACTTTCTTTTTCTCATCCCATCCTTGCCTCTATCCTCCACCCATAGGTATTCACATATCTTTCCAGTCTAAAAAAAAATTAAATTAAAAAACCTCCCCTCTACTCTGTTCCCCATCTCCAACTACCTTACTATTTTTAACTTTCCCTTCACAGCCAAACCTTTTCAAGGAGTCATCTATATGCACTCCCACCACTTCCTCCCCATCCACTCACTCCCCAATTCTCCTGCAATTTGAATTCCACCTCCCATATACACTTGAAACTGCTATTTCAAAGGTTACCAATGATCTCCCAGTTTCCAAAACCAAAGGCATTTGCTCAGTCCCCATCTACCTTCTGCAGCAGCAGACTTGTTGACAACCTGCCCTAAACACATTGCTCTCTCCTGGTTCTCATCTAGCCCTTCACCTGAACCTACAGTTCTGTCCTTGGCCCTTTGCCCTTGTGTCTGCATGGGCTTTTCATCTTTATCTCATTTATTCTGACAGCTCCAGCCATAACTTTTTCAGATATCTCCCAAATCCATATCCGGCTCTGGCTTCCCTCCAAAGCTCCAGACTCCTTTCGTTATCCGCCTACTGAATCAACACCTCTCCTAGCTTTTTCACTGACACCTGAAATGCAACATGTCCCAAAGCAAATTCTCCAAATCCTGCCTCTCCTTTTGCCTCTCCACAGCTGCTCTTCCTCTTCCCAAATCTTGATTTTTTGCTATCTCCATCCTCCCAGTCACTCAGGCTCTAAACTTTAGAATAATCATGGATTCCTTTATCTTCTTTGAAATATCTGAATACAGACTGCATGTCCTCTAGACTTGACCTCTCTCATAACCATTCCTTCCTCTCCATTTCTACTGTGACAGCTCAAGTTCAAACCTCTACCTAGCCTATGACAGTGGTCTCCTGAACTGTGCATGGCCAGCAGTCCCTCCCCTCAATCCAACTGACCCTCCACAGGGCTGCCAGATTTATCTTCCTGATTATGTCACTGTTCCATTCAGAAACTTTTAGCAGCTCACCAAAGCCAATCACAGAAAGACTAAATTCATGGGCCTTCCATCCAAAGCCTTCGTGAACTAGAATGTTTGATAAATGAAGCAGTTAAGTCCAGCTGCCCCCAACCCCTTCTGGTCTCACGTCCCATTAACCTCCCGCCTGCATCCTCTGAATCACACAAACTAGAAGCTTACTGACTCCAAAATTCCATGTTTGTTTATGCCTCTTTCTAACATTATTCCAACCTGAGAACACAATACTTGTTGTCTTCCTCATCCAAATCCTACCCATCTTTCAAATCCCAGCTCTAGGGGAAGTACACTCCCTTAAGGAAATACTCATGTATCCCTTTTCACTCTACTGTTTGTGTAAAAGGGGAGGAAACAAAACTACTTGTCCAATGGCTTCTATTTTACTTCCCTGAATTAATTCCTCTGTCCTCTTAGCTGATTCTTCTGTTCCCTCACATCTTGGCAGACACGATTTCAAACAGCTCTATTGATCCAACAGCTCTGTGGCTGCCAGTCATTCCCTAGTTATTTTGCTGCCAGTCATTCAAGCACAAAGGAGTGGCAGGATGAGTCTGAACTACATGAAGACAGAGGAGCAGGAAGGCACAAGTCCCTATACCCACCTGAAGCTCATCAGAAGGAAAAGCTCCATTCTGGCTAGCAATTTCAGATGGCATGGGGGATGTTGTGGACCAGCTGGAGGTGTCCTGGGGGAGGGCTGTCATTTTTATATTTTTGTGAAGGACAGAACGGAGTGCCTGACCTGTTGTAAGACGGTTTCCCATTCAGTCATCTTTAGGAGCCAAAATTATGACTGCATTTCCTCTTGGACTGAAGAGGTCCCATGGAAATCAGATTAAATAAGATAAACTTGTCAGAAAAGACCCTTAAAGTAACAAAATATTCTATTTGGAAGGAACTGTCCTACATATACTTGGGTACTTCTAACAATTTACAAAGACCTTTTACATAGAGCATCTTATTTGAGCTTGTCAACAGCTCTATAAGAGAAGGGGGTACAGGAAGACTATTATCTTTATCTTACACGTTAAAGTTACTTGTGCAAGTCATTCCTAGAGAGCAGAGAAGTGTCCATCTAGTTCTCCTGTCCAATCTCCTCAGCCTCCTTCATGCAGTTCCCCCCCCCACTTTTAAAGCCAAGTGCTCCCTTAGGGGGTATATTTGCATCCATTTCGTTCCTGCCCTATATTCTTTCTTTTAATGGTTTCCTACACTCTCATAGCACAGTATATTACTTCAGTAGGCAATGATACATGCTTGTCAAACAAATGATTAAATGAATTGAAAGATATTTGAGGCCCAAATCTCTACCTCCTGAGTCTACACTCAGGCCCCTTGTTTCCATTGTGATGCCTTTGTGCCTCCCTCTCCCTCCACGTCAAAAGGCCTGCCCTGCACCCCTCCTATAGATCTCCAGCCTCTATGCTAACACCTTCACTTGATAATTAGGCAGCAACAACAGGGATGACTAGAATTTCTTGTGCCCCTACTGTGCGTTGAAGACCACTGGAAGATTCATGCTGTGGCATTTCTCTACTTAATCCTCATATTCTAGAAAAGAAGCTATAATAGTCCCATTGTGTAGGAGACCCGAGGACAAGAGATCCTACCCCTAGTTAGTGCTGAACTTATCAGATCCAGCCCCTATAAAAAGGTTTCTCAACGTTGGAAGGCTACAGAATTCTGTGTTGTCTTGTGCATGATGTTTAGCAGTCCCACGTATGTCCATCCACTAGATGCCAGTATCAGCGTCCCCCACCTACTCATCTAGTTATGACCATCAAAATGTGTCTGCAGATATGTCAAATGTTCCCTGGGCAGGGGCAGAATTTTCCCTGCTTAATGACACTGGACTATGCTATACTACCTACCTCCAGAAGCGAAATGTCAAGTACTAAACCCAGAAAGAACTTTGAAAAGTAAAAATGCTCACTGCTCAACATCTAAGTATCCCCCTAACTCACCTTTTTAAATATTTTATTGATATTTAAATTAGGAGATTTTTTTATTACTGCTCACCTGATTTCTGTATATTGATTTTTATAACACTTCTTTTCAGTCTCCAGAGGATTATCAAATACAATGGTAAGAATGCACCAATAATAAAGTGAATGTTGATTGATAGCACAAGGATTATGCAAAATCTCTTAAATCTTAGAGAGGTAGACATAATGTCTTGATATGTTCTAAAACATCTGAATGTAGGAAAGTCTATACCAGTAAATCAAACATCAGATATGCCTCTCCAGAATCACCAAGTGCTATCAATACTCCCCTGTGAAGTGCCTGGAAATTGGTGGAACTAAAAATGTAAGTCATGATGGATATAAGTGGAGGGAAAACAAGAAGGAACAATAAACACTGAATTAAGCATCATGTACTGCATCATCAAGCACAATGTCAAAGAGATGTTTTCCCTTTTCTGCAAAAGAGCTCAGGAGGAAAAGTTCCCTCTCTTTGTGGGTGGTTGGCAGTGCATAAACTGGGTGGTGATATTTACTCAGAGAATTGTACAAAAACGTAGATTACTATTCCAAAATCTCTTCAATCTGTGTTCTGCACATGACAATAGTTTCAATTATCCTGTCTTGGTGGGATGGGGGTCATTATCTGAAAGGAAACTTTAAAGAATCATATAGTAATACAAACACACCATCACTGACATTCAACAACTGCTTATGTTTTGCTTGTTTGATGTATGTATATTGAGGACAGTTTTTTTGGATGAATCACAACCTTTTTAATGTCTGCCATTTATTCACATCTATTTGAAAGGCAAAGTGACGAAGATCAATTTTTCATCCATTGGTTCACGTTTCAATAGCCAGCACTGAGCCAAGCCAAAGCCAAGAGCCTGGAACTGCATCTTGGCCTCTCATACAGGTGGCAGGGTCCACTCATTGGAGTCATCACATGCTGCCCACCAGGTTATACCAGTAAGGAGCTGCATAAGGAGCAGAATACCCAGGAGGTGAACTGGCACTCTAAAATGGGATGTGGGCATCCCATGCCACAGCTTAGTCCTCTGTGCCACAAAACCCACCCTGAATCACAACCTTTTTAAAACTCTTTTTCCTTGCCTGCAAAATATAAATAACTCAAAAAACTTCACTGAGGGAAAAATAAGCCTTACATATATAAAAGGACCTATGAAACTGTGTCACATAATACAATGTAATTAATTAATTAAAAATAATAAATTTTAAAAAAAAGGACTAGAAATGATATGCCACCACTGATGAAGTGAGAAAATGAATAGGCAGTGGTGGGTTTTTAAACTTTTTGTTTACATGTTTAAGAGACAGAGAGACTAGGAGAGGACAGAGAAACAGCAAGAGAATTCCTGATCTGATGGTTCATTTTCAAAATACCACAATTTCCAGAATTGGGCAGAGCCAAAACTAGGAAGGATCAATACAGGTCTCCCATGTGGGCATCCCAAATGCACCTGAACCATTAGGCTAACTGCTCACTACCAATGAGTACTTTACACTTGGTCATGCAAAGCTCCCAGCACAAAGTGGGCTTGAGTCCTTAAGGATAGTTGGATTTAGAGCACGGTAGTGCAAGGACAGGTGATTCAAGAACATAAGTCAAAGTGTCCTTGGACATTAAGAAGGGTAGTTTGCCCGAGGCTGAGCTGTGAAGGATAGACTTGACCCTGAAGGCATGGGGAATCCCTCTAGAATCATAAATCAAGTAATGATGTGATGATCAGGAAGTGTGATCTTCCCACAAGCACAAAATGTTAGAAAATCTACTGTTATCTCACCTTTTCAGGTCTCACAAAAATTACTCTAGCATCTTCAGTTTTTTCTCTCCACAAGCTCTCTTCCTATCACCTCCAAACATGTTGTTACCCTGCTCCCCCCCAAATAAAATCTCCTTTGCTGTATTCTAACCTCCCTTTTAGTTAATGCATCCTTCTTTCTCCTTTTACTGATTAATTCTGCAAGTATCTGAGTCCTACTCATCAGCTCAAATCCCAATTCTTCACACCTCTTCTAATCCTGGGATCCCAGAAGCTCCCAGAGGCCTTACAGACTTTCTGGCACTGCTCCTGCTCAGCCCATCGTCAGACTATCATCATGCCAGAGCATATATACACTCCCTGGGTTCTTTGCTACCATTTCCTAAATAAGAGCCTCCCTCCAAAAATATAACTTTAGTCCTTACTCTTTTTCCTCAACTCTCCCTGAAAGTTGCCACACTCAAGAAGCTTTGGCTTTGATCAGCTTTCCAAGTCAGTATCACCAGCCCTCACCTCCTGCCCATTCTCCTATTTTGAGTTCCATACTTACAGCTCCTGACAAAACAGCTGTACCGAGATGTGCCCCAGTTGCCTCCAATTCTTCACTTGCAAAAGTAAACATCATTTCCTGCCCTACCCAAACCATCCTCAGTCAGACCACATCAGTCAGTCAGTCAGAACACCATCAGTCTTCTAGCAGCTCAACCAGCTACTTTAGGTTTTGGTATGTGAGCTTCAATGTCTTATCCCCCTATAGCTAGTTTGTCAACAAACCCCCACATTTCTACATCTAAAAGGCCTCTCAGTTTCTGCCATCATTCAAACCAAACCCCCTCTGCTTCAGCTCTGGATCTCTTTTACATCTTCCCTTATTCCATCTGAATTTCTTTCTTCCCCACTTCATCAATTATATTACGTTCCAGATTAATCTTTCCAAACATCACTATCTTTACAATATGCCTTTGCTCAATAAGCTCCTTACTGGCCCTGATTGAAATCCAAAGTCCCCTCTTGGGCTTTCAAGACTCTCCCTTTTTCACCCTACTGAACTTATCCAGCCATGTTTCCCATACCTACACTTTCCCTTATCTCCCAGACCCCTCCATTCCCCATCACTGCACCCTTCAAGGATGGCTCCAGGTTTCACTTCCTTTGAGGTTCTGTCAGCTTTTTAACTCATGGCACCACACTGCTTAGCAATTATTTAATCTCTAATGGAGCGGTAATCATCAATCTTGTTAAAGTTCTTTCAGGGTAGGGACCACTTTAAATATTTCTTTTTTGGGTGGGAAGGAAGGGGGAGTTCTACAGTACCCTGGACAGCAGAAACTCCCTGAAGGGGCATGAAAGATCCTTGTTGACTGGTCAATAGGTTCTAATCCCAGTCTGAGTTACCAATTCTGCCCCCCTTTCCCGTCGCCTTATAATCATGATCAATAAAATATCACTTTTTCTCAAAAAACTCTCAGCAAGATGATCTGGACTCCGTTAATCTACAGAAATTGGGTGTGTGAGTGTGTCTGTAACCAGTACATGAAGGAAGCAAGATTAGAAAACCTAGCTTAATCACTTGGTCAAGAAATGTCAAAATAATCAGAAGAGTACAAGTGAGGAACCAGAATGACAGAATCATTTGAAACATGCCTAATTAGAGGTACGTTTTGCCAGAGTACGACAAAGCATTGCCTGACTTCCGTGCATGCAAAATTTTCTACCAGAAAGAAGGGACCAACTCTGGTGCTAGAGACTTTGAAAATTTGTTTGAAGGCTTCCCAATTGTTCAACTGAATAAATTTAATCTACCCAGTCTACCACAGATAGTGTTATGTTCCATAAAATTAGGGAATCTAAAGAGGGACGGTTCAGAAACATGGCTTTTCCAGGCTTAAGAATCCCCAGCAAGAGCCTAGGTTATAGATAGGAATTAAGATGAGTGTCAAGAAACAGCACAGGCAATTGAACAGAGCATCGATCACACAGGATGGGTGGTGATCCTAGATTAACTTCCTCTTGCAACCTATTACATATCATCAGTAATTCTCAACATCATGCATTTAGGATTTAACCTTTCTACAGTTCTAAGTGCACATCAGCACTATCTTTCCCTTGAATCCCAATAGGGCTGTTCAAATAGGAAGGAGAATATCCCAGAAGGCATGCCACAGGAGACTGGCTTCAGTCTGCTACGTACTCTGTGATTTGAGCCAGGGAGAGACAATATATGTCAAACATTGTGTTTTGAAAGGTCCTGGGAAAAGGACACATTGGGCCATTGAAAGCTATTAACACATTAATACTGTGGGCATGCCTTTGTCAGAAATGAGCAGACCTCCGAAAACTAAGCCCTACTCGAGGGACCTGGGCCAGAAAATAGAGAGCACCTAGTGTCTGGATGGTAGAAAAAGCAGAGTAGACAGCAAAGCATGAAGTAGGCTCCAGAAAGGGAAGCTGGGAAGGCTCAGACTTTAAAATAGTTTCCTCCAGAGCTAAGAAAATGCAGACTTCTGTCTCAGCTGGGGTGGCCATCTGGGTCCTCCTGCTGAGTTCCAGGGTGTCACTTTGCTCCCAGAATCTCCTCCCTAGAGTCCAGGTTACAAACTCAGATTAGGCACCTCTATAATCTACACTTTGGCTGCTGAGCAGTATGGGGGGGGGGGGGATGGGGAGAAATGAGGAGAGATGAGAGGAGAGGAAAGGAAAAAGGAGAGGATAGGAGAGTTGAGCTGAGTTATTGTGTATACAGAATCCATGTCTGGGGAGGGGAAGCGGGGAGGCAGGCAGGACTGAGCTGGGAAAGCAGCACAGGATGACAGAGCCCCCTCCCACTTCCCCAGGCCCTGATATCAGCTCCTCTCCTTCAGCTGAACTGGAGAAAGAACATATGGGCCAATTAGGCCCTGACTTCCACAGCCACAACTCTTGCCCCAACAAAGCACTGGGCCTCCTTCCCTAGTGATGACCTGCAGGGCAATGCAATGAAGTTAGGAAACAGATGGATGTGCGGAGAGCCTCCAGAGCAAACCTGACCCCTGACTCCATGGGTTCATGTCCTCTAACCCAACTTTTCCAAAAAGGAGGACATATGCTTGGGATCCTATAACTTCTGGGACTCCTTGGGAGAAAGATTCCATATAAAATGGTTCCAGGCATGTGCGGAGACGCAGAGCTACACCTGTGGAGTTGGCAGAAGCCACAGGTACTGGAAGGCAGGGACTGATTGCCCATTAGAGAAACAGGGCCACAGGTGGCTGGTGATGAGGTGGTTAGGGAGTGTGCTGGGGAACGGGCTATGTGGCCAGTGAAAATAGCAGGAGCTATAGACCGGAGGCCAGGGGAAGAGAAGGGGCAGCAAAGCACTGGAAGACTCCTCTGGGCTCCACACACCTCAGACAAGCAAAGACTTGGTGGTGGGTGTGTAAGAGGAGCGCTAACTCACACTTCCTGGAAGGAGTGCTTCTTATGAAAAGCTCATCCGTTCTCAGAACTAGAGAGGAGGAGGACAAGGAAGAGGTCCCAGGTGCCCACCGCCCTCCGCGCCGAGTCTGCCTCTCCAATCCTCCCCACTCACGCCAGGCACGATCTTCCTGGGTACACCCGGCTCCTGACCATCAGTCCTCAACCAGTCCATCTCTGGGGGTCGGGCCAGCCGAGAAGGGGGCTGCTGGCTTCGGACGACCTGAGCCCCTTCTGACAGTCACGGGGCGGGAGGGGAGATGGGGGAGTGAATAGCGGGGAGCCAGGGAGGGGCCAGGAAGCCGGTAGCCCGAGCGGCGCGCAGCAAAGTGATCCAACATCGCCCCATCCCCGCGTTCGCCAGAAGGCGGCTCGAGGGGACCGCCTCCCCGCCAAAGACTCCCGCAACTAGGGTGATACCGCCGAGGGGCGCCGGTTCCCAGCCCCCCATGCCCTCCCCAGATCGCAGGCGGCTCTGCCCGAACACCAATCTCGGCAACTCCTGCCCCGACGACGAGGGGGCACTGCCCCCAACGCGCACGCCCCTGCAACAGCCTTCCTTCCACAAACTTGTCCGACACGCCGCGACCAAGCAGCAGCAGCAGCAGCCGCCCTCACCGCCGGCTGCCCGCACCCTGTCCAGCTTACCTGTCCGGAAAAAGGCGTCCACGTCCGAGTCGGCTGCTCCTCCTTCCTCCGCTGCCCCCTCCGGGGGGTTCATGACTAGGGGCGGGCGTCCGCGGGCAGCTGGGGGCCGGCGGAGCCTGAGGCCGAGGGTTGTTGGGCGCCCGGTGGGCGGAGGACGCGGGGCGCAGCGGCCACGGCCGCAGAGCCAGCGGCCGCGGGGCTTCGAGGACCGGCGCTGGGCGGCGGGTCTGGGGCTGAGGACGCCAAGCCTCCCTCAGACAGAGGCACGCGGCGGGCTGGGGGCGCCTGCCGCCGGCTCCCCCATGGTACCCCCTTCCCCGGGGCACAGGGCGCTGGCCGCCTGCTGTGTGGCCGGAGCCGGGGCCCGGGGCCAGGGTCCAGGCTGCCTGGGCGCCCGCTGTCCCCCAGCAGCGGCAGCTGGCTCTCCTCTTCGCTCGTCTGCTTGTCTCTATTGTTCAGCCCTGCTCAGCTCTCTCCTCTTTATTTTTCCCCCTCCCTCCCACCCTCCCTGTCTCTCTACCTCCTCCCTCCCTCCCTCGTTCGCTGCTAGCGCTCTCACTTGCTCGCTCGCTCGCTACCTCCCTCCCTCGCTCGCTCGCTCGCTCTCTGGCTCCCCCTCTGGCTCCCGCGGCCGCCGCCACCGCCTCCCGGGCTCCTCCCCCGGCTCCCGCTCCCTCAGTCCCGGCCAACAATGACCCGAGCAAGCTCCGAGCTCAACTGGAGCTCCCGCCGGGGCTGGGGAATCGCCGCGGGCCCCGGGCGGCGCCGGCTGCTCGGTCCGCGCGACCCCGTGCCGGCCCTCGAGGAGCCGAGCCCGAGCCCGGAGCTATTGTTCGGGGCTGCCCCAGGCCGGCTTCCTGAGCCCGGCAGGAAAAGCCCGGGCCGAGAAGGCGGCCAGGAGGGGGCGGGGCGGCTGGGCGCACGCCACAGGCTCGGCCCGGGGCTGCTCCGCGGCCCGGCTCGGCCCGGCCCAGCCCGGCCCGGCTCGGCTCGGCTCGGCTCGGGGCGGTCCCCACCGCGTCCGCCGCCGCCGCCGCCCCGCCCAGCGCCCAGGTGCGTGAGGCGAGCCCCACGCAGCCTGCCCGCCTTCTTCAGACCGTCAGCTGGCTCTTGAAGCCGGACCGACTGGTCCCTAGAGGCTGGACGTCAGCCCCCTCCTTCCTGACAAGCTCTCTCCTCTCGTTGCCCTTTGCCTCGCATTCTCCTCACCGTCACTCCCTAGTTCCCCCCCCCTTTTTTTTTTTTTTGGCTTTGCCCTTCCTTCTCTCTTCAGCGCCCCTTGAAGCATCTCAGCTGGGCTCTTTGACCCTTTGTTGGTCGACTCCTCTGGGGAGTCCTCCCTGCCTGTCTCCCTCCCTCTGTCGCTCCCTTTCTGTCTCTCATTTGTCTCTGTCCTGCCTCCCCTCTCCCCACTTGGCCGGGTATCTCACGCTCCCCTTTGGACAGCTGTCAAAACTCCCTAATCCCCCGGGGCCTTCTCTGTTTTGTTCTGCTCCCTCGTGTGAATCGAGAGATCCAGTTGGCGGGAGAAGGAGGTGTTACAGCAAGCCGAATTTCAATTAAAGTGGGAGAGGGGCTTGGAGGGGGCAGTAGTGAGGGCAAAAGAGAAAGCAGATGCTGTATGGGGTAATTAATGCAATGATTGTATTGTGCCAATCGGTTTTTAAGCAATCATTAAACAATAATTAGCCAGGAGTCTGTTTATGGTTCCAGCGAGCGCACAAAGTGGCTAGACCTGAGTGCCACACTGTGCACCGCTTCACAGGGACTGGAGAGCCTGATTTGGGAAAACATCCAGTAGGAACACCGCCTGCTGGCCTGAAACTGATGGTCCCCCACTAATGATCAGCCACTGTCTCCGGAACCTGTGTCTCCTGCAACTTACTGGGTTCCACCTCATCCCTTTGGGGCCAAGGCATCTGTGAACTTTCCAGAGCCAGCAGCTGGGTAACCCTGGTAGCAAACAAAAACAATCAGGGACTTTTTTTAGTAAATACTTTTTAGCGCCCTGTACTCAGGACTTTCATTGGTGAATATCTCAAATGATTTATTTTCTTTTTTACCCTTTGGGAAAAAGAATAATTAAGTACCTGCCTCCAATTGTGGGGCTATCTATCAGACCCTAATAGCTCACAAATCCACTGCCATGAGATCTAGTTCACCTGGCCCTGAAATCTTGAAGTGGCTCAAAGTAGCCTAATACCTGCAACCCACTGCCTTCTTTAATAATGAAAATATTTCACATTTATCTTTTCTAAGTGAAGAGCATGCCTTGCTCTTGAGCTGTCCATGAACACATGCCTGTGACCTTGGGGCTGCCCTTAACTGCCATCATTGGGCAGTTAGAAAACCAGAAACCCAGTAACAAGATAGCTCATCCCAATTCAGAAAAAGAAAAAAAAAAAATATATATATATATATATATGTGTGTGTGTGTGTGTGTGTGTATAATATCTTTAGAGGAAAAATTCCTATAAAGCAACCCTCAGTAGTGTGGATCACAATAGGAGAACTCCTTATTCAAATGGTCTTAAAACAACAACATTTTCATAGAAAATGTGACTTACAAAAGAGCTCCCTGTGGATTTCAAAACTTTTTGGTCCAAAATAAATTTAATTGTAATGTCATTTTTCCATTAACTTTTTGAAGCACCCTGATAATGATACACTTTTTCAGAAGAAATGTGACAATTTCTATTAAAGTACTAAGTGTTCAAAGCTGTATTACAATCTTAATGTATTAAGACAAAAAAATCTCAACCAAAGAATGTTACTACAAATAGAGAGGAATTCTTTCATTCATCAAGAAAATCTTAGGTTTTCACAGAGTATTTGAACCTAATGAGAACACTTCAACATGCATGAAGCAAAACTGATAGGACTGCGAGAAGACAGATTCATAATTACAAAGTTACATTCAACATCTGTATCACTCAGTAACTGATAGACCGAGGAGATAATCATTAAGAACATGAAAAAATTGAACAGTATTATCAACCAACTTAACCTAACAAGTACAGGGTTGCTATCCACTCTATAGCAGGAGATGCATTTGTTTTCCCAGGTGCACTAGTAACATCATGATAAACCATATGCTAAGCCATAAATAATTCTCAATAAATGTAAAAGGATTAAAAATAATTCAAAGTGATATAAAAAATACACCTTGGTTGTTTTAGAGACATCATTCAGAGTTTATTTTATAACTGCAGAAAATTAAATTAGGAATAAATTCACAAACATCAGAAAAATCTCCCAAATATTTAGAAATTAACTATTAGCTAAATCATCTATGGCCAACTAAAAGAACTTGAAGAAGATACTAGAAATAATTTTAAGTGAATAGAAATGAGAATTGCATAAAAAAATCTGTGGGAGACAGCCAGACCGGTACTTAGAATCAATTTTATAGAGTTAAATAACTATTTTAAAAAGGAACTCCACAAATCAGTGACCTTTAACCTACCTACCTTAAGAGCAAATGAAGCCAAGAACAGAAAGGAAAAAGATTGGAGCAAAAGACATTGAAATAGATGGCAGGAAAACAAAAGAGAAAAATCTATGAAGCCAGGTGATTTCTTAGAAAAGATCAGAAGAATCAGTAAACCTCTGTCCAGATTGATCAAGAAATGAGAAGACTCAAATTACTATTACAAGGAATAAGAGAAAGGTGACATCACCGCAGATTGCATAAAATCATAAAAAGAATCATAAGGTAATACATGTTATGTACGACTTCATGCCAATAAGTTTGATGCGTTACATTAAACGGGCAAGTTCCTTAAAAGATACATACTACTAAAACTTATCCATTGCTCACAGATATTAAAAACATAAAATTTTAAAGTGGTTAACCGTGTCTTTTAAATTTTCTGTCTTAAAAGCTTCCCAGAAAAACACCCTTAAGATGTGTAAGTCTTCACAGTAAACATAAAAGATGAAAGAACTAATAATATTTCCACAGAATCTTTTTTCAGAAGAGTGTAAAAAAGGAAATACTCCCCAACTATTTCTGTGATGCCAACATTACTCTGAGTCCAAAACTAAACAAAATCATATAAGGAATAAAAACCTATGGACTGGGACATTTGGGACAGCAATTAAGACAGTGCTTGGGAAACCTGTATCCTTAGTTGAGCTCCTAATTGACTCCTGGCTCCACTTCCACTCCAGCTTCCTGCTCATATACTCTCTGGGAGGTATCAGGTGATGATTCAAGTACCTAGCTCCCTGTTTCTCACATAAGAGACCTAGCTCCTTGAATTCTTATGTATTTCCTTCAGCCAGGCCAGACTCCTCCTCTGTAGACATCTGGGAAGTAAATTTTTCTGTCTTTAAAAACAAATGGGCAAAAAAGGGGGGAGGCATCATTATCTCTTATGCACATTGTGCAAAATTCCTTTTAAAATTAGCAAAGTAAAGTGAATTACAAATAAAAGGGACAATACATCATACCCAAATGGATTTAACCCAAGAATAAAGGCTAGTTTAATATTTGGAAATCTATCAGTGTTACTTACTATTATACTGAGTTGAATTGTGTCTTCCCAAAAGATACATTAAAATCCCAATCCATGATACCCAGACTACAACCTCATTTGGAAGTAAGATCTTTGCAGATATAATTAAGTTTGGATGAAATCATAAGCATGGACTAATCCAATATGTTCAATGTATGTCCTTACAAAAAGTACAAATAACTTCCACAAGAAAATATGCCTTGTGACAACAGATTCAGAGACTGGAGCAAGGTAATGGCAAACTCAGGAATGGCAAGAACTGATGATCACCACCAGAAGCTAAGAAGAGATAAGGAGTTTCTATTCAGTGTCAGAGAGAAGATGGCCCTGCTGACCACTTGATCGCAGAGTTCCAGCCCCATTAGGGCATACACTTTTGACATACTTTGTTCTAGCAGCTATCGGAAGCCAATACTTAAAAAGAAAAATTGTATGATTATTTACTTAGATACAGGAAAAACATGTGGCAAAATCCAACACCCATCTAAGCAAACCTGAAGAAACTAGAAATAGAAGGAACTTCCCAAGCTCAAAAAGGACACCCACAAAATCTCATAATTAGCATCCTTAGTATTGAAAGACTGAAAGCTTTCCTCTTAAGATTTGTAAAAAGCAAGATGTTCACTCCTAATTCTAATCTACAATGTACTGGATGTTCTAGCCAGCACAATAAGAAAAAGAAACTAAAGGCATTCAATTTAGAGAGGAAGAAGTAAAACTGTCTTTATTTTCAGATTGATTCATACAAAATTTTTACAAAATGCATCAAAAAACTACTAGAACTTATAGTAAGTTTAGTCACATTTCAATATTTTAAAAGTTTTGTTATATGCTAGCAATGAGATCTAGATCTAGAACTTGAGATTTTAAAGTCACCATATTAGCATGAAAATTAAATATTAAAGTCCTTGCCTTGAACACGCTGGGATCCCAAATGGACGCCGGTTCTAATCCCGGCGGCCCAACTTCCCATCCAGCTCCCTGTCTGTGTCCTGGGAAAGCAGTTGAGGATGACGACCCAAAGCTTCCGGACCCTGCACCCATGTGGGAAACAGGGAGGAAGCTCCTGGTTCCTGGCTTCGGATTGGCTCAGCTCCAGCTGTTGCGGCCACTTGGGGAGTGAACCATCTGATGGAAGATCTTCCTCTCTGTCTCTCCTCCTCTCTGTATATCTGCCTGTCCAGTAAAAATAAATAAATCTTTCAAAAACTCATAACCCATAAATTGTCTCCAAAATGAGTTGTGGACTCATTGCAATCCAAATTAAAATTTCAGTAGGCTATCTTGTAGAACGTGAAAAGTTAATTCAATGCAAGAACCCATAAATGCCAAAATTAACAAGAAACAAAAAAAAGTTGTAGAACTCACACTACCTAATTTCAATACAAATTATAAAGTTATAGTAATCAAGACAATGTGGCATTGATAAAATAAATCAGTGAAATACAGTGGAGTTCAGATCCCAACCTGTAGCTTTATCATTAATCAATTTCCATCAAAGATCAAAGAAAATTGAAAGTGTTATTTCTGGAGGATCCTCAGGAAATTCCACTTTTATGCTTTTCTCAGTTGTTACAGGCCACATAAATTCTACTCTGTTCCATTTATATTGCTAGTTTTCTGATTTTCCCTTTACATTCTTTATTCCATTTTTAAAAGTCCTTATGATCTTATTGGATTCACCTAGATAAATCCAGGATAATCTCCCTATCTTAAGGTCAGATGATTATTAATCTTGATCTCACTTGCAACCTGAATTCCCAACTACCATGTAACCTGATAGAGTCACACACACAAATGATTTTAGGTTTATATTTTACGTCATAGAATTTAACTCAGAATAGATCACATACCTAAAATTGAAACTTAAAATAATAAAATTTCTAGAAGACATTGAAGAAAATCTTTGTGGCCTTAGGGAAAGCAAGAATTCTTAGACATGACACCAAAAGAACAATTCCTAAAAAAAAAAATATAGATCTGACTTCATCAAAAACTAAAACATTCTGCCCTTAAAAACACATAACTAATAGAAAGACAAAACAAGATGCAAACTAGCAGAAACATTTGAAAATTGCATGTTTTCTAAATGATTGTGTCTAGAATGTATAAAGGCTCTCATCTTCATAAAAACAAAGCAATCCATTTTGTAAAACTGGAAGGACAATTTTAAAAGACACCACTTGAGCAGAATATAGACAATAAATAAACTCTTCAGAAAGCATTTAACATTATTAGTCATTGGAGAAATATAAATTAAAACCATGAGGTATCATGATCTATCAAAATGTGTGGGGCCCGGCGCTGTGGCCTGGCGGCTGAGGTTCTTGCCTTGAATGCGCCCCGGGATCCCATATGGGCGCTGGTTCTAATCCCGGCAGCTCCACTTCCCATCTAGCTCCCTGCTTGTGGCCTGGGAAAGCAGTCAAGGATGGCTCAAGGCCTTGGGACCCTGCACCCACATGGGAGACGCAAAGAGCTCCTGGCTCCTGGCTCTGTATCAGCACAGCTCCGGCCATTGCGGTCACTTGGGGAGTGAATCATCAGGCGGAAGATCTTCCTCTCTGTTTCTCCTCCTCTCTGTATGTCTGACTTTGTAATAAAAATGGATGAAATTTAAGACTAAACATAGCACATGTCAATGAGGAAGTGGAGGAGGATGTGAAATGGAATTCTGCTACACTTCAGATGAGAGTGTAAAACGGTAGAATTACTTCAAAAGATGGTTTGGCAATGTCTTAAACAGCTGAAGATGCACCTACTATGTGGCCTTGTCATTCCATTCCTGGCTTTTACTCAGGAGAAATTAAAGCATGCATATACACACACACACACACACACACATAGATATACATACAAAGACGAATGTTCATAGCAATTTGTGTATAATAATCAAAACCAGGAAGCAATCTAAAAGTTCATCAATAAATGGGCAAATTATGATATATCCATACAGAGTTTTTATGAATTTCAAATAATTTTCTTGAGGGAAAGAAATCAGACAAAGCATAGTATACACTAACAATTCCTTTTTTATAACATTGTGAAAGTGCAATGCAATCTGTACTGAGAGAAAGTGGATCAATGGTTGTCTGGAGGTAACAGGTGTCAGGGACTAGGAAAAAAGCATGACAAAGTGAGATTGCAAGTGAGAACAAGAAAATTTTTGGAAGATATAGACTTACTCCTGATTATAGTGATGGTTTTTATAGATGTATACTGATGTTAATATTAATCATTTAGATACAGGCAACTTCCGAAGTATCAAACATTTTAATAAAACTGTTGTAAAAATAATTTTCCAGGACCTGGCATGGTTGCCTCACCTTACCCACACCAGGATCCCATATGGGAGCCAGTTCGTATCCCAGTGGCCTTGCTTCCCATCCAACTCCATGCTTCTGGCCTGGGAAAGCAGTCGAGGACAGCCCAAAGCCTTGGGACCCTGTACCCGCGTGGAAGACGCATAAGAAGCTCCTGGTTCCTGGCTTTAGATCAACTCAGCTCTGGTCTTTGCGGCCACTTGGGGAGTGAATCAGTGAATGGAAGATCTTCTGCTCTGTCTCTCCTGCTCTCTGTATACCTGACTTCAATAAAATCAAATAAATCTATAAAAAGATTTCATTTAAATAAAATTTTCTAGGGGCCAGAGCGGTGGCTCAACAGTTCATCCTTCACCTTGTAGGGCCAATGTCCCGTAGGGGCACTGGTTTGAGTCCACACTGCTCCACTTCTGGTCCATCTCGCTGCTTATGGCCTGGGAAAGCAGCAAAGGATAGCTCAAATCCTTGGGTCCCCTGCACCCATACTGGAGACTCAGAAGAAGCTCCTGGCTCCTAGCTTGTGATTAACTCAGCTTCAACTGTTATAACCATGTGGGGAAGAGCCAGCAAATGGAAGATTTCTCTCTCTTTCCTTCTCTCTGTAAATCCAGCTTTCAAATGAAAAACAAATATTTTTAAAAATAATTTTTCCTAAATAAATGAAGTAAAGTTTATGTGCTTATAAGGAAATACCAATTATCTTGGGGGTTTCTCACAGCCTGTGAAATATAAATATATGTAATATCTAAACATTCTAATTTTCATAACATGAATTATTTATAATAAAAACAGAGAGAGCACTTGGAGAAGCTTTTTCACAGACTTCATAAGAATGTCAGGATAGGATCTGGCATTGTGATATATTAGTTAAGTTAAGCCAATTGCAATGTTGGCATCCCATCTGAGCACTGTTTTGAATCTTGGATGCTCCACTACTGATCTAGCTCCTACTAATCCACTTGGGAAGGCAGCAGATGATGACCCAAGTACTTGGGAGACCCTAACGGAACTCCAGGTTCCTGACTTCACCTTGACCCAGCTCCACTTGTGGCCATTTGGAGGATGAATCAAGAGATGACATCTCTCTCTATATATCTATATATCTATCTATATCTATATCTATATCTATATCTATATCTATATCTATATCTATATCTATATCGATATCTATATCGATATATTCTATATATCGATATAGATCTATAGATCTGTAGATCTATATAGATATATCTATAGATCTATATCTATATAGATATAGATCTATATAGATCTATATAGATATAGATCTATATAGATCTATATCTATATAGATATAGATCTATATAGATCTATATAGATATAGATATAGATATAGATATATCTATATAGATATAGATATAGATATAGATACATAGATATAGATATAGATATATACATATATATACACATATATACACATATATATATCTATATATATATCTTTGTGGTTTATGCCTTTCAATTAAGTAAATTAATCTTTTAAAAAGATGTCATGGTAGCGGCCCTGCGCTGTGGCCTAGCGGCTAAAGTCCTCACCTTGAATGCACCGGGATCCCATATGGGCACAGGTTCTAATCCCGGCAGTTCCACTTCCCATCCAGCTCCCCGCTTGTGGCGTGGGAAAGCAGTCAAGGATGGCCCAAAGCATTGGGACCCTGCACCCGCGTGGGAGACCTGGAAGAGGTTCCTGGTTCCCGGCTTCAGATGGCACAGCACCGGCTGTTGAGGCTCACTTGGGGAGTGAATCATTGGATGGAAGATCGTCCTCTCTGTCTCTCCTCCTCTCTGTATATCTGACTTTCCAATAAAAATAAATAAATCATTAAAAAGAAAAGATGTCATGGTAGAGGAAGGAAGAGACATTCAGATACATTATTTAGAAAAGGCTCTCAAGTATTCTTAACAGATACTTCATTCCATCAACTCCTCTTTGAAGATTTAAGAAGGGGAGAGGGGACTGAATAACAAGGTGGTTGTACTCAGAAAATAGAGTCCATAGAAATGGTAAGGGCTCAAGCACGCCCATAAAGGTATGCTGTAGACTACAATAGAAAGCTCTGAAAGCAGGAAGGTAAAAGCAACAGTGTGTGTTGATGGCTTCCATGTGGAGTGGAGCTCACTGATAAGAGGGAAGGGTGGCAAACAGACTCCAGGATGTCTCCTAGGCAATGGAGAATATCACACATGTTGAATAAGTCATTCTGGGGAAAGACGTTATTTAATCTGATCCATCATTGCATCAATGAGTAGCTGTAACAAGAGGATCAAGCGACTTGCCCAAAGTCACACCACAAACATCCGAATTTGTGAATTGTGGGCCGGTTCCATACTGTATTCTCTCAAACTTGAAAAGTCTGAAGTGCTGATGGGCATCAGGGTGCAAACATCCAATTGACAATTAGAACTGTCAGCCTGGAGCCCAGGAGAGGATTGGAAACTGGAAATATTGATGAAGGAGCTAGCAGCCAGCTGAAGCAGCAGGAGTAAACGAGATAACAGGTTTTCTGTCCATTTCCATTAACTCTCCTCTTTGGATGAATTATCCACTCTCCTGTCCTGCTTTCTACGCAAATCAAATTTTCCTTACAGTGGGCTTCTCTTCCCAGTTTCCAGACTTCATTATTCCAAGCTCACTTACAGACTTGTTAGATTCTTCCCTTACCTTTTCTTCTTGCACCCATGCCCTCATTCATCCAATAGTTTCCCTGTAAAGATCATCTTTTGCCCCCTTTTGTCTGCAACATTAATGCCATCCGAACCCTGTCTTCAGCTCTGATACTGAGTTTCTACAAGCACTTGCTAACTGGCTTCTCCAAACCTGAGATGGAAAATAGTTTTGACTTTGAAGGCTATATGGTATTTGTTGCAACAACTCTACTCTGTCACTGTATATAACCAAAGCCGCCAAAGACACTGAGTTAACTAAGGAGCATGGCTGTGTTACCAAGAGACGTGATTTTATAAATAAATAAATATACATATATTATAGATATATGTAAGCCCCTTCTCTGTAGAAACAACAGGAAGGGATTCTCTCCACTGCTCTCACACTCCCTCTCCTCCCCTTCCACCACACACACACATATGAGAAAGTGAAGTCAATGATGGAAAGAAAAAGAAGTCACAGGAGCACACTGATTATGGAGAACAAAGGGGTGTCGGGAGACAGATGGGGTTCAAAATTGTCAAGGGCCATAGATGAGTGAGGGGCCCTGAGGAATAAGACATGGAGAATGGATTGCAGTGAGTGACAGAGGATGGGTAACCTCAAGGAAGGAAAAGGAAAGTCAAGCAAGGAAAGTCAAGGTTGTGGGAGAGAATACGTAGTGAGGGCTTAAGGTAGAAGATGGAAGCCTGCTGAAAGCATGACAGGAACAGCCAATAGTGAGGGGAAGGAAGCAGCTGAGAGGATCATCTGTGCACAAAGCTTTGTCAGGGGAAAAAAAAAATAAAGTAGCTAGACAGGATGGTCAAGTTCCAAGCACTGGTCTTTTTTTTTCTCCCAAAATGAAGTTAGCAGTGCATAGTTTTAAAAACTGAGGGGGGGGGGGCAGTGCAATAACCTAGTGGCTAAATTGTCGCCTTACATCTAATGCCAGTATCCCATATGGGTGCCAGTTTGTATCCCGGGTACTGCAGTTCTCATCCAGCTCCCTGTTTATGGCCTGGTGGCCCAAAGCCTTGGGACCATATACCAATGTGGGAGGCCCAGGAGAAGCTCCTGGCTCCTGGATTTGGATCAGCTCAACTCAGCTCAGCCCCAGCCATTGTGGCCACATACAGAGTGAACTGGAGGATGGAAGATCTTTCTCGCTGTCTCTCCTCTCTGTATGTCTGCTTTCCAATAAAAAATTTAACCAATCTTTGAAAAATAAAACTGGGGAAAGAGGTGGCAGAGAGAAAAAGAAGCAGACAGAAAATTCTGAGCTGGAACACCATCAATGGACAACTGTCCCAGATGCCAAAGGCAGCCAGCACCCGAAGGGCTGTTCTCTATAGAGGAAGCTGATGAAAGATGCTTGGGCTTCCAATCTTCATTTCCAGCCTTCAGTCTGTACTACACAGGAAATTTCTAACAGAAAGCTGCTTCCTTTGTCACACCATTTTCTGTTTAGAGAGAAGATAGGAAGTAATCTGTCCTGTTCTTTTAACAGTTCCAAGAGAATGCCAAAACATCCCCTGGTCTTGGCCTTGCTTGATACACAGTTGTGACAACCCCAAAGTTCCTCCTGACCTCTATGCTTGAGCTTTCCTGCTGCCACTGAAACCCATTCTCCTTTACCCTTTGGCGGAAGCATGTGCTGACCACAAAACTTGCCTGGGTGAGGAAATTTTCAGAGAGCACAGCCCTATGGAATTCCTACAGATCCTGAGGAAGCTGCCCTTAGGGTCGCCTTTCACCCTGCACCCATCCAGAAGATAGAGAAACTCCAAAGGACTCAAGGAGATTCAAATAGGCCTCGATGTGCATTGATACTTTAAGATGAAGACCCGTTATCTCTCTCAGAGATTCCACAACAAGGAAGTCAGAAGAGATTCCACAATTAAAAAGCTGAAAGAAACCTATGAGAGTTACATATACTTAAGGACGTGGCCACACAATCCACCTTTCTGACATCAAGTGGACCCAGAGGAGAGTGAGGTTTCTTCTCTGATGCCATCTCAAGAAGCCGACAGGAAAGGAATAAAGGTGAGGAAAAGGAAGAGAAAAACAGAGGGATTAGAATAACAAAGGAACAAAAACAAATGTGGAAGAAAGATGATCAAAACAACAAAACAAGGAACAAAGACACACACAAGCTTGCATGTGTGTGGCAGGAGGGGAAGAGAAGGCATGGGAGAACAGTGGAGAGAATCCCTTCCTGCTGTTTCTTCTGAGAAGGGGCTGTGTAAATAAAGTCTCTTGATAACATAGCCATATGCCTTAGTTAATTCAGTGTCATTGGCTGCTGTGGTTATACACTATGACAAAGCAGAGTTGTTGCAACAAATACCATATAGCCTTCAAAGTCAAAACTATTTTTCATCTCTGGCTGGAAAAATATTTGTAGGCTCCTAATTTAGAGTAATGACATTATTACTTCTGCTAACATAAATAGGCTCTTCATAGTTCTTCAGTTATTCTTTTTTTTTTTTTTTTAGTGGTCGAAATTGTGTTTTTGTTTTATGAATTTCCATAAGTCAGGGATTTCCCTTCCACTCCTCCAACTCCCCTCCCCCTACTGATTTTCCCTGTAGTATCACAGCAGTATATTCCTTCAAAAACAATCACAAGTCTATCATTCTGCTATTTAAGTATATACTGATATTGTAGGTATAGACAATGGCAGAAAATCCAGCATCCTAGTTTCAATATATATTTAACAGTCTTATTGGGATCCATCTTTGGTTCGGGAGTAGAGATTAATGCTACAATGTATCTTCACTTCTTGATATCATAGTATCTATTATATAGCTTTTCTAGATGAATATATGTTCATGCATGTTTACCTATATATCTATTAATCTTGTATTTTGCATAAGGTTGCCTTATATCAGAAAGAATATATATTTGTCCTTTTGAGATTGGCTTATTTCACTGAGCATAATGGTCTCTAGTTGCGATCATTTTGTTGCAAATGGTAGAATTTCATTATTTTTAATGACTTAATAGTATTCCATGGAGTAGATGTATCACAGTTTGTTTAACCATTCCCCTTTTGATGGGGTGTTTAAAGATAATATATATATATATTCACACACACATATATATGAATGAAATGCTCACTTTTTTTAGCTCATGTTTACACTCAGTTGAACTGAAGTTTTCCTACCTAGTTTTTATTTGTTGAATATTATGATAAATGATGAATTAAACTTGTGAATATAGAGTGCATTAAAATCATGTCTTTTCCAAAACTGATGAAGAGAGGGGAGGAGACAGGAGTACTAAGGTGAGCAGAGGATTGAGGGAAGTGTGATCATCTTCTTGGAAATGAACGTATAGGATGACTAAAATCTGTTCTCTTTCTATCTACGTTCTTTTTAAGATTTATTTATTTTTATTGCAAAGTCAGATATACAGAAAGGAGGACAGACAGAGAGAAAGATCTTCCAACCGATGATTCACTCCCCAAGTGACCACAATGGCTGGTGCTGTGCTAATCTGAAGCCAAAAGTCAGGAACTTCCTCCAGGTCTCCCATGTGGGTGCAGGGTCCCAAGGCCTTGGGCCATCCTCGACTGCCTTCCCAGGCCACAGCAAGGGAGCTGGATGGGAAGTGGAGTCCCTGGGATTAGAACCGGCGCCTATATAGGATCCTGGCGCGTTCAAGGAGAGGACTTTAGCCACTAGGCCCCCGTGCTGGGCCTTCTGTCTACATTTTTAAAAAGGCTATTGTGCTTTGATTTTTGGATGACAGCCATTCTAACTGGGATGAGATGAAATGAAAAACCTCATTGTGATTTTTATTTGCATATCCTCAAGTGCTACTAATCCTGAGCATTTTTTTCATGTGTCTTTTGGCCATTTGTATTTCCTCCTTTGAAAAATGCCTGTTCTTATCCTTATCATTTCTTAACTAAATTCATTTTGCTTTTTATTGAGCTAGTTACAAATCCTGAATATTAATCGTTTATCAGATGTATATTTCACAAATAATTTTACTCATCCCATGGTGAGTGTAGAGAAAAAGGTATCCTAATATTCTTTTGACAGAAATATGAACTAGTATAACCATTATGGAAGACAGTATAGTATCTTCTTCAGAGGACTCCTCCTGTACCCTCTAAAGCACCCACACCATCTCTTCCCACATCTCCACACCCCGCCCTGACCACACACACAAAAAAAACACTCACCCTTGAAATGAAAGTCTTCTTTTGTTCTATCATTTATTTAGCAATCCCTTCCTTGTTGCTGTCCCATGATTAGGCTTCTACTCAAACATATAGGTGCTTCTGGTTACTTGCACTGAACCCAATTTTACTCTGCCTCTTTACTGACAGAACTGTGTTAGTGCAGTGGCGAGATTGGCAGCGATTCATAACTGGTAAACTATCAAAACCACTTGAGCAAGAACCTCGGAGCATGCCCTACATCTGGGACCTGGGGAGGGTGGGAAATTGGGTGGGCCTTCTCCCGTAATACCCTCCTTTATACATGAAGGAAACAATATGGAAATAATAGTCTTACTTACTTTCCTATAGCCCTTGAACCTTTTTTTACCCTAATTAACTACGTAAAGATTGTCAAAAATATAATAAAAATTAAAAAAAAAATTTTAAAAAGAACTATGTTAGGGACCCGGCAGCGTGGCCTAGCGGCTAAAGTCCTCGCCTTGAAAGCACCGGGATCCCATATGGGCGCCGGTTCTAATCCCAGCAGCCCCACTTCCCATCCAGCTCCCTGCTTGTGGCCTGGGAAAGCAGGAGAGGACGGCCCAAAGCTTTGGGACACTGCACCCGCGTGGGAGACCCGGAAGAGGTTCCTGGCTTCCAGCATCGGATCGGCGCGCACCGGCCCATTGCGGCTCACTTGGGGAGTGAAACATCGGATGGAAGATCTTCCTCTCTGTCTCTTCTCCTCTCTGTATATCCGGCTTTCCAATAACAATAAAATCTTAAAAAAAAAAAAAAAAAGAACTGTGTTAGGATTCAGGAAGGCAATGAGTGCTGATACAACAGCTCACCTCCCAAGCTTCTCCATGGAGAGCTACAGCTATGCAACTCATAGATAGAACTGAGAAAAAGTATGCTGTATTTGCATACAGAGCCAATCTTTCCCCTAGCCTTCTTTATGCCTTTATCTATTTCTTCTTTGTCCTATCTGATCCAAACATGAAGTTTGAAATCAAGCAGCAATCTTTGGAATGTAAAGCCAAAAAAAAAAAAAAAGATGGTAGAGTGGAAAAAGAAGTAAAGATGGTGGAGCACAAAAGGAAAAGGAGCATAGAAGACAGATTAAGGGTTCTCCATCACCATTGGGCTTCTTGCTGTCCACACTGCCTCTGGTTAAGGACTTGTGGTTGGTTTCATGCAGGAAGTAGCCTAAGGCAACTAACTGCCACACTTGTGCTCTCCCCCCTGCCCATCAAGTCACTTGCTCTGCACTCCATAGCCAACTTTTGAAGTCCTATGCCTCCTTCAAAGTTCACCTTAAGTCCCATTTCCTTCAAGAAAGCCTTTTGTCAGCATCTCAGAATAAATGTCCACTTTTCCCACAGTCACACTGGGCACAATTTATCATTAAAAATAACTCATGTGTAGCAAGTCTACTTCACATCATAAATATTCAAGTATGTTTATTCCCACATAACCTTCCCCACTCTTCTCCCCCATCTTGGGACTGCTAAGGGCAAGGATCCCACTTCACTTACTTGGAATGTCCTGCAACACCCAGCCCAATGCTCCAAGCAACCATTCAATAAAGGATTGTTGAAATTCTCTGATTAGACCAATATTGCTCCCTTCCTAAGTGTATGCTATGGATCATATTAAAACACCTGGCTCTTGCGTGGAGGAAATGGAAAAGTTAGCAATTAGAAAAATAAACTGTAGAAATCCTGGTCACATTTTGCTAGTTTTGAAATTGTACTCCCTGCTGCTAATTGCCCAGGTGTATAAACTAAGATCAGAAGAAGGGACAGAAATGAGAAAAATAACAATCTAGTGGGTTTAAAATATAAACACACATTTTGTTTATTTGAAAGGCAGAATTAGGGAAAGGCAGAGAACACAGACAGAGAGATCTTCCATCTACTGATTTGCTTCCCAAATGGCCACAAAGGCCAAGCATGAGCTAAGACAAAGCCAGGAGCCTGGAGCTTCATCTTGGTCTTGGTTATGGGTGGAGGAATCCATGCACTTGGGCTAGTTTCTCAGGCACATTAACAGGGAGCTGGATCATAAGTGAAGCAGCTGGGATGCTCCTGGCACCACATTGCTTGCCACTCTATGAGATTTTATTTGGCATTCCTAGTGATAACAAAGAGGTTACACCCTGTAACTGAATTTTCTTGTCGT
The DNA here is from genome assembly GCF_030435755.1 of Ochotona princeps. NCBI lineage: Eukaryota > Metazoa > Chordata > Mammalia > Lagomorpha > Ochotonidae > Ochotona > Ochotona princeps. Next base: position 88,585,665 of record NC_080834.1, on the reverse strand, counting down.
TCACGTTAGACGTTGTTATTAAATAAGCACATCTGCCCAACACTTCTAACTCTTGCAGGTGCTCACAACCATCAGCGTCACAGCACAGTTGGCTGCCTGTGGAGGGAAGATGAAGGACTTGGAACTGGAGAGTGAGCAGAAGTTCCGTTTGTGAATGTAGTCATTGTTCTGCGGATTTGAATTCCAACCAACTTGAATCACAACCGAGGCCAGTTGTCTGTTGTTTTTGGATCAGTGGACATGCTTCCTCTTCAGGTTCTCAGCCTTCTTTATGGCATTGGTTTTGACCTGTTGGATGGAATAGTGCCTTCTTTGGGAAGGGTCAGGTGATGTCAGCTTTTCCTGGGGAAATGGAGAAGCAATTCGACTGTGGACATCCCAGCTGAGTGGGGCATGATATCTCTGACAGTTTTCTATATGCATTCGTCATGGAGTATCCACCCAAGCAGCAAAGACCAAAAGTCCTAACGTCACCATTCTCAGTTTATTCCTAGTTTATGGCAGACTTTTTCCCTTCATTGTCCAGCCTTGACCTCTATCAGTCTTTATCAACAACCACAGCTGGTTTTCTGCTGGTGGCTAGGCACCTTGCTAAGTATTTCATATCCATTCATTTACCTAAACTACACAAATCAGGGCCCGGCGGCGTGGCCTAGCAGCTAAAGTCCTCACCTTGAACACGCCGGGATCCCATATGGGCGCCGGTTCTAATCCCAGCAGCCCCACTTCCCATCCAGCTCCCTGCTTGTGGCCTGGGAAAGCAGGAGAGGACGGCCCAATGCATTGGGACCCTGCACCTGCGTGGGAGACCCGGAAGAGGTTCCTGGTTTCCGGCATCGGATCAGTGCGCACAGGCCCGTTGCGGCTCACATGGGGAGTGAAACATCGGATGGAAGATCTTCCTCTCTGTCTCTCCTCTCTGTATATCTGACTTTGTAATAAAATGAATAAATCTTTAAAAAAAAAACCTACACAAATCAAAGTAGATACTATCATATCTGCTTCCAGATGAAGAAGGCAAGAGCCTGAGAGGTTAGAGCAGGGTCTCTGGATCACGCATTGTCAGTGAATGAATAGAATCTGAATCCCACTCTGACATTTCCTTAGAGTTGATTTGATAATCTGAGAAGGAACAGATCTCTGATTGGAAAGAGCCAGAATGTCTTGGGTGCTTGAAGATCAGCATGAGAACTTTGAGAGGCAGTTTTGTGTCTACTGCCCTTCAGTTTTACTTGGAAAGAGGGTGAGTAAGACAGGGGATGCTGCAACTCAGGAAGGAAGGTTTGACACAAACAAAACAAAGCAAACAAACCTTGGACTACTGCCCTGCATGAGATTGAATGTTAATTTATAATTATATGTGAGTTTGTGCTTGGAAGCAATAAGGAATTAATTTTAAAACTGCCTTAGAAGCTTTTTTTAAATAGCAGTTTCTCAACAAAGAAAATGCTTCATTTCATTTCCATGGAATTTTTATGGAAAAAAATTGCTTTAAATGGCCTGGAGCCACCCTTTGGAAAGATACAGACCAAAGCAGTTGAAGAATCTTGTCTTTGTTAAACCTCCCAGGCAGACTTATCATAGAGGCATAACATAAAGGGTCTCAAAACTGGACATCACTGTCTACACCAGCCATCGGCATGGGGGTCAAGCAACGGTGGAAGTCAGGCTGGGGTGAAGATCCTAGGATAAGCTTTTCCAAATGAAGAAAGTGAAGGCTACAGTGAATTACCCCCCGTGTCTCATAAACTGTCCACTTTATAGTACCCGCTTAATAACCTTAACTAATACAACAAGTAAAGAAAAAAGGTGACTTTTCCAGAAGGTCACACAACAGAGACATAAATCCAGCACACCGATCTTAACTCCATCACTTGATCTGTTTACATCACCCTCTAGGTGAGCCTGGCCAACTTTAAAATGGATATTTGGATGTCAGAATGAATAGGGCACTGTGCCTGGCTAAGTAATATCAATGTTTTCATTAGAGATATGGAGACGATGCAATCCATGAGGCCCTCCTGTCCCCCAGATGCAGGATTGTCCATGTGGTTGGTTTGATGTCTAATGAGCACCTGCTGCACCTCAGATGTCTCCTTGCACTTGTGTACCATGCACTGCTCACATTACAAAGCCAGCCTTTCTCTATCATTTGCGTGCAGTCACCCCTTACTGTCTCTCCCTTGTAGCTATTTAATCTGGCTTCCTCTACTGCGGTTCTTGGCCACCTGCTCTCCCTGTCTTTGTCAGTCAGGTTGTGCGCAGGGAACCAATATGTACAGACAACATTCCAAAGTCAACTGTAACTGATTGGGTGTTTGATCTGCTATTTCAGAGCATCCATTCCCATATGGATCCACAATGGATCCACCCACAGACTGTGCAGGCATCTGAGATTCATGGCCAGCTCTCTTCTGTTTGTGCTAATGGAAGCAAGCAGGTATATGGATACATCACAAAAACCAAAAAGGGTAGTTTATGTCCATTTTAATTGTGCATTCTAACAAGCTTTCACAGTTGCGGATACCTGTGCTACCATCATCATGATTAAGACCACAGAATACATCCAGCATTCCAGAAAATTCTTGTAGCATATACCTCCCAATCTATCCCTACCCTGGTCCTAGACAAACCACCCATCTGCTCTAAGTCGCTATAGATTAGATTTGTCTTTCCTGGGGTTTCAACTAAATGGAGTCATAGAGCAAGTACTTACAAAAGTTATTTTTACTTGACTTTGGAATGGCTTCTCTGATTTCCTTCCCAGAGATGTCTGGTTCAGGCTGATATTAAAATGAGTTCATGTTCCCTACACCCACACTGATTTGACAGGGTGGGCAGAGCTGGGACTTGGAAGAAACCTGAGAGGCAAGATGCAGACGCGGAGGCTGAAGAGCATAATTAACGGTGGTGAGAGGCATGCTGGCTCTTCCCAGCACTGGGAGAACATAACAAAGCACATGCGCACCTTGTGCCCTGAACCTAGTTTCAAGGACAGTCAATGCAGTTTCTCCTAAATTGAAGTGCCTGGGAACTGTGGGTGCTGTACCTGGAATGGACACTTTGCAGGCTCCGGACTCTGGCTAGCTGGCCCCTCTCAGCCACGGAGTCATTGCTCCCTCTGGTGTAAACACGGAGATCTCTCACCCGGCACTGTGAGGCTTCTGCACCAACCCAGCCCTCGCTTGACAGCAAGGAAGGAAGCATTAGGTTCCTTTCAGGCGCATATAGGTCCATGGTCAGAGGATGAGTTTGTGAATACTTGAACACAAAGGGGACTAGTCACTTGAGACAAGGAAAACCCCAGGGAAGACAGAGCTACCAAGACATGACTGATGGGGAGGTATGAGGTAGAGGCAGTCCAACAAAGCAAAGTAAGAAGCAATGCAAGAGTGGGTATTTTTCCTCCATTTACAAGAAATTCTAAAAACGAATTCCTCTGTCCAAAATAAATAGATTCAAATCCAGGCTATGAGTATTCTTGAAAAGTGGATTTTAACATGGAAATGCTGATAAATCTTTTTAACAACCTGTACACCTCCAGGTGCTGCTGGACCTGCTTAATCCCTTTAAAAACCTCCAATAATTTCAACTGTGGTGTTTAAAGTCTCATAAATCTGTACTGGCTTAAAATCTGGAAATATAAATCACTTTCAGGAGCTAAGGGGTACAGGCAGGAGATATCCCAATGCCATTTGAAACCACAGCACAGACTTTTCTTCAAAATTGTCCAAAACAAATAAAAAGGAGCTAAAATGAAAAATGCTCAAGTTTCTAGACTGTGGTTCCATAAGTTCTCAGTTTGTTATTTTTCCTTTCTGCACCCCCCCCGCCCCCGCCCAAAGGTTGTGGGATGCTAGGGAGCCCTGGCTAGCTGTTTTGTTGGAGAGAAAAAACATTGCAAACACGTATCTGACTTAGTCCTGTTTTTACTCAAGATAGAAGCAAAAGGAAAAACAACAATAAACAACTGCAAGAAATCACTAGAAAATAGAGCCATTTCTAGTAAGGCACCAACAAAAATGATGTCTGGTTTTCATTCAATTATTAGTTCACACCAAAAATAAGGTTAGGGATACAATCCTGCTAATAATGGCTATCTTTTCCTCTTTATTCCTACTCTATGTCAGGCACCATCTGGGTAAAGAGCCTTGGATACATGTTCTAATTTTAATTCACCACAGTCCCATGAGAAAAATTCTGCTTGTGTCTTTTTGAACAGATGAGGAAAGTGAAGTTCAGGTTGTTCAAGTAATGAGTCCAAAGTCACACAGCTGGTCAACAGTGGCACAAACTTTCAAACCCAGAGTTTACTGCTGGAAGCTCTTGCCCTATAAGGGTGTCTCTGCTCCCTCCACCACTCCCATGGTGCAGCAGATCCAGCCCATAGAACAGAAAGAAAAATCTTACACAGTAGACTCCGAAGATCAGCATGCTTTCCTCTTTTTCCTTGGCCTGATCCAATGGCCTTTTCAAATCTCAAGGTCATGAACACAGCTACTGCATTAACCATATCTTGATTCACAGCTCAGTCTATCTAGAGAGAAGTCATTTCCTTCAAACCCCATTTACCTGAGAATAACCTGGGAAATCCTCTGCATTTCAGTTTTCTCACCTATTACATAAGGATCTATAAGACCTACCTTCAGAGTGCTTATGAGGGCTGATGTGTGGAGACGAAGCCTGGAGATGGCAATGCCAAGGTGATTTCTGAGTCTCGTGATGATTTTGGAGCATTAGGGAGATTGAGTATGACACCCCATTAACATCTAGCCTCGTAGAGAAAAGGGAAGACAGAAGATATTTCAACCACAGGGAGAAAAGCCAGAACACATTTCAAAGCATTCATAATTGGAGCTTGGCCTAGCAGTTAAGATGCTTCTGTCCCTTATCAGAGAACCTGGGTTTGATGCCCAGTCCTGGCCCTAACTCCGGATTTCCACTAATGTGCACCCTAGGAAGCAGCAGTGATGACTGAAGTAATATGGGCTCCTAACACTTACACAGGATACCCAGAATATGTTCCCAGATTTTAGATTCAGCTCCAGCCCAACCTCAGCTGCTATAAGCAATTGGGTAGTGAACCAGCAGATGGGAGTTCTCTCTCTCTCTCTCTCATAAATAAACAGACATAAACATTAATGACTAAAAGAGACACATTTTGAGTACAGATATATGCCATTACATTCCAATGGGATATTAAAGGATGATTTCCCCAAATGTCCATGATCAGGGAGGTTTGGAAGACACCACACCAGTGATTCCAGTCTCAGAGAAGCATAATATACTTGGTCTTACTAAAAGTCTTCAAAGATTCTACCATAAAATCATCTCTGCTCAATTTAGCAATTTTCAGACTTTTGATCACAAGAGTTTTCCTTTGGATTTCTTTCCATTAGCAACTCGCAGAACACCATGGAATGCAGTTTAGGAGATGGCCACCCTCAATCAGGGTTGATCCTCTCACCCATGACCCCCACCCTCCACTGGGATTGCTAATCTGCCATCCAACAATCCACAAAGAGGAACTGTCTCCAATGCTTGTGGAGTCTGTACAACGCCAGACTCTACACACACAATGCAGCCCACAAAGCTCTGGCACAGGCCCCTCTTCCCCCAGGTCAGAAGACAGAACATCTCTCTCCTTTAGCAGCTCTGCAACAATGTATGTTTAATGAAGCTAACTTGGATGAGAGGACAGCCTTTGTTTGGGGTGCCTTCTGACTGAGCTTGGAACAAGGATTTGAGAGCAAGAGATTTAGTGGGGAGATAATCCAAGGAAATACCAGTACGAGAAAGAGGAAATGAGTCAGGGAGTGGAAGACAGATAATAAAAAGTAAATTATTAAGCCAACCACACAGGGGACAGCTACAGCTTAATTCTTCAGGGAAATTCTAGGAAACAGTATAAAACGCACACCTCAGAATTATCTCACCCAAGGGGTGAGGTTGTTGGGATGCTGATACTTCATCTCCTATCATTCATTGGTTGAAGGATGCCCCATGGAGACACGGTAGCTAATTTTTCAGCTAATTTTTCATGCACCTTGGGTCTAGTTACCTTTTAAAGATCCAGATCAAGTCCTCAATTGCCAAGATATAGATACGAGGGTCTTCAAAAAAAAGCATGGAAAAAATGCATTATGAAAAAAAAATTACACAAGGATTTCAAACTTTTTTACATTAAGATAAACTTATCTTTCAATTCCATTTTCCACATACTTTCTGAAGAACACTTGTGCTGGCAGAAGACACTGAAATAGTGAGGTCTAAGAGGCATGCATCTACCTTAATACCTGCTCCATGTTTCACCATGGAAAAGTCAAACCTGGAAGGAAGTTGCACCTCTACTCCCCAAGTAGCTGTCCCAGGTAGTTTTGAAGTGTGGGGTTATGCTGCACATGAACTTCAGTTCCTAGCCCAAGTCCAGAAGATGAATGCACTGACACACACAGCAACTCTTATTTAGCCCCCTGAGGTGGTGGCCATGGGACTCTTACAGCTCTATATCTTCAAAAGTTCTCAAGACAAACAATGATTCACAACAAAGGCTTGAGCAGATGTTGGAGAAATCACAGGTGATAAATGAGAATCCAAGGGGCCCTGGAGTCTGTTTAAAAATCACTATTTCTGCCTTACTCCCTTACCATGCCAAGGTCCATGGTGTGAGGTCATTATAAAGGGTGGCTTTAGGAACACAAGATGAATTCATTCCTGATCAAATGAGTATGCAAAATAAATGCCAGGTAAAACGAACAAACAAACAAACAAACAAACAAAAGACAGTGAAACACCAAAGAAAGTTCTTCTCACCTAAAGCCAAGGATGATTTGACTATTGCAACAAGTTGGCCAAGAACCAGAATTTAGGGGAAACTGCCAGTAAATGTATAGGTGGCTCAGTTTATTGTGGTTCAATATGAGCCAGTTGAACTGGAAGTCAGAGGTTTCCTGTTTTGTTTCAAGGGAGTGTTACATTCTCTTTCCTTCATCTGCTACTATTAAATTTTCCCAGTATTCATTTCTATTATAAAATGTTTATGGAAGTGGCTACACTAGGAGTAACAATGCTAGTAATTATGACAGAGATCTCTGTTTCTTCATCTCCACAGTATTATGAGTTATTACAATGGCCTGAACTTCTATTTTGTCAGTTATAGAAAACAAGTTAAAGAGAAGGGAAGGAACATTAACTTTTTTTTTCTGAAGGACTAAACATAAGTGCTTATTCCTGTTGGGCTTCTTTTACTAACTTTGTTCCCTTGTAAAAGCCAATCATTGGCAAATATAATTTTCTCTAGAGCTACTAGGCAGTTTAAATCAAAGCATTTCTTCTCCTGGTTGAAGTCTTTGATGCTGGAACATTAACAGGAGAGACAGATTATGTCCCTTGTTAGGGACAGAATTTAGGCATTTCCTGAGGTCTCCTACCTCCATATTTGCTGTAGACATTCTCAAATACACAGAAAATTCTAACAATAAAACAATGAATAGTTGTATACCCTCAATCTAATTCACCAGTTGTTGACATTTTGCTACATTTATGTTATACGTATATGCATGGTGCCTGCATATTTGCATTTGGATTTTTTTTAATTGTCCTGAACCATTTGCAAGTAACTCATAGCCATCATCATCCTTTATTTTCTGATACTTAAGAACATTTCTGCTAAGAATGAGGGATGTTATCCTTTGTGTAACTTACATAACCACAGAACATAGTTACAACTCAGCGAAGTAATAATACTTCCAGAATATCAAATATCCCCGATTGTTCATAGGATGTGGCAGGTTTGAGGTAAAAGAGGCACAAAATACAACTTACCATTTTAAGCATGTACAAGTGTAGAGTTCAGAGAGACTAGGTATACTCATTGTGCATTACCATCCTCCATCTCCGAATTTCTTTTATTTACCCCAGTGAAACTCTATATTCAGTGAATATCTCTTCACCTCCTTGTTTTGCCAGCCTCTGGCAATCACCATTCTATTTTTGGCCTCCATAAATTTGACAACTCTAGGGACCTTACACGGTTGAAACTATATAATTTCTGTCCTTTTCTCATTGACTTAATTTCACATAGTGTACTATCTCCCAAGCTCATCCATGTTGTAATATGTGTCAGAATGCCTTCCCTTTTTGAAGATTTATTTATTTTTATTGGAAAGGCATACTTGGAAGAAGACATAGGAAAAGCTTCTCTACCTGCTAGTTCAGTCCCCCAAGTGGCCGCAACGGACGGAGCTAAACCGATCCAAAGCCAGGAGCCTCTTCCGGGCCTCTCACACAGGTGCAAGGTCCCAAGGCTTTGGGCCATCCTCTACTGCTTTCCCAGACCACAAGCAAAGAGCTGGGTGGGAAGTGGAGCAGCTGGGACACGAACTAGTGCTCATATGACATTCTAGAAAATGAAAACTTCTATAAAGTGATAGTGTAGGTCAGCAATTCTATGAGGCTACAAATAGAGGGAAAAGTGGATTGCAGACATGTATAGGGAAACTTGGAATGGTGGAAATGTCCTGATTGTGGTGTTTTCCCAGGATAGGCATCTAACCAAAACTCACCAAGATGTACAAATTGACGAAGTGATAGGGAGTTAAAGAAAACAAGTTGGAAGTTAAGAATCAAGAGAACCCCTCTCATCCCCAGGAAAGTTCATTGAGAAACCCTTTCCTTGGCTGGGAGGCTGCTTGGCTGCTGGAAACAGATCAGATGGAGTACCTAACAGCAATTGTCAGAAGAACTATCTTCGTGCTCAGAGGGACCACGTAGAGGGTGAGCCGTAGGAGATACTCTGAGCCCTGCACATGTCCTTGTTGTCTGGAGGGCTTTCCCCTTCCACTCTCATCTGTCATTTCTTATGAGATTCTTCACCAAGAGTTATTTCCTAATTTATCCCTGGTCATCCTGCATGCGCTACATGATCTCCACCAAATCCTCCATATTTTTTTTCATAGCTAGCTGTTGCCCAAGGCTACAAGCATGCTTCAAAAAGTTCATGGAAGATGGACCTAAAACAATGCTTATTTTGGTGTGCAAAATCATTTTCAAATCCATGCATACAAGGGATCTTCAAAAAATTCATGAAAATGATTTCTTTGCAGAAATGATGTATGATTTCAAAATCCTCACAAACTGCATTTTGGGGTTATATAAATTAATGACCAAGCATTAGCAAAAGAGGACCACCATTTACTGCTGATGCAGCCACTATGACGATGACTGGATGCCCTAGACCTGGGAAGCACTCCTGGGGATCTTCTTAGGGAAGTGTGGCCAAGGAGCTTCACTGCCAATCTGTTTGGAGTGACTGTCTCTCTCTAAGGAATGTACAGGTAGACCTAATGCATATGCATATGTACAACAGGATAGTGAACTAAGTTTCCACTTAAAAACCTGGGTTGATTTCAAAAACAGAGTTGAGGAGACGAAGCAAAAACAGAACGTGATGCATGACACAATTTGACTTATGCATTAACACCCACATAAAGCAGCCTTTTATATTTTGTAAGGGTACCTTTTTGTGTAAACAAACATCTGCTGAATAGATGGGAAGGATTACATTAAATGCATTAGAGTAGAAAGGTATTGGACATCCTCATAGGATACTCTGGGGAGGAGGGCAGTGATATTAGAAACAGCAGGTGAAGATGAAAAACAACATATTTTAAAATATTTTTAAAAAATAGATCTTACCATGGGTAGCTGATAATTTCATATGAACTAAAAATTGTGGCTGGTCCGGTGGTATAACAAGCTTATCCTTTGCCTGTGGCACCAGCATCCCATATGGGTGCCAGTTCTAGCCCCAGCTGCTTCACTTCCAATTCAGCTCCCTGATTATTGCCTGGGAAAATAGCAGAAAATGGCCTAAGGTTTCAGGCTCCTGCACCCACGTGGGAAACCTGGCTCCCAGCTTTGGACCTGCTCCTCTCAGGCTGTCACAGACATCTGGGAAATGATTCCGAATATGGGGGAACTCTCTCCTTCCCTCTCTTTCTTTCTCTCTTTATAACTGTGACTTTCAAATTCTAAAAAATATACATTTTTTAAAAATTTTAAAAATTAGCTAAGAATTATCTCAAATATCTACACATGAATTTCAAAAAATTAGAAAAAAGGAAAAATATGAAATGGTTATGTTTTTTCTGTTTTTCATATTTGAATGAATTCACTGCTTCCTGGTACATTCATTTCCTATTGCTGCTGTATGGAATCAGTACAAACTTACTGCTTTAAAACAGTGTAAGTTCATTGTCGAGTAGTTCTGTAGCTAAGAGTCAAAATGTTGGCAGAGTTGGGCTCTCCTCTGAAGACCTTTGCAGAGAAGCTGTTTGCTGGTCGTTTCCTCATCTCAGGGCTCTCCTACATCTGCAAAGTTAACAAGTATGTGTCTAGCCCTCGTGCATCTCCTTCTGTCAGTCTGACCTTCTCTCTGCTTGTCTCTTCTTCCTTTCAGGACCTTGACGATTACATTGGGCCACCTGTGTAATTTCTTGATTTTGAAATCAGCTGATTACAGATCTTAACTCCATCTGCAACCTTAAATCCCTGTGGCCATGTAAATTTACATATAAATTCACAGGTTCTACAGATGAGGATCCAGCTATATTTGGGTCAGTTATTCCCCCACCACACATGGAAAATAGTGAAAAAAATAACATATTCTATTTTATTGTGAGTCAGGTATTCAGCCAAGCAATAATGATGAATATTGAGTGCTCCTATGTGCCAAATCTCTGTTACAAGGGCTGAAAACCCAGTAGGATCAGGAATTGGGAGGTTGGGATATTCCCTTACCCATCTCTACTAACCAAAATTCTCATTCCAGCTTATTTTAGCTAAGGGATAAATGAGAAGTAATATGATTAAGCTATTCTTATTACAATGTCATTGGCTAGCCCAAGGTAACCCTCTGTAAGAGACATTCTTTCCAAAAGAACTGCCCTTACCCAGTACTTCTTAGAACTCAGCAGGCATACAGACAACCTGGGATACTAGCATAAACAGTTTTGATTCAGCATACATGGGGAAGGACCCAAGACATCACTTCTCTGATGAACGTGCAAATGAGGCTGATACAGCCTGTTTAGGAGTATACTTGAGGGAATAAGACCTAAATTCAAATGAAACTGGTCCTAAAAAATTGTCAGTATGACCCTGCCACCAACCAACCCTTCTGATTTTTCCTTTCTAAGACACCGTTACTGTGACAAAACACCAATGTAAGAAAGGACACTCTGGTAATGGCCTTCATGCCCCATTCCTACCCTCCCAGGAAATTCTGATTAAGATTCATATTGATCAGGCCAGGCACTATAGCTTAAGTGGTTGTATCATCACATCACATGTGCTGGGATCCCATATGGATGTCTGTTTGTCTACTGGCAGTTCTACTTCTCATCCTGTGCCAGCATAGGGGGACCTGGAAGAAGCTCCTGGCTCCTGGATTTGAATCAACTAAGCTCCAGCAATTGCAGCCACTTCCAGTAAAAATATAGAATCTTATAAAACAAAGAATATCCTCAAATGGTTGTTTATTTTGTTGTTGCTGAGCTTCTGAAGTGCTTTGTAAATCCTGTATATTAATTCCTTATTCATTGTGTAATATGCAAAGATATTTCCCATTCTGTTGGTTGCTTCTTCACTTTGTTGGTCATCTCCTTTGCTGTACAGAAGCTTCTTAGTTTAATGTAGTCCCATTTGTTTATTTTCGCTTTGACTGCCTGTGCTTTTGGTGATTTATTTTAGGAAGTCTTTCCCAATTCCTATATCCTGGGGAGTGCTTCCTATGTTTTCCTCTAATAGTTAGGTGGCATCTGAGTGCAGATTTAGGTCCTTGATCCATTCGGAGCTTATTTTCGCATGAAGTAACAGGTGGGGGGGTCTTGTTTCTTAACTCTGCAGACTGCTATCCAATTGTCCCAACAGCATTTGTTGAGGAGATCAGACTTTTCCCCTGGATTATTTTCAGGTATATTGTCAAAGACTAATTGGTTATACATGTGTGGGTTCCATTCTGGGATTTCTATTCTGTTCCATTGATCTTCTTCTCTGTTTCTGTACCAGTACCAGACTGTTTGATGCCCACTGTGGTACAACTACTACATGAAATACTACTCAGCCATTAAAAAGAAAGAAATTCTATCATTTACAACCAAATTGTCCCAACTAGAGACCATTATGCTCAGTGAAACAAATCACTCCCAAAAGGACAAACATCATATGTTCTTTCTGATATAAGGCAACCTTCATGCAAAATACGAGATCAATAACCATTTCAATACCGTTTTTATTACCTCTCAGGGGGGTTGATATTTTTGCTTTTATTTTCATTCATTCAAAAAAAGTTTTTGTTTTACTTATGAATTTCATCACAGATTCATAGGTCATACAATAGCATCGTTTGCTTCAGAAAGTTCTTCAAATTTCTTTTTCATTTCTTCAGTGACACATTGGTCATTTTGAAGCATGTTATTCAATTTCATGACATTGTAAATTTTTTAACTTTACTTCTGTTGTTGATTTTGTTTTATCGTTTTTCACTTAAGGGAATGTGTAGTAACCATGTAGTAGAGACTATCATACATAGATATGAAGGTACAGTGCAGTGTGTATATCTACTTGCAAATCAAAGATGGACTCCCAATAAAACTGTTGAATGTATCTTGACAATAGGGTGCTGGACTTTTTGCCATTGTTTCTGCCTACAATGTCAGGATACACTTAAATCGCAGAATGATTGATTGAAGACGAATTGTGAAGGACTATACTATTGTAATGACATGGGGGAAAATAGTGGGGGGGGGGGGCGGCAGGGATTTGAGGAGGGGGAAGAGAAATCCCAGAGCCTATGGAACTGTATCATGGAATAATAAAATGAACAAACCAAATTTTAAAAAAAGAATAAAGAAAAATCATTTTAAAAGAAAAGATTCACATTAGCCCCTGGTAGGAGTGTATCGTTTATAATCCTTGACATAACATTGAGTCTCCTGACTCTTAGGTCAGGACTTGCAACATCAAAGATTGATACTCCCAGGCAGTGACAGAGGCTCAGTACAGGGATTCATACCTACTGTCAGAAATGTGTATGATTTAGCATCACTAGGAATATCTTTAGATGGATCACCTGAGGTATCTGAGGATTCCCCTACTAAACAAAGTGATAGAGACTGATAAGCGTCAACATTCTCTAAAGGGGTGGGGTTTTAAACACAAAGTGAGAGGCCTTAGAACGTCCACAGGTCATCTGCAGAAACCTTATTGGGGCCTCAAGGGAACACGAAGTCGCCTAAGAAATTACCTTTGTAAAGGTCAAGGACCAATGGAACACGTGTGATTGTATCAAAGTGAAATTATGTACTCTGTAAGGTATAAGAAAGCAAACGCCAATATACATCATATGAATAATGAGTTTGGGCATACCACTTGATGTTGCACTTAAATTTTTTTTCATTTTAAAAAATGTTTAAATATTTTTATTGACATATCATTATGCATGTTTGTGGATGATATTCTGATTCAGGTATACATTGTATGGTTAAATTAAGATGATTACCATACCATAGTTTAATTACAATTAAACTTTAATTGTTTGTTTTATGATTAGGTGCCTTGAAATCCTCTTTTATAACTATTTTCCAATCTACAATGCACTACTATTACCAAACGTCATCCTAATACACAATGCATCATTAGAATTTATTCCTTCCACATAGCTAGCATTATACCCATTGTTCTCTCTACTCTCTTCAGCTTCTGGTAACCATCATTTTACTTTCAACTTCTATGAGATCAACTTTCTAGTTTCCACATATGACTAAGATCATGTGGTACTTTGTCTTTCTGTGTCTGGCTTATTTCACTTAGCAGGATGTCTTCCAGGTCCATCTATATTATTGCACATGACAGGATTTAATCTTTGGGGTGATAAAAATAGTATTCTACTATGTGAAAACACCACATTTTCTTTATCTGTTCATCTATTGGTGGGCATTTAGGTTGATTCCATATGAATTTTGGAATTGACCTCAAAAATCCTCGAATAGTCACATCAGTCTCTAGCAAACAGAGCAAAACTGGAAGAATAACAATGGTTTCAAAATATACTACAAAGCTATAATCAAAACAGCATGCTAGTAGCATAACAAAGAAGGTTAGACTAATACCCCAGAATAGAGAGCCCAGAAATAAACCGATGTGCTCACAGCCAGCTGGTCTTCGAGAATGTGCCAAGAACACACAATAGGGAGAGAACAATCTTTCCAACAATGGCACTAGAAAAAAATGGATATCCATACATATACAAGATAACAAACCTAGACCCCTATCTCTCATCACACTCACAAATTAATTCAAAATAAAGAAACTAAGAAACTACTAGAAGAAAACACAGGGGAAACGCTACTGAACATTGATCTGGACAAGGAATTTTTAGACAAAAATCTCCAAAGCAGAGATTTGGTGTGAATCTCAACATGGATGAACTTGGATGTACACTAAGGATGTACACTCAAATCCTGTCTTGAGCTCAGCAAGGCTGGTAAAGTGGAACCATATCTAAGGTCCCCTATCTTTATTGTAAATGAATTTCATCTCCTTGATACTGTTATGACAGCATCTTCCAAAAAGTTTCCTTGAGAAACCTACATTTCTCATGATCTCTACACAACCTTACCTTTTTAGCATGCGTTGATATCTGCTAAGAATGTGCTTGTGTGGTCCAACACAGCTGGAGCTCCCCCACTCAAGCATGGCAGATCTAAACCTGGCACTCTTACACTTCAGAGATGATGGAGGCTTTGACCTGTACCTTATACTACAATGCATACTCTGGCTGGACCAGGACTTCAAGTTCTCAATTCATCCAGTGTCTAAGCTGGATGACCTCTATGAGAGCTGTTCCCTGTTACAGAATTAGATCAGAGATTACTATTTCCCCACCCCTTTCCCAACCCTATGTGTTCATCCAAGTATAAAGTGTAGAATTTTATACCAGGCAGCTGCTTTTTAGTACTTATTCATCACTGTATAAACACTGAAGTCAAGGTAAGGGATATATAGATAAAGATAAAAGAGGCAGTGGGGGCTGGCACAATAGCTCAACAGGATGGTCCTCCACCTATAAGTATCATCATCCCATCTGGACACCAGTTCATGTCTTGACTGCTCTACTTCCCATCCAACTGCCTTATTATGGCCTAGGAAAGCAGCAGAATATGGCACAAGGTCATGAGCCCTGCATCCAAGTGGAAGATCCACAAGAAGCTTCTGGTTTCTGGCTTCAGACGGGCTCTGCTCCAGCCATAGCAGCCAGTTGAGGAGTGAACCAATGGATGAAGGATTTTTGCTTCTCTATCTCTTCTTCTCTCTGTAAATCTGCCTTTCCAATAAATAATAAGTCTCTTTTTTTTTTTTAAAGAAAAAGAGGCAGTTGGTAGCAGAGTGTATATTCAAACCCAGGTTGCAGAGGTTGGTCAGGTCGCTTATTCAAGGTGACATGTCTATTGATCAAGATGACATGTCTATTCAATATCAAGCTGAGACTAGAACGCACCTTCTACTGCAAGACCTTTTCCACCACAGCCTCCTTCAAGCAGTACTGAAACACGTGAAAAAGAAAGAACACTTACTTTAAAAAGTAAGAAAACATTTACTTTTTTATTTGAAAAACTGATAGAGAGAGAGGGCGAGAGAGCTTTCTCAGCTCTGGTTATCACTAAATGGCTGTAATAGCCAGAGCTGGGTTAATCCAAAGCCATGAGCCAGGAGCTTCCTCTAGGTCTTTCACAAAGGGTACAGGGGTCCAAGGCCTTGGGCCATCCTCTGAAACTTTCTCAGGCCATTTGCAGGGAGCTGGATCAGAAGTGAAGCAGAAGAGACCCCAACTGATATTAGATGTTACTCCAGCACTACTGGCAGAGAAATAACTTGCTTTGCACCCTTACTGGCGCCCCAGAATGTTCTCACATTTGATGGAAGAACACTCCGTTGTGAATTCAGCAGTACTTCTGAAGATACCTCAAGGGCTGAGGGTAAAGAATGCTTATTGGAAAAGGTAAATGGAGTGTAATCAGTCCCATTTTCTGTAACTATCACAAAACACTGAGGCTGGGCACTTTATTAAACAGATATTTGAGGTGAGTGCAATCAAGTGGATGAATGATCACTCGGGCAACATGTTTCTCATATCAAGTCCCAGTTCTGCTCCTGCCTCCAGCTTCTTGCTAACACAGGAAGTTGGTGGGGATGGCTCAACAAGTTGGATTCCAGCCGCACCAAGTGGGATACAGTCACTGCCCTTGCAGGCATTGGAGAGTGAACTAGCAAAGGCGATTGCCTTCTCTGTGTGCGTCCCTCTCTCTGTCACTGTGTGTCTGTGTGTGTGCTCTATGTTTCTGCCTTTCAGATGCATTGGATGAGTAAGATTTTTTTTTAACCAGGTTCATGTATCCCACTGTTGTGGAGGTTAAAGAGCATGGTATTAACAACTTATGGCTTAGGTGAGGGTCTCATGGCAGATGGCATGGCAACACGTGTCTGTGAGAGGGAGCATTCACATGGTAAAACAGGAAGCAAGGAGAGAATCAAGATGGCAGAATAGGGTAAAGACATGTTTAAACAGATGGAAAAACATTTAATCAGGATGAAGCAGAGAGGATATATTTCAGGAAATAGGAAAGGACAGAACAACAGCAGAGGGATACCTTGAGACTGTCAGACACAGGAAAGCAGCGGACACAACGGTGTGGTGTTGCAGTCACTGATACTCCAGCGGCATTCAGCTAACAGCAATCTGAACTCCACCAGCAGCTGGAACTCCACCAGCAACCAGGTGGGAAGGGACTTTCACTGGGAGCTTGGAAGGTGAACCCAGACAAAGAACTGTCCGTTCTGCTGGTCCGTTTGATTTGACCAAGAGCAGAGACAGAGCAGCAGATCCCAGACGGACAGTGCGAGAACAAGGTGGGTTTCATAGCCAAGTCAGTCCCCTAGAGCTGAATTGGGCACCATTTTGTTTAAGGAGGCAAAGGCAAGGGAAAGGATTGAGCATACGCTGAGCTGGGAGTGAACTCATTTCTGACTCAGTGAACTGCAGCAACATGGCATTCTACGGATTCCACCCAAGACAGTTCTGGGTAGCCCTCGGATCTGACGTCCAGCATATCAAGAACTGTAGTAGTGGCACATCAGGTGTCATTTTGTGCACTGTGGCAATCGCTTTAGGACTGCAGGGGACAACAGTGAACTGCGCATGTGCTGAGCTCACGAGGACTCGCTGAATTCCATGGATTGCACTGGTCCCGCAGGAAAATAATACCGACTGTGGCATCGTACCGGTCTAAATAGGTCCATGTGGCATCCAGACCTAGCGTGCAACAGGTTCCAACAAGATCAGCGCCACCAACAACCTAACTATATAGGACACCTAGTGTCTCTCTAATCCTGGGACCTACTCCACCCAGAAGTGTGAGAAAGGTTGCAGAGACAACGGTGCAGCCTCAGCACGGTATCACAGGACATGGAGAATGGTGAGCCAAGAGCTGGGGCTGTGAAGACTACGGTGGAAATCTGACGTAAGAACCCAGACCTGGAACTCTCTGGAGGTTGTGGCACAAGTGGCTGCAAGCAAAAAGTTGTGTACCAACCGCAATAAGTAAAATCGCACTATAGACCTGTGGGTGACAGAGCTTAGAAACCTACCCCAAGGAGAAGACTCTGCTAACCAGAAGTACAATGATCAAGAGCAAAAGAAGAGACAAAGGAACAATGAATATTAATGAAAACTCCTCTGCAAAGGAGCGAAACCCTATGCCAATCTCAGAGTTAACTGAGGAAGACATCGAGAAAATGGGGCACACAGAATCCATAAGACTCATTTTAAAGATTCTGATCGAAAATGAGAAGCTCATGCAAGAGTTCAAAGAATTTAAGGAAGCAATAAAGCAAATCAAGGCTGATATATCAGAAATTAAGAACACAGTAGAGCAAATTAAGAGTACAGTGGAGAGCCTCCAAAATAGAATGAAGCAAGCAGAAGAAAGAATCTCAGCATTGGAAGATAGTTCCTGTCATCAGGGGGAAGCAAACAAAAAGCTGGAAGTAGAGCTGGATCAGGCCAAAAAAAGTATTCAAGAATTGAAAGACACTATTAAGAGGCCAAATCTAAGAGTTATGGGAGTCCCAGAAGGTGCAGAAAGAGAAGCTGAGTTTGCAAATGTATTTAATGAAATAATAAAGGAAAATTTCCCTAATCTAGAGGAAGAATTGGGAAACAAGTTCCAGGAGGGGCACAGAACTCCCAACAGGCTTGATCAAAAGAGATCTTCACCACAACATATGATCATCAAGCTCTCTTCAATTGAACATAAGGAAAAGATCCTTAAATGTGCACGTGAAAAAAATCAATTGACATATAAAGGAATGCCAGTTAAGCTCACAGGAGATCTCTCACAGGAAACTCTACAGGCAAGAAGAGAATGGAGTGACATATTCCAGATTCTAAAAGAAAAAATTCTCGGCCTAGGATAACATATCCAGCAAAGCTTTCTTTTGTCTTTGAAAATGAAATAAAATTCTTCCACAGTCAAGAAAAGTTAAAAGAATTTGCTTCTTCCAAACCTGCCTTACAAGTGATACTTTAAGATGTTCTCTTGGCAGAGAAGAGGAATAGCACCTACCAAAACCAAAGGCAGATGACAATGACAACAGAAGTCTAAACCAATGAACAACCAATTGCTAAAATGACAGGACCAACGTAACACCCATGTATATTAAACTCTGAATGTAAATGGCTTAAGCTCAATCAAACATCATAGATTAGTAGACTGGATTAAAAAACAAAACCCATCTGTTTATTGTCTGGAGGAGACACACTTCACCAACAAAAATCAGCAGAAACTATATTGCATGGGTTTTGTTGTTTTCTGTTGGTTTCATCTCTTCAAAACACTTCCTTTGGATTAAATCATTCAATGACTCATAGATCATGCAGTGGCATCATTTTCTTCAAGAAAGTTCTTGATTTTCATTTCTTCAGCTATATGTTAGTCATTTAATAGCATGTTATTTAACTTCTTAGTGTTGTTAATTTCTTTTTTCTCCCTGATGACGATTTTGTTTTTTGGCTCTTCATTTAAGGGGATGTATAGTAGCTGTGTAATAGAGACTAACATATCTAGTAAATTCATGTCATTATTTTCATGGCATTGTAAATTTCTACTTTTCTTTCTATTGTTGGGTTTGTATCATGACTTTTAATTTAAGGGGTTGTACAGTAGCTGTGAAATGGAGACTAACATCCGGATGTGAGGATGTAGTGTGGTATGCATTTCTGCTTCCAGACAAAGATGGACTTACAATGAAACTGTTTACTATATCTTGACAATACGATTCTGGACTCTCTGCCATTGTCCATGCCCGCAATGATGGACATATGACTGAGTATGAAGAACTATATGTTAGTAATGATAAAGAGGAACTAGGTTAATAATAATAAAATGTATAAAAAAACAGGAAGCAAGACTGGAGCAATCTTGCTGCTTTTATAATAGTCCACACCTGTGGGGAGGACTGAGATCCCACAGAACTCCATGAACTTCTTTCCAGAGTGAGGTTTCCAATGGACTTTCTGATGTCTCTATGTCAGCTCTGCAATGTTATCACTATCGAACACATGAACCCTTGAGGGACAAACAATATCCCAGCCACAGTATGGGACTACCTTGGAATGTCTGGTACAGGCATGGGTCTTTTCTCTTCAAGTCCTAACCAGCCTTCCCACCTAATTCCATTTTTATGGCTTAAGCTTTTTAATTCATTTCCTGCCCAGTCTATCTGGCCATATGTTATTACTATCTGCTATTTTAAGTTTCTCTCCAGCTGGGTGAATCTTCATTCTTCACTCTTTGTACTAGTACTGTTTCTGTTTTGTTCTGCTTGTTTGTTTTTATTTCCTTTTATCTGTTCACGGGGCAACTTACCCTACTACCTTTCTGTTGACATCACTTTTCCTTCTTTCCATCTCTACACTTTCCACCACTTTCAGACTTTCCATTTCTTCCCCTCTCTTCCACTTCTCTGTGAGTGATGGCTCCTGAGCATCTTGCTTCCACCAAACCTGGCTGGGCTTTTTCTTCCTTTGCTGACGTTAGAGGTGGAGGGGGGGAGCCATGAAAGCCCCAAATGCCATATTCCATCTTATTTCCTATTTCTAACACATATCCTATTTATAATTCTGCCTCCTTCAATAGCAGATTGACACAGCACTCTGCTTGGTTCCCAGAATAAATTCAAGAATGCAAGGCAAGTCCAGGCTCCCAGGACTTTTGTGCTGTCAGGCATTCGTCAGGATTTCTGCGGACACCTGTGCTGCTCTGAGCCATCTCCACTGTCCCGGAAACTCCTTTCATACAGGATTTTCTACCTGGCACATTTCCTTTCTTGATCATTTCTGGACTAAGTTTATATTAAAGGTTGTTTTTATTTCTCAAGCATACAGTGTGCCATTAAAGATACTTTGGAAATACTTGATGAGTTAGCGAATGAATGCTGGAATGTAAAATGATAAGTCATAAACCAGGTTTGTGGGAAGCCAGTCTGGAATTATAGTTAATTCATAAAGTGAACAATACAAGTAAAACTTTACATTTTAAACTTAGAAATTAATTTCATGTCATATCCAATATCTTTGACGTCCTCATCACCAAATCATAAAATTTGCATGAAGGGATAATACAGTCAGTATCTTTCACTTTATCACTGTACTTTGTAATTTTTGTCTTTATATAGCCTCTGAAATGGATGTTATCCACATTTTGTGGGTTAAAAAAACTGAGAGGTGAACAGCTTATCATAGTTGATGTAAGTGGTGAGTTAAAAAGTAGATCTGATACAAGTCTGCCTGACTTGAAAGTTCACTTTAAATACTAAAAAGGACTTAAGGTAAAACAGACTGTTGATTCCTGGTCCCATCTGTGAGTCCCTCAACAATTTCTTTTCGGTTGGATGCTAGTATGAGTTTAAACGCTTGTTGAATTAAATGATTAAACGCATTATTTAGATTCTGATATTGTTCTAATATGCAAGCTTTGTCATAGACACTTGAGAGGAAACCCAAAATTAAGCTTTGGGAGGTTGTCAGAGGAGGTTGCACAAGCCAGTGTTCTATTTACAACAAAGACGTGGGATAGTATCTTAGCAAGCAAGATTTAAGTAACAAGGAAAGGAACCATGGTAAGAGATTGGGCCAAGACACTGAGGGAGACTAGAGGTTTATAGATGATTAAGCCAGAGACGAGTGGCTGCAGCTCCTGTGAGCTTATGACAAGAAAAAGAAGAGGCCATATGCAGAAGCCGCCCAGTTAGCATCCTCTCTATGGTAATGTGGGGTTTTTAGTTTCTCTGATTGCTCTCTGATGCGTAGCTCTAATTGTATCTTTGCTTTTGTGTAGAGAATAGAATCGTGTTCCCAAGAGCATTTCTGGGAACACTCCCTGCCAGCCTGACATACAAATAGGATCCAACAGAAGCGCCTGCTTCACAGGTGAACACAGCAAGAAGAGATGAGAGAGCACTACAGCCACCAAAGGTCCTGAGCTGAGTGCAGATCTCATGGCCCTCTGGCTTTCTTGTGAGCATTGTGAACAAGAGCAATGTTACTCAGAGCTTGATGAGGCAACTGTCTTCAGGGGAGGGTTATGTGGGATTGCAAAACTTTTACCCTCTGAACAAGCTGTTCCACCCACAGGAGATTCCATGCTATGGCTCAACTCATATCACAGTTAACAGATTCATCCATTGCTGTCCTCAAATTACATGCATGTTTTTACACAACTGAGGTTACACTGTAACTAAATTTTTGAAATCCGCCCCTTTCAGTCAGCATTGTAACTTACAGACATTGGAGAGAAAGGTGTTCTAGTAAAACAAAACAAATAAACAACCTTATACAGCCAAAGGAGATATTAAGTATAAATGAAAGCAACAGCAACATCAGGTGTTGCCGAGGTGGTTTCTGGGAGCTTGAATGTACCCTACCCCATGGTGTCACCCACACATTTATCCAACTTCATGGCAGCACTTGGATCTGGGAAATAAAATTAAGGGAGTTAGTCTTCTTTTAGGAAAAACTCTCCCAACTTCTTGTGTTTTGTAAGTTTCATAATAGGCCAGTATCACTTTATAAAAAGAAAAAAAGAAGGATTTCAAGTATGTTTTCTCTTTCTGTTGCCACAAAAGCAGCAAAGCATTAGCAGCTGGATCAGCTACAGAAGAGCAAGTCACCCAGGTTCATGTCATCATGCATTAGGCTCCCCATCTGGGAAATGGGCCCATCATCCTGGAACCTCCAAGAACAAAGATATGAATACCATCTGCGCTGTACAGAGAATGTGACATCACCCAAGAACAGGGTGAAGAGGTGAGTCGCACATATCCGGGAAGCGACCGAGCTCTAGATCTGTGGCTGCACAGCCCTCTTAGCTCCTCCAGCTTCTTAGAGGAAGTCTATTCATTCACCTTATTTTTCAGCATAATCTCTCCCAACTCAGGCATCATTAACCTCAAAGGCGTCTTTATTTGGAAAAAAGAATTAAGCTACTTGTCCCCCTTGTGGGTGGCAGGATCCAAGCACTTCAGCCATCTTCCACTGCTTTACCTGAGCACATCAGCAGGGAGATGGGTTAGAAGTGAAGCAGACAGACTCTAAGCAGCACTCATATAACCCACTGCACCTGAATGCCAGCCCCAAGCTACCACTTAACCATCAGACACAGGAGACATCAGAATCTAGGAAATAAAATACTTCCAGAAGTGTACAAAAGTGATTTAATGTATAATATTAATGTCTTTGTCATACACTCAGAAAACATGTTTTTACATTTTTAATAGAACAGCAGCCTGTAAAGAAAATAAAGTGCCTCAAACCCATGAAAATCAAGATATGGCAGAGGTCACTTAGCCTACATCCACTTCATATTTTCTGGGCCCTTCTGTGAAGTCATCAAGGTAAACTGTGAACTGAAATGCCCATGGTTCCCCTCTGCTCACCTTCTACATCATCCTGGAAGAGAGGAACGAAAATTTGGTTCTACATTGCTAGCCCAGCCATAACTGGAGCCATGAGGTTAAGCAAAGACCCCACACAGGACTTTGGCAGATGGAAGCCTGATTAATAGACAGCAGAAGAACATTTTAAATTATGCACATAAATAACCATCCCAGCACTGAAAGGACAAGAAACAAACTCAAGGAAATGACTTGGTATTTCCTCTTTTTAGTGGGAATGGTTCCCCCTCACTTCTTGGGATAAAGCTTCTGCAAAATGCGAACATCTCCTTTCATAACTGGTCCTTTTAAGTTAGAGTTATGAATAAATAAAGACAATATGCAAACCATTTGCTTACCTCCCTGTGTTTCCTCGGGATTCCCAAAGGAGGCACTCACACCCATTTTCATATCATTAAATATTAAAATAAAAATCCATGGAAGCTAATCAAGGGACCAAAAAGGTATTTTTAAGCATATATTTGGGCACAGTATAACCCAAAGTCTTTAAGCTTGGGGCACAAGAATGTTTACTGCAATAGGATAACTCAGCACAGAGCTTTGAAGGAAGAGAATATTGGTTTCCAGGGAGCAAGTCCACACAAAAACCTCCAATTTCAGTTAGAGTTCCTCATTCAGCAGCCATAAACCCACAGAATGTCATCAAGAATTGGGATGTAAACAAAACGCAGAGTACAAGCCACCAAACTCAAAGCCCATGCCTTGGGTGGTTTTGAAACTTTATGGGAAATGTTCCTGAGTTCAAATAATGGTGACACAGGAAAAAAATCTCTAAGTTCTTTTTGCCTAAGAAATCAGGTGATTCTTCTATCCATTTTATCACAGGCGTCCTGGGTCGCTACACCAGGAGAGTATAAATGATGAACCAAGCAGCCCCAGCTCACAAGAGTTTACCAAAAGGTTAGAAAACCTGGGAAACAGAAGGGAGTTCCACAACATCCATGGAAAAGGTTCTTATGAACAGCTGACACATGGACTTCAAGATTTTTTGTACCAAAATAACCATATCTTTTCATTCCATTTGTCCATGAGTGTCTCAAGTACTCTGTGCTAGGTGTTAACAGATCCCAGCCATCCTGGGGCATATGTGCTGCATGGCGGGTGTGTTCCCGACAGCAAGTTCCACATGGGAGCCAAGAGAGTGCTCAAGGGACTGAGTGTCCTTGAGGATCCAGCTGGAAGTACATGGCACACCATGAGTGTAACTAAGGAACTAGTTCCCGAGGTGTGGGCAGAGTTAAATAACCTAATTACAGGAATGATCCCACAACTAACGATACTGGGAAGCTGTTAGGATCCTTGTATCTGAAAGAGCAGGGGAGGGGGTCATGTCACTGGAGTCCCATGAGAACTGGTGTCATGGAAGAGAGGATGCTGGACAGGAACCATACAGGCAAGGCAGGAAGCTCAGAGTGAGCGCTGGAGTGAATATACAATCTCTTGCTTACACCTTCCAGATACTGTGGAGCAAGGGAGCCCATGAGGCACAATTCCAAAGCGTAGACAAAGGCAGGGGAGATGAGCAAGTGGACCTGAGGGGGCACATGGAGACTAATTCATCACACAGGCTGGAGATCTCACTCTGGGGCTTAAGAAATGGGGGGACTAATTATCATAAAAAAAGAAACAGGAGATCATGCTCAGCAAGGCAGAGATGTGCATATAGGAAGTGAGGAGTAATTCTTTTTTTCAGCAAGGAAGTGATATAAGCATTTCCAAGAAGAGCAAGCCTGTGTTTTTTCAGGATGCTTGGAGGAGTGGACACAGCTCAAAATTTCCCCCATTGTGGCATAGATGATATCTTTGTTGGGGTACACTGTCCTGTGCTTTGTAGAAGGATCAGCACCATCCCTGGCTTCTACCCACTCTGTGCTACTAGCAACCTGCTTCCAGTTGCAATCAGTGAAAAAGTCATCAGAAATTGTCAGAAGTTCCCTGTGAAAACTAAGGAAGTCATGATCAGAAAACAGCTGAGCGCTCCAACTTTGTGGCACAATGGGATAAGCTGTCACCTGAGACTCTGGCATCCCATATGAGGACCAATTCAAGTCCTAGATGCTCCACTTCCAGTCTATCTTCCTGCTCACACACCTAGAAAGGCAGCAGAGGATGACTCAAGTGCTTGGTCCCTGTATACACATGGGAAACCTGGAAGCAGCTCCTGGCTTCTGACTCCTGACTCCTGGCTTTAGATCAGCTCAGCTCCAGCTATTGTGCACATTTGAGGAGTTTACTTAGGGATGGAAGATTTCTTTTTCTCTCTTTCTCTCCCTCTTTTTCTGTAACTGTGTTCTGAATAAATGAATAGATTTAAAAAGGAAAACAGCTGATAGACAATACAGACTTGATATGCTAAGGGGTTTAAACAGTGTGGAGCAGACAGACTGGCAAGGAAAGCACACATGGTGCAGACCCTGTAGAAAAGGAACAGAAAAGGTGAGTGGGGAAAGACAGAAGCAGGTGGTTGAACGGGACTTTTAGGTTTGTGGCAAGATAACAGGGAGAAGGCTGTCTCTACTACAGCACTGGGGTGGCTGAGGCTGGCCTAGGGAAGGGTGATCTGTCTTTCATGAACATGTTTGGAGGGAGTCTAGGAATTTAGACCAATTGAGAAGGGCCTGAGATCACAGGTATAGATTTGAGTCATCTGTACAGATCGACAGCTGAAGAACTCCATCCAGAGAAAAATAGCAGCTCCCAGAAGGAAAGGTAGAGAAAAGCCAAAGAGTATGTTTTTTTTTTCTTTCCTTCTCTCTCTTTTTTTTTAGGGTGTGGGGGGTGGGCAGGGGAGGAAGGGAGTGTTGTGTATATTTAGAAGATGAATAATGCGGGATGGAAATAGAAGGCTCTGGAGGCAGGAAAACCACGCAGATTTCTGAGGGGTGAGAGTGGGCTGAAGTCCAGCCCCTGCCCCATATGCCCAGTCATACAGCCAAGGGGCTGCCTCAGTCCTGCCGGGCGACCCTCCCCAAGATGCACAGATATGCTATACACATACAGACTGGGCACAGCCGTGGGACTCAACAAAGCACTCCAGAAGACACAAGTGTAAAATGGGAAGAGCCTTTTACATCTCTCCACCCAATAGCTAATGTTCCTTAAAAAAAAAAAAATCACTCAGAAGTAGAGTTAGAGAAGTAGACTGGTTAAGAAGCTATGCTGCTGATGTGGAATACTTGGCTTGTTCTTCATGGGTGAGAGGCCATAGAAGGCATTGCTTCCCAGAAGGAAGAGTTGTCGTTAGAAGCAGGAGAGAGGAGGGGTTCAGAGTCCTGAGGCCACAGTGCTGCTGTTGTCTCAGTGGCAGAGGACGTGGAGACCCGTGTCATTCTCCCTTACAAAGAGGCAGAACTCGGAGACAACCCCCGAGACTCCCACTGTGGGGGTACATGCCCCTGCAAGTGTGGCTGGGAATAGGATGGGAGATGGCTCCTCTCCGTCTCATTACATGGCACAGAGGAACTTTCAGACACGGTCAAGGTTCCTGATCAATTGTCCTTGAGTAAGTCAAAGAGAGGTCATTCTGAGTGGGTCTGACCTAATCAGGTAGATTTTTGTTTTGTAAAAAGTTTTAAATTATTTGCTTTTTATTTATTTAGGGTGAGAGAGAGATTCATCAATTGATTCACACCTCCCTCCACCACCACCACCAAATACAACATGTAAGCCTAGCATCTTGGAAGCCAGGAGTCTGAAACTCAATCAGGGTTTCCCATATGGATGGCGAGAACCAAACTATTTGAACCACCACCACTGCCTCCAAGGATACTCATTAGCAGAAACCCAGAACAGGAAGTGAAACTGGGACTCAAACCTGAGCACTGGGATATGGCATTCTGCACCACACAGCTGCTCCCAGGTGAAAGTTTTTAAACAAATAAGAGGCAATGGTGGGTGCCTGTGCTCGCTGGGAAGGAAACATCAGTGAGAAGGCCATGAAATGGGGGCATAACAGGGCCTTCCAGTATCTGAAAGCAGTTCCTTACCAACAAATAGCCAATAGGGAAAGACTTCAGTTCCCAGACAGCAAAAGGTCCAACTCTGCCAACAACCAGCAGTGAGCATGGGAAAACAGCCCAAGCCTCCCATGAGGTCACAGGCCAGCCCACACTGGAGTGGAACTGGTGACATACTCAGCAGAAGACCCAGCTGGCAGTCACCCCAATTGCTGTATCACAGAAACTGAGATTGTACATGTGTTGTTTGAAGCTACTAGACGTGTGTTCATTTACTATGCAGCAAGTAAAATTAGTGCATCAAGGAAGAAACTGCACACACAGAATGAACTGGCTTTACCAGGCAACTGACAACTCTGCCCCACAGTGCAGCCACAGGTGCATGGGACCTGAGCCAGATCTGGACCCAGTCCCAGCTCCTATGGTAATCTAAGCAGACCTCAGCACTTAAAATAACACAGAACAGGGAGAGAACTTTCTTCATGAGATCAGACCTGGTGTCAAAAGATCACTATGTGCAGCAAGACTGAGACAGTAATGGCCCCGATGCCAGCTAGCATTCTTACCCTGTGTAGCATCAGACCCACAGCTGCTTGACTCCTGGGACACTGAACCAGCAAAATGAATGGATATGGAAGCATCATTTCTCAGAAGGAGCTCTTGAGAGGCCAGTGCCATGGCAAAGCAGATTAATCCTCTACCTGCACCACCAACATCCCAGCTGCTCCTCTTCTCACCCACCTTTCTTCTAATCTGCCTGGGAAGGCATCAAAAGATGCCCCACAGTAGAGACCTGGTAGAAGCTCTTGGCTCTTGGCTTTGGCCTGGTCTATACCTGGCCATGGTGGTCATTTGGAGAGTGAACCAGCTGATGAAAGATCTGTTTCTCCCTCTGCTATTCTGCCTTTCAAATAAACAGGTGTTTTTAAAAAGAAAAATTTATCACCACAGATGTCAAAGCTCCAAGACACTAGATCTCTGATCTTTCTTCTATAGAAGCAAAAAGAAAACAAACAGAAAACATAGTATGCAGTGATAGTAAAGCAAGAAAGGAGTTGGAAGGGGATGCTAGTGCCAGAAGAGTCAGAGAACACTGATGAATGACGCGTGTGGCTCTCTGGGGAAATTATGTTCCAGCAGTGGAAACTCCAGTGCAAGAGCCCTGAGGCAGGAGCGGTAGGCACAGGAAGGCTGGAGGGAGATGAAAAAGGAGAAACAGAGAAAATTATGGGCTCAGAGTGCTTAAGGGCTTTGCATGTCACTTTAATGTTTTTACTTTAAGGTACAAGCCACAAAAATGGAGAAAATGCAAATATGCATCCTAAAATTCAAAGGCTACTGCTTTGCCTAAAGACGACTTCTCCATGAATATTGTTATTGATTCCTTTCTGTATTATTTACACACACCCCATGAGCCCAGAGCCTTGTTTTTCTCCCCAGGGATGCAACTGCAATGTACAAACCTCCAGCCTCTCCTACTCTTCCCAGCACAGCCTTGCTGCTGAGGTCCTTCACTAATTCCTGGAAGTCCCTCCACAGAGCTTACAAGAAGGCCTGCGAATGACCTTTCTTTCAATCCCAGATCTCACTCATGGACAAGTAGTCATTCCCATGCAGGATTTCCAGGCGTGTGAAGACCGGCAGGATTTTCACAAACACCAGTAGAGTGGCCCCTTAACAAAGGGATGACAGCAGATTGCGTGGAAAAACCTATGTACGTACACACACACACATACACACAGACACACACCAAAACCCAACTCCCCACTGGTTCACTGAGGCTTGAAATTTCTTTCAGGAGAGACAATGGTTTTCATCTCACAACCAGAGAAAGCTTTGAATGCTCTGGAGGAGCCAGCTTGATGCTTTAGACCAACACATCCTACTGTGTAAATGCAGTGAGACTGGATGTTGCAGTGGGCACTTGTAGAAGGGATGTGACTTGACAAGCAGAGTAGCAAAGAAAGAAGGTACAGGAACTTAAAAAAGAAACAGCTTGGAAAACAAGATGGCAGAATAGGGTAAGGACACGTTTATACAGATGGAAAAACATTTAACCAGGATGAAGCAGAGAGGACATATTTCAGGAAATAGGAAAGGACAGAACAACAGCAGAGGGATACCTTGAGACTGACAGACACAGGAAAGCAGTGGACACAACGGTGTGGTGTTGCAGAAACTGATATTCCAGCTAACAGCAATCTGAACTCCACCAGCAGCCGGAACTCCACCAGCAACCAGGTGGGAAGGGACTTTCACTGGGAGCTTGGAAGGTGAACCCAGACAAAGAACTGTCCGTTCTGCTGGTCCGTTTGATTTGACCAAGAGCAGAGACAGAGCAGCAGATCTCAGATGGGCAGTGTGAGAACAGAGTGGATTTCACAGCCAAGTCTGTCCCCTAGAGCTGAATTGGGCGCCATTTTGTGTAAGGAGGCAAAGGCAAGGGAAAGGATTGAGCATACGCTGAGCTGGGAGTGAACTCATTTCTGACTCAGTGAACTGCAACGACGTGGCATTCTATGGATTCCACCCAAGACAGTTCTGGGTAGCCCTCGGATCTGACGTCCAGCATATCAAGAACTGTAGTAGTGGCACATCAGGTGCCATTTTGTGCACTGTGGCAATCGCTTTGGGACTGCAGGGGACAACAGTGAACTGCGCATGTGCTGATCTCGCAAGAACTTGCTGAATTCTGTGGATTGCACTATCCCACAGGAAAATAATGCCGACTGTGGCATTGTACCGGTCTAAATAGGTCTGTGTGGCACCCAGACCTAATGTCCAACAGGTTCCGACAAGATCAGCGCCACCAACAACCTAACTATATAGGACACCTAGTGTCTCTCTAATCCTGAGACCTACTCCACCCAGAAGTGTGAGAAAGGTTGCAGAAACAACGGTGCAGCCTCAGCACGGTATCACAAGAGGTGGTGAGTGGTGAGCCAAGAGCTGGGGCTGTGAAGACTACGGTGGAAATCTGACGTAAGAACCCAGACCTGGAACTCTCTGGAGGTTGTGGCACAAGTGGTTGCAAGCAAAAAGTTGTGTACCAACCGCAATAAGTAAAATCGCACTATAGACCTGTGGGTGACAGAGCTTAGAAACCTGCCCCAAGGAGAAGACTCTGCTAACCAGAAGTACAATGATCAAGAGCAAAAGAAGAGACAAAGGAACAATGAATATTATCGAAAACTCTCCGGCAAGGGAGCAAAACCCTATGCCAATCTCAGAGTTAACTGAGGAAGACATCGAGAAAATGGGGCACACAGAATCCATAAGACTCATTTTAAAGATTCTGATCGAAAACGAGAAGCTCATGCAAGAGTTCAAAGAATTTAAGGAAGCAATAAAGCAAATCAAGGCTGGTATATCAGAAATTAAGAACACAGTAGAGCAAATTAAGAGTACAGTAGAGAGTCTCCAAAATAGAGTGAAGCAAGCAGAAGAAAGAATCTCAGCATTGGAAGATAGTTCCTGTCATCAGGGGGAAGCAAACAAAAAGCTGGAAGTAGAGCTGAATCAGGCCAAAAAAAGTATTCAAGAATTGAAAGACACTATTAAGAGGCCAAATCTAAGAGTTATGGGAGTCCCAGAAGGTGCAGAAAGAGAAGCTGAGTTTGCAAATGTATTTAATGAAATAATAAAGGAAAATTTCCCTAATCTAGAGGAAGAATTGGGAAACAAGTTCCAGGAGGGGCACAGAACTCCCAACAGGCTTGATCAAAAGAGATCTTCACCACAACATATGATCATCAAGCTCTCTTCAATTGAACATAAGGAAAAGATCCTTAAATGTGCACGTGAAAAAAATCAATTGACATATAAAGGAAAGCCAATTAAGCTCACAGGAGATCTCTCACAGGAAACTCTACAGGCAAGAAGAAAATGGAGTGACATATTCCAGATTCTAAAAGAAAAAAATTCTCGGCCTAGGATAACATATCCAGCAAAGCTTTCTTTTGTCTTTGAAAATGAAATAAAATTCTTCCACAGTCAAGAAAAGTTAAAAGAATTTGCTTCTTCCAAACCTGTCCTACAAATGATACTTCAAGTTGTTCTCTTGGCAGAGAAGAGGAATAGCACCTACCAAAACCAAAGGCAGATGACAATGACAACAGAAGTCTAAACCAATGAACAACCAATTGCTAAAATGACAGGACCAACGTAACACCCATGTATATTAAACTCTGAATGTAAATGGCTTAAGCTTAATCAAACATCATAGATTAGTACACTTGATTAAAAAACAAAACCCATCTGTTTATTGTCTGGAGGAGACACACTTCAACAAAGATTAGCGGAAACTATATCACATGGGTTTTGTTATTCTCTGTTAGTTTTATCTCTTCAAAACACTTCCTTTGGATTAAATCATTCAATGACTCGTAGATCATGCAGTGGCATCATTTTCTTCAAGAAAGTTCTTGATTTTCATTTCTTCAGCTATACATTAGTGATTTAATATCATGTTATTTAACTTCTTAGTGTTGTTAATTTCTTTTTTCTTCCTGTTGTTGATTTTGTTTTTTGGCTCTTCATTTAAGGGGATGTATAGTAGTTGTGTAATGGAGACTGTCACATCTAGTAACATGTCATTTAACTTCAGGCATTGTAAATTTCTATTTGTTGATTTTGTATCATGACTTTTAATTTAATGGGATGTACAGTAGTTGAGTAATGGAGACTCATATCTAGTAACATGTCATTTAACTTCATGGCATTGTAAATTTCCTCTTTTCTTTGTATTGTTGATTTTGAAACATGACTTTTCATTTAAGGGGATGTACAGTAGCTGTGAAATGGAGACTAACATCTGGATGTGAGGATGTAGTGTGGTATGCATTTCTGCTTCCAGACAAAAATGGACTTACAATGAAACTGTTTACTGTATCTTGACAATAGGATTCTGGATTCTTTGCCATTATCCATGCTCGCAATGATGGACATATGACTAAGTATGAAGAACTATATGTTAGTAATGATATAGAGGAACTGGGGGGGAGGGAACTGGGGAGGGGATAAGGGAATATGAAACTGTACTATAAAATAATAATAATAATAATAAAATGGATAAAAAAGAAATGTATGAAACATCAGATATGAAAAACAGAAAACAAAAAAGAACCAGCTTGAAATTGGAAGACCTGAAGTTTGATTTGTCCCTACTGCCAGCTGTCTCAACCCTGTTTCCTTGCTTCTAATTGAAGGTGATATCTACTTTCAGACTTACTGGGAGCCTTTGATGCCATGGTATTTGTGACAGTGCCTCAGCTCAGTGCCCATTTCTGAGCAATGTGTATGTTCATGTTTCCCTATGGGCCCCAGGCACCAGTGGCTCTGTTCTCATGCATCCGGATTCCATCCTCCTTGCTTAGCATTATAAAGGTTAACAGGGAAGAATCAGGAACCACCAACCAGGATTCCAATCCCAGGTCTATCACTTATGGAAACAAGTTACTATGCCTAATATACTTGGATCTGTTCCTGAAGAAAAATCAAAAACCTGCAAAAAAGGAAAAACAAAAGTCTGCAAGAAGTGTTTGCTACTGTTTACCACAAGGACTTCCTACCTGTCCACTTGGCCCAAACCCCACGATCATGGGAGCTGTGGCATCATGGGGTAAAGCTGCCACCTGTGGTGGCAGCATCCCATATAGGTGCTGGTTCTATTCCTGGCTGCTCCACTTCTTTTCCAGCTTTCTCCTGATGCATCTGGGAAAACCACGGAGGATGGCCCAAGTGCTTAGATCCTACACCCACGTGGGATACCTGGAAAAAGCGCCTGACTCCTGGCTTTATCCTGACTCAGGTGAGCCATTTATGGCCATTGAGGAATGACCCATTGATAGAAGCACGCTCTCTCCCTCTCTGCTTTTCAACTAAATAAATCAATCTAAATTAATTAATGAATTTAAAAAAATATCACGGAGTTGCGGCTACACCTCTGGCTCACTCAAAGAAACCCCAATGCCCGTGGCTACTTGTACCCCTGGATTCCCAGAGCCCTGCCCCACAAAGTCCGGCGCAATTCTCAGTCTCTCACAACCCAGCCCTGGCAGGATCAGGGGACTTCACTCTGCAGGCAGAGCTGGCAGAGAGGAGGCTCTGTGACGCGCCACACTGTGCTGCCGGTTGCCAGGAGACAGCGACGCGCCCACAAAGCCCGAGGCGCCTAGCTCGGGTCCCTTCCTGCCTGCTCGCCTTTCCTGCCCAGGTTCCGCTGCTGTCCTGCCCAAGGTGCGAGGCCCTGCAGCTCTCCCCACACCTGCTGCCTGAGGCCGGGCGTAAAGCGTCGCCTGCAGCCAACCAGCCAGTTTGGGACCGCACCTGAGGTAGTAGTACCGCAGAAGGGAAGTGGAACGAGGGTGGGAGGTAAGAAGGACCTTCCTTACAGCCCTGCTTGTTCAAGGAGGCAGTGAGATTCGCCTATCCAGGTAGCATCTCTTTCCCGCCAAACTGTGTGCGTGAGCATGGAAACCCGGGAGGGGAAAGGACCCTGAAATATATAGTTTCATGGCTTATTATATGAAAGGCAATGACTTGTAAACAGCAGAATCTGGAATCTGAGCTTCACCAAGCAGCCAAACCTCTGCTCTTTCATCTGTAGTGCAGATGATCTCCATGACGACCAATTGGGCTGGTTAGCATCATACAGTCATTCATTTCTACGGATACTTCCAAGGATAATGTGTTTCAGGCAATGGATTGGGCATTGGAATTCTATAATGAACCAGGGAGGACTATTTCCTCTGGTTGTTTCTGCAGTGTATCAGTGGAGGCATATGGTGCTACACACGCACTCACAATCCCACCACCATTGTAAACTGAGCTGAGCTATGTGCAGGTAAGGGAAGGTAGGTAAGCATGGCTGGGAAAGGATGTGATGGAACTGACCAGAGAAGTTAGGGCAGGTTGAGAAGAGGTCAATCGAAACAATTGATCTCTGGGGTTGTGGAGGGTTAGTCCTTCCAAGCAAGAGGAACCACATGTGCAAACCCCTCCACCTCCTATGCCAGTCCCGAGCAAGGCTGTGCCTTACCTGGTCCTTGATTCCATTGAAACTGTCTGGAGATTCATTCGTGGACCTTTCATTAACAGAACTTAAGCTTTGGTTAGCTTGTACCAATGAAACCAAACTCAAGCTTCCAGAAACAAGCCTATCATATGTACTTTAAAAGAGAGAGAGAGAGAGAGAGAGAGAGAGAGAGACAGATTGATTTATTTTCACTGGAAAGGCAGATTTACAGAGTGAAGGACAGACAGACAGATCTTCCACCTACTGGTTCACTCTCCAAATGGCTGCAATGGCCAGAACTGAGCCAATCCAAAGTCAGGAGCCAGAAGACTCTTCCAGTTCTGCTATGCGGGTGCAGGGTCCCAAGGCTACTGCTTTCCCAGGTCACAAGCAGGGAGCTGGATGGGAAGTGGAGCAGTCAGGACATAAACTGGCAACCATATAGGATACCAGGACTTGGAGGAGGTAGAGGATTAGCAAGTTGAACCAATGCTGCAACCCCCTATCATGTGTACTTGTAAGACCTGTATTCTTCAGTACTTAGCAAGTATGTGAGGCCTTGTGATTCCACACGGGGAGGTACATAGATTTTACTCAGGAAATAGTGGTGTGAGCATTCGGGGGGGGAGGTGCTGGGAGGGTGAACCTTGGTGTGGGGATTTGAAGGAAGCCTACTGTATCAAGAGCTTTAAGGATGGAACAGAACTTTACTAAATACTGAAATCAGAATGTGGAGAAAAGCTGACTCTTCCTCTCTTCCTTGGTCTCATGTGAACAAATGAACCACACTGCCCAGAGGAATCAAAGTTGGGCTTTAGTGCTTCTCCATGCAAATGATTCCAAGCTTTTGTGATTCAGCAGCATAGGGATCTCCTGCAATAAATGGAAACATGGGAGAAACATTGTACTTGACTCTCCTTTGGTGTTTCCCATTTCTACAATGGGTCACCAGGATGCTCCCAGTCATTCCAGCTTGAAAACTGGGAATCATGCTAAGCTGCTCTTTCCTCATCCTCTGTATGAAGTTTGGTGGGTCCTAATGCCTAAAAACATGTCTTCTAATCCTCCTTATCGTGATACTGTACAAGGCAGTTTTCAAGAGTTGTTGCCAAAACTTCTGCCATGTTCTGCTAATCAAGCTTGTTGGGTGAAGCTTACCCTATTCCCTCTCTAATGTGTGCCTGATTTCAGCAAAGAGAAAGGAATCATCTGGTGAATTTTAACAAGGAAGGCTCAAATTAAAGAACTATTAACAGTGGTGGAATCAGGATAATGGTGGATTGGCTACCAAGATGTGGAGAGAGTGCATGGGTCACAGATACACAGGATATATGCCTTTGAGTTACTCTCCAGAACTCAAAGCACAGAGCACGGCCAGGGTCCACTGAAGGATGGAGAAATTGCTGAGGTGCTACACAAACAAAATTCACTCTTTTAGATTCCAGAAATCATTCACAGAAGCTGACTCCCTGGCAGCACTCTATTGCAAAGCTTCCCAACAACCCATGACAAACTGCCGGCCACTGGGCACTGCTGGTCATCGTGTGCCGCAGTAGTTGGGCACTCGAGAGATCACATTTTGCCTGAAATGGTTGCTGAATAATCTATGTGCTGCAGGATCCCAGCGCTGGAAGAACTCCAAGTGCCTGGAGGATAGTAAGAGGAGCACCCTTGAGCCCATAAGATAAACCCCTTTCTTCTCCAGGGTCCCTCCTGTGTGCTGCTGCACTTAAAACTTAACGTTGAGACAACTGACAAAGAAACAGCATTGAAAGGCCCTAGTTCCATTTCTGCTGAGAAGCCACTGTAAGGTGGATTTACCTCCTAACAAGCACATCAAGCTAACAACAAAAGCGACTGTGTGACTGGAGTGCTCCCTGTTGTCTTCAAGTTCAAACGCTTCATCAGAAACACACCATGCCTTTATTTTCTGGCATTGGACTGTATTTTCACACACAGGTACAATTATAAAAGCCATGCTTCTGACAACTCCAAAGCTTTGTCTAAGTCCTCCTCGCCACATAGAATTCCCTCCTTACCTCACTTCAGTGAACAGGTGCCTAGTATGTACCTGTGCCTGATGCTGGGGACGCAGCCATGAACAAGCCAAATGCACCAGAATTTCAGCTTAAATATTATCATCGCTCTTTGGAACATCTTTTCTGACTTGCTCCTACCTCCAGAGAAGTTAGATGCCTTTTCCAGGAGTTTTCTATTCTGTAACCCTATCGCGACTGTAGTGTTTCTAACACTTATACCCTCATTTAATTATTTTCTTCTCCATCTCTTCCACTACCCTGTGAACTCTATGAACACAGAAACTGTAATTATCTATTTCTGTATTTCAATACAACTCCAACAAAATACATATGCTTTTACGGCATTATTTTTCCCAGGATCATATCATTACTCCAAGGTTAAACCAGGACCAGAACTCTTGTCTCCTGCCTCATAGCTAAGAGTGCTTCCTCACTGGATCTACGTCCTTGTGGGTGTATACCATACCTAGCATGGAGGACAGGAACTTTGCGTTCTTTTGGAAAAGAGCAGTACAGTGTTGATTATCATCAGGAATGATGATAGAAACAAGAAAGAAACAGAGCTCTGATCTTACATTGAAAACTATGATGCATTCACACACACCTCCCTACTCAGAACCCTTGTTTATATACATTGAGTCCCTAAATCATAAGAATGCTACAGTAAAATTGGAATAGGGAGGATGAATGAAAGAATAAAACCAGTTTTTCATTTTCTGACCTTTGCCTCTTAAGAAAAATGAAGATCTTGGGCATGGACATTTGGTTCAGCGGTTAGGCACCTGAATCTCACATGGGAGTGCCTGAGTTCAGCTCCTGGCTCCATTCCCAATTCTACCTTCCTGCTGATGCACACTGTGGGAAAAAGCTAATGATGATTCAGAAAGTTGGGTCCCTACCATCACATGGGAGGTATGGATTGGGGTTCCAGTTCCCTGTTTTGGCTCCCAGCCCAGGGCACTGTAAGCATTTAGGGAATAAACCGGTGAATGGGAGTTCTGTCTGCCTCTGTCTCTGTCTCCCTGATTCTCAAATAAACATTTTTAAAAGACAAAGAAGACTTTCGGGCCCAGCAGCGTGGCCTAGCGGCAAAAGTCCTCGCCTTGAACGCCCTGGGACCCCATATGGGCGCCGGTTCTAATCCCAGCAGCTCCACTTCCCATCCAGCTCCCTGCTTGTGGCCTGGGAAAGCAGTTGAGGATGGCCCAATGCTTTGGGACCCTGCACCCACGTGGGAGACCCGGAAGAAGCTCCAGGTTCCCGTCTTCGGATCGGCGCAGCACCTGCCAATGCGGCTCACTTGGGGAGTGAATCATCGAACAGAAGATCTTCCTCTCTGTCTCTCCTCTTCTCTGTATATCTGACTTTGTAATAAAATAAATCAATCTTTTAAAAAAAAAGACAAAGAAGACTTTCTTACACATATGAAAGACTAAAGTGACACCAATTGAGTACATACCAGGTTCCCCAAGCCAGAAGACCACATTGTACAGCTTTAGAGAGTGCAGTCAATGGTGATTTGAGCATGGGGAAATATTTGAAAGATGAACATGGATAAGTTAGGATGAATCATAAGTCCCTGTTCACTTGTTAAATAATAAACATGAAATTGATGACTTCCAAGAGGTGGCACTAGCACAATCTATAAAGAAGCTTGGAAAATTTTCAAATAACAAAGCCAAAATTATTGTTCACAAAAAGGATAAGGTCAAGTAGGCCTGCTTTCAACAATGTTGCTGTTGGCATCCAAAATCTGAATTAATGTGATGTACATTTTGTCCAGGATCAAAATGATCCAGGCTTCTATAAAATCAAGTTGGAGAAGCAAAGCCAATGTAAGTAAGACATAGTGTGAAAATCTGAAAAGTCAAACAGCACAGCATTTTAATGAGAAAAGAAGTAAAGAGCCACTCAAGGTTTTTGACAATGATGCGATAATATCAGTAACTAAATTTTATCTGGTAAATCTAAATCTCAATTTCCTGGCATCTTAAAGACAATTTTAATATTGGAATCTACCCTCAGATAGGGTGTTGTGAAGGATAGATGAAATAATGAATGTCTGATGACCACTGTTAAATGTGTCCTATTCTGTGCACTTTCTCAATTTTAGCAGCTTTATAGAGTGTAAAGAGACAGTCACCACATTTTCAGGACAGAAAATAGGGCGTACTCTGACAAATAATTTTTGTTCCATTTCAATGTGCTAAAAATAACTTTTCATGATGCAAATGGGAATATCCAGGGTATTTCAGTGATTTATGGGGACAGTAGGACAGAATATTTGAAATTGGCATTGTCCTAGAGAAAATCTTTGATTCATACTTGCCTTCTTCAGAGGGATGCAATATTGGGGTATAGAAAGAGCAATGAGATGGAGCCCATTCATGACTCAACTCCAACATAAACTGTTATGTTGAACCAATCACTTAAGCTCCTTATACATCAATACTCACTTATAAATCAAAGATATTTAGCTACATCATGAACCATATTAAGCTGCCTCACTGTTGTTATGACAAAGTATGATTTGTCATTTTCCTAACTAAAAAAAAACACACACATATATATTTATATATTGTGTAATTATATATAAATTATATATATATATATATATATATATATATATATACATACATGACTGAAAGAGAAGGGTAAATCAACTGTAACCATGATGTATCAGATAAAACAAATATCTTAGCAAGGAGTGCTTTATAGTAGGGAACTTGTACAGGACTGGAGGATGGCCGAGAGTTTACAATTAGAGTTGGAAGTCATCAGCATAGAGTTCCACTAAGCCACAGAAAGCAGCATCTACCTCCCAGCTAGAATAGTGTAAGTCACAGCAGTTTAAGGCTCACATTGTAACAACTTTTATAAACCTAAAAAAATCATTTCCATTACAATTTCTTTTTCAGGTTTTCACTTTTTATTTATAATACAAAAAAAATAGAGAAGAGATAAAAAGATCTTTCATAGTCTGCCCAAATGAATGCCACAGCAAGAAGTAGGCTACATCCAAGCCAAGAGTCAAAAACTTGGGCTGAGTCTCTCAGGGACCCACCTACTTGAGCCTTTACCTGCTGCCTTCTCCCAGAGTGTGCATTAGCAGGAAGCTGGACTAGGAGCAGAACACCCTGATATGGGCTGCAGGTGTCTCAGGGAGAATCCTAACTGTTGTGCCAATATTCTACCCTAGAAAAATTATTTTTACAAACACTGGGAAGGTATCATAGAATGTTAGTAGCAGTTTGGATGGGATTAGCTAAAACATCCAGTGAATAGGGAACCCTAGCACGGTGAACTAACCACAAGCCAATTTTTTTCCCTAAAACATGTTAACTTTTGGTGTGCACTAGGGATTGTGCTTGCTTCTTGGGAAGTCTCTTCACTGGGAGAAAGAAAAACCAGCCTGGCTTTTAGTATTCAAACCTCACTGGCAGGTTAGAAATGTGAACTGCTGCTAGCACACTTTAGTTTTTACACAGTGTAGATAAGAAGTAGACAAAGTGGGGATAGGAAGTATGAGAGAAATGGCAGGAGAATGTAACTAATAAGAACAGATATCAGAAAGCAGATGCACAGATTCAGCTTGAGTAGGTTTAGCAGCAACAGGAAGAAGGGGGAAAGACAGGTCTGTTAGGGCTGAACTTTGTTCTGGTTTTTCCCATCTGTGATGTAGATATTTTCTACAAACCTGTCTCTCCTCCTCTTCTTGCTGAATCAAACATTGTATTCTGTGTTCTGGAATATCTTTGATTTCTAATACATCTCACTTCCAAGCTGAAATTGTCTTTCACGCATGTAGTCATCTTTCCTTCAATTTTCCTGATCACATTATTTACAGTTATTTTAGAACCAGTGTTTGGTAACTCCTTTAGATAATTAGAATCCAAACAATAAATGAGAAAAAATGGGTGCAGAGCCAATATTCAGCAAGGTAATGCTCAATAACTTTTCTAAACTGATGAAAGACATCAACCTACAGATCTAAGAAGCTCAGCAAACTCCAAGCAATAAAATATATAGCCATTAACTAACTTGCCAAAAATCAAAGATAAAGAGCAAATCATACAAACAGGAAGACAACAAGAGATAATTTATTCCAGGAGAGCAATAATGAAAATTTTGGAGAACAAAAAACAGTGGGACTACCTACATAAAATGCTGAAAATAAAATAAAATGAATCTATAAATATATATTCAATGAATTCATTCCTTTAAAAATAAAGCAAAGCAAATACTTATCACTCAAACAAAAAATAAATAATTTTTTTGCCCAACAAACTTAAAACGGAAAACTTCATAGAGTCCCACAGGTTGAAAAAAAATAATCCCAGAGAGAAGTTCTCACCATTGATAAAGAACACCAGGGAAAATAATTAGACAAAATAATTTTGACTACTTCAAAATGTAACAGCAATGAAATATGCCAAGTGATAAAAATATGTAGAAATAAAATATTTGTGAAGGACAAAGAGTTAAAGGCAAACATTTAGAGTAGAAGGTACTTTCATTATCCAAGAAGAAGTGAAAATCATAACATAGTAAATTAAGGATGTATAATATAATCTTGATGTTAATTCACATAGGAATAATAAAATAATGTATAATTAAAAAGGAAAAGACAAAATTAGAATATTATGAATGCTTGATTTCTTTAAAAAGACAAGAAAAGATAAAGAGATGAAATATTTAAAATACAAGATGGTAAAAATATTATATTATTATGATAATGTTAAGCATGAATCAATTAAACAATCTAACTAGTAGACAAAATTTTCAGTGTATTTTAAATCCATTTAAATGAAATACACTTTGAATATAAAGACACCAAAAAACTAAAAGGCAGACTAGAAGAAAATATGTATCGTACAATTGAAGCTCGCAGATTAAAGTAACTCTAACATAGGAAGTAAATTAAACAATTCAAAATAATAAGGATCCATTTAAATACTAAATATGTGTGCATGTTATAACAATAAAAATTTATCAAGCAAAAATTAACAGAACTAAAAGAGTAAAACAAGATTACCTCAGTTTTTTTTTTTTTAAGATTGATTTATTTTATTTTTATTGCAAAGTCAGATATACAGA
The DNA here is from genome assembly GCF_030435755.1 of Ochotona princeps. Taxonomy (NCBI): domain Eukaryota; kingdom Metazoa; phylum Chordata; class Mammalia; order Lagomorpha; family Ochotonidae; genus Ochotona; species Ochotona princeps. Next base: position 88,544,488 of record NC_080834.1, on the reverse strand, counting down.
AAGGAGGACAGACAGAGAGGAAGATCTTCCATCCGATGATTCACCCCCCAAGTGAGCCACAACGGCCGGTGCTGCGCCGATCCGAAGACGGGAACCTGGAACCTCTTCCGGGTCTCCCACGCGGGTGCAGGGTCCCAAAGCTTTGGGCCGTCCTCGACTGCTTTCCCAGGCCACAAGCAGGGAGCTGGATGGGAAGTGGAGCTGCCGGGATTAGAACCGGCGCCCATATGGGATCCCAGGGCGTTTGAGGGGAGGACTTTAGCCGCTAGGCCACGCTGCTGGGCCCTACCTCAGATTTTTTTAAAAGATTTATTCGTTTTGCGGGGGGGGGAAGTCAGATTTACAGAAAAAAAAAAAGAGAGACAGAAAGATCTTTCATCCACTGGTTCACTCCCCAAGTGGCCCCAGTGACCAGAGATGAGATGATCCAAAGCCAGGAGCTTCTTCCCAGTCTCCCATGCGGGTGCAGAGTCCCAAGGCTTTGCGCCGTCTTTTGCTGCTTTCCCAAGACACAAGTAGGGAACTGGATGAGAAGTAGAGCAACTAGGATACCAACTGGCAACCATATTGGATCCCAGAGCATGCCAGGTAAGGACTTTAGCCACTATGCTACTGCACCAGGTCCTAGACAGATTTTTAATTTAACTCTCAGTGACTAACAATAAGTAGACAGTAAATGAGGAAGTTGAAATTTCAGCTACATAAACCTCTTGACATATATAACTTGAATGCATGGACAATTTTTAGAATGCACTGCAGCATCCTGGAAGAATAAGCGCAATGGGAAAAATCACTAGATTCTTCACTAAGAAAGACACCAGTGACATTTCTGTTTGGGAAAGTACATTCAGGGCAATGGTCATGGTATCTATAAGATATTGAAGCAAGTAGAAAAAGGCTTAAGGAATAACATGAGTCAAAATGTGATTGACAGTTGTATGAAACTTAACTTCATTTAAGCTCAATTGATGTAAGAAATAAGTTTAGATCAAACAGGCTTATTTTGTTTCTTCCAATTCTCTAAGCTTATCACGGTCCTAGAATTACATGACCATCTCAATGTCTCTCCTAACTTTTATTTTTTAGTTTTATCAAAGTACTATATACATATGAAAAAAATTCACATAATTGTACAAATGTTTTGTTCTCTGAGCATAAGTATAACCAACATTTAAATTAAGAATAAAGTATTACTAGTAACCCAAAAGCCCTCACTATTCTCCCTCTCCATATGGTTTTTTTTTTCTTCAGTGTGGGGAAATGAGAGTATATTTCCATTTATACAGTTTAATTCAGTGAAACAATATTTGTAATAAAAAATGGTATAACATCCACATAATCGTTATATTGTCTATTAGCTTCCACAAATAAGAGAAAACATGTGATGTTTGTCTTTCTGAGTCTAGTATGATATTTTCCAGTTGCTTTCAGTTTTTGCAAATATCAGAATTTCATTCTTAGTGTCTGAGTGATATTTTATCATGTTCATATACCACATTTTCTTTACTTAATCACTAGTTATAGAACATATACTTTAATTTCACATCTTAGTTATTGCGAATCGAGCTAATACAAACGTGGGAGTGTGGGAGTATGTGCCTGGGTTCACCTCCTGAGCTCCTGGTGAAAGTCCCTTCCCGACCTGGTTGCTGGTGGAGTTCACGTCGACGTTTGCTGAATGTCGCTAGATTATCAGTCACAGCAACACCACACCATTGTTTCCGCTGCTTTCCTGTGTCTGTCAGTCTCCAGGTACCCCTCTGCTATTGTTCTGTCCTCTACTGTTTCCTGGAATGTGTCCTCTCTGCTTCTCACTGGCTAATATTTCTCTGTCTGCTTAAAAGTGTCCTTATACTATGTCGCCATCTTGATTCTCCGCCTCATGTAAATTTCAATATAGAAGTCTTTCATATGCTTGGTTAGATTTTTCCCCAAAGTATTTAAATTTTGTAGTTATTATGAATGTGATTGATTTTGTAAGTTTTTTTTCCTTAGGCATAACATTTTTTGGTGTATAAAATGTGAATTATTTTTCTGTGTTGATTTTCTACTCTACATCTTTGCCCAATTCTCTTATGAGTTCTAATCCTGGTTTTCCTATATAAAGGATCATGTATGCCATTTATTACAGGGATAGTTTGACTTCCTCCTTTCCAGTTTGTGTCCCTTTGACTTATTTTTCTTGCCAAAGGGCTCTGCCTAAATCTTCCACAATTGTATCAATGAATAGTGATGAAAGTGGGCTTCCTTGTCTGATGGCACTGTTGTTATTGGAAATACTTCAGCTTTCCCATGTTCCACATGGTGTTGGCTGTGGGTCTGTTACACATTGCCGTAATTGTTTTGAGGAATATTCCTTCTATATTCATTGTTTAAGATTTATTCATTTTTATTGCAAAGTCAGATACACAGAGAGGAGGAGAGACAGAGAGGAAGATCTTCCGTCTTCTAATTCAATATCCAAGTAGCCACAATGGACAGAGCTGAGCTGATCCAAAACCAGGAGCCAGGAACTTTTTCCAGGTCTCCTGTGTGGATGCAGGGTACCAAGGCTTTGGGCCATCCTCTGCTGCTTTCTCAGGCTACAAGCAGGAAGTTGGGTGGGAAGTGGAGCAGCTGGAGTATGGGCTGGCATTCATATGGGATTCTGGCATGTGCAAGGCAAGGACTTTAACCACTAAGCTACTGCACCAGGCTCTATACCCAAGTTTTAAAAGTGAAAAATTAATGTTTACTTTTATCATGAAAGGAGGTTTTATCAAATGCTTTCTCTGAAACCATCGAGATAATCATGTGGCTTTTACTCATCATTTTGTTTGTGATATACCATTTTTATTGATTTGAATATATTGGACAATCCCTGTACCCCTAGGAAAAGTCCCCATTGATTGGATAGATGGTCTTTTTGTTGTGTTGCTTGATCCAATTTGCTAGTAATTTTGTTGAGCGTTTTCTCGTCTATGTTCGTTGTGGGTTTTGGTTTATGGTTTCTAGTATCTTTCTGTGGTTTGGAAATTAAGGTAAGTTGGCCTGATAAAATGAATTGGGAAGGATGCCCTCCTTTTCAATTGTTTCAATTAGTCTCATAATTGGTGTTGGTTCTTCCTGAAAAGTTTGGTAGAACTGTTTGAGGACAAGTGCCATGGTGTTCCAGGCTAATCCTCTTCTTGTAACTCCAGCATCCCATACAGGCACTAGTTCAAGACCTGGTTGCTCCACTACAGATCTGGGCTTATAGTTTATATGCTGGGAAAGCAGCAGCAGACAGCTCAAGTCCTTGGGTCCATTGACCAATGTGGGAGACCTGCAAGAAGCTCCTAGCTCCTGGCTTTGGATTGCTCCAGCTCCAGCAGTTGTGGCCACTTAGGGAGTGATCAGTGGATGGAAGGTCTCTCTCTCTTTCTAACTCTGTATTTCAAATAAAAATAAATAACTCTTTAATTAAAGGGGGGGTGGGTGCCTCTCCCTCTCTCCTTTTAAGAGGCACCACACCTCCCAGCTCTCCTGGGAAGTGCATTCCCCTCCCCACTTTTTTCCATGTTCACCTGGTCACTTTGCAAATAAAAATTCCCTGTCTGCAACCAAAAAATAAAGAAGTAAGTAAAATAAAAGAATCCAGCAAAGAAGCCGACCTTGTCTAAGGCTTTTCTTTTCTGAGGCTCTAATTTGTTACTGGTTCAGTCTCAGTCTTAGTTATTTGTCTATTCAGGTTTCCTATATCATCATGCCTCAATTTGGGTAAATTACATGCATCTAGAAATCTATCCATTTCATCCAGATTTTCCAATATGCTGGAAAATAGCTGCTTATAATAATTCTTAATGATCCTTTGTATTTCTGTAATGTTGGCTGTAACATCTCCTTTTTCATCTCTAATTTTATTGAGTCTTCTCCATTTTTCTTGATTAGTTGGGAAAACGTTTTATCAATTTTATTTACTTATGTGAAAAACAAGCTCTTTATTTCATTGATCTTTTGTGTAGATTTATTATTTGCTTTGTTTATTTCTTCTCTACTGTTTACCATGTTTTTTCTTGTACTAATTCAGGGTTTGATTTCTTCTTATTTAAGTAGGTCCTTGAAATATATTGTTAGATCATTTATTTACTACTTCTCCAGTTTTTTGCTGTAGGCACTTATAGTCATTGCTATAAACCGTTCTATTGCAACTGTTTTTTGCTATATTCCCCAAGTTTTGAAATGTTTCTTTTTTTCACTTCATTAATTTCAAAGAAAGGAATTTTTATTTTCCTTTTGATCCCTACTGTTTATTTAGAAGCATGTTATTCATGTGTATGTACTTTTTTCTAGAGTCTCTTATTTTTTTCTTCTTTTAAAGCTTTATTAATTTGAAAGACGGAGTTATAAAAAGGGGAGAGAGTGTGTGTCTGAGAGAGCACTTTCATCTGCTAATTCTCTTCCCAAGTAGCTGTGATGGCTGGAGCAGGGCCAGGCCAAAGACTGAAGACTGAAACTTTACCCGGACATCCCTTATGAGTGCAAGGGATACAGATACTTGGCTCATCATCCACTTTCCTAGGTGATTATACAGCTGTATTTGAGGTGGAGCAGCTAGCACTAGAATTGCCACTCGCTGGAATGCTACTGTTGTAGAATATGGTTGAAACATCTGTGCCACAAAGCCACTCCTTCAAGTTTCTTCTGTTAGTTTATGACTTTATCCAATTTTTCTCAAAAGAGATACATAATATCATTTCATTTTAAAAAATTTATTGAGACTTGTTTTATGATCTAATATATAAAGAATAATGCATGCACTGATTTTAAAATATATATCATGCAGCTGTATGATGGGATGTTCTATAGATATCTATTACAGCCATTTGGCCTATTGTGTATATTAGTTCTGATGCTTCTTAGGTCTCCTTGCAAACCCATTAATGTTTATTTTTAAAAAGTGAATGTCCTAGTATTGGGTGTATAATCATTTATTTATTAATTTCTCTTGCTGAATTGCCTTCTTTGTATTGTAACAGGTTTTTGTCTTAAAGTATATTTTGTCTGATATGAGTATAGCTACTCTTGCTCATTAAAAAATATTTTACTTGAAAATCAGAGACACAAAGAGAAAGGGAGACAGAGAATTCGTCCAACTACTTGTTCAAACCTCAAATGGCCACGAGAGCCAGAGCTGAGCTGACCCAAAGCTATGGAGCCAGGAGCTTCTTCTGGGTCTCCCTCATGGGTGCCAAGACCAAAACCATTAACCACCCTCCTCTGCTATCTGAGGCCATAAACAAGGTACTGAAGTCCCACAGCTAAGACTAGAACCCGTGCCCATATGGGATGCCAGACCGAAGACTGAGAATTAGTCCACTAAGACACTGCGACAGCATCTCCTGGTTACTTTTGATTTCTGTTTGCCTAGGATAACTTTTCCATCCTTTGACTTTCAGTCTGTTTGTATCTTTATTGGTAAAGTGTATTTCTCATATGCAGCATGTAGATGGGTCTTCTAAAAAAATCCATTCAGGCATTAAATTATCTTAATTGGAGAGTTTTGTTCATTTACATTCAAGGTTACTATTGATAAATGATGATTATGATGGTTTAGCTGGCCTTTTCCCCATAAATAATCCTACTATGCTTTTAATTTCCTTTGTTATTTTACCAGGAGGTTTTTTGCCATCACATTCTTTCATTATGTTGATTCTTTCTCTGTGCAGTAAATCTTTAAATATCATTTGTAAGCCAGATGAATGGAAACAAATTCTCCTCATTTTTGCTTGTCTTGGAAGTTAGTTGTTTATTTCACCTTCATTTATTTATTTTTCTCTTTTCACATTTACTTATTTATTTATTCATTCCTCCTCACAAAGTCTGATTTAAGGCTTCCCACTGTATTTTTATTTGATTTACTAAACACTTTACTTCTTTATATTTGCTCAGTTTCTTTTTTCAAAATCATTATCCTTTTGCTGAATTTCTCATCTGTATCATTTACTGATTTTCTAATTTCACTTAGCTGTTTCTCTGTACTTGTTTTTTAGTAACCTTACAGTAATTCTTTTGAATTATTTTTCAGGCATATCATCAGTCTCATGTTCTTCACTGTCCAATGTTAATGCATTATTATGCTACTTTGGGGGAGTCATATTATCTTCCTTGTTCATGTTTCCTGTGTTTCAAAGTTGATTTTTGTGCATCTGGGGAAATTTCTAGTTTCTAGTACCTGGGGGATTTTTTTAATTGAAACTTTTATTATTTTTTTAAAGATTTATTTGTTTTTATTGGAAAGGCAGGTTAACAGAGAGAAGAGACAGGGAGAAAGATTTTTCTTCCACTGGTTCACTCCCCAAGTGGCCACAATGGCCAGAGCTGAGCCAATTCAAAACCAGGAGCTTCCTCTGGGTCTCCCAAGTGGGTGCTGAGTCCCAAGGCTTTGGGCCATCCTATACTGCTTTCCCAGGCCACAAGCAGGAGCTGTAAGAGAAGAGGAGCAGATGGGACATGAACCCATATGGGATCCCAATTGGTGCAAGACGAGGATTTAGTCTCTGAGCCATCACATCAGGCCCTGAAAGTCTTATTGTTGAGAATTGCCTCTGGGCTTGGTTGAGAATCTGGTTCTTATTCTTGAGCTCCGAGGGTGAGTGCTTCATAGCGGCCTGGGAGCTCTAACCCTTTTTTTGTAGTTGGAGTAGTAGTCCAGAGTGACACCCAAGATGGGCATGGTAGGGCTCCTCTGGCCGTTGTTGGGGGAAGTTGGTTGTTGGAGCCACCTAGTCTGTTTGCAGTTCTAACTTTCTCTGTGTCAAGACAAACTAGCTTATCCACAGCTTACAATGAGCTCATCATGTTGCCAGCCCTCTTTATCCATCTTGGCATGCACATCATCCAGAGCACCAACTCACTCTGCAGTGTGTCCCTGCACCAACCACGAGATCTATCCCGTTGTGCAAGGAGCTCTGAGACTGCAGACTGGGAGGGTCCACAGTGACCTAGCCATAACCTGCAATCTTCCTAGCTGCACAATTCATGCCCAGAAATGCTACAGCCACAGTATGCTGCCTGTGGCAGCAGCAACCTGGCCTGCAGTCCTCAGAGTCTGCACAGAGTTCAGCAGCAGCAACTCTACAACAGCAAAGTGAGTCTGAGCTGAGTCTGGTGCTTTTTGGCAGGGAAAGGAGAAGAAGACAATGTGACTGACTTCATGGGACACCTGCCAGTCCCTCAGCATGGACTTGAAGCTTATAGGGGTCATGCAAATCTCCCTCAGTGAATGTTACCAGTGGCAGTGGCTGTAGTAGATCCGTCCTATCTCCTGTTAGCAAAATAGCATTTCCTAGCTGGGAGCTGCTTAAATAGATGTGGGAAGGCTGGCTGCATGGCTGGCCACTGTTTCGTTCCCCCTCCCTGCCCTAAATATCTTTATAGTTCATTTAAGTTTTTATTGACTTATTTACTTTTTACATGAAAAACAAAGAGAGATGGAGAGAGATAGAGATTTTCCATCCACTAATTAATTTCCCAAATGTCCACAATAGCTAGGGCTGGTTTAGGCTAAAGCCGGGGCCCTGCAACACAGTTTAGGTCTCCTATATAGGCAGCAGGGACCCAGGTGTTTGGACTATCACCTGATGCCCCTCAGGACACACATTAGCAGAAGCTGGAATCAAAAGTGGAGCTTAGACTCAAACCTAAGTATTCCAATATTACCAGCAGACATCTCAGGCAGCATCTTAACCGTTGTACCAAATGTCCCACTCCATAGTTTTCTTTCTAATGAACATTATTTTTAGATTATATAAATCTTAATTTTTATCATAAATTGTCTCAAATAACCACTAGAATCTGTTAGCCATACATAATCTTAAAACACCAACAAAATGTGTGGTTTTAAAAGAATGATTGATTTATTTATTTGAAAGAGTTACAGAGAGAGATCCTCCATCCACCTGTTCCCTCCACAGATGGCCACAGCAACCTGGGATGGTCCAGGCTGAAGTCAAGATCTTCACCTGGGTCTTCCACGTGGGTGGCAGGAGCCCAATTGTTTGGTCCATCCTCTGCTGCTTTTCCCAGACCATTCACAGGGAACTGCGTCAGAGGTGGAGCAATCAGGACATGAACAAGAACCCAATTGTGATACTGGCTTTGCAAGTAGCAGCTTTACCAGATACGCAATGCCGGCCCAGCAGATTTACTTAATGCTGGAACTTAGGACAGAATTTCTACGAGGTTTTTCTTACCATGCTTCTAAACACACCAGAATGAACTGTGGAACACTTACCAGATCTTTTATAGGGCTTATGAAGAGCAATGCAATGTATATGACTATATATTAAATAATCATGATTTTAAAAGTAAAATACAAGATAATATTGATTCCAGATAGCAAGGGCTGCCCAAACTCTTCAACTTTGCTTCAAGAAAGAATTCAGGAGTGACTCAGAGAATGGTGACTAGCAAGCAGCAAGCATTTTATTGAGAAAGCAAGCACACTCCACATACAAAAGAAGGCCTACTCAGAAGCAAGTGAACTGCGCTTAACCTTAAACTGTTCATTTAATAAAGAAGTACCTTATAATGAAGGAGAGGTATTTTCTAATTAGGTGAAGGAATATTTATGTTTTCTGTGATGCAGGTACAGACTTCCCAGAATCCAGCTACTATCCCTTTTTGATCATTATATATAGTACAATTTTTTCATCATGGTGTCTGGTCAGTGTGTTTTTTAGGATGCTAAAGTATTACAATGAGCTATAGGTCAAACCACATTAAGTGTGGCTCCCTAAACTGGTAAGGCCCATGTACACATAGGAAGTCTGTCTTCAGAGAAGAGAGAACCAAACACTTATTCTATTCAATTCAACTGATTAACTGCTTCTTCTAACTCCCAGTCTCTTCCCCTCCTTAGAGAATTCTATGCCTTAATTTTAGGGGTTAATGAGAAGTTATCTGTCTTATTTTTCAGTGCTGTGTCTGATTTATCATCCTTACCTGTCCAGAACAAGAAATTCTCTGGGTACCTGGTACAGTGCAACTGGTGCATCAGGAATTGAGTCCAGTTCAGCTACCAGTGGTTGAAATTTTTTGCATGACCATCATCTTCACTTGATATTGCCGTTTCTGAGATAAAGAACAAGTTTAACAATCATGAGCCAAAAAAAAAAAAAAAAAACAGTCACAAACCATTAAGGGATCTAAAAGAGAGGTAGAAACCACTTGTTAGCTGGAGCTAGTTATTGGTGCCGCTTGTTCAAAGGAGTGTATGCATTTAATTTGGCCATAAACTTCCTTAATACATAGTTCCACTACACGTGAGTTGGCAACATAGGTACAGCTGGTTTTATTAATTATAGCATATACTCCACCTTTTTCAGCTACTAAATAGTCAAGGGTGATCCTGTTGTAAAGACCTCCTGGCAGGCCACTAACGGAGGTCCATATGTGACTATGAACATCAGTTGCATTTTGGCCCAGATTGCCTCATGGCCAGATTGAAGGTGTTTTTTTTTTTTTTTTTTTAAGACTTACTTTTATTTGAAAGGCACAGTGACAGAGGAGGAGAGACACACAGATAGATGTTCTATGCACTGGTTCACTCCTCAACTGGCCATAATAGCTGGAACTGGGCTGGTCTGAAACCAGGAGCCAGGAGCTGCTTCTAGGTCTCCCAAGTGGGGTGTAGGGACCCAGAGACTTGGGCCATCCTCCACTGTTTTCCCAGGCATACCTAGCAGGGAGCTAGACTAGAAGTGGAACAGCCAGGAGTCAAATCAATACCCTAGTGGGAAACAGGCACCACTGGCAATGGCTATACCTTTATTGCCACAGGGCTGGCCCCCCTACTTTCGGTAAATTATGCCATCTGATGAACTGAAATAGGTCTCAATAAACCAGGCATTGGTGGAAAACCAAATAAAATCTGCCAGACATCACATGACTGATTCTTTCAACCAATAGGGTGGAAGCATTTGGTTTGAGTGTGATATAGAGGATCTCAACATGGCCTTGTGTGCACTTACTATGATTTTCTTGCTTGAGTGTCCAGGTGCAAGAAGAGATGATACATTTAAGAAAAACAAATGAGAAAAAGAGCGTTAATTCTGATTTACTTTGACACAAGTTCAGTACCAGTCTCTAGCTGCCTGGGTAACATTCTCCTTGGTTTCAAGGCAAGAGCTTCTTCAGCTGGATATGTGTTAGGCTAAGGACTCTGAGTCTTGGGTATTAATGGCAAGCCCAACAATTGATCAAGTTTTCCTCTGTAGCCATGGTTTGTGAAAAATTAATCATGCTTTTGTGTTCCATTTTCCTCTTCAGGAGGCAAGGAGAACTATTTTATCTATAGCAAGAGTCTTTATGTACAGGCTTAGTGCTGGAATCCTGTGATGCTGGGTGTCATCAAAAAGCTCAGTCGTCTATTTATCTGACGGAACAGAAGCTTTGGATTCTGAATAGCTTCACAGGTGTATGAGGCTGTGAAACTGAATTAGGAACTGGTCTGATTCAAGGGAGGTGGACCCGACTAGACATTCCTTGAATTTTATGCTTGCCTTCCATACAGGTTATAATTACTTTCTTAGGGATCCTGACATCTGAGCATTAAACATAATTAAATCTCATTGGATTGGAACGGGGAAGTGTGCTGGTTCCATATTCTTGCAATGGTTTTTGTGTCTAAGGTTGATAGTATGGCTAACTATCTGGTTGGTGTCTGAATTGCCTTGCCTAGGAAGTCAGTAGTTAGAAAAGGGTCTTTCATAGAGCATTTTGAAAGGGCTGACTTTAAGAGTGGCTTTAAAAGCTGTTATTGTCAGGTGGGCAATAGGTTACAGGATTAGCCAGTTCTCAGGGGTCTCTTGGTGTAGTTTTCCTAGGTCAGCTTTAGAACCTGATTTGCTTTTTCTGTTTTTCTTGAAGACTGAGGCCTCCAGGAAGCACATAACTTGTAAGTAATCCTTAAGGACTAAGATATTTCTTGAGTTACCTTAGCAGCAAAGGGAAATTTTCACCCTGAAGGATACGTGGTCACCCAAAGCTTAGGATAACATATTTTGTAAGAACTTAGCATTTCTACGGCATAGGCTAAAAATTGCCTCAGTCATGGCTGTGGCTGCAGTTGAGATTTGGTGCCATAGCTCACCCTCTAGTGCCTGGGTGTGTGGGATTGAAACCCAGGCCACAACAGGTGAAAAGAGAAAAGAATTTAGCAACTTCTGGTGCTTTTTCTGTTGGAGTAGAAGCAGCTTCCACCCCACTCAACAAAGGTGTCTCTGAAGCCCAAGAAGTACTTAAAGCCTACAGCAGAGAGCATTTGAGTAAAACCTCCTTCCCAATCTTCTGGTTAATCCTCATGTTGAATGAGAGAGGAATTGGCTGATGACCTGGCTCATTTTGGAAGCATACTTCACAAGTCCTTGTTCCTTCTTTCACAGCCTCCTTAGGGCTCTTTCCTGCGAACTGCTGTGTCATATTCTAGCCTGGACTCTATCCCCAGGTGAAAAGCACTATGCAGGTACTTAGGACTTTCCATTGTCCTGTCTGAGGAAGAAAGTTCTTGTCATCCTGTTTTAACCATCTGCTAGCATTCTTTTTAAGAGCTTTTCAACTTGCCCCTGTCCCCTCCTCTGAGGAGTCACAGGGATTTTGCAGGTAAGCCTTCTGGGCATGAATCAAAGTGGCATGAGTCCCTGTGGCCTGCAAGGCTGCTGTCTTGGCACTTCCATCAAATAATGACTCACTTTAGTGATCTAGAATCCTCATTTTGACATACGTGACAGTGAATTACAGCAATTCCCTTAGCCTTCAGTACTGCTGGTGGTAATGCTAATGCCTCATGATGTTTAACAGGGAAACACTTTTCACTAAGCGCACGCTATCCAGAAGACTGTGTGGGCATGTAAAATTAGGACATATTTTCTATTAAGGCCCTGACATAAGATGTTCAGCACCAATTTTTTCCGTTGATAAATTTCCCATATAAATAATATTATTGGGCAAGAAAAAAATAATGAGGACAAACAAAATAAAATTGAAAATATTCTTTAAGGTGTTGACTAGTAAGTGATTTAGGGTTATATTTTGACTTGCATACATTGTGAAAACTCCAGAAATCACTCAACTATAGTTAGATATTAATAAAAATCTTTAGTATTTAATTTAAATGCCCACTTGTGGTGGTAGAAAATAATTAATACATATGAAGTGTAGGTCTTTTTCATGACAACACACTAATTTCTAAAGAAAAAAAAAGGGCTGTTCTTTCTTTTAAAGAATATTTTAAGATAAATCATGTAAAATCTTTGAAAATTAGGTATTTAGTAAGGGGAGATTTTGGAATGTTAACATTAAATTTCATTTAATCAAAAGTTAAATTTAATTAATATTCTGGATTTTTGAAGCTATAAGAAACTATATCATGCAAAGTAAATTATTTTAAAGTATTTTTCATAAGACGTTAAAGACCTAGAAAGATGGATGAATAGTAAGAAGGCACACTGACCTTGGGCACAGAAAAATACTAGAAAAATTAAGGCAGAACCATATATCCAGGGGACTGACCAAAGTTTTCAGTGAAGAACCAACAGAACAGAATAGACACTCCAAAAAGTAGTGAGGAGATAGGAAGACATGTTGCCTCCTGCCACTCCTACATCTGCACAGCTGGCTGCTGCCTGGAACATGCCATCTTCTCAGGGCAAGGTACGAGAAGGCTGCTGCAGTCCTTCCCAGTGGTAGCTTCAACTGAGCAAGAATTCCAGGGTGCAAACTGGCATTAACGCCAGCCTGGGGAGCTGGCAGAGGTCTGGGTGACTACTTTTGCTTAGTAAAGGAAGACCACAAGATCTCTTTTCTTTTCCCCACCAAAATGTCAGACCCAGTCTGCTGAGGCAGAGGTGCAGCTGAACTTAGTTCTAACTTGAATAGTGGAATGTTCTGTTATTGCCAGAGGCCACTAGGGCTGGGTGTCCTGTCGGGAAGCTTGCAGAGTGGAGGGCAGACCCTGCTATACCCTGTAACTATGTAAGTTCTGAACAAAAGCCATGGAGCTGAAGGAGCTGCAAGAATGGATCTCATGGAGGAGTCGGGAAAGGCACTGTGAAGTGGTCAGTGCTCTGTGCAATCTATGTGCCTGGGTGGCTGGGGTATGCTGACTCTGTGAGCTTATTCTAGGCTGTAAATCTGTTGGCTCACCCTAGCACAGAGATGGGCTGAGACTGTGAATACACTAGCCACCCCTAACAGAGCCTCCCACTACTGACTTTGCCAGGTGCGGCCACTATTCCCAGCTTATATATTACTCTGGACTCCTATTCCACTCAGAAAAAGTGACCAGAGCTCCCTGGTCTCACAGAGCAGACATCCCTGGAACTCAGGGTAAGCCTGAGGCACTCCATTAAGCCCCAAAGCCACATTTCCAGGGAATAAAGTCTTTAACTAAAAAAATCCTCCAGAGGAGTCAGCAACAAGACATTCCTCAAGATGAACAAAAATCAATGTAGAAACACACAGAAGATATAAACAAGGAAGACAATATGTCTGCCCAAATGGAATACAGGAGTTCCTTAAAACTGGAGAGGGGAGATTGATGAAAAGCCTGAGAAAGAATTTAAAAGAATTATTGTAAGGTTACTCAAAAACACAAAGGAAGAAGTAAATTGTTACATGACATGGGTAAGAAATTCTGAAGAGATAGAGATGCTAAAAAAGAAACAGAAATACTAGAAATGACATATTCAAATAAGTCAAATAAAAAGTGCAGTGGAAAGCCTTAATAACACTATTGATGATGGAGAAGAAATATTAAATCCAGAAGACAGGTCTTTTTGAAATATCTCAGAGAAGGAGGAGAGTTGAGGAAGGTGAGGCAAAGGAGAAGAAATCTAATAGATAGAAAACAGTGTCCAGGAGCTATGGAATATCATCAAACCACCAAATATATGAGTCTTAGAAGCTTCTGAAGGCATGGAAAACTTTAATGTCTTTGAAGACCTATTCAGTGAATTAACAGAAAATTCCCTCAATTTAGAGAAATGCATGGACATCCAAATGTGGGAAGTACACAGAAACTCAAATAGGCATGATCCAAAAGGATTCTTCTCACCACAATACATTGCAATCAAACACTCAAACTCTCAAAAGTAAAACAAAAATATTAAAATTTGCAAAACAGAAATGCCAAATAACCTTTTAAGGAAATCCTATTAGGTTGGCAACAAATTTCTCAGCAAAAATCCTAAATAGGGCAGTAGAGAATGGAGAGATATACTTTGCCCTAGAGGGAAAAAATAATGATAACTGCCAATCTGGAATACTTTACCCAGTAAAACTATCATTCATAAATCAAGTTGAAATAAAGATCTTCCAGGACAAGCAAAAATTAATCGAATTTGTCACCAACTGGCCAGCCTTAACAGTGGTACTTAAGGTTGTACCATACACAGAAACATAGATCATCAGCATTATGAAAGAATGTGAAAGCAGAAAACCTCCCATAAAACAAAGGAGATTCCAGACAAACAAGAAACATAGATTATCAACATTATGAAAGAATGTGAAAGCAGAAAACCTCCCATAAAACAAAGGAGATTCAAGCCAAACAGTAGGGATTGTTGTGGGAAAACGTCAAGACCAAGCCATTACTTGTCAGTAATAACTCTGATTGTAAATGGACTAAATTCTTCAATTAAAAAATTCAGAATTGTTGAATGAGGGAAAAAGACTTCCCTACATGCTGCAAACAACAAAGATGCTTCATCAATAAAAGCGCACATAGATATAAAGTAAAAGGATGGAAATAGATAAATAGAAGACAAAAGCAAGCAGGAATAGTTATACTCACAGTAGACTGTAAGACAAAAACTGTTAAAGGAAACAAATAAGATCAATATGTGATAAGTAAAGTATTGATTCAACAGGTAGATGTGACTAAAGCAAATGTATATGCTCCCAAAGCTGGGGCACTCAGTTATATAAAACAAAGGTTGATGGAGCCAAAGGGAGACATAAGCTGCAATACAATAATGGGAGACTTCAACACATCACTTTGACCATGCAACAACGCCACCAGACTCCCCCCCCCCAAAAAAACCAGCAACAATACAACAGAATTAATCCACACTAAGGATCTAATGAGTCTAATAGTTACCTATAAAACATTCCATTCCACAGCTGCAGAATACACATTTTGTAAACAGTGCATGAAATACTCTCTGAGCTACATCATATACTAGTCATATAACAAATCTCAAGAATGTTTTAAAAATCGAAATAATATCATATTTCTTCTGATTAGGGTGGAATTAAGCTGGAAATTAACGACAGAAAATCTCTAGAAAACATAGCAAATTAAACAACACACTCCTAAATGAACAGTGGGTCACTGAAAATATAAAAAAAGATCAAATAATTTCTTTAGTGAATGAAAATAGCAACACAATGTACCAAAACTTATCGGATGTAACAAAAACAATGTTAAGAGGAACCTTTATAGCTATAGTGACCACATAAAAAAATTGAAAAGAAATCAAATAAATGACCTAAGAATGCATTGGAAAAAAATAGAAAAACAAAAATAAATCAAATCCCAAATTAGTAAAAGGAAAGAGATACTAAAAATCAGAGGATAAATAAGCAAAAATGAAATTTTAAAAACCACAACAAATATAAGTGAAAGAAACTCTGGTTTCAGAGAGGGTATACCTAAGAAGCCGTTGAACTTGACTAGACAATAAGATGCTGGACTCTATGTTTGGTATATGCTTGCAATGGGGGAATCTCAACTGAACTTGAACTGTGGTTATGCAACAAGGTGGAGGAATCCACCATGGTGGGAGGGTTTGGGGAGGGGTGGGGAGAATCCCAGTACCTATGAAACTGTGTCATATAATACAATGTAATTAATGAATTTAAAATAAAATTAAAAAAAAAAAAAAAAAAAAAACTCTGGTTTGGGCCCAGTGCAATGACTCAGTGGCTAAATTCTTACCTTGAAAACACTGGGATCCAATATGGGCTCCAGTTTCTGTCCCTAATCCAGCTTCCTGCTTGTAGCATGGGAAAACAGTGGAGGATGGCCCACTGCTCCTGTGAGGGAGACATGGAAGAAGTTCCTGGATCCTGGCTTCAGATTAGCTCAGCTCCGGCCATTGTGGGGCCTTGGGGAATGGATCAGCAGATGGAAGATCTTTCTCTCTGTCTCTCCTTCTCTCTGTAAATCTACAGTTCCAATAAAAACAAATGAATTTTGGGCCCGGTGCAGTCACCTAGTGGCTAAAGGCCTCGCCTTGCATGCACCAGGATCTCATATGGGTGCCAGTTCATATCCCAGCTGCTCCACTCCCCATCCAGCTCCCTGCTTGTGGCCCGGGAAGGCAGTAGAAGACAGCCCAAAGCCTTGGGACTCTGTACCTACATGGGAGACCTGGAAAAAGTTCCTGGCTTCTGGCTTCAGATCAGCTCAGCTTTGGCCATTGCTGCCACTAGGGGAGTGAATCAACAGATCTTTGTCTCTCCTTCTATCTGTAAATCTGACTTTCCAATAAAGATAAATAGATCTTTAAAAATAAATCTTTTGTTTTAAAGAGCTAGCTTATTGAAACAAATAAAATTGATTATCACATCTAATGAAAAGGTAGAAGATTCAAATTAATAAAATCAAAGATGAAAACAAAGATGTTACAACTACAGCACAGAAATACAAAAGAAAAATTACTAGAAATTATTGCAAAGATATATATACCAATAGATTGGAAAATCAAGAAGAAATTAATATATTTCTGGGTACATGTATTTTACCAAAACTGAGGTAGAAAACAAAACAACAACTACAACAACAACAAAAAAATCTTAGTCAACCAGTAAACAAAACTGAGATTGAAAGAGCATCCCAACAAAGAAAAGCCTAGGACTAGTTGGCTTCACTGCTGAATTCTAGCAAACTCTACAGAACTAATCCCAATTCTTAAACTATTTAAGACAACTGAAAGGATGGGAAGGCTTCCAAACTCATTCTTTCTCTAAGTCAGCATATCTTTATTCCAAAAATCAGAGATACAATAACAACAAAGAGAACCACAGACCAACATCCCAGATGAAAAGGAATACAGAAACCTCAACAAAGTACTAGTAGATTGAATCTAGTAATGCATCAAAAAGTTCATCCACCAAAACCAATTGAGATTTAATCCAGGGATTCAGGGATGGTTCAACATATTCAAATCAACAAATGTGATATAGCACATTAAAAATTAAGGGATAAAACCATATGATTATCTTAATATTTTCAGAGAAAACATTTAATAATATAATGCAACATTCTTTCATGATAAAAAAAAACTTTAAAAAGTTGAATAGAAAGGAACACAGCTCAACAATTTAGCAAGCATCATATTGAAGGGTGAAAAGCTGTAAGCATTTCCACTAAGATCTGTGAAGCAACCAAGGATATCCACTCTCATCACTGGTATTCAATATAATCCTGGAAACTTCAGCCAGATCCATTAGGCAACAAAAATAAATCAACAGGCTACAAACTGTCAAGGAGAAAGTAGTTGACCCTGTTTACAGACGAGATGATCCCTGTGTAGGGGAACCAAAAGACTACTATGACACTAGCAGAATTTGTAAGTGAATTTGGCAAAGTTGCAAGATATAAAATCAACACACACAAATCAGTCACATTCTTTTTGTTTTAAGATTTTGTTTTTATTGGAAAGGCAGATTTATAGAAAAAAGCAGAGACAGAGATAAAGATCTTCCATCGTTGGCTCCCTCCCCAAATGGCTGCAATGACCAGAGCTGAACCAATCCAAAGCCAGAAGCCAGAAAATTTTTTTCCAGGTCTCCCACATGGGTGCAGGGTTCCAAGGCTTTGGGCCATTCCTGACTGCATACATATAAAAACTAGAAAATCTTTAACGTTCACACATTGGAAGAAATAATACCATTGAAACATGCACATTACCCACAATATACAGATTCAGTATGAGCCTAACAAAATCCCAAAGACAGTCTTCACAGATACAAGAAAAACAATCCTAAAATTCATATAGAAGTATAAAGACCCCAAATAGCCAAAGCAATCTTAAGCAATAAAAACAAAACCAATAGCAGCACAATACCAGATTTCAAACTATACTGCAGGATTTTGACAATCAAAACAGGCTAGTACTGACACAATAATAAACATATAGGCGAGTGGAACAGAATAAGTTAGAAACCCCAGAAATGAACCCGTACATCAATAATCTTCGACAAAGAAGCTAAAATCATCCTCTGGACAAAGGACAGTGTCTTCATCACACGGTGCCAGGAAAATTGGATTTCCATAAGGAGGAGTTTGAAACAAGATTCTTTTCTCATGCATTACACAAAAATTAATACACAAGGAATCTAGAATCTAAACTTAAGATCTGAAAACATCAAATTCCTAGAGGAAAACCTAGCAGAAATGTTGTGAGGCCTAGGCCTAGGCAAAGACATCTTGACAGACTGCTAAAGCACAGGCAATGAAAGCAAAAATGGACAAAAAGGGCTACAGCAAGCTAAGAAGCTTCTACACAACAAAGGAAACAATTAGCAAAGTGATGAGAAAAATTCATAAATTATGCATCTGATAATAGATTAATAACTAGAATATGCAAGGAGCTCAAGAAAAAAAACAAAATAATGCAGTGAAGAAATGGAAGGAGGCTATGGACATAAGTTCAAAAATCTCAGTGCTAACAAATTGAATCCAACAAAACATCCAACCAATCCTAATGAGATTCACCTGGGATACAAGAATATTTCAACATATTCATGGATTGGAAAATTAATATTATCAATTTCCACTCTAGCAAAATGATAAATGATATACAGATTCAATGTGATAAAACATGAAAGCCAACAGACATCAGAGAAAGTGCTCAGGATCTCTAGCCATTTGGAAAATGCAAATAAAAGACACAGCAAGGTATCACCTCACAGTAGTCAGAATAGTTATCATCTAAAAATTAAAAAATTAGAAATGTAGAGAAAAAGGCACCCTAATGCACTGCTGGTGGCAGTGAAAACTGGTATAACCATTATGGAAGGTGGTGTGTATGGAGATTTCTCAGAAAACCAAAAAGTAGATCTACCACCTGACCCAACTATCCAATGCTTGACTACATTCAAAGAAAATTAAATCAGCATTAGAAAGTGTTACTTGAATTCGCATGCTTTCAGCAGCTCAGTTCACAACTAAGATATGGAATCAGCCTATATATCCAATCAACTGATGACTAGATAAAGCAAATGTGATATATATTCATAATGGATGATTACTTAGCCATAAAAACAATGAAATTCTGACATTGGCCTATAAATTGATACAACTGAAGATCATTATGGTAGATGAAATAAGCCAGACCCAAAACAACAAACATCACATTTTCTCTTCTTTGTGGTAACTAATATGTAGAAAGCATGACAATTGTAAGTAATGACATGTGACATGTAGTTATGAATATTACTCCACTGACTCATGCCATGTAAATGACAATGTACTCTTATTTCATGTGCCCAAAAAGAAACAGAGAGGGAGTAACAGTGAAGACTTTCAAGAATGCTAGTAACACCTGTTATTAATTTTGGGTATTCGTTATGTGTGTGATCAAATGGAAAAAGTTATTTTTTCTGTACACTTAATTCAATTCTGGGGGTCTACCCTATATTTCAAAAAAATATTTTTAAATGATATTAAAGTTCATAATATTCTTTACTGAATTATTTTCCATTAGTTGTTCAAAGCATTGATTTTTACTACTATAAACATTAGGTTATTGTAAAAGTCCATTAACAAGGAGATTTTTGAACATTGATTAACATTGGTAGCCAAGAATATATGCGTGAGTTGAGTCACAATTAAGACAGAATGAACACAACAAATTGTTTCACTATGGACAAGTGGTGACATGATGACAATGCTGGGGAAACAAATCATGCATTTTTTTGGGAGAAAATAATGTGAAAAATAAGATCATATCAAATCAAAGAAAAATTAGGTATGTGAAACAAAAGATTATTACTGGTAAAAAAAAATAAGTTGCAGCTAAAGCAACAATCAGACTTTAAGCTTTTATGCATAACTCCTGCCCATTAAGCACAAAAACAACAAGTAATGAAATCTGGAAGTTTATGGACTATACCAAACAGTATCCAAACATAATTTGAAGTGTTTTAAATTTGTGACTGGTTGTAAAATGGAAGTAAACTTTGTCACCACCATAAAAAACTAACAACCATCAGTCCTGTGGCTTTTCTGCAACCCATTCTGCCATGGCCACTGATGGAGAGTTCAACCTTAGAGCTGTAAAAGGAAGGCTAGCATGAAACAGTGCAGCATACACTACAGACAAGATTTACTGACATTCACATTTCCCATGACACAGTGTGGACTCAAGATAAACCTTGGAAGTTCTGGGATTTTGGATAGACAAAAGAAAGGAGAGACTTCAAGGAGACTAGCCAGGCTCAGCCACACACTGAAGGGAAGAAAGAAAAGAACAGAGTGTCATGATCAATGGGAAAGAAGGTATGGTGCTTTGGAAGAGAATCAAGACGGCTGAATAGAGTGAGGACATGTTTAAACAGATGGAAAACCATTATCCAGGGTGAAGCAGAGAGGGTACATTCCAGAAAATAGGAGAGAACCGACCAGCAGCAGAGGGGCACTTGGAGATTGGTGGACACAGGAAAGCAGCGGAGACAATGGTGTGATGCTGCAGTGACCCTATTCACCAGAGGCATTCAGCAAGTGTCGATCTGAACTTCACTGATGGCCAGAACTCCACCAGCAACCAGGTAGGAAAAGGAGTTCACTGGGAATTCAGGAGATAAACCCAGAAAAGAACTTCCCATTCTGCTTGTTTGTTTGATTTGACCAGGAGAACAGACAGAGCAGCAAATCCAAAACAGATGGTGTGGGAACAGGATGGGTTTCACAGCCCAAACCCCCACTAGAGCCCAGTTGGACATCATCTTGTGTAGGGAGGCAATGGCTATGGGACAGGACTGCACATGCACTAAGATGGGAGGAAAATCATTTTGGGCTCAGTGAATTGCAATGACGTGGCATCCTTTGGGTTCCATCCAAAGTAAGTCTGGGTAGCCCCCAGACCTAAGAATCAGCATATCAAGAACTTAACAAGTTTCATATCAGGTGCCATTTAGTACAGTGTGGCAAAGGCTTTGCCAACAGTGAGCTGTGCATGCACTATCACCCTGTGAACTGTGCAAACCAGAACTGGGAGAAACATTGCACAGAAGACAGTGCAACAATACCGTGGGATCACAGGCGGTGGAGTGCTAAGTCAGGAGCTGGACTAAGCAGGAGATGGTAGAAGTTTAACATAAGAGCCCAGATCTGAAACTCGCTGGGGGGAGTGGCACAAGTGACTGCAAACAAAGAACCAGGTACCAACTACAATAAGTAAAATCAAACTGCAGACCTGTGGGTAACACAACTTGGAAAGCTGCCCTAAGGAGAAGAATCTGATAAACAGTGACCAAGAGCAAAAGAAGAGACAGATGCACAGTGAACAATACTGAAGATTCCCCTGCAAAGGAACAAAACCCTTTGCCAACCTCAGAGTTAACTGAGGAAGATATTGAGAAAATGGGGGATACAGAATTCAAAACACTTGTTATAAAGCTTCTTGTCAACAATGAGAAGCACATAATACAGGAGTTCAAGCTATTTAAGGAATATGTCATACAGGAAATGAATCAAAAGTAGGATGATAGAAATGAAGACTACAGTCAAGCAAATTAAAAGTACAATGGAGAGGCGCCAAAATAGGATGAATGAAGCAGAAGAAAGAATCTCAGAATTGAAAGATATTTCCTGTCACCAGCAGGAAACAAACAAAAAGCTGGAAGCAGAGCTGGGTTAAGTAGAAAAAAGTATTCAAGAATTAAGAGACACTAGAAGGTGCAGAAAGAGAAGCTGGGTTTAAAAATATATTTAATGAAATAATAAAGGAAAATTTCCCTAATCTGGAGGAAGAATTGGGAAACAACATCCAGGAGGGGCACAGAACTCCCAACAGGGTTGACCAAAAATGATCTTCACCATTACACATGATGATCAAGCTCTCTTCAATTGAACATAAGGAAAAGATCCTTAAATGTGCACGTGAAAAAAATCAGCGGAGATACAGAAGAATGGCATCAGACTCACAGATGAACTCTCACAGGAAACTCTACAGGCAAGAAGAGAATGGAGTGATATATTTCAACAGGATGAGCAATTTTGGCCTGATACATCTAGCCACTGGCTTAACCGCAAGTTCCTGCTTCCTATTTTGTCAAGTTATCTGCCAAGGGATTGGATAAACACTGGGAGGAACTCGAGGGATTTAGGGTGGAGACTAGAGGATTGGATAAACACTGGGAGGAACTCAAGGGATTTAGAGTGGCCACTACTGGGAGGAACTCGAAGGATTTAGGGTGGCAATTTGAGGACTGGATAAACACTGGGAGGAGCTAGGCAGAGTATAAAAGAAAGCCTGGAGTTTCAATAAAGATCAATCTATCATCGACCGGCATTCTGTGTACTGCGTGTTGTCTTGTGTTGGCTCTCTGCGCATTGTCTTTTCTGTAACCCTAGTCCCTCCGCTCAGCTCGGGGTACGTGGTGACGCGGGCGTTGCCAACAATTTCAAATCCTAAAAGAAAATAATTGTCGTCCCAGGATAACATACCCAGCAAAGCTTCCCTTTATCTTTGAAAATGAAATGAAATTCTTCCACAGCAAAGGAAAGTTAAAAGAATATGCCTCTTCCAAGCCTGCCCTACAAATGATACTTAAAGATGTTCTCTTGACAGAGAAAAGGAATAGCACCTACCCAAATTACAACAAAACACTAAATCAATCAACAACCCATTGCTAAATGACAGGAACAAATTACCACTTATTTATATTAACCCTGAATGTAAATGGCTGAAACTTATCAATCAAATATTATGGATTAGTAGACTGCATTAAAACACAAAATCTATCTATTTGTTGCCTACAGGAGATACATCTCACCAACAAAGATCAGCAGAAACTATCTCATGGATTTTGATGTTTTTAGCTTCATTTCTTCAAAACTCTTTTTTTCTCATTAAATTATATAATGACTCAGATCATACAGTAGCATCCTTTTCTTCAAGAATGTTCTTGATTTCCTTTTTCACTTCTTCAGCAACACATTAGTCATTTAGTAACATGTTATTTAACTTCTCAGCATTTTTAATTTCTTTTTTTCTTCCTGTTGTTGATTTTGTTTTGCGGCTTTTCTTTAAGGGGATGTGTAGTAACTGTGTAATGGAGACCATCATATCCAGTGGCATGTTGTTTAGTTTTATGGCATTTTAAATTTCTGTTTTTCTTCCTATTTTGGTTTTCTTTTGTGGCTTTTCACTTGGGCGGGTTTATAGTGACTGTGTAGTGGAGACTGACATGTCCAGATGTGAGGATTCGGTGCAGTGTGCATCCACTTCCGGATCGAGGATGAACTCCTAGTGAAACTGTTGAATGTGTGTGTGTTGACAATGGGATGCTGGATTTTCTGCCATTGTCCATTCCCACAATGATGGACTTATGACTGTCTATGAGGAACTAGGCTGTTGTAATGATATGAGAGAATCAGTTGGGAGAAGCGGAAAAAGGGTAGTGGAAATTCCAAAGCCTGTGGAACTGTATCATAAAATGATAATAACGGTAACAATAATAAAAATAAAAGGAAAAAAAGGTGTTATGCTTTAAAAACACTCATAATTTGTTGGAAAGCAGCTAAAGTAGACTGTGTTGGTAGCAATTAAGAGAAAATAAGAAAATAAGAGAAAATAAATTTAAAATTGTATGTGCCAGTCATGGGATGTCAGCATAGGGTTGCCATTTTGTAAGTGGGGCTCTTTGAACTATTAGAAGCAATGTAGTAGACAAGTCTGAACAAGCTGGGCATGGTAGACCAAAGCATGGGCTGCACAGAGCCATGAGTTAGGGGGCTGCCGGGCTTAACTAGAGTAATAGGGGTAGACTAGGGAAAGGGAATGAACTGGAGACACGTTTCCAAGGAAACAGTCATACAGTTTAGTGAGACTCAACAGTCTGAAGAGAATGGTTGTGTCACATTCAAAAAAAGAAACTGAAATGGGGACTTGTGGGAGACAAGGAATTCTAGTAGAGCAGTGTCCAGGAGGTATTGGGAAGTATGAAGTGGAAGCATAAGGAGAGGTCAGAGTTGGACAAATGAGTGTAACGAGCATGGTTTTGCAGTAGAGAAAGCCATGAAGGGAGTGTAAGAGCTCCAAGCACAACAGAAAGATGTAAGCTCAGAATGCTGAAGTGCTGAAGAATGAATTTGGGGAAGACTGCCAACTCTTTCTGAGCAGGAGGAAGAAGAGTTAAGGAGGGAGGGAGTTGCCTAGAAGACTAGAAACACAAGAATGGTGCATGCCAACAAAGGAGGAGAAAGTCTCAAGAGAGAAAAGACAGTCCTGTCTGAGAGGCTCCCTACAGCATCACTGTGGAGTCATCCTGGAAGATGGCCACTATGGAGCTTAATGCAGGGACTTTGCTGATAATGCTGAGCAGGCAACCTGCTGCATACCAGGGATGCTGGCCTTCTGGACAGGCATTCTCCCTCCATAGATCTTCATGATCCTGTCATCACATACATACATGCACATGTAAGCCTAAAGAATAGATAGCTTTGGGCCTGGCACAGTTGCCTGGTAGATAAAATCCTCACCTGGCATGCCCGGGGATCCCATACGGGTGCTGGTTTGTGTTCCAGATATTCCACTTTCCATCCAGCTCGCTGCTTGTGCTTGGGAAAACAGTCAAGGATGGCCCAAAGCCTTGGCACCCTGCATCCACAGAGGAGATCAGGAAGAGGCTCCTGGCTCCTGGCTTTGGATCAGCTCAGCTCTGGCCATTGTGGCTACTTGGGGAGTGAACCAGTGGACAGAGATCTTTCTCTCTGTTTCTCCTTCGTTCTGTGAAATCTGACTTTCCAATAAAAATAAAATCTTTAAAAGAAAATAGGAAGCTTTTCCACCCAGTGATGTGTGACCCCTTGGTGGTGATGTTCATAGCATCCAAGCTAAGAATCCTACCATGTTGATACTCAAAGCTTCCATCCCTGGGTAGTAACTCTATTACTAAGAGTGGATTTTACCTCATGACCTCCCTCTAGTATTAATAATGTCTACATCCACTTTTCTTTTATTGTTATTTGCTTGTTTATATTCTTTTGCTTTCAAGCTATTTTTTTTCAGATGTGCACATACTGGCATTTTAAAACTCCAGCCTATATTCTCTGTATTTTTTTTTTTTTGTATTTATTTTATTACAAAGTCAGATATACAGAGAGGAGGAGAGACAGAGAGGAAGATCTTCCATCCGATGATTCACTCCCCAAGTGAGCGCAACGGCTGGTGCGTACTGATCTGAAGCTGGAAACCAGGAACCTCTTCCAGGTCTCCCACACGGGTGCAGTGTCCCAATGCATTGGGCCGTCCTCAACTGCTTTCCCAGGCCACAAGCAGGGAGCTGGATGGGAAGTGGAGCTGCCGGGACTAGAACCAGTGCCCATATGGGATCCCAGCGTGTTCAAGGCGAGGACTTTAGCTGCTAGGTCACGCCGCCAGGCCCTAATCTCTGTATTTTAACAGACACATTTAACTCTTTATCTTTTATTATGCTTTCTGGTACATGCAGATTACTTTCCTTCATGCTGATTGTCCATTTTTGCTATGCTTGTCCTCCCTCCTTTGGGATTGATTGAAAGGTTTTTGTTTTATGTGTGTGTGTATGTTCTTAAAGTTCTTTTCTCCTCTCTAGAAGTTTGGTGGTTATATTACTTTTATAATGCAATGCTTACAAAACCTAGTAAAAGTCAAGCATGCAAAATGAGATTTTTGCATACTTGTCTTCACAAAGCCTAAAGTTAATCATCATCCTTACTCTCTTCCAAATGAAAGAATACAAATGAAGCAAAAGGTAATGAAACAGCTCAGACCTGAGACCATCGTGATTTCTCGTTTTGGCATTTCTGCATCAAACTAATACTGGTATCAACTTGGACCTACCCTATGACTACAAAATTCTTGGTGAACTATTTCTCTGCCAACAGCAAGTGACAGCAGAGATGGAATTCCTTGTTGTTTCCCCTGCCTGTAGACAGATATTTCACTCTGTTCATTCCCAGCTTCTCAACAGGTTGTGTGATCTCCCCAGGATGGATGATGGCCGTGTGTGTGTGTGTGTGTGTGTGTGTGTGTGTGTGTGTGTGTGTGTTGGGAGCAACAGGAGGCAGAGTTGGGCCAGTAGGGGAGCTCAGTATTCCTGTAGCTTTGGCCCGTCCTCTACTGCTTTCCCAGGCCACAAGCATGCAGCTGGAAGGGACGTGGAGCAGCCAGGCCAGGAACCAGTGCCCATATGATATCCTGGCACAAGTAAGGCGAGGATTTAGCCACTCAGCCACTGTGCTAGGCCTTAGGATTTTAATAATGCTTGGGGTTGTGAAGGGAACAAGGTTTTTCAGCATTTCTAGCCTGTCCCTTCCTCCACCTGGAAGAAGTAAAAAATTTTCAGCTGCTATTTATTTGTGCATAGAACTGTACTCCATCTATGGATTTTCATGCTTTAATTTGTTCTGAAACTTTCTTCATGGAAACATATAAGTTCTGTTAGAGTAGATGAGAACATGCACATATAAAGAGAGCTGTCTATCAAATGGCTGTTGGTGATTAAATTGATTTCAAAATAACCTGTGTCAAATTCATGAATTTTTGCAACAGCTTATACCTAACTGGTAAGAGTTACACGGCATGGAAAGATATTCATAATAGGCTGTGAAATAAATTAGCCCATTTCTTATTCATACAAACATGCATTGAAAAAAAAAATCTGGAGGCAGGCATTTAACACCTGGGTTTACTCCAGCTACCTCCAAGTGAAGACTGTGGGAGCAGCAGTCATGCCTGGAGTGGTTGGGTCCTTGCCATCCAGGGCCCTGGAATGAATTCCTAACTCCTACCTCCATTACAGGACATTAGTGAATGGGAACATACATTCTCTCTCTGTCTCTCTCTCTCTCTCTGTCTCTCTCTCTCTCTCTCTCTCAAAAGAAAGCAAACAAACAAAAACTTTTTATCCTTTAATCTGGAAGGAGACAGTCAATATTTTGTGTTAACATTGAGAGATTTTTTAACTTGTTGATCTCTATTTTTGAACGATTAAGAGGTGCTATTTATTTCAAGGACAAAATTATTTACAACACAAAGCAAGTATCACTAAGCTACTCTCTGCCTTTGGAGCTGTGTAGCAATGGAATGTAACTGTTTTGTGGGTTAGTGGAGTCCCCAAGATGAGGCTGAATAGCTACAGCCCAAGGGTCCTTCCTCTTCATTTGATTTTTTTTTTTTTCTTTCCTGCGAACAGGTCTACCAACCAATGCCTCAGACAGATAAGCAAATATGCATCCCGCCGGAGCTGCCAGAATTGCTGAAGCAATTCACCAAAGCCGCCATCCGGACCCAGCCGCAGGATCTCATCCAGTGGGCCTCGGAGTACGTGTTCCCTACTTCCCGCCAGAGCCCGGGACACCAGGAAGGTCGCCACAGCTGCGGCCAGCGGGGCGGGACTGATTAGCATCCTGGTGATTTTCAGCTCTCCTTACTGAGGGGCCTTCCAATCGCTGGACAGAGAGGCGAGCCCTTCCGAGCTGTAGGACCCCAGGCCCACATCCGCGGTATGCTGGGGTCTCCCGGCGGGCGTTACCCCAGCCTTGCACCCCAGCGCGCACACCCACGGGGACCCAGGACCCGGGCTTGACACGAAGCCGCGTCCTCCCCTATGGCCACCAGGTGGCAGCAACGCACCCGGGGGGGAGGTTAGAAGGAGGCAAGGGAGCCAGGCGCGTGGCATCAGGGGTCATGGGGGCGCACCGGAACTGGCGAAACCCCTAGTGCGCAGCTGTCGAAGCGAGCCTTCTCCCCGTATCTGTTCCTTGGGGAAAAGGGTCTTTAAGTTCTTTGGCGATGGCTGAGACTGATTTGTTCACACCCACCTACAGCTGTCCACCCCATCCACATGGCATGGGAGAAGGGACTGAAGGCTGAGGCGCGGGCAGACCTGGCGGGAGGCCTCGCGGGCCGTTGGCCAGGGCCTTCCTCTTAGATCGGCGCCAGGCTGCAGAGCAGGAGAGATTGTGGGGAGCTAAAGGCTCCCAGGTGGTGTTCAGGCAAGGCCAGGGCCTGGGCAAACATCCTCAGCCACTGGGCCTTAAGGAGGGCGCTGCAGCAGGCAGAGGATGCCTGGCAGAGGGTGCCCAAGCAAGCCCGTGTGCTTCACGGGTGAGTTAGGAAAAAGAACTTCATCGCTGAGTTAGGAAGAAGCTGAGAGAGAGAGAGAGAGAGAGAGAGAGGAGAGAGAGACTCTAAACAAAATATTGCTGCTTGTGAGACATGAATGGGTGGCAATGCAATCTTGCTTGGTTTCCCAGCATAAATGCCATCTAGTGGACCCCTAATATGGAGCTTCAGTCTCAGAAGACTTAATTTCTTTTGGCGCTGGGGGGCAGAGTGGGTTTTATAGAATACAATCGTTTAAAGCCACCATTTTAGCGTTCTTGGCACTGCTGTTTTCCCACTAAGAAAAATGACATTACTTGATATCGTCCTTGACGTTTATGGTGGGAGAACCTCCCACTGCCGCAACCCTCCTGGCCCTCACAGCATGCTCTGTGCTGTAAGTTGTTGAGACACCCGTGAAAAATCAGTTTGTAGTTTTTCCACGGTAAAAAAGAACATGGGCCAAGAGCCTCTCTCCATCCTGACCAGGCGCCGAAAACGCTTCTCAGATGCAATTTTATAGTCAGTAGCCTTTTAGAAGGTAAGACTCAACGAAGTATCTGCAAGACAGGATTTATCCCAAGCAAGAATTTCCCTCCATATGTGCTGTCAGGGGGAAAAAAAAAATTACCCAGGTCTACGCGACATGCCCTGATTTGTCCTCAGGTAGGTATTCGTGTTGACAACAGATTTATAATACAGGCATGTTGGTGTAGTTGTTCAGTGCAATGAAACCCTGCAACTCCGAGGACTAAATCCCATGGCAGCCTCATTCCGATGCTCCTTATCCAATTTTGCTACAAGATCTGAAGCCATTGCTGCTGAGTGTCACTTGCTTACACCAAGTGGGCACTTGTGTAAAAAGGAGGTGCCCTGTGTGTGTCCCTCCCATCTATACATTTACACGTGTCCCCAAAAGTCACACCCTACTCCGGACATGCTGCACCCACGCCCACCCCAGTACTAAACTGCCAGGGTTCTCCTTCCCTCTGCCCGAGGTTGGCTGAGCGCCTGCAGGGAAGGTGCTGTGTTAGGCTTAAGGTGCTTGGCCCCATCGTTATATGGTGTGCCTTAAAATGAAGTTTTTAAAAATTCCTCTTGTATGCTTTTTAATCTTAATCTGGAGAAAGTAGTGGGCACAGGGCTATGCAGGGAGGGGTGGAAGTTTACAGTTGAGGGCTAATCTGTACAAAAGCTTTTGAGAGAAATGCTGCCGTAGCCTTGCAGTGACCCACAGCTAGCCACAAGTGACCCTTCCCTGCCGCAAGCAGCCTCTTCTCACCTTGTGCCAATCCTGAGCTAAGATTCAAGTCTTCTGCACATTGCCCCAGACAAAACCCACTTCACAGAGCCCTGGGGAGTGGGCGGACTGTACCGGGAGGTTAGCAGACTGAGAAGGGTTTTACTTCCCAAGCGCTCTATCAGGTGTCTCTAACACCCCTTGTCTTATTTTCTCCCTCCTGAACTTCCTTTTGTGTCCAGCCAACTCTCTCTCCTTTCCCTCTTAAAACCCAAGCCTCATTACCTGCAGTCATAAAGCTCCCTGACTCACCCTTCTCCCACTCCTGTGCAAGGGACTTCAGTTCTCTGCCATCTTCTCTTCCCAGCTTTACAAACCCCTGCCTTCGACCTAAAACCAGAGCACACACGGACATGTGTATATCAGATGCATCTAAATGCATGCATATGTATGGACCTCAACATTTTTGTACCAGAATAAATTCATCTTTTAATTCCATTTTCCAAGAATTTTTGGAAGTACTTTTGTTGTGTACATTGTTTGAAACGAGTGTGTGTGTCTGTGTGTGTGAATAGTATCAAGAAGGGATGATCTGAAAGAAGACAAAAACGTAGACCCAGTCCCACCTGCAAACACATTCAGACTTTTTCCTCTGCAAATGAACGAACAGTGTCTGGCACACACAAACCACATAACAAATGTCCTTTTCCATTTTCCATTAGAAAACAAAACAAAGCAAAAACAAAAACAAGGTTAGAAGGGGTTCCCAAAACAGCCAGAGGGCCCTGGGATGTGGATGCTCCCCCCACTTGTAACTGTTTTTCTTGTAGTTACTTCGGGGCTATGTCCCGTGGAGACGTTCCTCCGGTAAGAGACCCGTCTGAGCGAGTGTCTTTGTCGAACTGGGCAGAGCTAACCCCAGAACTGTTAAAGATCCTGCATTCTCGGGTAAGGGACTCACTGGCGCAGCAGGGAGGGGATCTGAGGACAATGTGGAGGCTGGGTCCCCCTGCTGGGCAGCCAGTCTTGTAGCACCACCCTAAAATGCACTAAATTCTGATCTGAAAGCACCCTTGCCTTAGAGAAACAGCAGTACTCTTGAACTAGGCTGTAGGCTGAGCTGTCAAGGAACTCATTCCAGATTTCCCTAAAGCTGGCAGAATGTCCAGGAGTCTACTGCAGTGCAAATCCCTTCTGTCCACAGTAACTGGATGTAATTAGGGGAGACACGTATTAAAGTTCCTGTGCTATCCCAGGTGGAGGCTGGTTTTTAGGGTAAACCTTGACTCTCTTCATAGCCAGAGCAACCCAGAAAAGAGAAGAGGAGGGTCTGACTTGAGAAGGAGTATACATTTGCCCATTCTGAGGACTTGCCATGCTAGCATTATGAAGCAGGGCTTGCCACTCCGCTAGGACCAGAAGAGGGTCAGGAAAGGTGCTAGACTACTTTAGGGGCGTCAAGAGTGTTGCACTTTGGCCAATAGCCAGCCTTTCATAAACTTCCTCCGTTTATCCACCCTGTACCTTGTGCACTGAACATGGCAGGACTCTAAAAGCACCAGGGACAGGGTGACATTAGGTCTCTAGGACCTCCCATTGCTGGGAAAGCTGAAGGGTGCCCTTGAGGTCTGGGGCCAAGAACTCTGCGGCATCTGGAGACCAAAGACTTGCCACCTTGCTCTTGTTTCAACCCCCTTAGTTGTCCCAGGGAATCCCTTATCTCTTGGTTTTACTTTCAGGCTGTCCTATCTGCCTTATAGGGACAACCTAGGAATAAAACAGCAGATAATAGAAGCATCTGGGCGGGGGAGGACCTTAAATGTTGTGCAAATGTGTATCCTTCCCCGTAATTCTGCCAACTGAAGTTCTAATGTCACTAAATCACACAGCATGCTCCTTGCCAGTCTGAAGACAACCATCAGGGGCCTTGTTGACTTCCCTGCCACCTCTCCTGGCCCTGGCCTGGCCTGGGCTGGTGTTTCTCAAGACATTCTCACATCTTCCTGCTCCCCTCAACCCTCTCTGCTGTGTTTATGTGTGTGTTACCAATCCCCCAGGTGGCTGGCAGGTTGATCATCCACGCAGAGGAGCTGGCCCAGATTTGGAAGGTGCTGAATCTTCCCACAGACCTGTTCAACAGTGTGATGAATGTGGGGCGCTTCACAGAGGAGATTGAGTGGCTCAAGTTCTTAGCCCTTGCCTGCAGCTCTCTTGGAGTTGTAAGTTACCCTTTTTTTTTCTCTTTCTCCTTCGGATAAAATTTGTCTCTGCGTCTGAGAGAGAAGTACAGCCATCTCTCCAGGGTCCCTAGGGAACACGCCTCTTCTCTGTTCCTTGTTTTCTCTTAAGGTGAGAACAGCAGTTAGGAGGACAGAGGGCAGAATATCATCAGGTTCTTGGGAGGGCCGACTCAAATATGGTTTTTGGAGAATTGTTAAAATTTCACTGATTGCGCTAAAATTATTTCCACTCTGCTTTCTCCATTCGTATTTCTAGCCAAGAACCAACAAGACTTGTCTTGATGGGTTCCAGAGACCTAGGAGAGAAACTCCTGCAGAGTTGTTTTTTATTAAGATTTATTTTATTTTTATTGGAAAGTCAGATATACAGAGAGGATAGACAGACAGACAGGAAAATCTACCATCCACTGATTCACTCCCCAAGTGGCCTCAATGACCAGAGTTGAGCCGATCCGAAGCCAGGAGCCAGGAGCCTCCTCTAGGTCTCCTACACAGGTGCAGGGTCCCAAGGCTTTGGGCTGTCCTCGACTGCTTTCCCAGGCCATAAGCAGGGAGCTAGATGGGAAGCGGGGCTGCCAGGATTACAGCCAGCACCCATATGGGATCCCAATGCTTGCAAGGCGAGGACTTTTTTGCTAGGCTGTCATGCTGTGCCCACTCCTTGAGAGTTTTTAAAAGGGCTGCAGACCAACAGGAAACTGTTAATGAATAACCATTATCGCATGCAAAAATCATAGATCAAAAGGCAAGAAAGAAGAGAGGAAGCTATTTCTAAACCTACCCTCATGACATCATCATGGTTGCAAGAGGCTCCCAAATTCAAGCCTTTCCCAGCTCTGACTTGTGTGACAATGAGGAAAGCCATTTTCCCATTTTGAAGATGATGCTGAAATCAGAAAATGTATTTAAAGCTCAAGTATCTTACGTGTGCACTCACCCACGTTAAATAACTTCAAGTGAATCAGAAACATTGTTTTAAACATTATTCTCAAAATACATACAAGTTTAAAATTGAATGAGAAAGTCATTGCCTAGTGCTAAAACCAAATGAAATGAAAGGTAGTTTGAATTATTCGGCATTTCTAAACACGATCTTACCCTTTCTTCTCCAATATGCTTGGGATACGTAGTTGACACTTTTGTTTCTGAGAAAATTTTAGTGCAAACATTATAGTCCAGCTTCTCCTCTGGGTTTCCCTTGGCAGCCTTCACCTTCAGTGTTTCTATGGAAGGACGAGGGCGTCAGTTTTTGTCAACGTCCTTTCTGGCAGCATTGTGTCATGAATATCACAGCCATCCTAAGGGGAGGGGAAAGGTAGCAGGGGGCAAATGAGCTGTCAATCAGGATTGATCTCAAGGTTTGGGGGAGGCCACAAAGGGGAAAACATCACCAGGCTACACATCTGTTCACCCACATTCAGAGTTTGAGGGTGGGGAGCATACCCTTAATTCTATGTGTAGTTAATTTTTATCTTCTTGATCTACCCTGCTGGCAAAGAGTAAGATTATAAGTGGATTCA
Source organism: Ochotona princeps (assembly GCF_030435755.1). Classification (NCBI taxonomy): domain Eukaryota; kingdom Metazoa; phylum Chordata; class Mammalia; order Lagomorpha; family Ochotonidae; genus Ochotona; species Ochotona princeps. Next base: position 88,511,148 of record NC_080834.1, on the reverse strand, counting down.
GCCCAATCCAGGACTTCTATAGTCTGATGCAATCACTAAAAACGGCCTCAAGGAAATTGCCCTGTCTCTCTGTTCTCTTCTTACCACTCTCTCCTCCAAAGTGCAGTTGCGTGTAGAGGGAAAGGTGGGCTTGAGGACCTCACACAGCCAAGGGGATGTGTTCTCGCAGCCCCAGGCCCAGTCAGCTCCTCTGGTCTCCAGAGCAGTGCCCCTGTGGTCACTTACAGCCCCTATCTTTGCTCTTCCATTCTCTGGGATTGGTCACAGCAGCAAGATGTTTCCTTGGTGGCTCATCTCTGGCCCGCTGCTGAAGGCCTGCTGTGGTCACAGCCAGGGGTGGAGGGGAGGGGAGGTTCATCTGCTCTTCAGCTTACGTGATCTGTGTGTTAGATGTCTGGGTCGGCTCCTGCTCATCGCCCCTTATGGTAGCACAGATAGGATTTGGAAAGCTAAACTCCAACCTTCCCTCAGCTTAAGCCTGCTGTGCAGCTGCTGGGTGGGGGAAAACGAATCTTTCTGCTTCCCTTCTAAAACAGCAGGGTTGGATGGACAAGTCCATGAGGTGTTTTTTTCACCTGTAATGTGTTAGGATTCTATTTCTTTTGCTTTGCTGCTGGTGAGACTCCCCCAGGACTATCTCTGGATGATGAGTACCTCTAAGTCATCCCAGGATATGTGACGCAGCCATGCAGCCTGGAAGTCTGCTCTCTACTTGGCCGGGGCTCTGTGGCTCCAGGAATCCACTTACTGCCCCTTTTTATCATGTTGAATCGTTTCTGGAGACTCAAGTGTGGGGGTGCTACAGCTGATGATTAGCCCCAGGAACTTGCCCTATCCGTGACCAAGCAGGAGACATATGAACAAACCGTGAAGGCAATTTTTAGCCAGTTTTATTTTAAAAGAGCAAGGGGATTAGAAGAGGGAAAGCTCCCAACAAAAAAGCTGTGGGAAGGAAGTGACGTGGGGTCTTCTACTTTACATAGGGGCCATAAGAAAAGTATTCCTTGTGTGGTGAGCTCTGTCCTGCCTCATCTTCCATTCCTCCATTTTCATTATGGTTTCTTACAGGACAGAAAAAAAAGTTCAGTCCTGCGACCTGCCGGGAGATCACACTCCTGGGACTGAGCACCCCAGCCATCTGGCCTTTTGAGTAACCTTGGCAGCAGAGCCTACTTTTCTCCTAATGAATACAATTATTTATGTCTCTTTTATCATTGCACTTGCCCAGCCAGGTTTCCCAGATACATTAACAGAGGACACCTCTTTATTCTAACTTTTTACCATTCTTGCTCTGCCTCTCCTCACCCCTAGTTTGGTTAGCAAACCAGAGAGGGTACGCTCCCGGCCATGCAGGCCTCCATCCTGAACTGTCTCTGTGTTTTCTCACATCTGTATCATGGGTGAGGGTCACAGTATACAATACATTTGGTGAAACTTTCATTCCAAGGTGATAGCACTAGGAAGTGGGGCTTTTGGGAGGAGGCTAAATCTTGAGGGTAGAGATTCAATGACTGGGATTCAAAACCTTCTGAAAGACACTTGAGGGAACCTACTGGCCCTTCTACCATAGAAGGACACATGGAAGGCAGGGGCCCTTCATTACCAGACTCCCAATTGGCTGGCAACTTGACAGTGGGCTTCTCAGCTTCCACAGCGGTGAGCAGTGAAGTTTCTGTTGTTTGTAGTTCAATCAGTCTAAGAATTTTGTTGTGACAGCCTCAAGGCAGGTGTCACCAGCTGGCAGAGGTCTTGAGTTCCAGGGACTCCTTAGTGTCCCTTGGAGTCACTAAGCAAGTGGAGCTTTAATGGCAAGCTTAATGGAGCCTTGGTGGCAAGCTCAGAAATTCCCTCCTTCCTTTGCCAGCTCAGAAGCAAGCCATGATCCTTACATGGAGAAAAGCCAGTTTGCTCCTTGGAGAGGAGCCCAGGGTGGCATTTGCTCAAGTAGGTAGTAGGTATGTTTGCTCTCATCTTGATTTCTCCATCTAACACCCAACGTTGAGAATGCCATGGCATGCAGACCTGCTTTGGTTTCCCTTTCAGCCGCCTTCCTCCATGCTGGTCTCTCCTGTTCCCGTAGTGAGACTGTAAAAAGCAAAAGATCACACACATAGTAAATAACTATGTTTGCTGGAAGAAATGACTTAGTTTTATTAACAACTGTTCATTTTTTAAAAATATATTATTTTATGATGCAGCTGCATAGGCTCTGGGATTTCATATTACTGCTTCCCAATTCCTCTCCCCACCACTGGTTTCTCCTATATCATTACAGTAGTATAGTCCTTCATGAGCAGTCCATCATTCTGCTATCTAAGTGTCTGCTAACACTGTAGGTATGGACAATGGTAGAGATTTTGTATCCTTTTGTAACAGTTAACTTCTTGAGTCTTTTTCTTCTGACTTTGAATATGAGCCTTGTAAGATGCTTACAGCAACCTCTGTGATCCTCATCTGACCCCAAGCATTTGCACAAAAGAATGAAGATCTGTTTATTTTAAGTTCTTATTTATTTTTCATTTCATGTGAAAGACACAAATATGTCTGTCCTCTAGTTCAAAAGATCTGCAGCAGCCAGGACTGGGCCAGGCCAAAGTCAGGACCTCAGAACTCCATCCAAGTCTCCCACATGGGTGGCAGGGATCAAAGTACTTCAGCCATCATCTGCTGCCTCCCAGGATGTGCAGTTGTTAGCAGCTAGCTGGGAAGCAAAATAGCTGGATGCAGCCCAAGCACTCCTATAAGGGGCCGGCATCCCAAGCAGTGTCTTAAGCCACTCTACCAAATGCTTGATTCTTTGTTTACTTTAGGTTTATCTGCGTTTACTAAGAATGTCTAGTCCAAACAGTTCTTAACCCTTTCGCCCACATATTATATTCAATCTGTAAACATGTTTAAGAGTCATACGAGGGCAGTAGAATTTGAACTTGTGTTGTCTGAGTGATCAATAAAAGATGATGTTTGGGGTCAAAGACACCTAGATTGGTTTGCTAGGACTGGCATAATAAAGTATACAACACACTCAGTGGCTTCACAACAGAAATGCAGTGTCTCATAGTGCTGGAGGCCCAGAGTCCAAGTGCAAGATGTCTGCGATGTTGGTTTCCTCTGAAGCCTGCTGCTTGCCTCAGACGAGGCCACCTTCACCCTGAGGCCCTCAGCACCCCACACATCTGGTCTCTTTCTGGGTTGTAATCTCCTTTTCTGATAAGCACACCTGCCTCACCCAAATGACCATATATTAACTTGATCACCTATTTAAAGGTTCTAGCTCCAAATGAAACCACATTGTCAGCTTCTGCAGTTGCGAGTTTAATATATAAATTTTAGGGGACCAATTCAGCCTTATCACAGCACCCCAAAGAAGAAAGCACTGGGACAAAGGCAATGAGGGAGGAGGGGGTGGGGCAGTTTTTTTCCTTTGTTTTGTTTAGACAGGCAGGGAGATGAGCTCTGGATGTAAATACATTCCAAGCACTCCCATGCTGACCACATTTTATGTGCATGTCTTCCCCTGGTCACTGACAGCCCTGCTGGTTCAGTGGGAGTACCTGGAACAATGCCTCACATTGTGCATCTCAACACCTACCATGAGGGGACCCCAGGGATAGGACAGAACCTAGTGGCTGGCTGCATGTGTAAAATTTTGAAATTATCTATGATTCTGTTTCATTTTTTAAAAATCCATGTTTGTTCAATGTGGAAAAAATTTAAATATTAATAATTGTGGTGATTTATGTTTAAATTATTTGTTATGAAGTAAGCCTATCCATCCAGAAATAGGGGCCAAGTTTGTTTACTTCCTCATGTGCCTGTGACACAGAGAAAATGTGCCCTGAGTAACACACACCTTGGGTGAGAAGACAACATCTTGACCTTCATTATTGATGGGGCGGAAGAGAACAGAGCAGCAGCCACCAAGGGCCCAGGGTGGAGCAGCTGCCTGTTCATTCGGCCCTCACCCCTGGTTCAGCACTCATGCCTTGTGTTTCACTGATTCCTGGAAGTATGTGAGGAGGATCTGCATGTCATCTGCTTCTACAGCACCAGGTGCCTATGCAGATCTGGTTTTGCCAATTCAAATCTAAAACATCTTTTTCTTCAGTCATTCCACACTCTTCCATTTCTGACACTTATTCAAAGGGTAGGTTTATTTAAAGACATAGGCTCAGTTTTAAAAGTGATCTTGTGGGGCCCGGCAGTGTGGCCTAGCGGCTAAAGTCCTCGCCTTGGAAGCCCCAGGATCCCATATGGGCGCTGGTTCTAGTCCCGGCAGCTCCACTTCCCATCCAGCTCTCTGCTTGTGGCCTGGGAAAGCGGTCGAGGAAGGCCCAAAGCTTTGAGACACTGCACCCGCATGGGAGACCCGGAGGAGGTTCCTGGTTCCCGGCTTCGGATCGGCGCAGCACCAGCCCGTTGCAGCTCGCTTGGGGAGTGAAACATCGGATGGAAGATCTTCCTCTCTGTCTCTCCTCCTCTCTGTATATCCGGCTTTCCGATAACAATAAAATCTGTAAAAAAAAAAAAAGTGATCTTGTGAACGCATATGGCTGTTCAGAGGCTCTTGTGTTTACACAGGATTAAGATGGGAGCCAGAGTAGTGGCTGGCACACTTACCAAGCTTAATGATGACAAATAAAGAGGGGCCAGCACAGTGATTAGCACAGAGGCTAATCCTCTACCCTGTGACATCAGCATCCAAATGGGCACCAGATTTGTGTCCTGGCTACTCCAGTTCCCCTCCAGCTCCCTGTTTGTGGTCTGGGAAATCAGCAGAGGATGGCTTAAGTCCTTGAAACCATGCACCCAGGTGGGAGATCCAGAAGCTTCTGGCTTCCAGCTTCAGGCCTGCTCAGCTCTGGCCATTGTGGCCATTTGGGATTGAACCAAGAGGTGGAAGACCTTCTCTATCACTCTTTCTCTCTCTGTAGATCAGCCTTTCAAATAAAAATAAGAAGTTTTAAATGGAGAGAAATAATGAAGAGCACACCTGACAGACTCAGCAGGCATCTCAGTAAAAGATTTGGAGCCCAGTCAGCATTCACACTGGAGCTTTTATGGATGTGAATTGGGTTCTCCATTTCTTCTCCCTTGCTCCCTCTTCTAGGAAATTGTGGGCATGGGGATTTCTGGATGTGGAGGTCTCAAACATCCTATCAGGATCTTGTCAGCATGGTGTTAGTGGATCTAATAGCTCCCTTGGTGCAGGGCAGGGGGACTCCTGAGCTGCCTCCAGGGAAAGGGCTGAATCCCATCTAAGCATTACCAAACAAGAACAGTTTCTACAGATGAACATGCTGGTCTGCTTCCAGGGCTTGTTTCCTTGCTCCATTACACATTTTTCTTTAAAAATTCTCATTTTCTTCAGCCCCCCTCTATACACCTAACTAACAATCCTTTAACATTCAAATTTCACTGTAGAGTGCTTCTGTAGTTATCGGGAAACTTGCATCATTTATCATCTATTAGTTTTTCTCTACCAACAACAGGCTTAGTTTATATACTACAAAATCCTGGATGATTCTACTGAGATGAATCCATATGTTTTAGAAGAAATGAGTTTTATATTAGGTACCATCTTTCCAGCGTCTGGAACTCTTGCCTTCCTAGGGACAAGACCCTGTCTTCCCCTACTGTGGCATTGCCACAAGCATCTTGTTGGTGTCTATAGACTAAGTTTATTGCATTACCTCTTTAGAAGTAAGATTAGGGGTGAGGTGTGGCACAGTAGTCTAGTGGCTAAAGTCCTTGCCTTGCACATGCTGGGATCCCATATGAGTGCCAGTTCCTGTCCTGGCTGCTCTACTTCCCTTCCAGTGCTCTGCTTGAGGCTTGGGAAAGCAGTAGAGTATGGTCCAAAGCCTTGGGACCCTGTGCCTGCATGGAAGACCCAGAAGAAGCTCCTGGCTTCAAATTAGCTCAGCTCCGGCCATTGTGGCCACTTTAGGGAGTGAACCAATGTATGGAAGATCTTCTTCTCTGCTCCTCCTGCTCTGTAAATCTGCCTTTCTATTAAAGTAAATAAAGCTTTTAAAAAAGTTTAAAAAAAGTAAAATATGGGCAACAAGAATTTGTTTTGTAAAATGAAAAATCATTTCCCTTCTTTTAATAAGGTTATTCTGATGAAAATAATAAACAGGGGCCTGCCATGTTGGCATCCTATTTAGACACTGGTTTGAATCTTAGCTACCTTGCTTCTGATCCAGTTCCCTGCTAATGTTCCTGGAAAAGCAGCAGAAGAGGGCCCAAATTCTGCCACCCAAGTAAGAGACCCAGAGGAAGCTCCAGGCTCCTGGATTCAGCTGCCACAACTGTAACCATTTTGGAATGAAAGATATCTGTCTTGCTAACTCTGCCTTTCAAAAACAAAAACCCAAGTTAATTACAAGTTTATCAACTTAATTTCTTGAGCATAACCCTCCAACTTAATAAAGAGGAAATAAAGATATCAAGTATAGACAACTTGTTATTTTTAAGCATTCATTAAGTAAGTGACACTTGAGTGTAAACACTTCAAGCTTTCTAGAACCTTAGATCATCCCTCTACATTTTAGGATAATACTATCTTGTTTGCTCTCTTGTATCTAAACTGATCTCAGGGGTCTAGCCTGCAGGAATGTCTCCTGACTTTATCTTCTGGTTTCATAGACCATTGCCAAAACACTTGAGATAGTGTGTGAAGTTTTATCATGTGACCGAGACAGCGGACCTCCCCGAATCCCTTTCAGCACCTTCCAGTTTCTCTACACATATATTGCTGAAGTGGATGGGGAGATCTCAGCATCCCATGTCAGCAGAATGCTAAACTACATTGAACAGGAAGTGTGAGTATGTTTTACCAATTGCAGATGAAATCCTGGGAAAACAAATGCAGCAAGCTGAGACATATTAAGTGTGATTACTACAGATGGTTCCCAGTTTATGATGACCCATCTTTACAATGGGACAGAAGTGATATGCATGCAGTGGAAATCAAGTTTGGATTTCAAATTTGGGTCCTTTTGGCAGCTCCCTGACAATTGCACGGTTGCAAGGGGAGACATCTGCAAGTGTTCAGCAACAGATTGTGCTGTTAAGCTGTGCTGTCTGGAAGGTTAGGTGGATTAGATGCCTTTTAGTGCACAGCATTTTCAATTTCTGATAGGCTTATCAAACCCCTTCATAAATCAAGGAGCATCATGTATATCCCACTGTACTGAGAACTGAGAGAGGAAGGAATGTGAATCGCAGACCTGAAAGGGGAAAAGGGAGATAAGGACAGAGAGCAGTGGTTCTTGTGGAGCTGCTGAGAGCCTCAGCAGCCTCAGCAACACCCTGGAAACATGCTAGAAATGCAGACTCAAGGCTGCACCTGGACCTGCAAGATCACCAACTCTGAGAGTGGGCCCATGGAATCCAGGCTGCACCAAGGCCTCGGGGGACAGGCTCACACTCAGTTTTTATTAGTGGAGTCAAAAGGGAAAGGAAATGAGGGGAAGGAGATTGGAGAAGAGGAAGGAGTGTGTGTGGAGAGGTGGTGGTAGTGGAAGTGGAAGAACAGCCAAAGTTAGAAGAGAACTCCACGGTGCAGGAGCAGTGGTGGAATTCATCGGGAGGGCAAGAGTTATTTATATATTATCTTTCTTCAGATTAATGGTTATATACACTAACCCCAGGTATGTTTTTCCCAGCAGAATTGGTCCTGATGGTTTAATCAAGGTGAATGACTTTACCCAAAATCCCAGGGTTCGGCTGGAATAAAAACCCAATTTTGGCATTTGAAAAGAAGATACAGAGATGATTGTACTTCAAAATGGCTGAGCCCCAGACACCATCCAAAGTCAATTTTCTTGTACAACTGGTAAACACTAATAAATAATTAGGCAAACATAAAAAAATCAAGAAATGTGTGGAACTAAGGTGTAAAATTGCTGGAACAAAACACCTACATTATCAGAAGATTAGTATGCTTTCCACAGCACATTGAGTGGAAGGGGCTGACAAAGCAGGCATAGAAAAAGCATCTCACATCAGATCCAGACAGCAGGATGGTAGCCAGACACACTGTTGATGCTTTGTGATTGTCAGGCAGAACTTGGATGAAGAGCTTTCCTGTGGTCAATCAAGGTTTCTACCAGTGCATGTTTCCGTTTGTTGGTACTATGCTTAGTCATTTACCCGCCAATATTATGGAGCCAGGCATATGGAACCTGAAACAATATTTATGTGCCAGGAATAAGGTATCCAGATAAAATACAGGTATGTCTAAATTTGATTTTCAGATATGCACCAAGTAAAATGTTTAATTTTTGACTTCCCAAGCTAGGAATTATCCTGGCTTTAGGGCATAGGCAAATAAATCTTACTTGGATTCTGACCTCTAGGAGTTCACAATCTAGCACTAAAATATGACATGAACTGGTGGGGCCCGTGCAGTGGGTGTGGATGACACAAAGGTGTGAAGAGAACAGCTCCTCTGTTGGCAAGGCCGCGAGGAACTTCCAGCTGTTTGGCAAAGCCTGGCAACCACCTGTTTGGCAAGGTCTTTCCAACCACCTTGACACAGTCTCACCCCCTTTTGCATGAACACTCAACCACCCCATTAAGAATTCTGTAATTTATTGAGGCATTGTTGTTTGCCTTTGTGAGATGGTTTTTGCACCGACGTGAGCTTAGGAGTCGATGTTGCTGATCATATCTTGGTGAGTGGGCCTTTAACAATTTACACACAGGAGTATAATTAAGCCCATGCCATTTCTGGACACCTTATTGTGTGCTTACCCATTGCCCCAGACAAGTAGCACACCTTCTGGGAAATGGCTTGATGAGTATCCTAAAAGTTAATGAAAGTGATGGGAGTATGAGCTAAAACTGCTATGGAGATAAATACAGTTACTGTGATCTTAAAGACTAGCCTGTCTTTGCAATTTCTTTGGAGCATGGAAACGTATCTGTTTTAGCCACTTACATAATTTTTGGCAAGAAAAATTAAAGGATGCTTTTACTAATATTATACAGATATGCTTTTAATTATTGTTTGATTGTTTATGGGGTTATAGAGCCTGTAGTTGTAGGGGGTTTTAATATTTGAAACTTTTGCCTTGGATTTTTATATTTTTTCCCTTGTGACATGCTTCTCCGACTAAGTGATAGGCAAGTTGTGGAAACAGAAATGTAGTAGGAATGTATTACTGATTAGTAGGTAATCGCATGTGCCTTGGCCTTGCAGTCCTGGCTGCAGCCCAATGGCTACTACTGAAAAGTGAATAATGGATTGCTTTGAAGAAAAATGATTATTGTAACTTACAGAATTATCTTTAAGAGCACCTGGTTGACCATGAAATAAAAAATAAAATAATCAAACAACTTGCATACCCATTTAGTCATGGAATTAAAAAAATATATAGAACAGTCAAATGTTTGTGCAGCAGCTTGTGATGTGTCTGAGTAAATAAAAAAAGACAGCTTCTTGAGCTGTTACAGGAAGGGCACAAAGTAACAATGTCCGTGTCTCTTCTTTTTGCTGACTCCACACACCCTTCTGGAGCTCCACACTCAGCTGGAGCTGGCCTACAGCAAGGAACCTGCATCACTTTAATTCGGGGGGGGGGGTGCCTGAGAAATTTTAACACTGACCCAAAAATTGCAATTCAAACACTGATGTCAACTGATTTTTTTCTGAAACCATATACAGTCACAAGGGAATCTTGGAAGGAGAGTCCTCTTCATGAGCCTAAGACCTTCTGACAGGATTTTAAAGGATTTTCCTTTTCAAAGGAAACAGATGGAGTTAACAGGCTGATTATTTTTCTTAACACCAGATGTGTCACGGCCTCTGGATTAGTCCTTTTTATCTGTAATACTATCCCTCTTAAATGCTTTTAATCAAAACCACATGGGTATGTATGCATTTCTCTCTCTACATAAAAACAGCGTTTTTTCATTAGTGTCTAAATAAGGTAAAAGAAAATCATGGTGGACTGTCACCCTGAGTCCCTGATTTCTTCTTACAAGGAAACATTAAAAGGGGTGACACCAGTTCTTCACCCACAGTCACTGAGTTGCAACTGCAGGGGTTGGATGATAAGTCAACCTACTTGCTGCCTGCCTTCCCAGCCAAAATGGCCTCTCATTTACATTCACCCTGGGACCTGGATCTGTTTGAAAAGGCTGCAGCACTTCAGGTGAAATGTGGTACTGTAATTAACCAGGATTAGAGAATGAACGGAATCTTTCAACCTGCTCAGTTTCTTGGCCCTCTCAGTTTCATTGTGGCCAAAGAATTTGAAATATAGTCTCATCTAGGAATGGAGTGTGAAGGGAGGCAGAGGGAGCAGTGTTAGTTTGAATGACCCTAGATTAGACATGAATTCAGTTTATAAACATAACAAAAGCAAAGGGGTCCTTTGTGCAGTTTGGAAAATAGACTGAAATCAGAAACAAAATTTCAGTGGCCATAAGCAAGATCTCTCAAGAATAAGACTAGTGATATTCCACCCATCAAATGTGTAAGCAAAATGGTGCACTTCGCTCAACAACAAAGCATGAAACAAAGGGGAGGTGGGGAGAGGGGTGGGAAACAACAGCTCCTTCCCAGGAGGGGTTGAGGCAGAGTGCTGGTGTGCAGCAGGATGTAGCAGATGCTGCAGAGCAGGGAGGTGCATGCTGGTTCTCTAAAGAAGGAAACTAGGCACACAGCAGTTGTCACAATCAACCCCGGAACAAGGGGTACTTTGCTCCACAGGGAAAGGGTAAGTCGTAAGATCCCAGCAGTCCTTGCTCCCACTAGGAACACCTGATGTATTTGGTGCTGGAGAAGATGCAGCTCTCACAAGCCCTGAGCCCAGTGTGGACAATGGCCAGGAGACCACACTGCTGCATTGTGCCAGAGGAGCTCAGCCTACATCCTGTCATTCCCTACCCAAGTTCCTGCTGCATGGCACCCTAAACACTCCAACCACCCGAGGGCCTATGAAGCAGCTGGGCCACACCAGCCCTATTAAGCAGCCAAGTGGACCTACTTGCTTCCTATACCCCCATGAAGCCCTTGGGCAACCCAGCCCAAATGACTTCATCTGCAGAGACCTTGAGAAGGCATTCCGTCAGTTTGCACATCCACACTTGGCCCTAAAAAGTCCCTGGGCATCTTGCTCCTAAGTGCCTGAGCTAACAAATACCTGGGAAGCAGATGAGTGGCTCTGTCCCCAAAACTGAAACCTCAGGAAACTACCAGGCAGCCTCATCCATTCTTCTGTAGCCCCAGCAAGCAGTTGAGCAGCCTAATTTCAGAAGTTTGGCCCCCTGAGAAATAGATAGATCTAAGAAACCCTGCTTCTCCATCATGGGACTCAGAAAGCCTACCCTGAGCAAGTTGTCCACTTTGATCATTCATATGCAATACATTATTGGAAATGTGTGAACTAATTAAAGGGTATCCAAACCAGGAAGAAAGGAGTCAAATTATCTCTGTTTGCAGGTGATTGAATTTTAATACATGAGTATAGAAAAACCTGCAAACTTTCATAAGAAAAAAGCCTGGCAAAGATTGCAGAACACAAAGTCAACAAAATAAAACTCATTTAACTATTTTTATATCAGTAATCAAATTGATTTTTGCAATAAACTAGGAAAGCAATATCATAAATCTCAATAAATTTATTAAAAGTGATCTATCGTACAGTAAAAATTATAAAACATTGATGAGATAAAGAGTATATCACCAAGCTAGGTTAATAAAAACTACTTAATGAATCCTAGACTTGTTTGGTGTGATCTCTTTTGTACCCTGCAACATCTGGATAGTATGGACAATCTAGCAAGATCAATTCTTCTAATCCATGAATGTGGGGTGTCTTTTTTTATATCATGAACTAACTGCCTAAGACCACAACACAGAATCATTTATATAATTTCTATTATAACACCACTTGCATTCTTCATACACATAGGGGGAAAACTTTTTAAAGTTCATATGGAACAATTTACAAAAGACCTCAAATAGCCAAAGCAATCTTGAGCCAAAATAATAAAGCTAGAGAATTATAGTATCCGACTTCAGAACACTTACAAAGCTAGAGTGACAAAAACAGCATGGTACCAGCACATAAACAGACACAGGCCCAATGGAAATGAATATAGAATCAGAGATTATCCCACAGACGTTCAATCACCTGACAACACTGGGAAAATGAAATCCTCTTCATTTGGCACTGGGAAAACTGAATATCTCTATGCAGAGAAACCACGTATCTGTAAAGCCTCAAAATAAACACCACATATCCTTGAATTCCATTTTTCATGAACTTCTGAAGCATTCTCATGCATACACAATGGATTATGGCATTTAAAAGGCTGAAATTCTGTTTCTTGCATTAACAAGAATGAAACTGAGGTCTTTATGTTAAATAATTCCAGTACAGAAGGAGACATATATTTGTTCTCATTTACATGTAAAAGCTAAAATGTTTTTCTCAAAGAAGTAAGGAATAGACATCCCAGTGCAATGGTTCAATTGGCCAATCCTTCCCTTACAAGGACTGGGATACCATTTGGGCATTTGTTTACATCCTGGCATTTTTTACACCCCTTCTAGCTTCCTGCTTGTGGCCTGGAAAAGTAGCAGAGGATGGCCCAAAGCCTCGGAACCCTGCACCTGCATGGGAGAACCAGAGTAGGTTTCTGGCTTCTAGCTTTGGATTAGCTTAGCTCTAGTCATTGCAGCCATTGAGGAGTGAACCAGCAGATGGAAGGTCTTTCTCTGTTTCTCCTTCCCTCTGTAAATCTGCCTTTCTACCAGTAAAAATAAATGAACGTTAAAAAAAAAAAAGGGTGGGCCTGGCGCAGTGGCCTAGTGGCTAAAGTCCTCACCTTGAATATGCCGGGATCCCATATGGGCACAGGTTCTTCTTTTTTTTTTTTTTAAGATTTATTTATTTTATTGGAAAGGCAGATATACAGAGAGGAGGAGAAACAGAGAGGAAGATCTGCTGTCCATTGGTTCACTCCCAAAGTGGCCACAATGGCTGGTGCTGCGCCAATCCGAAACCAGGAGCCTGGAACTTCTTTCCGGGTCTCCCACGCGGGTGCAGGGTCTCAAGGCTTTGGGCCATCCTCGACTGCTTTCACAGGCCACAAGCAGGGAGCTGGTTGGGAAGCGGAGCTGCCAGGATTAGAACCAGTGCCCATATGGGATCTCAGGCATTCAAGGCGAGGACTTTAACCATTACGCTATTGCACTGGGCCCCTGGGCTCAGGTTCTAATCCCAGCAGCTCCGCTTCCCATCCAGCTCTCTGCTTGTAGCCTGGAAAGCAGTTGAAGATGGTCCAAAGCCTTGGGACTCTGCACCCGTGTGGGAGACCTGAAAGAGTTCCTGGCTCCTGGCTTTGGAGCTGCTGCAGCTGCTAGGTGAATGAATCAGCACACAGAAGTTCTTCCTCTGTCTCTCTTCCTCTCTGTATATCTGACTTTCCAATAAAAATAAAATAAATCTTAAAAAATTTAAAAAATCGGAAACACTACTTAAAGAAATAAAAATATTCCCTAGAACTCAGTTATTTTAACAAATATTAAGTATTTACTAATAGTAAGATGGCTAATGTATTTGTTCTCCAAAGAATAAGGATAGTTTATTGCAATGACAGGATATTAGGATATCGCTGGTGTTTTACAAAAATACAGTACTTTTGAAAGAGACTGGGCCCGGCGTGACAGCCTAGCAAAAAGTCCTCGCCTTGAACACCCCAGGATCCCATATGGGCGCCGGTTCTAATCCCGGCAGCTCCACTTCCCATCCAGCTCCCTGCTTGTGGCCTGGGAAGGCAGTCGAGGACGGTCCAAAGCTTTGGGACCCTGCACCCATGTGGGAGACCTGGAAGAGGATCCTGGTTCCCAGCTTCAGATCGGCGCAGCACCGGCCGTTGCAGCTCACTTGGGGAGTGAATCATCGGATGGAAGATCTTCCTCTTTGTATATCTGACTTTGTAATAAAAATAAAATAAATCTTAAAAAAAGAGATTGCACCTATCAGCATGTGTTCCCATGTTGGACAATGACATCGATAGGACAGTGGCCATCTGTCAAGACAAAGCACAGTTGGCCAAACAGCTGCTGCACCAGCATCGCTCACTTGATAAGCCACCACTTGGTTTCCACCACGTTCTCTTCTGTAGACTGTGGCATTGCTTTCTCCGAGCTGCCCAGATTGCTAAGGCCTTGATGTTCAACCAGGTACACGGCCTTCACAGCACACCTACCAAATCAACCTGCTTCAATCATCATTCCAGTTATGGAAACAGCTTTGCCCTCCATGTGGGCAATGCTAAGTTAACAACATCATAAATGCTCTACTCATAGCAATGGCCTATATTTATCAGCACTCACTTATGTAAGCTACTGTGCACCATGCTTTACATATTCCTTCAAACTTTTCTTTGTGAAGTCCCCATCTTACAAGTCAACAGTCTTACAGGGAAAAAAAAAAATCACTCATTGTCACCATGTTCAAAGAATTTGAACCTAAGTCTGACTCTCAGTCTGCTCAAGAGCTGTGTAAACATAAGCTTCCCCCAAGACAAGCTTTTAAGTGCAGTTTGGGAGGCAATGCTAAGAACAGTGGGGAGGAAGTAGGAAAAGTAGAATAATGATATAAAGAAAGCCAGTAAAGACTGTGCTTTCCAGCTAATTACCTTTGGCCCCAAATTCTGCTGGGAAACTCTGGGAGACAGCATCAAACATGCCTAAGAATTATCCCATTCTGAGGGGTGCAAAGCTCTTCATCCATTATTGGCTAAAGGCTGCTTCTTCCCTGAGGCTCCACCTGTCACTGACTCAGGGCTGCTTCCAGGTGCTCACATTCCTGAATTTCCAGCTTGTCTGAATTTGCCCTTTTTGCTGCAAAAAAGCAGCTCTCAGATTGGAAAGCCACCAGTCTGTACAGTCATCAGCAGCCACCAGTATTTGCCACATTGGAATCACTATTCTTTTGTTGGGTCAGGCATACATCTGTGGAGCTGTGGGGCAGTATGTCAGTGACACTGTGCTGCACTGACACCTAACCACTCAAAGCATCCCACTAGCCTTCCCATCATGACCAGCAACATCTGAGTCCTAGTATGACCCCAGTTACACTGTCAAACTGAGATTCTTATAACATATGGTTTATATTTCTCCTTTAAAAAGAAAACCATTCAGGAAGCAATGAAACAGGATTTTATAATGAAAAAATAAGTGGGCTGCTTCCTAAATTCAGCTATTTTGATTAAAGCCGGCAGCTACATTTAAAGCTTACGTAGGAAATGCAAAGATCACGACTCAATTCCATTTTCTCTCTGCCCTTCCTTTTCCTTGATGCTGCTGTCCTCCTGGGGACCATCAACTTCCAGAGACTGGGATCAGGCCCACAGAAAAAAGAGCTGGACACTCCAGAGTGGAAGCTGGATAGGCTCAGATAGGAATCTTCACCTGAAATTCTTGGAGGGGGTCTGAAACCTTGTGATAAAAGACACATCATATAAATGTCTTTCTGAAATGTATACATTCTTTCTTTTCTGAGAATTGCCAAGAATTTAGGAAACTCTTAGTTACACAGGATCTCAAAAGGTCCAGATCTTGATCTTAGAAATGACATCAACCGACTTGAGTTGGAAGGCACCAGGGCAGTTTCTCTGATCTGTCCCAGAAGTGATTGCATGCCTTCCAAGCATGATTTACTATCTACAACCTTACATCTAACAGCCTGGCTATCCACCTGTTTTAGTTCAGCCACTTATGCAGTGGCAGCTTTGGCTGTCTCCTATGGAGAGGAACATAGTCAGGAAAACATCTTTACTTTAGAAGTGAGTCAACTGGAAAAGCCACTGGTGCTGCATGCTATAGATTGGATGGATCAACCAGAGTTGTATGACCATGATACCAGAGGGACTACACCTCCAGGATAGGCTCACGAGGCTGGTTCTGGATAATCTTGAATCTCAGGCATTCAAGTAGCTGTGAGTTCTGATACGCCAATGCAAAAATGGTTATTCATTTATTTACCCAAGAGTTTAATAATTCCTATTCTGGGCAGGGCCTTTCTAGACACTGCCAATATTGAGCAAGGTAATGTCTTTGCTCTCAGAGATTAAACTCTAGTTGGAAGGCCAAATGTTGCACAAGTGATCATAGATGGAGAGGCAAAAGGAAAGACTTCCTGAGGGAAAATAATCTGACAGTAAACTCTGAAGCCTGTGACATCAATCACTACAGACAATTTAGAAGTGTGTGTCTTTGCCATGTTGCTTTGCCAAGTTGCAGACTGAAATAATCAGTAACTGGCATATTCTTCTCTTGGATAATTCCAAATCACTCATTAATCCCACATGTACAAAAATGACTTCCTAGTTTTCATTTTTCTAAAGTATTTAATTTACTTTAAAAACAGTTACAGAGAGACAGAAAGACAGAAATAGAGGTCTTCCATCTGCTGGTTCACTTCCCAAATGGCCAGAACTGGGCCAGACCCATTCCAGGAGGCAGGAGCTTCCTCCGGGTCTCCTACATGGGAGTAAAGGTCCAACAACTTGAGCCATCCCCCACTGCTTTTCCAGACCACTAGCAGGGAGCTATACCAGGAGTACAGTAGCCAGGACATGCACTGGTGCCCATACGGGATGCTGGTGCTGCAGGCAGAATATTAGCTTGCTAGGGCATGGTGTCACTTATTCCCTACTTATCAAGCCTACCCCAATTTTTAGATGACAAAATGTTGGTATGTAGAGGGAGAGGAATGAATTCTTAAAGCATTTCTCCTAAACGCAGCACTAACTCCTTCAGAAAAAAAAAATCCTTGCCTTACTTTCCAAAGTTTGTGAATTGTGTGCATTTTCCCCTCCTATACCTTCTTCTCTCACTACCTCCAGCCCTCCCTCAACTGGAACACCCATACTCCACCTGAATTTCTCAGTCCACTGCTAGTGGGAGCAGAAGATACCTTGCTGAGACTTTGAAGCTAACTAAAAGGTTTACAGAGATGTGAATAAGGAAATCAATGAATGTTGATGAACTCTGGGACAAGCAAACCATGTTCATCTCTCCCACTGAAGGGACAAGGGGAAGAAAGACACCTGGAGGGTGCTCCCAAGGGGCTGTGGTTGCAGAGGTCATTGCATTAGCCACAGGGTGCTCAGATGTGAGCACCCCAATCTCTTCCTGGTTTCTATTGGTTATTGTTAACTACTCAATAAAGCCAGAGGCTGGTGGGCAACTCTGAGTGATGTCTTCATTTGTGATCAGTCCCTGGGACATGCAGAAGGGTAGAGAGTGAAGGGATGAAATTTTTCACATGCATGCTTGCATTTCCCAGAAATGTCTTGGGCTACACGCCAAAGGTCCCCATAGCAAATGTTAGGCTTTGCAGGGCCACAGGGTGTCTGTTTCAGTGACTTAATTCTGCATTGTCCTACAAGGTAGCCAGAAACAACACAAAAACGCACAAGTCTTTTTTCCAAGAAAACCTCAAGATGGATAATGTCTATGTAATTTTCACGTCATAAAACACTGTTCTAATTAAAACACACATGCGTACACACACATGCACACAAACAAAAAACTAAAAATATCAAGATTGCTTATAGGCTGTGCCAAATAATAACAACAAAATGGCAGCAGAATGGATTTCGCAGGGTGGATTGCAGACTCCTGCTGTACCCTGCAGCCACCACCTTTGTGAAACAATAGCAGATTCACAGCATCCTCTTTAAGTCTTTACATTCCCATTGCCTCTAGAATAACTTAAATGGTTCATATGATCTGTAATGACTACAGTCTGACCTCCACCTACACTTTCACACTCATCTTCCACACTCAGCCACCAGGGCCTCTCCTACATCCCCTCTTACTATCAGGCTGTGCCTATGTGTTTGAAACATCCCTCTTTACCTTTCCATTATTTATACTAGCAGATTAAATGTCAAAATAAATAAATAAATAAAAAATAAAATTGCAAACAGTAGAGAAATGGATAATATATAATGAGATATCAGGCAGTCACTTTACAGTTGTAGATGAATGAGAAACACTATTGATAAAATATTAAAACACATGATGAGCACCAGTTCTAATCCTGGCAGCCCTGCTTTCCATCCAGCTCCCTGCTTTTGGGCCTGGGAAAGGAGTAGAGGACGGCTCAAAGCCTTGCACCCTGCAGCCATGTGGGAGACCCAGAAGAAGCTTCAGGCTCCTGGTTTCAGATCGGTACAACACTGGTCATTGCAGTAACTTGGGGAGTGAATCACTGGATGAAAGATCTTCCTCTCTGTCTCTCCTCCTCTCTGTATATTTGACTTTTCAATAAAAAAAATCATCTTAAAAAAAAAAAAGAAAAAAAGGAGTTTCACATTTCAGGTACTGATGATCTCACACTTCCACTGGGTATTATCCTTACACTTTTGCTATCTGAGAAATAATTATCTTGATAGTACTTTTTAGTAGTCCCAGGTAACACTTATTTTGCACAATGACTTAAACGACCTTAATGCCTCTCATCCACACCCTCAGCTGTCATGACTTCTGTGAAAAAAATGTGACTTGGTTTGGCAATCTATCCTCTTAAAAAAAAAAACAACAACCCACAAACATCCAGGAGAGAGTGCAATAAACTGGGTAGAGTGGTAATCCCTGGGGAATAGGATTACGAGTGATTATTTTTCGTATCTGTACTTTGTACAGTACATATTAGTGGATAAGAAAATAATTCAAGTTTAAAGTTAACCCCTGGAATCTCAGTTAAATATTTAACTTATATGAGAGAAACGGGACAAGGAAAGTTTTCAGTGTAATTCAGTAAGTCCACTAAACACTCAGTTTCCTAAAATCATTCCTAATCAAAGTGTAATATACTGAGAGATTTTTAGTTCTTGGCCTTTGGTTAAAAACTTTGAAAGGTAGCTTTTTGTCCATTTTTCTTAAGTAGAACCATAAATTTGTCCTCAAATTTGAGTTAAACCGGGCCCGACAGCATGGCCTAGCAAAAAGTCCTCGCCTTGAAAGCCCCGGGATCCCATATGGGCGCCGGTTCTAATCCCGGCAGCTCCACTTCCCATCCAGCTCCCTGCTTGTGGCCTGGGAAAGCAGTTGAGGACGGCCCAATGCATTGGGACCCTGCACCCGCGTGGGAGACCCGGAAGAGGTTCCTGGTTCCCGGCTTCGGATCGGCGCAGCACCGGCCGTTGCGGCTCACTTGGGGAGTGAATCATCGGACGGAGGATCTTCCTCTCTGTCTCTCCTCTCTGTATATCTGACTTTGTAATAGAAAAAAAATTTTTGAGTTAAACCTTAAAGCTTTGAAAACCAATGCGGGATGCCCATTAGATAAGGGTAGACACAGGGTCACTCTGGGCCATCAGTACTTACCTCTGCAGAGGTGGGGCCCACCACGGGTGGCCAAATGCACCTGCTGAGCACCATCTGAAAACACGTGTTGCTCATTTTGTTAAAAATTTTGTTCATTTGAACACACATTTGTTCAAACTGCCTTGAGAATTACTCAAGAGATGAGGACTCCCCGGGGTTTGACTTTTATTGAGCATGCAGAACAAAGTCATCCAAACCCCAAAGTGCTAAAACCCGAGAAGTGCCAGACCAGTCCTTCTGACATCCACCCGCCTCATCCCTACTAGCTTTCCCTGCGGCTCAGGCTCAGACTCCCGCCCGCCCGAGCGTATGGACAGCGGCGGTCCTCCTGGGGTCCATTGTCCTCAGCGGAGGAACCGCGGCGGGCCCCGCCTCAAGCGCTCGGAACAGGACCACAGGACGGGCGGACTCCCGCCTCTCAGAGGCGCCGGGGCTCAGTCCGCCCCTCAGCGCCCCGCCAGGCTCCGCCCGCGTTCTGTGGGCTTCTCCCACGCTGTGGCCCGTGTGTGACGAGCCCGGAGCCGAAGGAGCAGGTTCTGGGCGCCGGGCCGAGAGCTGAGGGAAGGGGCCGCCCGGCCGACAGCTGAGGGAAGGAGGCAGCAGAGCTAAGCGCCGGGTCGAGAGCTGAGGAAAGGGGCCGCCCGGCCGAGAGCTGAGGGAAGGAGGGAGCAGAGCTAAGCGCCCGGTCGAGAGCTGAGAGAAGGAGGCGGCTGAGGTGGCGGGTAGCAGCCGCGAAGGCGCGACGCTCGGCGGGCTCCTTCCCGGAAGCGGAAGCTCAGGGGGCGGGCCGAGGAGGACCGGGAGCCCGCGGCGGTTGAGTCCTCTGGTTGAGCGTCCTCGCTGCCATCGGTCGGTGGCGGCTGGCACTCTGCGAAGAGATGGTCAGGTCCGGAGCTCGACCCGGTCAGGTGAGGGCAGCGCGTCCGAGGAGTCCCCTGGGCAGGAAAAGGTTCTCGGGCCGGGGCCGAGTAAGAACCCTTGCTTGGGAGGGAAAGAGTAAACCAGCAGCGTTGGAAAGGCCGGGCCGGGGCATTTGGTTTTGCGCCACCAACACACCGGGTCTGTCCCTTGGTGAATGTTCTCCTGGGAGCTTCGTGGCCCTCAGAGCACTGGCAGGCCCGGGTTCGAGTCCCGGACTTAGCCTCTACCGGCTTCAGGACACGGTGACCTCAAGTTCGGTCCTCAGCTCCTGACTAGTGCTGCAGTTTGCTGATTTTAGTCACCTATTGCTGCGTTTTGCTATTATTTTTAAAGTCTCCCAGTTAGTGCCTTCTGCTTTAAGGCCTTCCTCTTCTCAAACGCTCACTTTGGTTTAAATCCGACCCTGGCACACGCCCTCTTGGCCATGGTGAATCTGGTTCTTTGCTCTGGCAACAGTTAGCACCTGGCCATTCCAGTGAGGCCCAGCCTCTTTGTCCTGCAGCAACCTCAACTGTGGCTGCATCCTCTCTGCCATGCCCCTAAGTGGCTGGCCTGGCGCCCTCATGTCTCTCTCCATTGAATGCTCTTGGGTCCCCTTTTTTGGTTCCCTGTGATCACCTTCATCAGGCCACTCGAGGCCGGAGACATCATTTATCTACCTAATAGGAAACTGCTTGCTCTCCTTATCTTCACGAGCTAAGATACACTTGGCATATGGTAGATTTTCAAGAAATGAATCAACTCTTCCTTTTGTTCTCATTTACCAACACATCTCTGATGCTGTCTTCTCCATTGATGGGAATGGTAGGGTTATTCCATGATCTGGCTTGATAGCTCTTTCACAAAGATTTGTGAACCGGCCCCACCCTTGTAGAGCTTTCTGTTTTATCTCTTATGAAATGAAGCAGAACACAACCGTTTTGGAAGAGGGAAACCATGGTTTTTGTAATCTTCACCAGCAGGGTCAGATTCCCTTTCTGCCCTGCTACTGTTGACAACAGTAAACAAAGTACTTTTTACTTCTCCGAGCCTCCCATCCTTCAGCTATAAAGTACATATAACATCTCTTACATTGCTGGCATAGACAAATTTAGGCCCATTAAGACACCTAATTTGGTGCTCTGCTATGATGAAAGAGAAGCTAACATTTAGACAGCTTTTATTGTTTGGCAAGTACTACTCTGTTTTATACGTGACATACATACACTCTTAATCATCATAGCAGGCTTTCTGAGGTAACAATGTTATCCCCATTTTATGATGAGGAAATTGGGAGATGAAGAATTCAGGCAGTTTCCCTACAGGTGCACAGCTGATTAGCTGAAGGAGATTTCAGGCTCACATAGCTGGTGCTTGAGTCCATTCTTTTAAACATATGCTATGGACTTAGTAGATGGAAAAGTTTGGACAAGTCACTTTGGGACTTCTGTTTGGGTTTCATGTCACAGAAGTCATGACAGGTGAGAGGGTGTGGATGAGAGGCATTAAGGTCGTTTAAGTCATTGTGCAAAAGTAGTGTTACCTGGGGCTACTAAAAAATACTATTAGGAGATTATTACTTCTCAGCAAAAGTGTGAGGATAATACCCAGTGGAAGTGTGAGATCATAAATACCTGAAATGTGAAACTCTTTTTGTTCTTTTAAAATCAGAGTTAGATTTTTTCAACAATGCTGTAGTGGGCACGACTGGGCCAAACTAATGCCACGAGTCTGAAACTTTGGGGTCTCCCACGTGGGTGCAGTGGTCCGAATACCTGGACCCTCTTCCATTACCTTGCCCAAGCTACTAGCTGGAAGCCGGATCTGAATTGGAGCAGCTGGAACTTGAGCTGTTGCCCGGAAGGGAAGGCAGTGTTGCAAGCAGCAGCTTTATTTGCTATACCACAGCCCCAGCCCTTAGGGTGCTCTTTTTAAAAAGAAAATGTATACATTGTATTAATGGCCATTGAACTGCTAATAACCTTTCACCAAATACTCAGACATTTAATCCTGAAAATGAAAATACTGTTCTCAGTATTTAGAAAGGTTTATTTCCGATTTATTCTTGGTTTTGAAGAGCCAAAGAAAGTGCTAGGCATTTGCAATACCGTCCTCTAGATGCCTACCTTAACCAGGTCTGGAGTTAGGAGCCAGGAATGCAACCCCAGTCTCCCAGGTGGGTGGCTAGGACCCAAGTACTCAGAGCCAAGACTGCTGTCTCCCAGGGTCTGCATCAGTTGGAAGCTGGAATTGGAAGCAGGACTAGGAATCCCACCAGGCACTGCAATATGGAACATGGGTGTCCTCACCATGGGATAAGTGCCTATACATTCCTTTGTTTTTTAAATTCGAAAGTATCAGTCAAACTCAGACCATACAACTACCATTCAAGAATATATACAAGCATTCAAATTTTTAAATGTTCATGTGGAAAAAGATTTATAAGTAAAAACAAAAGTCTCGGAATTACAAGTACATTGCTATGGCCGAATAGAAAATGTGTATGTGAAAACATTGCAAGCTCTAGTAGCCAACATCTAGTGCCCAAATCTTGGTTTTTAAATACTATGACCTGCTAGAGGAACTGTGACTTCCTGGGAAAATGGCTCATTTCTGGACTGAAAGGGGAAGTATAAAAATGAGCCTGATATATCAAACAAAAAGTTTCTGCTCTGCAAAAAGAATAATAAAGCAAAGAGATAGCTTAAAGGATGTGGGAAAATATTTGCCAACCATATACCTAGTAGAATTAATATCCCAAATGTATAGGAACAATTGCAACTCAACAGAAAAATAAATATAGCCTAATTAAATGAGCAAAGTATTTGAGTAGACATTTCTCAAAAAAAGACATGAAGATGCCAATAAGTACATGAAAAAAAATCTCGGTGTCACTAATCGTAGGAGAAATGCAAAGTAAAACCATAGTGGAATGTCACCTAATACCTACTAGTATGACTTTGTCTTTTGAGCTTTGATTAAGCTATGTAGAAATTGAAAAACTTGTTTACATGGTAGAAATGAGAATGAGTCCTTAGAAAATAGTGTGGTGGGCCGATTCTGTTTCCAGGACTTTTTAAGTGCCTTGAGCTGCTGCCACAAGCAAGGCTCATCCTCCCAATTTGAAAAAAATGTATGGACAAGAAGCTGTCATTCAAATTAAATGGCGGCAGGCATGTCCAGGGAATATTGCAAGAATCCACTCATGAGTCTGGTGATAAGTGAGTGTGTGAAGATGGCAAATAGTGGACAGCAGACAATACTGGAATGGTGGTAGTATGAGGAAATAATGTCATTATGTTAGAAGCCTTGGAACTAATGTAATAATAGATGTTCAGCAAAATAATCTACGTTCTCCAAGAGGATCTGTTTTGCTATGATATGATATGAAAGTTGAGACATGTACATTTTTGTGTTTTTGTTTTTTAATACATTGTGATAGTCAAACAAAGAAGAAGAAAATAGTGTGATAGCCTTCAGAAATTAAAATTGAAGCTAATTTTATCTGATCCAGCAAACCTTTCTGGGTGTATATCCAAAGAATTGAAATCTTGATCTTGAAGAAATATTTACAGCATTATTCACAGTATTCAAGACATAGAAACAACTGAAGTATCCATCTACAGACGAATAGACAAAGAAAATAGGGTATATACATACAGTAGAATATTATTCAACTTTGAAAAGTAAGGAAATTCTGCCTTGTGTAACAACAAGGATGGACCATTTGAGGACCTTATGCTAACTAAGCTGATCACAGGAGGTAGGCTTCCTGAATCCGTGTGTTTGAGATATTTAAGCTAGTGAAACTGAAGCAAGGAGAGGAATGTTCATTGCTAGGGACTGGGGGAAGGGAAGAATGGAGCTGTTGGGCAGTGGGTGTACAGGTTCAGTTTTGCAAAGTGAATAAGTTACAGAGGCTAGTTGTACAACATGCTTGTTATAAATACTATATTTTGTTAAGGTAGACTCATGTTAAGGATCCTTACATCAATTAAAAATTTACTGGAGTATCTTGCAGAACAGTTCAGAACATAATGAGGTCATGTTAAATGAAGCTGGAGTCAATTGAAGGGTTACCCACTGAGCAAATCTGTAGTAATCTGATATCAGAATGATAACGATAGATCATAAGCCATTAAATAAACTGAGATTCAGTGACTCCATACTAGTAAATAAGTGAGGAAGAAAGGAGATTGCTTAGGTGGAGTTGAATACCAACACATAAAGGTAAGTCAGCAGTGACTAACAGAATGAATTCAGACAAGAATCATCTATGGATGCTAAAATAGTGCTTGAAAGTTGAATGAATAGGATATATACATCATGTAGTCTCCATAAAATGCTTAATAATAATGACAGATAAAAATAGAAACTTACAGTGAAAAGCCTGGCAGACAACACCTTAATAATAAAGTTCATATCAACATTAACAGGACAAACTGACATCATTAGTCTACTCATTGAGAAGGACCTAACATCTCTTTTTTTTTATATTCCTGCCCCAAATGCATAACCTGAGTCTATGCAATTGTAGTCCTTAAATCTGTCAGGGTTGTAAAAGATAGTGAAAGGCAGCCTCAGGAACTGGTCCAGAACAAGGAAGCTAAAGAGCTCTGACAGCTTTTTAGCATATACTCCTGGGCGCCATGTAACTCGAGTATTTTCTCTGTAAAAAACAGTATTGGCCTAATTGACAGCATTACATAGAAGGTCTCTGGGTGATAGAACTGTGTATTTCGGATTTTGATGACTATACTTTTGTGTGTTCGAGAGTCGCCTTGCTCTGGGGAAGTACTTCAAATAATTCTGTGTGCATTTATTGAGAGACATGACAAACGTGAAATGTCAAGAATCGTAAAATCTAAATGAGGCATATATAGGATTTCATTATAATTCCAAAAAACATTTTTGAAAATGAAAGTAAGTGCTTCTTTATGGTAGTTGCTGTCTCAGGGTACTTTTATCATGGGTAGTTTTCTGTATTAAATTTCCTAAACTATAGCCTTATGTGTGTGTATGTGTGTATACATTTTTTGAAATGCCATTTGAAATCTTATGACCATGCCATACATTTATCTCGGTGAGTATCCTTTTTAACATATATGTGAGAGACAGTAATTGTGCTAGTTCTTTAGGGGGATTTCAATCTGGGGACATCAACATCATGCCTTAGATTTTTACTATGGTCCCAACCAAAACATCACAGGTAAAGGCCCTGAGAATGAGATGCAGACTCATGGAAGTACCTTACACAACACCCACTATGTTCTCACTCTTCCTTCATGACTGTTGTATTCTAAGTTATCACAGGTAGTGTCACTCTTGGGGTGTCATGGTGATGTAGCAAGCTAATTCACTGCCTGCAGTGCTGACATCCCATAATACACTGGTTCATGTCCTGGCTGCTGTTCCTCCAGTGCAGCTCCCTGCTTATGACCTGGGATAGCAGTGGAGGATGGCCCAAGACCTTGGCCCCCTGTGTCTATGTGACAGACTTGGAAGAAGCTGCTGGCTCCCAGCTTTGGACTTATTTAGCTCTGGCTATTGCAGCCATTTGGAGAGGGATTCAGTGGATGGAACATCATTCTCTGTTATCTGACTTTTAAGTAAAATAAATAAGAAGATGTATTACTCATAGCAACCCTGTTTTAAAAATGTATGCTCAGGTCCTGGCATGATGGCTCAGTGGCTAAATCCACACCTTACACACACTGGGATCCCACATGGGTGCCTGTTCGTGTCCCAGCTGTTCCACTTCCCATCAAGCTCCTGCTTGTGGCCTGGGAAAGCAGTAGAGGATGGCCCAAGGCCTTAGGACCCTGCACCCAGGCAGGAGGCCTGTAAGAAGATCCTGGCTATGGTTGGATTGGCTCAGTTCCAGGCATTGCGGCCACTTGGGGAGCAAACCATCACATGGAATATCTTTAACTTTTCTGCCATTCTCTGTAACTCTGACTTTCTTATTAAAAACATCTTTTAAATAAATTGTATACTCAGTAATATTCTTAGAAGAAGGGAGTACATATCAAGCTAATCACAATGTTAACTAAGTTCAGAATTTTGGTGGTTACTGCTCAAAGCTATCTTGGGATGAACTACATAAACCTATCAAAAACCATAAGCTGCTAATGCTGACTTGGATCTGGAGAGTAATGAGAATGGGGATTGGGAGCTCTAAAGCATGCATGTTAAAAAGCTGTATTTTTAAAAAAGATTTATTTATTTATTTTTATTGGGAAGTCAGATATACAGAGAGGTGGAGAAACAGAAAGGAAGATCTTCTGCCCCATGGTTCATTCCCCAAGCAGCCACAATGGCCAAAACTGAGCTGATCCGAAGCCATGAGCCAGGAACCTCTTTTGGATCTCCCACATGGGTGCAAGGTCCCAAGGCTTTGGGCCATCCTCTACTGCTTTCCCAGGCCAGAAGCAGGGAGCTGGATGGGAAGCAGGGCTGCCAGGATTAGAACCTGTGCCCATATGGGATCCCCATTCATTCAAGGTGAGGACTTCAGCCACTAGGCTATTGCACCAGGACCCTGAAAGCTGTATTTTGAATAGGGGTCATATTCATTTTATGTAAATTTACTAAGATGTAAAAGCATAAACTACAGAAAGGCTGCCTTCTTCCTCTGCCCCAAGTTAGTTTTTTTCCCTCCTCAAAGACAACCACAATGAACTGTTTTTTTTCCGTAACTCCAAAGATGCTGGATGCATATAAAAACAAATATTTTTTTTCCTTTCTCCTGCACTTATGTTACTTGTAATTTAAACTTCAGGAAAAAATATTGCTATATTGAGGTTAAAGATTGTTGAAAGCAAGATGTATAGAGAAAGTAGAATATTTATATGCTGATTGTATCAAACATACTAAAAACAAGATCATTGTAGCTAAAGTTATGAACTCATTTCTATATTTTAAATTATTTTCAATTATGTTTCAGCAAATTTGGAGACCATTTAACGTATTCAGGGATTGAGTTTTGTCCAAACTTAGTGTTAGTAGGGAATTCTGATTTAAAAATAATATCCCAGTTTCTTTTTCAACTTAAAAAGATTTAAGGATCAAATATTCATGTGTTGGGCCTGCCACGATAGTGTGATGATTAAGGTCCTCGCCTTGAACATGCCGGGATCCCATATGGGTGCCAGTTCTAATCCTGGCAGCCCCACTTCCCATCCAGTTCCCTGCTTGTGGCCTGGGAAAGCAGTCAAGGACGGCCCAAAGCCTTGGGACCCTGCACCCGTGTGGGAGACCCAGAAAGAAGTTCCAGGCTCATGGCTTCGGATTGGCGCAGCACTGGCCGTTGTGGTCACTTGGGGAGTGAATCACCGGACGGAGGATCTTCCTCTCTGTCTCTCCTCCTCTCGGTAATCTGACTTTCCAATAAAATAAATCTTTAAAAATATATACATGTGTTGCTTCCTTAACATTTGCTATAGGGCAGATTTATTTATAAGGGTTAAATTATAGTTGTGAGCTACAGAATATACCATATTTATAAAAAATGAACAGCAAGGTACTAGAGTATTGCCCAGTGTTAAAAAGGAAGAACATTGGGATACATTCATTCTACAATATAAATGTGAAGACTTTTTGCTAGGTAAAATAAAGTAGGCAAAAAAGTGGGAGTACTGAGCTGTTCCTGCTAGGAGTTTTCTACAGCACATAAATTCATGTGAAGTAGAATGGTCGTTACCAGCGGCATGAAGGGAAGCAGCATAGAAAGTTACTGCTTGGGGGGGGATGCAGAGTTTCAGGCTGGGAAAATGGGAAAAAGAAGTGACATTTCAGGTTTTGTCAAAACTTTGAAAATATGAGAACAAAATGTTTGTATATCTGTTATAACGCGATACGTTACGTCATAGGTGCTGTCATCAGGAAGGCACACTGGACCTGCTAAATTAACAAGTGGAAAGAAAGGGTAAGAGCTTAAGGAAGTCTATAGTTTAATGAAAGCTCAAACTTTTCACGCCTTTGGGCTGCACTCTCTGTCACCTCCCTCAGAAAACTAGATGGTCTTCTCCCTTCACAAGCTCTGTGGAGCCATAGTTTGTATCTAATCATGTTAATCATTTTAGTATTAAATACTATTAACCATCTTAATATATGCATTTTATACATGATTAGATGAATTATCCAACCTTTGCTTGAAATAAAATGTTCCTTATATTTTGCCAAAAAGTTAATTCTTACAAGATTACTAACAAACTTTTATACATGATTGTATGATCTTTTCTGACCTTTGCTTGAAGGAAAATGACCTGATTGAATGTATTTTATAAGGAAAAAATTAGTGTTTTTAAAACTACTCAATTTGTTTTTTAGGACACATTTAAAAAAAATATCACGTCTAAATGCAGATTCTGGCTTTCCCATCCATTCTGATTCAGAAAGTCAGGTAAGATTAAACTGAATAGGTAAAGTGCATGCTGTTTTAATTAGTCCACAGGTAGAATCTGAGAAATGGAAAGAAAGTACAAAGATAGAATGTTAAAGAATCTGAAAAAATTATAAACTAAGGAACTATGAAGACTTGTAAAGCACGTATTCTACCAGTAATAAATGTGAATAAATTCCTTATGAATAAAAAAAGTGGAACCTATAATAATCTTTTTATTTTTTATTCCCATTTTGTATGCAGATATATTCTAAACACTTTCTCCTTACAGACTGAAGCTGTTCAAGGGCTTGAGGGTTGTGCTTCTTTGCTGCGGGACATTTTGAGAAATGAAGATTCAGGTCTTGTTTTTTACAATGCTTCTTTACTGATCATCTCTTCTCAGTTACGTAGTTCTTTTAATGTTAATGAATATTTTGTTTCAATTATAGGTACAGAAACAGCATACTCAGAAAATAGATACAACTCCGGAACTTTAGAAGGGAAAAGATACGGATCTAAAAAGAAAGGACAGGAAAGACATAAAACTCCTTTAGTCCGGAAAGAATTGTGTAAGTACACATTTATTTATTTATTTATTTTAAAAGATCTATTTATTTTTATTGGAAAATCAGATATACAGAGAGGAGGAGAGACAGGAAGATCTTCCGTTCCGATTCATTCTCAAAATGTCTATAATGACTGGAGCTGAGCCAATCTGAAGCCAGGACCAGGAGCTCTTCCAGGTCTCCCACACAGGTACAGGGTCCTAAAGCTTTGGCCTGTCCTTGACTGCTTTCCAGGCCACAAGCAAGGAGCTGGATGGGAAGTGGAGCTGCCAGGATTAGAACGTGTGCCCATATGGGATCCTGGTGTGTTCAAGGCGAGGGCTTTAGCCATTGTGCTACTTTGCCAGGCCCTCTTCTTTTATTTAAAGATAATTATTAACTATGGGATATTCATGAATTATTAGTTTATACTGTTGTCATTCATTTTAGTAATGTATTGATTATTTGGCTTTGTGTGTGCTTATGCTCCTCTTTCTTGTTTAAAGATCTATTTATCTAAAGGCAGAGTAAGACAGGCAGGGAAAGGGAGGGAAAGAGAAAGAGGGAGTGCAGGAGACCAAGACTTTTTTTTTCTTTCTTTTTTTTCAAGAAATAGTCATATAAGATATTTATTTTTGAAGTTATTTTAATTGGAAAGACAGATATACAGGTTGTCAGAGAGATGGAGAATGGTCTTCCATCTGCTTGTTCACTCCCCAAATGTGTAGACCTGAGCCAATCCGAAGCTTCTTTGGGTTCTCCCATGCAGGTGCAGGATCCCAAGGCTTTAGGCCATCTTCTGCTTTTCCAGGCCATAAGCAGGGAGCTGGATCCATGTGGGATGCTGGTGCTCACAGGTGGAGGATTAGCCAGTTGAGTCATCACATAGCCCCAACACCAAGACCTTCTACTTTTTTATTCACTCCCAAATGGCCGCAGTGGCTAGGTCTGGACCTGACCAAAACCAGGAGTGGGATGCTGGGGTAACTGGTTATGGCTTATCTGGCCAAGTGGCCCCTATGATCTCTTTCTGTATTCAGCTTCTATTTCCTGATTAGTCACCTGGTTTACTATCACTCTCTCAAGGAAGAAAGTAGAAAAATACACTATATTGCATTTTTTTTTTTTTTAGGAAGAAAAGTTCAAAATTAGAATGTTTGGGAAGTATCGAGTTATTTTTATTTTCTCTGCTATTTTCATAGATAGTTAGAAATCGGTTGCATTTCAGGTGTATTGTTGCAGATAGTAATTGTTTTTAAGTTTTTTTTTTTTTTTTGAATGAGATTAATTTAAGTAGTTTGTAGTTCCAAGCAGGCTTTTGGTTTAGAGGTTAAGATGCTCGCTTCCCCTTGGTGTGCCTGGGTTGATTCCTAGCTGTGGCTCTGACTCCAGCTTTCCAATAGTGCAGAACTTGAGAAGTAGCAGTAATGGATCAAGAAACTGGACTTCTGTCACTGATGTGGGAGAAATGGATTGAGACCCTGGCTTGTCGCCCCAGCCCCCACCTAGCACTGGCCTCTGGGTATTCGGGCGAGTGAATGGGAAGAAGGAAAGCTTGTCTCAGAGATAAAAAGTTTTTAAGTTTGTTGAAAAGGTACATTGTTTTTATATTAGCTTATCCATGAATTTTTTGGAAGTACACTGTATATATATGCTATGCTGGTTGAAGAATTCCACTTGTTCAACTACGGTGAGGATACATGACAGATGGGGAGTTGAAATTCCAAGTTGTGTAGCTAAGAGAGCCTGCCGTTGACTGAATGTTTTACATCCTCGTAATTCATTATATTTCATAATTCACAAGTTTAGAACAAGCAAGTTCTGATAATGTCGTTTTTTGGGGACCCTAAAGAACAAGACAGGCTCAAATGAAGATAAAGTCCACAGTGGAAATTGAGACAAGAGTTAGACTGGCTAGAGCTATAGTGCAGGTGAGCCAGAAATGCCAAGACTACAGTGCTTATTTAGATTTCACTTAGACAAAACATGAGTGTAGCAAATTGTCTTGGGTAGTATCTCTGAATGTTAGAGACCAGGATCCAGGCAAAGAGAAGAGTGAAGGTGGAGCATTTATAGGTATAGATGTTTTCCTCTAACTCTAGTCTCATGTTATCTTCACCTGCATTATTCAAGATACTAGCAACTAGCCACATGACTTTTTAAAACAAGACTTTATTATTTTTTTTAATTGGAAAGTCAGAGAAGGAGAGAAAGAGAGGAAATTCTTCCATCCGTTGATTCACTCCCCAAGGGACCACAACAGCTGGGACTGAGCTGATTAAAAGCCAGGATCCAGGAGCTTTTTCTGGGCCTCCTACATGGGTGCAGCGTCCCAAGACTTTGGGCCTTCCTTGACTGCTTTCCTAGTCCACTAGCAGGAAGCTATAAAGGAAGCGGAGCAGCTGGGATAGGAACCGGCACCCATATGGGATCCTGGCACATGCAAGGTGAGGACTTTAGCCACCAGGCTACCGTGCCAGGCCTGATATAAAATGATCTTAGTCCAGCATGCATTTTACAGAAAGTACATCAACCTGAATACTAAATTTCCACAGAAATACTTAATATTTATCCAGATTTAATAGAATTCACAGTTGAACATTCAGATCCATATATTCAAGCTATTTCAAATTATAAAACTGAATCAAGTATCAGTTTTCAAACTTAAATCTAAATTAACAATTCAACTCCTTGGTTGAGCTAGCTATATGTGAAGTGTTCAAAAGTTATATGTGGGTCCTGGCGCGGTAGCCTAGCGGCTAAAGTCCTCACCTTGCATACACTGGAATCCCAAATGGACGCCAGTTCATATCCCAGCAGCCCTGCTTCCCATCCAGCTCCCTGCTTGTGGCCTAGGAAAGCAGAAGAGGACAGCCCAAAACTTTGGGACCCTGCACCCACATGGGAAACCTGGAAGAAGCTCCTGGCTTCGGTTTGGCTCAGCTATAGGTATCGTGGTCACTTAGGGAGTGAACCAACAGATGGAAGATCTTTTGTCTCTCCTTCTCTCTATAAATCTGATTTTCCAATTTAAAAATTATAACGCCCCGGTGCAGTAGCCTAGCAGCTAACATCCTCGCTTTGAACGTACTGGGATCCCATATGGGCACCGGTTCTAATCCCGGCAGCTCGACTTCCCATCCAGCTCCCTGCTTGTGGCCTGGGAAAGCAGTCGAGGACGGCCCAAAGCCTGGGGACCCTGCACCAGTGTGGGAGACCCGGAAGAAGTTCCTGGTTCCTGGCTTCAGATCGGCACAGTACTGACTGTTGTGGTCACTTGGGGAGTGAATCATCGGACAGAAGATCCTCTCTGACTCTCCTCTCTGTATATCTGACTTTGCAATAAAAATAAATAAATCTTTAAAAAAAAGATACCAAAAATAATATATCTTAGATTTTTGTTACACACTGAGTATATCATTTTAAATAAGATGTTTTGAGAAGTAATTTTACCTGTTCTTTTCACTTTTTATTTATCCTGGAAATTTGAAATTATGTACAAGGTTTGTATTTTACTTGTGTATCTGTTAAGCAGCACTGGTCTGAACCAGGAGTCAGCACTAAATAGTCAGTTTTATTTTACAAATAATGTGTATTTTGTAAGTTGAGTTTTGGTAGAACATAGTCTTACTAACTTATTTATCTCTTTTATTGCTGCTTTTGTAGTTTGGTGGTAGTATTGGTAGTATTAAGTGGTTGTGAGCAAGACATAAATTATTTTGTGAGAAACCTAAAATACAATAAGATATTTACTTTGAGATCTTTTTAAAGATTTAATTATTTTCTTTGGGAATGCAGATTTACAGAGAGGAGAGGCAGAGAAAGATCTTCCATCCACTAGTTCACTCACCAAATGGCCGGAGCTGGGTGAAGTCAGGAGCTTGGAGTTCCATCCGGGCCTCACATAACGTGCAGGGTCCTAAGGATTTTGGCCATCCTCTGTTGCTTTCCCAGACCATAAGCAGGGAGCTGAATTGGAAGTGGAGCAGCCAGAACACGAATTAGCACCCATTTGGGATCCTGGCACTTGGAAGTGAAGAATTAGCTAGTTCAGCCATTATGCTGGCTCTAAGTAAGAGGGTACTAAGCTCTAAACTCTTAAAGCAGAGGCCTGCTTATTGGGTCCCAGTAGGCAAATAAATGAGTGGTGGCACCTATTCTCCAGTCTGTTTTTGCCTAGAGGCAGGTATTTCCTTATCCGTGGCAGATGGAAGATATCTGGCATCCTGCATCTCTAGCACTAAATTTGTATTTGGGTTGAAGTCAACCAGCAGTTTCATCCTGTGATCAGGACACCTGGTTGTTTTTGTCCTTTGTCCTATACTTTCATCATCAAAAGGAAAGACCTGTTCCCATAGGACTGTCTTCAGATTGCATATTAGAAAAATGCTTCTCGCTGACTTACTTACTCCCTGAGGTTAACTGATCATTCGAAAAGCCTCCTTCCCTTAGGTTGTGGTTGAAATGCTCTTATTTAAATTTACCAGGCTGATGTAGAGTGAAACATTTTGCTATTTGGTTGTGTGTGATTGGCTGCTATTTATGATTACAAATTCTTTTTTTCTCTTTAAGACAGTGTTCAGTAGTAGAACTTGTTCTTTTTTCTGTTTCTTCCTGATTGAGGTAATCATAAAGAGAACTTTAAGGAATGTGTTACAGCATGTTAACTAGTTTATGTGTATGTCACTTATAATTTTAACACACATTTTTCTTGTTGGTTTTTATAAATGTCTTCTGGGGCATGAGGCATGATCTCCATTGTACTTTCTGCCTGGGATCTACCTGCTCTTTGAATTTGTGGAGTTACAGAAGCTCACCATGATACATATGGGGAGCAATGGCATAGAGAGTTAGGTCCAGAAATGTATTGAGCTTAGTAAGATTTTTTCTGAAAAAAACAAACAAAAAACCAGGAAACTAAAAGAAAAAAATACATGTGCTAAGTGTATTGAATGCTTTCATGTTTCTGCTTTTAGTTATGTACAGATGTTCCTCTAGTAATGACTAGGGTACATTCCTGATAAACCATCAGAAGTTGAAGATATCTTAAGTTAGAAATACATTTAACGCACATAACCTACCAAACACAGCTTAGCAACATGCAAGATATTTTAGAGTTTAACCATCTATTCTTGTGGCTGGCTGGCAGCAGTGGCTTGTTGCTGCATCACAGGAAGGTACCCAAAGAAAGATCAAAATTCAAGTTATGGTTTTGTTAAGTATGTATTGATTTTTGAACTGTTCTAAAAAAACCAGACAAACAAAAAACACCAAAGTTGAGTCCACCTAAGTCAGGGACTTTGTGTATTTCATTTGTCTTACTTTGGGCAAATGAACTCCCACAGGCAGAATCCTTTGAACATTGATTACCCCATCAAGTCTAGGTGCGTTTATGTATTTCCAACTGTAATTAGCATCCAGTGGCTGTTATCTGCAGGAGATGCATTTGGGTAGCACAAGTTACTTTCCTAACTGTGCTTATATATCTAAGCAACAGCCAGTGCTCAAACAGCAGCTAGACTTCAAGGACTGAAAAAAAATCTCATGGATGGAATGAACAAGTACATCTCACATTAGTTCTAGTTATCATGGTTAAACATGTTAAACAGTTAAACATATTGCAGACTAGATCTGTTAAGATTTTCATGTAGGGTTCTGTGGTATGAATTGACAAGAACAAGAAAGTATACTTAATTTGTATTTGTATACTAACAGGCTTGCTATGTTGTTTTATTTTAAATTTATAGTAATATAAATGCAGTCTTTTATTTGTTTTAAATTATTTAAAACTTTATGCCTCAATTATAAATATTAAGCATTAGTAGGTTTTCATAAGCACTGATTTTTATAAAGGAGCAAGATAACTCCTTTTAATTGAAAGGCTTTGATTATTCTTTTTTTTTTTTTAAGATTATTTTATTACAAAGTCAGATATACAGAGAGGAGGAGAGACAGAGAGGAAGATCTTCCATCCGATGATTCACTCCCCAAGTGAGCCGCAGCGGGCCGGTGCTGCACCAGTCTGAAGCCGGGAACCAGGAACCTCTTCCAGGTCTCCCACGTGGGTGCAGGGTCCCAAAACTTTGGACCATCCTCGACTGCTTTCCCAGGCCAGAAGCAGGGAGCTGGGTGGGAAGTGGAGCAGCCAGGATTAGAACCAGCACCCATATGGGATCCTGGTGTGTTCAAGGCGAGGACTTTAGCCGGTATGCCACGGCTCCAGACCCAAGCTTTGATTCTTAAATATGTTTTCAGTTAATTTATGTTGGATGATGACATCTGGTGGCAGAGGCATAAATTGTAGTTCAGCTTTCTCAGGACCATGAAAGCCACCCTGGAAAGGACGATGAATGAGACCAAATGCCTGGGACTTGTGAGTGAAATCTGAGGTTTCCTCAAACCATTGAGTTCATAGGGGACCAAAGGAAATCCCAACACAGAAGTGAGCCCAAGGAATCAAGAGAAGAGGAGTGATGAGAAAAGGATGGCTATGAACAACCATCTCCCACTCCATCATTGAAGATCTCCAATTTAAAATATTTAGAGGGTAGTTTTCCATTTGATTTATTAGAAAATTATCATCAATAAGGATAGTACTTTATGGAAATCAGTCATGTTTGTTGTAACTCATCTGTTCAGATAATGAAGGTAGCTCTTTCTGCTTTTGGTTTTAATGATTTCAGAGGGGACATGGGCAGAGGTGTATTATCAGAAAGTGAGATCAATGCGTCCTTATTTGTGCTTGCTAAGAGCTTGCGGCTGTTTGTTGATAAAACACTTAATTAGCTCTTTCTGTGTGCTACACATTGATTAAGAATTCTGCAAGTATTATTTTCACAACAGTCTTTTTTAAGTAGATATTATCACCGTGTTTCTGATGAGAAAAAGGACGTAGAGAAAAGTTAAATAATTTACTCATGGATACTCAGCTAACAAATGAACATTGTACACATCTTCATATAGACTTAAGTATGCATTTCTGTTAGGTATATTCATGGGAATAGAATTATTCTGTCACAGAATGTGTGTTTCATTTTGGTGGGTGATTTATCTTGTACAGTGATAACCTATGATCTACCAGAACACTTCTGTTTCTGTTAATAATGTTTAAAAACATCTCTTAAGATGACATAAAATTCAGATGCTTATACCAATCCTGTAGGATAGTACTGTGTAGAAAATTTTGTTTTTTAGTTATTATGTTATTAATACTAGGTTTCTACTTTGTAGGAAAACATGATAATATAAGACAGTATCCCACATAAAGAAGCTTATACTTTAGTTCCTATAGAGGAACAAGAGAATAAAAGATAAGCTACGTAGGGCAATATGTCAGTAGTATATGGTTGTTACAGTGTGTTGTGGCATGACAAAGCTGGACATGAATGATTGGATTAGAACCTACCTCACAGAAGAAACTTTCAGAGGACAAGTCTTGATAAGTCAATGCCATTGAGCTTGAAGGAGTAATGCCTCATGCTCAGTGCTATAGGAACGTGAGAAAGACTTGTTGGGTGTCTGAATCAACCTGTCTAGAATGAAAATTTGAATTGGGGGTAATGGGAAGACAATTGGTTTTGGTTAGGATTTGGAAAAGTTTAAATGACATGTTAAAATGTTTCTGAAGATCCAATGTGCAAATTAAATCTCCTTCCTTAATGATCTTTAAATTGTTTTGTTTTAGCTATCAAAGTGTCAAAAGTTCTATGAAGTATTCTGTCTTGTCTGCTTTTCCTTTGAGTCTGAATTCAATATGGGGCAAGGTGAAGGAGTTTTATTAAACGTTAGGGAGAGTCTGGTAACCTTGGTAGAAGTGTTATAATTTTAAAAAATAGATGTTTACAAACCAAACTAATGCTATTTTTGAAAGGAATTTGAGTTACTTTTCTTTAGGAGTGATTATGATAAAGCTTTTCTGTGAAATATGTGTTACATTGAGCCACTTTTGAGTCTTTTCTTCCCCTAAGATCTTATAGGAAAGGGTTTTTGAAGAACTACGTTTCAAACACTTTTTCCCCCTGTTCCCTATTAGTATCTTCGGATAATAAGAAACAGATATCCAATGAAGCCTCTGCTGAAAGTGAAAGAGACACATCAGAGATAGCTCAAAACTGGTCATTGCAAGATCATTATAGATCATACTCACCCATGATATACCATGCCCTCTGTGAGCATGTGCAGACTCAAATGTCGCTGATGAATAATTCGACTGCAAAGAACAGCGCAAATGGAATCCCTGCTGCACCCTGCCATACTGTGTCTGATTCTGGTAAGTATGATTAATGTTTTTAAAAGTATGAACATAAGCTCTAGGTAAATTACTTGGTTATTGTATAAGCAGGATGAAATACAAATGATATTTTTTTCCCTTTCTTTTTAGAATCTCAAGCAACATCACAGTCTAATTATGGCTTATGTATCCCCACTCCTGTCTGGTCAGCTCAGCAGCCATCATGCCCTTCAATGGTTCATGCTGTAGGTACAGTTTGTTTTATGTATGATACAAATAATAATTTGCTTGTAGAAATGATCAGTTTAGGAGGGACATTTGAATTTACTGACTATCTCAGTGTGCTAGAGTTTAAAGACCAATTACTATTCAAGTTGTTGGGTTTTTTGTTTG
Organism: Ochotona princeps; assembly: GCF_030435755.1. Taxonomy (NCBI): domain Eukaryota; kingdom Metazoa; phylum Chordata; class Mammalia; order Lagomorpha; family Ochotonidae; genus Ochotona; species Ochotona princeps. The sequence continues at coordinate 88,473,328 of NC_080834.1, read as the reverse complement.
TTTGTTTGTTAGCTACTTGTTAACGATAATGAGGAAAGGGGAAAGATATCAATAGAAAAATCAACCATCCATATTTACCGGCAGGAGCTAAGAGCTTCACCCAGGCCTCCTTGGGCCACCTCTCAGGCACATTAATAGGGAGCTGAATCAGAAGTGGTTGAGCTGGGAATCAGCAGCATTTTTTCTTTGAAATTTATTTTACTTTTATTGGAAAGATACATATCACAGAGAAGAGAGACAGAAAGATCTTCCATCCGCTGAGTCGTTCCCCAAGTGGCTGTGATGGTTGGAGCTGTGCTAATCTGAAGCCAGGTGCTTCTTCCAGGTCTCCCACACAGGTGCAGGGTCCCCAGGCTTTGGGCCGACCTCAACTGCTTTCCCACGCCACAAGCAGGGAGCTGGATGGGAAACATGGATGTCTGGATTAGAACTGGCACCCTTATGGGATCCCGGCACATTTAAGGCGAGGACTTTAGGCGCTAGGCTATGGCACTGAGCTCGTAGCAGTAGTTAGGCCACAATCCTTTACCCTGCTTTCTTCTTAAAGTATTAGTTAAATTTTCTGTGGTATTATATGCCTTTTTCACTTAATGTTTTATTAGAAATATTAATATTTATCTGATGAATTTTATTAGGTAGTAAGTACTGTGTTTAGTGGACATATCATACTCCATAGTATAGTTATTTCTGTATGAATAGATATTCCAGCCATTTTTACTACTTGTTTTGTAAGTATGTTTATGCAAAAGCTTTTTGTGTCGAGCATTTGCATAAGTGTATATGTTCACTTTAGTCCCAAAGTGCACCAGTTTTTCATGTATTACATGTATATTGTGTGGTATTTCTAAACATTCTGTTCTAGTCCTGACCTTCCAGTGATCCTGCATTACAGAGTTAGCTAATTAGGTTTCTTAAGACTTTTTTTTTAATGATTTATTTTACGGGCCTAGTGTGATGGCTCAGTTGGCTATTTCTCTCCCTTGCAAGTGCTGGTTTTTGTCCCTGCTGCCTTACTTCCATCCAGCTCCTTGCTTATGACCTGGAAAAGCAGTGGAGAATGCCTAAGCCTTGGGGCCCTGCATCCATGTGAGAGACTCAGAAGAAGCTCCTGGCTCCTAGCTCCTGTTTTCGGATTGGCTTAGCTTCAGCCTGGCCATTGTGGCCACTTTGAGAGTGAACCAGTGGATGGAATGTATTTGTCTTTCTATAAGGTTTATTTTATTTTTTATTAGAAAGGCAGAGTTACAGAGGAGGAAAGACAGAAAATCTTTCATCTACTGGTTCACTTCCCCAAAAGCCACAATGATTGGAGCTTGACCAGCCAAAGCCTGCAGCCAGGAATTTGTGGTTCTTTCATGTGGGTGGCAGAGACCCAAATACCTGGTGCATGTGCTGCTTTTCCATTAGCAGGGAACTGGATGGGAAGTGGACCAGTTGGGACATGAACCTGTACCTATATGGAATGCCATTATCACAGGCAGCAGCTGTACCCACTGTGCCATAACACTGGCTCAGCTAATTAGCTTTTTTTGTTTGCTTGTTTAATTGGAAACTCAGATATTTAGAGAGGAAGACTTCTGCCCAATGATTCACTTCCCAGGTGGCTGCAACGGCCAGAGCTGAGCAGAGCCAAAGCCAGAAGCCAGGAACCTCCTTCTGGTCTCCCATGCAGATGCAGTATCCCACAGCTTTGGGCAATCCTTGACTACTTTTCCAGGCCACAAGCAGGGAGCTGGATGGGAAGTGGGGCTGCTGGATATGCACTGGCGCCCATGTCGGATCCTGGCAAGTGCAAGGTGAGGACTTTAGCCACTGGGCTACTACACTGGTCCCACCTAATTAGTTTTTAAGAACTAGAATCTTGATTTAGCCAAGTAGAAATACAGTTTTCTGATTTTTAATGTAAAAATGTTGTATAGTTACTTTCTAAATATTGCTGATATTTGTGATTGGAATTTTTATAATTATTGCCTACAAGAACACTTATAAAATATATTTTTTCTTTTCCTTTCTTTAGGAAGTTCAAACAGGTGGTGACAACCAGTTTGCATCACAAAGTGAAACAGTTTCTGTGAACCCTCCTGGCATTCCAGCTAATTCAGTGAACGCCAGTCCTGTGCTTCCCTGTGGCCTGCCTGGTGCTGACAGATCAGCTGTTGCAGCATTGCAGCAGCTGGGCCTTATGAATGGGATACTGCCACAAAAAGGAGTTCCAAGGGAAGCAGACCTGCTAAAGTGCTTTCAAACATATATGTCTCTGTTCCAGTCTCCTGGAAAAGAAGCTCATGCAGACAACCAGACATCCCGAAGCTCCACTCGATCGCAGCAATCATGCTCGGCAGCTAATGAAGACAGAGATGCCAGAACGCAAATGGGAGAGGCCACCAGTGAGGGAAGGGACCTCAATATCCATGTTTCGGATGCAAAAATAATCAAGGATGTGCAGAAGGCCAAAAATGTGAACCAGACTGCTGAAAAAGTTAGAACTATGAAGTATTTGTTGGGAGAGCTGAAGGCCTTGCTAGCAGAACAAGGTGGGTGAGTACTTTCCTATTGTAACATGGTGTTCAATTCAAATAGCAGTGTTGGCATGGCACGGTAACCTAGCAGCTAAAGTCCTTGTCTTGCACATCCCAGGATCCCAGATGGGCATCAGTTCAGGTCCTGGCAGCCCCGCTTCCCGTGAAGCTCCTGCTTGTGGCCTGGGAAAGCAGTTGAGGACGGCCCAAAGCTTTGGGATCCTGCACCTGTGTGGGAGTCCCGGAAGAAGCTCCTGGCTTCGAATCGGCTCAGCTGTGTCCATTGCAGCCCCTGGGAAAATGAATCATTGGATGGAAGATCTTCCTTTCTATCCCTTCTCCTCTCTGTATATCTGAGTTTCCAATAAAAAATAAAATAAGTCTTGAAAGTAGCAGTGTCTTATTAGCCACCCTGCAGGTTCAGAATAAGTGACAAGAGTGTTTCCATAAAACTGTATCTTGATCTGAAAAAAAGTTATTCTGCCTGTTGTAGTTTTTGCTTTTTAGATATTTTGCTCCCTTCTTTTGTCCTTGAATTTGAAATATATCAGGAAATAACAGATATATAGTCTTTAACTTATAAGTGTGTATTTTGTTTGATCCACATGGATCTTGAAAGGATTTCTGAGAATTTGTGAAGAAAAAATTTTAGAGGTTAGAAAACTCCTGAAGACTATTACACTCCTTAAGTTAGTCTGATTTTCTGAAGTAAGAAAAGGCAGATTTCTTTTTCATCATTTCTTTAATAACTATTTAACAAATCTCAGTTTGAAAAGTAACACAAATCTTCTGTCCTTTCGAGTTTATTTTTGTGGATTTTTCACTTTTCTAAGATCTTGGAAATAGTTTTGAACCAGATTCTGTTCATTTGTTTTCATTTAATATATATGTGTAAATATATATACTTAAGAAGGTACAAAGGTACAATATAAGGCTTTCTCTTGGAATGAATTGCAGATTTGCCATCAACTTAATAAACACAGTAATTGGTTGTGAAAGCACTGATTTAATACCTAACATTTGCAAACTGACAAAACAAATGTTTTTGAAAAATTTTTTTTGGTTCCTTCATTTTCTTTCATGATTTTCCAAAAAAATCTTAAAACGTGACCCAGCACAATGGCTCAGTTACTAAATCCCCATGTTTATATGCACCAGGATCCTATATGGGTGCCAGTTTGTGTCTCAGCTGCTCCGCTTCCCATCCAACTCCGTGCTTATGGCCTGGATAGATGCTTGTGGCAGTGGAGGATGGCCAAGGACCCTGCACTTGCATAGGAGGCCAGGAGGAGCTCCTGGATTCTGGCTTTGGATTGGCTTAATTCCAGTGGTTGCAGCCACTTGGGGAGAGAACCAGCAAATGGAAGATCTTTCTCTCTTTCCTCTCTGTAAATCTGCTTTTCCAATAAAAATAAATCTTTTTTAAAAAAATTTTAAAACCCTATAGGAATATAGTTTCAATAAGCCAGAGATTTAGGGCATTAACATTGCTGTGTTTTCATACCTTCAACTTATTAATGTAACCATTGTTTTAACCAGATAACAGTACCATTAACACCTATCACTTTTTTTTTAAAGATTTATTTATTTTTATTACAAAGTCAGATGTACAGAGAGGAGGAGAGACAGAGAGGAAGATCTTCCATCCGATGATTCACTCCCCAAGTGACCACAATGGCCGGTGCGCGCTGATCTGAAGCCAGGAACCAGGAACCTCTTCCAGGTCTCCCACGAGGGTGCAGTGTCCCAATGCTTTGGGCCATCCTCGACTGCTTTCCCAGGCCACAAGCGGGGAGCTGGATGGGAAGTGGAGCTGCTGGGATTAGAACCAGCATCCATATGGGATCCTGGTGCGTTCAAGGCGAGGACTTTAGCCGCTAGGCCACGCCGCTGGGCCCAAACACCTATCACTTTTGAAAGCTCACTATGTGCCCAGCACTGTGCTAAGTATTTTCAGTGCATTAATCCCTGTTGCAGAACAATGAGGTCCTATTATTGCTCTTATTTTACACATGAGGAAATTTTTTTAAAAATAGTATCTTATTTAATCCTCTCAGCAGCCTTATAAAGTATAATTATTTCCATTTGAAGAAACCCAGGTTTCAAAAAAATTTAGGTATTATTAGAATATACAAGTTTCAGACAGGAGTAATAATTTTAAGAGATCTGTTGTGCCAGATCTTGGAGAGACTATAGTTGGTAAAAAAAAATGTATTATTTTTAAGTGCTCTCGCTGCAAAAAAAAAAAAAAAAGGAAATATTTATATTAACTCTGCCATTCCACATTATATAGATTCTTTTAAAAATATTTATTTATTTTTATTGGAAAGGCAGATCAGATTGATGGAGAGAAGGAAAAACAAAAAGATCTTCCATCCTATGGTTCATTCCCTAAATGGCCGAAATGTCCATAGCTGAGTGAATCTAAAGCCAGGAGCTAGGATCCTCTCCCGGGTCTCCCACGCAGGTGCAGGGTCCCATGGTTTTGGGCTGTCCTCAACTGCTTTCCCAGGCCATAAGCAGGGAGCTGGTAGAAAGTGGAGCAGCTGGGACATTAGCTGACATCCATATAAGGTGAGGATTTAGCTGTTGAGCCATTGTGCTGAGCCCCACATTGTATACATGTTTCAGAACAACATGTTAAACAAAACCAACCTATATAGTTTTTGTATTATCAATTTAAAATAAACTTTTTTTAAAAAGATTTTTATTTATTCTAAAGGCAGAGTTACGGAGAGACAGGAAAGATAGAATCTTCGGTCTGCTAATTTCTCCTCATAAGACCGAAAATGTGAGGACTGGACCAGGCTGAAGATAGGAGTTTTAAGTTTCTTCAGGTCTCCAATATGGGTATAGGGGCCCAAGTACTTGGGTCATCTTGCATTGTTTTCCCAGGCGCATTAACAGGAAGCTGGATTAGAAGTGGAGCAGACAAGACTTGAACTGATACCCATTTGGGATTTCTGTGTCACAGATTGGATGGGTGTTGGGAGATAAAAATAAAAGAAGATCGATCTAGTATCTACCTTCTGCCTGTGTCTCTTTGCCGTCACTAGAATCATCCACTCTGCAGTTAATACCAAGTTACAACAAATGAGGTGTGCCTGCTTTTGTTAAGTCTGCTTTATAGAATGTAGTGGCACCTTACTCCGGCAGACCCTCACTCATTATTTTACCAGATAAATCAACTTAAATGAATATTTACAATGTCAAGATGAGTGGTTGCAAATGTTAATACTGTAATGAAGTGTGTCCTTTAGCAATCACAGGAACTCTGTGTAAATCCTTGGTAATTGAACCAGGAGATATGTGTAAGTAACTTTCCTGCTTGACTCTTCAACAGGAAAAAAAAAATCACTAATGTGATAATCCTGTGTTTAAGATTTATCTTTTGTTTACTGAATTGAATTTCTTTAGAATTTTTCTAAGTAAGCATACGTAGGCAACAGGAAGGAGGGAAATGGAATTTGTATAATAAATTCACAAATAATTGAGTTTATTTATAGTAAGTATGTACATATCTAAAATTGTTTTAGTAATATGTACTAATAATCTTGTCCAAAGCCAATACACAATGCTAATTTTATTAATTTCTGCCTTTTTTAGAGGATTCAGAAATTGAAAGGCTGATTGCAGAAGTGGAAGCCTGTATATCTGAGCTCCCAGCTATAAGTGGAAGCACGAATATTCAAGTTGAAGTAGCACTGGCTATGCAGCCATTACGAAGTGAAAATGCTCACTTACGAAGGTAAAAGCTGCTTTTGAGTGTTTTTGTCTCTTTCTAAAGATGCCCCATAGCCAGAAGAAGTTACTAAATGAGGTACCTAGGACTCAGTACATTTGCCCAGTTTTCAGAATGTCTAGCATTCCCTACCTGTTTTCCTTCTGCCAACTAGTACATCTTCTTTCCTAGCCTTTTGCCTCTCTTAACCTCAGGTTGGCACTGTGTAGATAGGAAGATGAAATATCTCAATGTCTTTATCAGGGTAAGCTAGATCATGCTACAGAAACAAACTTAAAAATCTCAGTGACATAACCCAGTAAACGTTTCTTTTTCCTTCATGCTAAAACCGCCATGGTTCATGGGAGATTCTATCTCATCTCATGACTCAGGATCTAGGCTCCCACCATCTTAGGAAACCTGTCTCTATATTATGTTCCCCAAGATATGTCAATGAGGCCTCTTTATATTCCCCTGCCTAAAAGCGACCATCTTGCTACCATGTATATATTTCAAAGGCTAGAACAAGGCATGCCAGCCCTACCTAATGTGAAGGTGTAGCAAGGAAAGGAGCACCTTATGTGACTGAGCACAACACTGCCACATTTAGACATAAGAGGAAAAAAAACTTCATTTTATCTTATTTTGATGGAGTCATTTATTTTTTAAGTTTTTATTCCTTTTAATTGATTTGAAAGGTAGAGAGACAGAGTTGTTTCCCACCTGCTGGTTCACTACCCAAATGGCTGCAATAGCCTGGCTGAACCATGCTGACTGACTCCAAGAGCTTGAAACCCCAGCCGGGTTTCCTACACAGTCTAACGAGGCCCCAAGCACTTGCATCATTGTCTACTACCATGCCAGGTACATGATCAGGAAGCTGCAGCAGAAGCTGAGCAGCCGGGATTTGAAATGGCACTTCAATATGAGATGGCAGTCTTGCAAGCAGCAGCTTAATTTGTTACCCCACAGCCTGCCCCTGGAATCATGCTTACTTTTATTTTTAAGATTTATTTATTTTTATTGGAAAGGCGGATATACAGAGAGGAGGAGAGACAGAAAGATCTTCCATACACTGATTTAGTCCCCAAGCGTCCGCAACAGAGCTGAGCCTCAGCTGAGCTGATCTGAAGCCAGGAGCCAGAAACCCCTGCAGGTCTCCCCTGTAGGTGCAGATTCCCACAGCTTTGGGCTGTCCTCTACTGCTTACCCTGGCCACAGGCAGGGAGCTAGAAGGGAGGTGCAGCAGCCGGAATACGAACCGGCTCCCACATGAAATCCTGGTGCATGCAAGGTGAGGACTTTAGCCGCTAGGCTACTGCGGTGGGCCCCAGATGTTGGACTTAAATCCTAGTAATTCTGTCTTTGTTCCTGACAAAGGTACTTCTAACTATTGATTTTTCAAAACCAAGAATGAATAGTAATGAGAATGACCAGCAAATACCACTAGCATCTATTGCATGTTTGTTTTGTGCATGTATCTTTGTCTTTCCTTAACACAACAGCCCTTTGAAGTAGGTGTTATTTTTTTTTCTCATTTACAGAAGAGCAAACCAAGACACAGAGATTGTATAACTTGTCCAAGGTCATTTATCTAAGATGTGGCAGTCAAAACCCAGACCCAAGAAATTTCAGTTTAGAGTGCAATAATCCTAACTAGTACAATTCTGCATTGTTTATTTTTGAAGTACAGAATTATATAAATAAGTCTTACTTAGCTTACTTACTAACTTATTTACTTAGGTGTATTTTGTGCAAGAAAAAGAAAATGCTGTTATCTCTTAAGAATAAACAAAGTATCTAAAGGAATGACAAGTAAATAATTGGTTTCTGAAGCATATTAGAACTTCTTGCAGAGTGTCACCATGGAAATGTTCTTACTTTATTTCCCTTCCTTGGAAGTTTTAGAATTGCCTTAGGAGTTAATTTATAAGTCATTCAAGAAAATGAGAGGTACGGTTTTATTGGTCACTACCTGTATTTAATTTTTTGAAAGGTTAATTAGTTTGATGTCCAGTTCTTCAGACTTGGCAGCAGAGCTTTTGACTGTGCTCAGGGACAATGGTTATGTAGCATGTTATTTGCTCTTGTTGTTTACTTGACCTTCTGAAAGAAGTAAATGAAAAATGAAGAATTTTCAGATATGTCCTTGGTAGCAGAAGTTCTGAATTTTTGTGCCATTTGATAATCTATATTTGGAAAGAATCTTCCATTAAAATACTAGTTGGAGCCTGGCACAATAGCCTAGTGGCTAAAGTCCTCACCTTGCATGCGCCAGGATCTTATGCAGACACTGCTTCATGTCCTGGCTGCTCTGCTTCCCTTCCAGCTGCCTGCTCGTGGCCTGGGAAAGCAGTAGGAGACCTGCAGGAGGTACCTGGCTCCTGGCTTCAGATTGGCTTAGTTCTAGCCATTGTGGCCACTTGGAGAGTGAATCAGCAGACAGAGGAGCTTTAAATAATGATAATAATAAATAAATTAAAATAGCACTTGACATGCAAAGGCTCATTCAAATGAGTTTTTAGTCATTTTCAATCAAATTTCTTTTCCTGTTTTTATCTTGGAAACTATATGTTTCTTTTTCTCTGGGAAAAAAATGATCTGTCAGTACTTTAACGTTTATTGCCACCTTGTGGGCTAAAGAATTAGGTTGATAGATTTCTGTGGAATCTTGGCATTTTGATTAGACAATTTTTATATAAGACTTTTTAAAAAAGATTTATTTATTTTTATTGTAAAGTCATATATAGAGGAGGAGAGGCAGAGAGGAAGGTCTTCTGTTCATTGATTCACTCCCCAAGCAGCCACAACAGCCAGAGCTGTGCCAATCCAAAGCCATGAGCCTGGAGCCTCTTCCGGGTCTCCCACAAGGCTTTGGGTGGTCCTTGACTGCTTTCCCAGGCCACAGAGAGCTGAATGGGAAGTGGTGCTGCTGAGATTAGAACCAGCACCCATGTCGGATCCCAGCGTGTTCAAGGTGAGGCCTTCAGCCGCTAGACTACTGCGCCGGACCCAGGAAATAACTTTTAAAGCAAAAATCAGGGAGAGGAACATATGAAAGAAAGCTGAGAAGGAATATTAAGGAAAGTAGCAGGAAGATCGAGAGTGATACAAAAAAATCCATGGGAAGAAAGATTGTAGGAGAGATTTTTGCAAAAAAATTTTAAGGAACCAACAATTTTGTTGGGACAAAAGCATATCAAGAATTAACATTACAGGCCTGGTGCGGTAGCCTAGTGGTTAAAGTCCTTGCTAGCACCAGGATCCCATATGGGCACCGGTTTGTATCCTGGTGGCCATGCTTCCCTTCCAGCTCCCTGCTTGTGACCTTGGAGGGCAGTTGAGGATAGCCCGAAGTCTTGGGACCCGGCACCTACGAGGGAGACCTGGAGGAAGCTCCTGGATCCTGGCTGTGGATCCATTCAGCTCTGGCTGTTGTAGTTATTTGCAGAGTGAATCAGTGGACAGAAGATCTTCCTTTCTTTTTTAAAAGAAAAAAGAATAAACATGAGATGACAAATCACCCAAAGAAACGTGGGGTCAGGGATGTTCTGCTTCACTAGAACGTAAGCAATATGAGGATTGATTTTATTCTCATTTTTCCCTAAATATATGTATATGTGTGTTTATGTGATTTCTTTTTAACCAGTTGTAGGTGTACATTTCAGGTAATAGGTACAATGCTGTGTACATATTACCACTATTTTTGCCCCCAAATTTTTATTCTTGACATAAATTCTGCAGTCACTACATCGTAGTTCCCCCATCTCTCTTTCCTCACTCTTTGGTGAACTATTCTTCCTACTTGTACGAATTGGACAATTTTTGTATCTCTAATTGACGGCTGTATTTTAAGTATTGAGAATTATGCCTGGTACTCTAGTAAGTGTTTGTTAAATGACTGAATGTACAATGGATAAGCTGGAAGACATAAAACAAAATGGAAAAAGAATGAAAAAAATATGAAGAAGATTAAACATGAAAAAGAAACAAGATAAAAATTGGCAAATTTTGTTTTTCTGGAAAATGAAAACAGCGAATTAGTTACAGACAATATTATATAAATACTGAAGGGCAGCCATTGAGGCATCGCTTGGGACTTCTGCATCCCATGTTCAGCTACCTGCTCAAGTCTTGGTTCTGCTTCTGATCTGACTTTGTCCTCGTGTAGACTCTGGAAATGCAGCAGATTATGGCTCAAGTAGTTGGGTCCTTGTTACCAGTGTGAGAGACCTGGGCTGACCCTGGCATCTGCCCGGCCCAGTGCTCGCCATTTCAGGCATTTGGGAGTGAACCATCAAATAGAAACATTTCCACAGCCCCAACCCCACATACGCCTCTGCTTCTCTGCTCTTTGTATCAACAGATCAGTAACATATAAAAGAACGCAGAAAAGCTATACAACATGACCAAAGTTAAGACATAATACTGATAAAGTTTTGTACCTAAGGACAAAGAATTAAATTATATACATACAGGAAAAAAGCAAATCATGAATAAAGAAGGAAACGATAAAGCTGACCTCAGTTTTTCACAGGGATATTTATTATTCATTTATAAAGTTCTAGGGAAATAAAAATATGCTTCAAGAATGGCTTAGCTGTCCTCTTACTGTCTGGGCAGCAGTCTTGAGTGTACATCAGTTTACTAAACAGAGCACCCTTGGACTCTGTAAGATCAAGACAAAACACTGTTGAATGGCACTCTAGAAAGCTAAGAGATAAATCCCAAGAGAAGTAGATTAGAGATGAATGTTGAACCTATGTATAAATTAAGAAAACTGTAGAATTTGTGGTTATAGAGTAGAATGTGTTAGTAACAAGAATAGCATAAATTCCAAACTGAATATTTTTCATATTCTTAGTTTTAGCTTATTTAGGAATGATACATCTCACAGTAAAGATGTTTGTATAAAAATTTATCACATCTGGTTTCACTTGTTATTTTTCACAAAAATTGAAATCATGTAATCCTAAATTCAGTACATTAGATTTTTAAATAGTACTTGTAATGTCATCCCATTTTCTAAAACTGTTGCGCTATTTGGGGAGCAGGTTTCTTTTTCTCTTTATAGGGGCTAGAAAATATATAAAAGTTATCTTGTGAAAAATGATTATTATTCCAATTCAACATTATGCTACAAGTTTTAACCAGTGCAAAGGGACAAGAAAGGCCAACACCAGCTACATTGCAAAGGGAAGAGCTAAAACAGGCCTTATTTACTGGTAACGTCGTCGTCTTTTTAGAAAACCATGTGGGAGTGGGAGAGTTGGGGAGCATCATTTTGGGATAGTAGATGAAGCTGCTGCCTGCAGTGCCAGAATCCCATGGTTCTACTCAAAATGAAGCTGTGGCCAACAGTCTGAGAGAAAATATTTGTAAAGCATGCATCTGATAAACAACTGATGTCTACATTGTATTAAGAACTATTACAACTGAATAATAAGTACCAGATTTTAAAACATTCAGTTTAAAAATGGGTCAAATATTTGAACAGAGGCTTCATTAAAAAAGAGGTGTCAACATCAAGTAAGAACATGAGAAAAAGTTTGTCATTTTTCTTTAAGAAAACACAAAGCCATAGTGAGGTACCATTGCATGCTCATTAACTGGCTACAATAAAAATCTATACCAGTTATTAATGAGAATGTGGAAGAACTGGATGTTTCACATTCTGCTCTTGGTAATGTGATATGCTATTACTTATTTAGGAAAAAAAATTCAACATAGAAAACTAACAAAAAAAAACCCCACATATTAACCGTATCATATGATCCAGCTGTCACACTCCGGGCTATTTGCTCAAGAGTCAAGTGCATAGCCACACAAAATGTGTTCTTGAATGTTCAAATGAAATATCCCAAAATGTCTGTCAAGAAATAAACAAAATGATGGTGTATCTGTAGAATCCTACTTGGCAATAAAAAGCAATAATGGATGCCTTTATTCTTTATTATGTTAATTTACATTTGTGGGACCTCTTTAAATGTTACTGTATAGGTAGTGTGTGTTTTCTTTCCAAGATGTTAATCCTGTAACACATTTCAACTTTTGATAGGCATTAAGTCCTTCCTTCTTTACCTTGATGGCCAATGGATTTTGAGTCTTGTGTGGAAATGCCTTCCTTACTTCAAGTTCATTTAGATGTCTCCTTAAAACATTTAGTTGGATTTTATTTGTATATTTTATGTTTAATTCTTATTTTGTTTTTATTTATTTGAAAGGCAGAGTTAGAGTTTATTTATTTATGTATGTATTTATTTATTTGAAAGGTGAGGGAGAAAGAGAGAACTTCCAGCTGTTGGTTAACTCCCCAAATGGCTGCAGCAGTCGGGGCTGTCCCAGGCCAAAGCCAGGAGACAGGTCCTTCTTCTGTGTCTCCCATGTAGGAGCAGGGGCCCAAACGCTTTTGCCGTCTTCTGCTGCTTTCTTAGGCACATTATCATGGTAATGGGCCAGAAGTGGAACAGCTAGGACTCAAAACTGGTATCCATATGTGCTGCGGACACTGCGGGCTATGCCACAGTGCTGGCCCCTGTTAAATACTTTAATTCACCCAGATGCAATGCATGTGAATAATTTGAGATAAAATATCAATATTTTAGATTTAGTAATAAAAAGAAGCATTTCAGTTCAGAATATTTTCAGGCAAATAATTCTGGGAAAATAATAAAGGTGAATTTCTTTCTCTGAACGAAAGTGTATTAAAAGTAGGAAATACCATTGCTTTCCATAATGTATAATAGAGACTCATAATACAGAATTTAAATAGCATTTTGCCCATTTGTATGAATTCTAGAAACCTAAATTCTTTAGGATCTAATGTTTTGTGATGTGTTTGGTGTAAATTACTTGATTTTTTTATGGGTGAACAAGAATATGTGTATATTCTCATAAATGAACTGTATAATGAAGTCCAGCATATGGGGAAGTGAAGATACACTGCAGTGTGTATCTCTACTCCAGAATTAATGGAGGACTCCCAGTGAAACAATTCAGTATACCTTGACAATACAATGCTAGTTTTTCTACCTTTGCTTACACCTACAATGTCATGGTGCACTTAAACAGCAAAATGTTGAACTTGTAACTGTTACTAAAGGACTATAGTACTGTAATAATATGGGGGAAATGATGGGAGGGAAAAATAAGGAGAGAGAGGGGAGGGAGTGGGTGAATCCTTATACCTATAAAACTGTACCATGGAAAGTAATAAAAATTTAAAAAAAAATTCTTTTATACATGTTTGTGAAGCTGTTATATTTTATGAAGTTCATTGTGGAGGAAAGTCGTTGCTTATTAATAGTCTCATTTCAGTAAAGCCATTAACATACATCGAGTAAGGAAGTTATTAAAAGCATAGATTTGTGTTTCATAGTTTTTTCATATGTGACTAATATCTGATAGTAATTTGTACCTGTATTTGTTATAGTTAGTAAGGAAATGTTTTTTAAAAAATGATGAAGATACTGAGAAGGAAGTGAGAATATGAAAATAGCAAGGAGAGATAGGAAAAAAAGAAAAAATGAGATAAAACAAAAGGAAAAAGGAAAAGTTAATCTCTTTAGTGAAGGGGGATTTTGTGTTGTTCCAAGTAACGGTAGACATTTCTTCAGGCTCCTAGTCACAGTGGTCTGGCTTTAATTTTTTGTTCACTTTTGTTGTTTGTATTTTGTTGATTGATATACTGTCAAGATGTACACTGCTAAATGCCTTGGGATTCTTGCGTTTATAATGGAGTATGTGTGTGTACATAAACATATTTTAATTTATTTTTAGGCAAGTAAGAATTTTGAACCAGAGACTTAGAGAACAAGAAAAAACACAAAAGGCAACTGGTGCTGTGGATTACAACCTTGAATGTAGGTAAAAAAATTTTTAGAGGTTGATGTTAAATTCTTTGTGGCTCTGGAAATGTTGATAAACAATCAACCTTTCTTAATTACTGTGTCTAAGTGGATTTTAAATAAAATTAAAAATAAAAATAATACTCTATTAAAATTTAAAATGGTGCAGAAACAAAAATAAAAGATCTATGCTATCATTTCCTAAGAACACACTGGTTTTTAAAAATAGAGCTTTTTTTCTTTTTATATATCTTCTTTTCGTACATATCAAATGGACATAGTTGATTATTTCATGAACATCAACTTTATATATACCATGTACAAGGACAGACAACTATATGAAACACTTACTTTTTTCTCTGTTTATATATTTGACCCCCTTTTAAAAAAATAAGGTTGTTATGTATCAATGTGTCTTAAAGACTTTTTCTGAAAACTGTAATTAGAAGTTTATTTTGCAAATACGTTTTTTAAATCTGTGCATGATTTTTTTCATAATGTGGCTTTTTCATGAACTTTATACATTTTTAGGTTTATTTCACTTATAGGCAATGAGACAGAAACAAAGGCAGAGCTTCCATCTGCCATGGCTAGTGCTGGATTAGAATCTAAGGCAAGAGCCTGGATCTTAGAACTCAGTCCAGGTTTCCTACACGATGGCCTTGCCCAACTCTTTGAGCTATCATCTGTTAACCTGCTGTCTCCCAGAGTTTTTATTGGTGGAAGCTAGAATCTTGGAGCTAGAGTCAAGCCTCACAGTTTGTTATGGTATACAAGCCTCCCAAGCAGGTCTTTGGGTTTTTTTTCCCCCAGATTTCTTTATTGACTTAAAAATCAGAATGACAGGAAGATTTATCTTTTATCCATTGAGCCCTTCTCCAGATGCCTACAATAGTCAGGGCTAACCCCATCTGGGTCTTCCACAGCAACAAGTACACAAGTACTTTTTTTTTTTTTTTAATTATTTATTATTTAACTTCAGTAATTACATTGTATTATGTGACACAGTTACATAGATACTTGGGTTCTCCCCACCCCTCCCCAAACCCTCCCACCATGGTGGATTCCTCCACCTTGTTGCATAACCACAGCTCAAGTTCAGTTGAGATTTCCCCATTGCAAGCGTATACCAAACATAGAGTCCAGCATCTTATTGTCCCGTCAAGTTCAACGGCTTCTTAGGTATACCCTCTCTAGTCTGATGACAGAGCCAGCAGAGTATCATCCCAGTCAATTGAAAGCTCCAACACAAGTACTTTTATCATCATCTTCTGTTTGTCCAGGTGAAGTAGCAGGAAGCAGGATTGGTACTGCAGTAGCCAGACTTGAACTAATCCTTTAACATAGGATATAGGCTTCCCAAGTTGTAGCTTAACATGTGTGCTCACCAGCAGTATTTAAATCTTTAGGCTAAAAACCTGCCTTGCATGAACATTTGCAAGACCTCACGGCTTACATTTATCTATATAACATTCAGTGGACATTTTTCTCTAACAGAACACTTAAATACATTTCTTTCTCTTTAATAAGCACTTTGGTATTCTGCTTATGCAGCTCTACCATAATATATTTAAGGTCATCTACTGATTGATGTCAGGATGTTTTAGCCCTTTTACCCAGTGAAAACAATGCAGTGAACTTCCTTGTACTCATGTCTTTATGCACTTGCAAGTATGAAAGCATTTTTGGTGGATTGGTAGCAGTGGATTGCTAAAGCAACAAGTATATACAGTTGCAGTTCTAACAGATATTTTCAAATTGTCTTTAAGGATCTCAGAATTTAATTGAAACTAATAGTACTACAAAACTTCAGATATATTCATAAAGCATCAACAAACTGAGGACAATTTAATATATTACATGACATCCCAAGGACAGTTTTCTTTATATCTTTTACAAAGCAGTAAGAAAAATATGAACACTCAGTGGAACATGCACTTTATAAAATATTCTCCTTGTACCGTAATACTTTCTGAAGAGATGATCTTTGGTCCTACTGTGAATGAAAATTGGGTGCAGGATCTCCAAAGAGAGAGAGGAGGCCAGTAGAGGAAATGGGGAAATCACTGGATTCCACTTTAAGTAGCATCTCTCTTTGTATTCTTTCACTGTTTCTTTTTTACTTGTTTATTTTGCTGTTCATTTGAAAGCATTTATTATTACTATTTATGAAAGTGCTTATTTGATATTGGCTCGATGAGAGCAGGGACGATATCTGTATTGTTCACTGCTGTATACCTAGGTTGGTTTTTTTTTTTTTTTTAAGATTTATTTATTATTATTGGAAAGCCGGATATACACAGAGGAGGAGAGACAGAGAGGAAGATCTTCCATCCGATGATTCACTCCCCAAGTGAACCGCAACAGCTGGTGCTGTGCCGATTCGAAGCCAGGAACCAGGAACCTCTTCCAGGTCTCCCACGCGGGTGCAGGGTCCCAAAGCTTTGGACCGTCCTTGCTCTCCCAGGCCACAAGCAGGGAGCTGGATGGGAAGTGGAGCTGCCGGGATAGGAACCGGCGCCCATATGGGATCCTGGTGTGTTCAAGACGAGGACTTAGCCACTAGGCCACGCCGCCAGGCCCATACCTAGGTTGTTAACACAGTGCCTCACACACATGAGAAGCATTCATCCAAGGCTGTGTTTGCTCAGTGACTGATGACATATGCTTTTATAGCCTCAAAAAAGAATATGGTACAATCCATGATAGATTTAGTCTCCTAGAGACTATCGTATGATTCCTTTATCGTAAATATTTACCTATTTATAAGACTTTAATGCAGCAGTACCTTCTAGAAAGATGCCATAGTTAACAGTGATTGCTTCCTGTGGGAGACTAGATCTTGGGAGAGGAAGACATTCAATAAGAATCATTTGATATCACAGATACTTTGTGGTATTTCAATGTAGAAATCTTTCATTTAAAAATGTGAAGGTAATATAATACTCAGAGTATCAACTGGAGATCAGTATGTCTTCTACCAGCCAGTTTTAAAAATATGTTTAGTAATATAGAAATGCTCATACATATAACTTCAGCAAGATGAATGTATTCCAGACCTTTCTCTAACAAAAAAATCTTTCAGGTCTGTACTTATTAATTTTAGGGGAAAACTTTTACCTTTTTTGTCTTACAGTGTTTTCTCTTCAGTCATTGAATATTTCCCTGCAAAATCAATTACAGGAGTCACTGAAGAACCAAGAATTACTACAGAATAAAAATGAAGAGCTCTTAAAAGTGATTGAAAACCAGAAAGATGAAAACAAAAAATACACTAGTATATTTAAAGACAAAGATCAAACTATACTTGAAAATAAACAGCAGTTTGATATTGAGATAACAAAAATAAAAATCGGTATGCATTTAACCTGTAGCTATGGCCACATTTTTTAGAAAAAATAAGGAAACTGATTTTTTTGTTGTTATTTTAGAACTAGAGGAAGCCTTAGTCGATGTGAAAAGCTCCCGGTTTAAGTTAGAAGCTGCTGAAAAAGAAAATCAAATACTGGGAATAACATTACGTCAGCGTGATGCTGAAGTGACTCGGCTGAGAGACCTAACCAGGTAAGTTAGTTGACTTCTTTTGAGTACCTTCAGTACCTTTTTCTGTATGAACTTAGCAAACCCAAGATAATGTCAGACCTACTCTTTATTCTGTATTTTTCCCCTTATTTTGTCAGTGCTTTCACTAATTTCAAACAGTGGTTTTTTCTGTTCTAGTTTAGTTTAGCAGTTCCAGACATATCTAAGTGCTTTTTTAAATCATGTGATTCCAGGCAAAGGGTTTTAATGAGAAGCTTGAAGTTTAGCCAAATGGTTAAGGTCTCTGGCTTTGAAGCCATAGAGGCTCAAATGGAATCGCAGTTCTGCAACTGTCAGTGGAGTAACTGAACAAATTCTTTTTAACTTCTTTAAACCTCTGTTGTGAAGTGGGGACCTGAATGTGGTTACTGGAGATGCTAAAAATTACCAAAAGCCTTTTAGCATAGTAAACCTTCAAAGCATACTATCTTGGGTAAGTCATTTAGGCCTCTTTTAGCTTCATCATCTTTGTTCCATCAATAAAATAAATGAGCTGTCAACAGTCCCTAAGAACTTCATTCCCTAATGGGTCTTTTCCCCAATAAATAAAATTACTTCACTTAATGTTTATATTGTATGCAGTAGTGAAATTCAGTTTTCTTTTGAGACATTTGCTAACTAACAATTGTATTTTCAATTACTTTTAAAATTCTGGAGATGTCAGTTACTTTAAACCTGAAACTGGTGCTTTTGAATGATACTGGACATATATAATTATGAATATAAAACATTTTTAACTGTAAAACAGTCTCCTTTATATTTCCAATGAACACATCCCTTTTGAGCTATAAACTTTATTCTCCATTTTAAAATTTAAATGTTTAAGAAAATAGATGGAATATATATAAATATTATAAGCATATTGGAACATAATTTGTTAACATAGGAACGTTAGTTTCCCCTCTCATTTATCTTTAAAATAAATACTCAGACATTAATTTAATAATGAGGGAAAAAAGACATTTTTTGTATCTATGTTGGATAATAATTGATTAAACTGCAGTTGAGTTTGTAAACATTGCTTATACTGTGCTTGTTCAAAGTAATGTAATAGAATATCCTTTTTTGTGAAAGACTTTATAATATTTCCAAAGGAAAATGTTATCTCTTTTTTGGGTATTTTTTATTATTATTTTCCATGATACAGTCTTATAGGTGTTGAGATTCTCCCCTCCACTTTTCCTCCCTCCCTCCACCTTCTACACCCAATACACCATTTTCCCTTATATTATTACAGTAATACAGTTCGTCAGCATCACTCATAGGTCCAGCATTCTGCTGTTTAAGTGTATCATGACATTGTAGGTATAGGCAATTTTACAACTCATCATGAGAAATAAGACACGGACTTGTCACCTTATACAGTGGATTAAGGACCTAAATCTACCCAGAAACCATCAAACTATTAGAGGAAAACATAGGAAGCACTCGGTAATATATAGGCATTAGTAAAGACTTCTAAGAAAAGTAACCAAGGGCCCGGCAGCGTGGCCTAGCGGCTAAAGTCCTTGCCTTGAACACGCTGGGATCCCATATGGGCGCCAGTTCTAATCCCGGCAGCTCCACTTCCCATCTAGCTCCCTGCCTGTGGCCTGGGAAAGCAGTCGAGGACAGCCCAGGGCCTTGGGACCCTGCACCCACGTGGGAGACCCGGAAGAGGTTCCTGGTTCCCGGCATCGGATTGGCGTGCACCGGCCCGTTGCGGCTCACGTGGGGAGTGAATCATCGGATGGAAGATCTTCCTCTCTGTGTATCCGGCTTTCCAATAATAATAAATTCTTAAAAAAAAAAAGAAAAAAGAAAAGTAACCAAAGCACAGGCAGTCAAAGGCTAATTAGGCAAATGGCAGTACATTAAACTAAGAAGCTTCTGTACAGCAAAGAAAACTGTCAATAAAGTGAAGAGACAACCAACAGAGTGGGAGAAAATCTTTGCACACTACACAACAGATAGGAGAATAATATGCAGAATTTGCAAAGAACTTCAGAAACCCCAAAACAGCAAAACAGACAAACCTGTTAAGAAATGGGCGAAGGAAGTGAGCAGGCATTTTTCAAAAGAACAAATTCAGATGGCTAATGACATAATGCTCAGGCTCCCGAGCTATCACGGAAATACAAATAAAAATCACCCTCTTTTGGAAGAGTAATTTGGAATTGAGAATTTTATTAAGGGCAGGCATTTACTGTAATAGAAGCCAGTAACCAAAAGGTCACGTGTTATCATTTATATGAAATGTACAGAATAAACAAATCCATAGAGATGATAGAGTGTGGTTGCCAGGGACATAAATTGGGAGTGATGATCATGAGGATAGATCCTTTTTGAGATCCTGAAAACATTCTGGAATTAAATACTGGTGACCATCTTCTAACTCTATGGATAGGCTAAAACCCACCAATTGTGTACTTAAAGGAGGGCAATTTCATGGTATATAACATCCATCTCAAACTTCTTCAAGTATGTATGCTTTACAGTCCATTTAGAAAAGAAAAAGAGGGCAGCACAGCAGGTCAGAGATCAGGCTGTGAGAAGTTGGCTAGACTACCTGCAAGCATCTCCTTCCTCATTCCAAAGACTTTTAGGCACAAGCAGAAAATTCAGGAAAAAAAAAAAAAAGAACAGAAAAATGGTGGGAGGCTGTAGTTCTCCGCTAATTTTGTTTTCATAGTTTTCTCATTCTCTTTTTACTTGTCCTCCTTATGGAGGGAAGATTTTTCTTATTTGCATGTCATTAATAGGAAAACTCCGTGCATGTGGAGTATCAGTACAAATTAGTCATGGATTGAAAAGTAGAATTCACACATTTCCTTTTCTCTTGCACATGTTCTGGCTTTAGCTGAACTGGTTTATGCCTGGTAGTAACTCTATGTCTAATTTAATCTAAGTTAACTTTGCATTTTTTTCACCTGTTAGATGAATGAATAGATAGATCTGTTTACTTATTCATTTGTTCAACAACCGTTTATTGGATATTATGTTGCAGATGAATATTTGTGAAGCCCATATGAAAATATTTAATCCTATTAGTTGCTAAATATTTATTTACATCAGCAAGAAGTGAACTTTTACTGTGATGTATGTAAGAAGATAATTTATATATATTTTTAAAGATTTATTTATTATTTTTGTTGCAAGGGCAGATTTACAGAGAGAAGGAGATATAGAAAGATCTTCCATTCACTGATTCACTTTCCAAGTGTCCACGACAGTTGGAGCTGAGCCAATCTGAAGCTAGAAGTCAGGAGCTTCTACTTTGTCTCCTGTGTGGTGCAGGGTCCAAGGCTGTGGAATACTCTCTACTGCTTTCCCAGGTTAGAAGCAGGGAGATGGATGGGAAGTGGAGCGGCTGGGACACAAACAGGTGCCTATCTGGGATCCTGGCGGCAGATGCAAGGCAGTTTAACCACTGAGCAATCATACTGGGCCCAGGAGACACATTTTTAAGGATAAATTTGATCTGGTACTATCGAACATGTGGAGTGCATTTACTAAATAAAGTTGGTAACAAAAACATAGGTGAGGCCAACACTGTGGCACTTGTAAGAGGAGCTTCCATCTGTGGCACTGGCATCCTCCATGGACACTGGCTCATGGCCTGGCTGCTCCACGTCCAATTCAGCTCTCTGATTATGGTTTGGAAAGGCTGTAGAGGATGGCTTAAGTCCTTGGGCCTCTGCACCCATGTCGGAGACCCAGAAGAAGCTTCTGTCTTTGGGTTGGCTCAGCTTCAATCATTGCGGCATTAAGGGAGAGAACCAGCAGATGGACTCTCTCTTTCTCTGCCTCTCTCTGTTTCACCTATTCTCTGTAAATCCTTTTTTTCAAAAAGTTTATTTTTTGTGATTTGTTTTTGGTTTTGGTGTTTGTTTTGTTTTGTTTTGTTTTTTTAACATTAGATATACAGAGACAAGGAGAGAACAGAGAGAAAGATCCTCTGTCCATTGATTCACTCCCCAAGCGGCTGCATCGGCTTGACCTGCACCAATCCAAAGTCAGGAGCCCAGAGCCTCCTCTGGATCTCCCATACAGGTGCAAGTTCCCAAAGCTTTGGGCCATCCTCGATTGCTTTCCCAGGCCACAAGCAGGGAGCATGAATGGGAAGCAGGGCTGCCGAAATTAGAACTGGCGCCCATATGGCATGCTGGCGCATATAAGTCTAAGTCGAGGACTTTAGCCACTATGCTACCACACCAGGCCCCCTTTTTATTCCTTAATAATGTTCCAGAATAAGTAAACAGTATAATTGTTCTAGAGGTTAGTATAAATGAAAACCCAAAGAAAGAAAGAAAGTTACTTGACTTTCACAGCTAGTTAGTACCTTTGTTGGGATTTGAGCTATAATTTGAGATTCTTTCAGCTTTGCTTCTTTTGTATATGTGCGTTTTAAGATTTTACTTACTTATCCAGAAGTCAGTTACAGAGGGAAAGGGAGGTCTTCATGCAGTGCTTCATTCTCTAAGAGACCGCAGCGGCCAGGGCGCGGCCAGGACGCGGCCAGGACCTCCGTCCAGGTCTCTGAGCTAGTGCTCGAGCTGCTTCCCCTGCTAGTCCCTAGCCATCGGCAGGGAGCTGGATCAGAAGTAGAGTAAGTGGGACGCAAAACATGTTCACATGAAATTCTGTCATTCCTTGTGGGCTTTGCCTGCTATACTGCAATGCCAGCTCTGCTTTTTTATTAAAAAGAATAGCTTTTCTGTGAGTAAAGATGACCCATTATTAAGGAATTCCACCACTCAAGCAGATATATTTTTTAAAAGATTTTTATTTCATTTTTTTGAAATACAGATTTACAGAGAGGAGAAACATGGAGTCAGAGATCTTTCATTCACAGATTCACTCCCCAAATGACCACAATGGCCAGAACTGAGCTGATCCTAGAGCTAGGAGCCAGGATTTTTCTGGGTCTGCAGCATGGATGTAGGAGCCCGAGGACCTGAGCCATCCTCCACTGCCTTCCCAGGCCATAAGCAGGAGCTGGAACAGAAGTGGAGCGGTTGGGACTACACCCTTATGGGATGCCAGCACTGCAGCTTGTGGAATTAGCCTGTTGAGCCACTGTGCTGGCCTTTTGTTCTTTATGTAAGCATTCAGGTTTTCTTCCAAGACTGGGTAAGCCTCAGGCAGAGCTTGAAGGCTATGTGTGGTTGCCACTCAGCCATTCATGCCTGGCAGGGCCAAATGATGCATCCTTACCTTCTGGCCAGGAGAAATCTTACCAGTGCTAAGGCTGAGTTTGTTTACTGCTCACCCACTAAGGCATGAGGCCCGGTGCTATCTTCTGCAGATACTGGTAAATGTCTTTATACCTCTTGATAAAAAAAATGTTTAATGTATAATCTTTTATATGTTTATACAATACAATATGATAATTCAATATATATATACAACATGTAATGATCAATCACAATAAGCATCTTATCAACATTTATCATTTCATTGTGTTGGGACTTTCAACCTCAGTAAATCGTTATAAACTATAGGTCACCCTATTTATACTATAGAACTTAGACCTCATTTCTCTTTTTAACTGTATTATGGTATTTGTTATCTAGCCTCTTTCTTAACCTCTAGTGACCACCATTCTAAGTCATCAACTTGTTTAAGCTTCTGCCTATGACCTAGGGTTTTTGTCTTTCTGTGCCTAGTTGTTCACTTAATATGATGTCCTCCAGATCCCTCCTTTTTATTGTAAATAACAGGATCTCATTTTTTTTGAAATAATAAAATTCAATTTTAAAAATATAATGGACTGAATGATCGTCCATTTTATATGTATACACAAACATGCATATCTGTATATGTACCACATTAGCTTTATCCATTTATCTGTCCACAGTGTATTTTGACAGTTGTGAATTGTGCTGCAATAAACATGAGAATGCAGGTATCTCTGACATTGATTTCATTACACTGTTGGGTATAGACCTAACAGTGGAGTAGCTGGGTCGTGTAGTCTGATTTTAGATTCTGAAGAATCCACCATGCTGTTTTCTATTTTCTATAATTGCTGTACTAACTTGCATTGCAACCAGTAATACATAAGAGTTCCTTTTTCTCCAGGTCCTCACTAGCATTTTGTTATTCTGTGTCATTCATTTTATAGCTATTCTCGGGTGGATTATTTTAACTTGGGTAAGGTGGGACACGACTCTTTTCTCTGGAAATACTTGGACTTGAGTTTGTCTCCTGGCTTTTAGGAGCCTTGGCAGAGCAGTTACATTTCATGGAGAAGCTGATAGGGACTCACAGCTGGTAAACTGTTAACTGCTTCCTGCAGAGTGACATTATTGACTGGTCTCTAATCGAGCGACTCCATTTGCACCACTGTAGAGCCGCTGCCGAGGCCCATGGTAGTCACTGGGAGCCCCAGTTCCCTTCTTGGTTTTCTGAGTAACCACAGGTAGGGTAGGCTTGCCGATCTATCAGTTTTTCATGGATAGGAGATAGGAGTGGGCCTCATACAAAGCAGCTCAAGATGCTATAGAAACAGATGTCTCTTTTCCCACTGTAGAAACTTAGGCCATGGGCAGTCGTCTGTGGAAGTGTACCAGCTCAAAGGAGGGATGGCTGTCCTTTTACTCCTGTGATGCAGCTTCTTTCTTTTCTGTGGTCCACCTCTATCTCTGTCTCATTCCTGAGTTCTGAGAGATTGATGAAGGTCATCTTGTCTGAGGATACTTACTAGGGAGATTTCTGTGAAGGGGTTCAGAAGTGAGAAACTCATCATCAGCCACTTGGCTGACATTATTCTCATTATTTTCCAAGATTCCATAAAAATGGCTTTATTCTTATTTTCTTATGTTAATTCAATAAAGGAAAAAAAAAGTCATGTTTTCAAAATTGAAATTTATTTGATTAAAAGTTGCACTTTTGGGGCCCAGCATCTAATAGGTTAAGCTGCCACCTATTGGTGAATGGGCTGATTCCCTGAAGGCATCGGTTCAAGTCCCGACTGTTCTACTTTTGATCCAGCTTTCTGCTAATGTGCCTGGGAAAGCTGCTGGGAGTGACCTAGGTCTTTGGGCCCCTCACTTGCATGAGAGACCTGGATGAGGCTGTTCTCTCCTGGTTCTGGCCTGGCCCCGCCCAGGCCACTACAGCCATTGAAAGTGAACTAGCAGATAAAAGATTACTCTTCTTGCTTTCTCTCTTACTGTTACTCTGCCTTTAAAATAAAATTAAATCTTTTTAAAAAAAATTAATGGTTTTAAACATTTCTGTTTTCTTGGGGAATTTTTCATTAATTGCCTGTTGATCTCCCATGTATCTTTTTAAAAGCTGATGTTTATCTTTTTCTGGTTAATTTGTAACAACATACGTGATTCAGTTCAAATAGACTAAAGCCTTGGTATTAAATGGCTTACTAGGTTTATTAATAAAGCTACCATCAAATAAACACCACTCAGGGCAAAATTGTGCTAAGCTTTTTACCATCTTTTTAAAACTTATTTAATAATTATAATTCTGAAGTGGTATCTTCATGTTACATTTGAGATGGAAATTTAAAAAGGTTAAATGACTTGCCCATGGTCACAGTTAATGTTGACAGTATGAGATTTCTTTCCTGTCTTACTACATATCTTTTATAGTTCTTTTATCACATTTTTCTGGTACCTAACTATTGCTTAAACCTAATTACGAAAAATAATCTCTATCCACTCTTTGTTCCAGTATTGTTTCAGCATTCTTGGCATACATATTCTGAACAGAAGAAAATTATTTAAATTCTAACAGACTTACTTCTATTTTGCTATATACCCTAGCCTACTTATATTGGATTTCCACTTGACGACTCAATTTGTACTGTTGTGTAAGAAGAAAACATTTCCGTATCTGGAGTCAAAATACGTTATGAGTCTTTACTGCTAGATATGTGGAATTTGATGCAGACCAAGATCTTTTATCATTTTTTTATTTTAATCTTGTCAAAGTATGCATGCTGGTTTTTTTTACTTTAGTTGCTTGTTTTCATATTAAGAACCAGACATGTGCCTCAAACTTTTTTTTAAGGGTGAGTGTATGTATGTGTATGAATGAAAGAAGCAGGCTGAAGTTAATAAATGGTATACTACGTTCCTCTTAACAGAACCTTACAGAACAGTATGGCAAAGCTGCTCTCAGATCTTAGTGTGGACAGTACACGCTACAAGTCTGGGAATAACCTTACTAAATCACTTCTGAACATTTATGATAAACAACTTCAGCATGATCCAGCCCCTGCTCACACTTCCATAATGAGCTACCTGAATAAGTTAGAAACAAATCACAGTTTTGCACATTTGGAGGCACAGTCTACAGTTCAAAATGAGGAAGCCATAGGGCCAGATGGGCCTTCAGAAAGTGTTGTGCCATCCAGAGGGCCACATCCTAATAACACCAGAGGTAGGGGAGAAGCTCCTGCACCTGGAATTGTTTCTACCTTTTTGAAACAGGATTCAGATGCAGAGGATGAAACTATGACTCTAATAGAAGATGGATGTAATTTGGACAGTACAGTTTACATTCCTCTTGTTCGAAGCACTTCTAAAGTGAAGTCGCCACTTTCTAAGAAAATATCCCCTCAGCCCCAGAGAAGTCTCTCTACCACACAGCTCGTCAGCAGCAGAGGACTTGTCTCTGAAGCAGAAAAGAAACTGTGCACATCTGCAGTTTGTTCTTTGAGACAAGAAGTAGAAGATGCACCTGAAAAACTTTCCAGGACAGCTGATATGGAGGACAAACAGCTCCTTGAGAAAATAAAGGAAGCCATTGGCAAGATTCCTGTTGCCAGGGTGGATCCAGAGGTACAGGCTGCGTGTCACGGCCCTTCAGCTTGTCACGAAAGCAGGGTTCAGGTGAAAGGCAGCACTGCCTGTGAAGGCAGTATTCTCAACTCTGACTTGATGTCTGACTGGAGCATCTCTTCTTTTTCAACATTCACGTCCCATGATGAACAAGACTTCAGAAATGGCCTTGCAGCACTGGATGCCAACATTGCCAGACTCCAGAGCTCCTTACGGTCTGGTCTTCTGGAGAAATGAACTAAGAACACTAATAGTGTACTTCCTCTATTTAAGATTAGAACTTGGCTTCGTTAAAGGTATATTTTAATTGTCTCTAGAGAAATAACATTTTTGTATTAATTATGTATAAAATAAATTGAATAATAAATCTTATTGGACTGTCTTGACACTGTGGAATCTAGAAAAACAAATCAACTTCAGAAACTGAGAGCTGTTAAAGTTGCGAATAACTAGGAAGTAATGTTTTAAATTTAGTGCTTAATAATTAAAGTTCTTTTTTTAAATTGTAATTCCTGGATTAAGGATATTAATTGAAAAGATTTTCTATCCTAAATTGTTTAGTTGTTCTAAAACATAAAGGAATGTAGTCCATCAATTCAGTTAATGGTATTCAAGCTAGTGTTTCTTTTTTGTTTCATGCCGCCTATTTGTTTCTTAATGTCATTGTGTTTTTATATGGGATGTTCTATTGTTACAGGATAATGTTGTTGGGTGAGATATAAAAACATTTAGGAGAAGACATGCCCAAATCCCAACCCCTTAAAAACTATTGATCGGTCTGGGGGAGGGGAGAGCCCGTGCTGTGATACATGCTGTTAAGTCACTGCCTGTGACTCCAGCTTCTAATGTCAGGGTGCCACTTCAAGTTTCACTGCTCTACCTCTGATCCAACTTCCTGCCGTTACTCCTGGGAAAGCAGCAAATGATGGCTCAAGTACTTGGGCTCCTGGTTGGAGTTCCTGTCTCCTGGTTTCAACCCAGTGCACACCAATCTGCAACCATTTGGCAATGGTCAGTGGAAGGACAATCATTCCACCTTTCTCTGTCATTTTGCCCTTTAAATATATAAATCTTTTTAAAAATATCAATTGGTCCAAGAAAATATGGTAACATTTTAAGTTGATCTAGGTTTTCTTAAAACTTGATATTTTTATTTATTTTTATCTTGCATGTATGTTTTTAAAAATGTATTTCCTTTGAAAGAGTTGGATGGAGATTTTCAATTCACTGATTCACTGTGCAGATGGTCCAGGCCAAACCCAGGAGCTTCATACAAGTCTCCCACATGGGTCACAGGAACGCAACGTACTATGTTTTTCTGCTTTTCCCAGGCCATTAGCAAGGAGTTAAATTGGAAGAAGAGTGGCCACAACTCCAACCAGCACCCAAATGGGATCACAGGCAGTGACTTTACCTGGTACACCGCAAAGCTGACCCCCTGAACGTACGTTTTAACGGCTGTATGAAATCAAGTCATATTGATAAAGAAATGCTATCAGATATGTTCTAGTTTGGGGAATTTATTTATGTGTAAATAAGAAAAAGACTTTGTTCTTACTGTATTTGAATATGATGGAGTTTGTAAATCTTGGCACTGGTTGTAATTCTGCATTTCTGGACTTTTTAAATTTTTCTTTCCGTAGCACAATAGCAGAGAACATTCTCTATTCTAGAAATAGTATGAACTTGATTGGTTTCTGCTTCTCTGTACCAGTACTTCTGACCTACTCGGAGCCACATGCTTGAGGGTAAGCAGCACATTTAAACTTTTGCAAAACTGAATGTTGTGCTGTCACTAAGTCTTTGTGCAGGTCACCTGCCTGGTACAATTGTGTTCAGTACTTGGACACGTTCCAGCGTTAATGAATGTTTTGCTAGTCCCAGAATTTTTCTGCTGTTTTTGAGGTGTTGGTGCTCTTAAAAGGCCCAGTTTTTCAGATAATTTTTTTTGTTAATTCTGAAAGTGTTAGAGTTATAAAGTATATTCACAGGATTGTTCATTGGCATTTTAAATTTTCTTATTTTTGGTATTCAGAAATTAATTCATTGACTGCCTATTTGGAGATAACAGGCCACAATGCTTTTAAGCTCAGAAATACAGAATAATAAAGCAAGAGAGAAAATTGTGACATCCTTCTACTCCTAAATTGCATGTCAGTTATATTTCTGAAGTAACATAAGATTATTATTTGGGGATTCTGAGACAGTAGAGGCAAAAAACAAACTTGATTTCTTGTAGTGCTCACAACACTTATAACTCTGTGATCCTAAAATGTGTGGAAATTTCTCTCTACCAGAAAGCAAGTGATTGGTCCTATAGTGAGCCACAGCTGGGCGTTCTCTGACTCAGATCAGTTCTGAAGCTGTCTACTTGAAAGGAACATGACCTCTGACGCAGTTGAGGACTCTGTCCCACCAGAATGCCCACTGACATCAGGCACCAGGCATAAATCTAAGCCTCCAGATCTTCTGATGTACTAGCTTCCTGTTAGGGTTTCCATAGTCCCTAGGGTGGCTCACAGAGCCAGAGAAACACTGTTTATCACTTTAGTATACAGGATCTGTTGAAGAAAACAAGTAAGCAGCCAGGTGAAGAGATATGTGCGGCAAGGCCTGGAAAGGTCCCGAGTACAGGGGCTTCCATCCCTGTGGATTTGGGCCATGCAGCCCCTCCTGTACGTGAGTTCTTTGTTGCTGAGCTCTGCAGAAACTGTCAGAACCCTGTCCTACAAGTTTTTTATTGTTAACTTCAATGCAATTGGAGCCTAGACCACAGTGGAGGAATGTGATTGGACAGAAGGGACGTGATCAAATGCTTATTGACTGGGTTGGGAAAACCCAGCAAGGCCTGTCTGTCCAGATTCCTCTTGAGCTCTCTGGGCAGCATTTGTTCCTCTCAAGTATGGGGCAAGAACCCTTCTGGAATGGGAGTCTTGTGATCTACTTTCAGACAAGGTAGGTCATAGTTTTTTATGGCCATCTCTAAGACGGGAAGGGACAGGGAAGATTATATAGAGTGTATTTTTAGTTGGCCCATCTTGAGGAAGAGAAATTCTAGTTTCTCTGACCTACCTTGGAAAGAAAAAGCAGGTAGAAAGTAAGCAAAAATTCAAAGAGATTTTGCTTCTGAGGCCTGAAGCACCCAAACATTACTTTCTTTTCACTTTTGTCTTTCTGAAGCTGCTTCAGGAACCAAGGACCAATGACCATAGATTTTCATTTAGGAAATAACAAGGACTGTGGGAATCATGAGCCAACCATGAACAAAAACCAAAGTGTGTGTGCTATAATGTCACAGCAATAAAAGAATAGAGCCTGTTAACACAGGACAGGCATCTTATATTCAAAGTAAATTTATACCTGAGTGTATTAAGAGTGTATTCCATGTCTCCCAGATTGATTCAGGGACCCAAGCACTTGACCCATCTTCTGCCTCCTAGGATGAACATTAAGAGGGAGACTACAAGATATGCCATTAAGGGAGAGAGCCCTCGCAAGTGGCATCTTACCCCCTGTGCCAAGCGCTTCCCCCTGCAAAGCAAATTTATATGCTTATGGGTTTGATGAATTAGTAGTTAATAGCTTGATTGAAGAACAAGTCAGCCTAAAAATTCTTTGAACAACCTTCACCAGGAGGTTACTGTTTATTTCATACAGGGTGTGAACATGTAAGAGAAATACGGAAGAATTGGGTTAAATTTTAAGTAGACCATGACCATGACTGGCCAGATAGATGGACTAGACAGTTTCATAGAAGTTTAAAAAAGAAGGCAGCTGAGAAATAATATTGGAAGACCTGGAAGTGAAGAAACTTCATTTTGACCTTGAGGAATGTGTAATCTTCAAATGTAAATATTCATAGATAGGTCCTTTACTGTCTCCACATGCTTACCCCGAGAAACTATCATCAGAACGTGGCAATTGTTTGAATTTGGTGTTTTTAGAGGATGCGGGGGTAGGGGATGGGTAGACATGGCTGAAAAAGAGATAGAGAGGGTGGGAACAAAGAATGCAATCAGAAACAATGTCTTGAATCCCATGCTAATGAATATCCTTGAAACATTTTGTTTCCTTATTGAAGGTCATAAGATGAAATTGAGTGCTGTTAGGGCCTGGTGCAATGGGGTGGCCTAGCAGCTTAAAGTCCTTGCCTTGAGTGCACCAGGATCCCATATGGGCACCAGTTCTAATCCCAGCAACCCTGCTTCCCATCCAGCTCCCTGCTTGTGGCCTGGGAAAGCATTAAAGGATGGCCCAAAGCCGTGCAACCCTGTCACCCATGTGGTAGACCTGGAAGAAGCTTCTGGCTCCTGGCTTTGGATCGGCGCAGCTCCAGGCCATTGTGGTCACTAGGGGAATGAATCAGCGGACGGAAGATCTTCCTCTCTTTCCTCCTCTCTGTATATCTGACTTTGCAATAAAAATAAATAAATCTTTAAAAAGGAAGAAGAAATTGAGTGCTGTTAAAATTTCAGAGTGATGATAAATAGGGATTAGGAAAGCCATCATAATCCTTTGACAATAAAAGTGGAAACGGAGGCAGATTGAAAAGAGAAGTTTTCAGTAGGCTTGGTGACTAGTAAATAAAAGGAAAACTAAAAAAAAAATGACTCTTAGGATTCACAATTTGGTTTGGGGATGCACTGAGTGATGTCTGAAATGGGAAATCAGGGAAGCCATTTGGCACAGCAATTAAAATGCCACTTGGGACACATGCATCACATCTTGGAGTGCCTGGATCACAATCCAGCCCAGCTCCAGCTTCTGCCATACTGCTGTACCTTGAGTCACAGCAGCTATAGCCTGCGTGGTTGCGTTTCTGATACCCATGTCGGAACTGGGGTTGAGTTCTTTCCTTGTTCCACCTTCAGTCTGGCTTGATGATAATACACTGACAATATAGAATTAGATTCATAGCCTGCCTCACAAGGGTCAATGTGTCCCTAGAGTTCAGCCCTCTGATGCGATCCTTCCAGATGGCCCACAATGTGAAAAGTAGACTTGTGGAGTATCCTCGAATATCTGCTAGAGTAAACTCAGCTTCTGATAGCTACTGGATATGTAATCAGAAAGTACCATCCTCTAACATTTTGCCACTATTACCGTCCTGATCCATGAAGGTGATGTACAAATTTAAATGAATTTTACATTCGTGAAATTTCATTGACAATGAAATAATTCTGTTGGAGCCAAGTTTAGAGAGATCCTATAGACAGAGTTAAAAGAACCAACTAATTGCTTGGCACACATTTCCCCTTATTCTATCTTTGTAATTTAGCAAATTTTTCCAAAGTCTTTATTTTTCATTAGTTGTGAGATTTATATTTATGTCAAGTGCTTTAAAAGTTATGAAGCTGTGGTTCCTCTAGATGGGAAATAGGGCAAAATAACAAAGCCTGCTTCATGTAGAAAATGTGTATGGTCAAGTCACAACCAAGTGTGTATCTAATACACATTGTGAAATGATTCCAGCTAAAAATTCATTTATTCAACACATGAAAACTGATGTGATAATTAGTTTTTATAGGCTTGAATACAAAACAATGAGCAACACAAATTCTCTGCCCTCAAGGAGTTTACCTCACAATGGAACAAAGAGGACTTTAAAGTGAAAGGTGCTGTGAAAAAAAGGGATAAAGCAACAGAATTGACTTATATTTTAAGTATTAGGATAAGAAGCTCTTTCTCAATTATTAGTGGTCTAGAGTTTAAACATATCACTAGGTAGGATAGATTTGGTTTGTGAGCTAACGCTTGTTAAATTTTCAGATCATCTGAGTTCTAGGTATTGCTTAAGGAAGTGATTTCATTCTGTTTTAATTTTTATTCATGATACAGTTCCATAGACTCGGAGGATTTTCCCTTCCAACTTCCCCAAACATCCTCCCTTCCAGTTTTTCCCTGTGTTATTACAATAGTGTAGTCCTTCAGCAACAATTACAAGTCTATCATTATGCTATTTAAGTGTGTCATGAGAGCAAGTGAATTCTAAGACCAAAGTACACCTTACAAGCTACAAAGCCTCTCTTTTATCTGGGATGTTTTAACATTGTGTATGAGGACAACTGAGCATGATTTTGTTCGAGTCGTTGGCCTTTACCAGACTTCCCAGACAATCGCCAGAGATTTTAAGAACTTACTAGAGACTGTGAAAGGGCTTAAAAGTTGAGTTTTTGATTCTTCTGAAATTTTGAAGCATCTCACTCATACCTGAGAAGGAATCATGTCCACAGCAATGCCCAGTAAGCACACACGTGTGTTCCTTCTGCCTGAGCTACTACTCACAAATTCTTACTCACTCTTCCAATCCATAGTTCTACTTCTGTATTTTATGTGTAGCCCTTAGTTTTCAAATGATCTGCCTACAGTTATTCCTCCCACACATCAGTGAAGCCGGCTGATGGGGATAAATTATTCTGTCCTGGCGACTTGGTTTGAAACAGTGTGTGCTGTTTCCCTTCCTAAATATTTAATAATTTATGATCTCTTTCAGCACAAAGAATAAAATGTAAGTGTAAATATACATATATTATATATAATGTAAATTTATATATATTGGCTTTCCTACCCTGCATGCTTTTAAGGAATATGAACTAGATTTATCCATCTTAACCTCTCCCTGTGACACTTGGTGACTATCATATAGTAAGTACAGAATAATTATTATGTAGACTTAACTAAATAACAAATGGTCATCTAGGCTTCAGGCAGTTTTCTCTCGGTTTTGGTAAGTTCATGTAAAAACCTTTTCATGGTCTTATTAAACATCTAGAAGTTCCTAGTACTAGCCTCCACGTAACTTATAGTCTTTTTTTAAAGATTTATTTTTATTGCAAAGTCAGATATACAGAGAGGAGGAGGAGACAGAGGAAGATCTTCCATACACTGATTCACTCCCCAACTGGCTGCTACAACAGGGGCTTAAGCCAATGGGAAGCAGGGAGCCTGGAGCCTCTTCCGGTTCTTCCATGGGGATGCAGGGTCCCAAGACTTTGGGCAGTCCTCTGTTGCTTTCCCAGGCCACAAACAGGGAGCTGGATGGGAAGCAGCCTGCTGGGATTAGAACCAGCGCCCGTATGGGATCCCAGTGCATGCAAGACAAGGATTTTAGCCACTAAGCTACCGTGCCGGGCCCTTCTAACTTCTGAAATAAAATTCACTTCTTTAGTAGACATTTACATTTTATTCTTTGTGCTGAAAAAGACCATAAATTATTAAATATTTAGGAAGGGATACAGCACAAACTGTTTCAAACCAAGTTGCCAGGACAGAGTAATTTATCCCATCAGTCTGCTTCACTGATGTGTGAGAGGAATAACTGTAGGCAGATCATTTGAAAACTAAGGGCACTGTACAGTCTTGCTTGTCCTCTTCTGAGGCCTGCCAGTTTGTCAATGACTCTCTTGAAAGCAAACCTACCAATAAATGATGAACTCCAGATGTAATCTAATCCAACAGAATGCAGTTAGATTGTCATCTCTTATCATCTCAAAATTGTTCTCAAATAAAGACTAAATTGGCTGTCTTCACCATGATATTACAGATTACATTAGCGCTGTAGTTACCTTGCAGGTAATATTCCCATTGTCATTGTTGATTGAGTGGCATCATTTTAGGCCAACTCAGGAGCTCTCGTCCATCAAACTTTAGGCCAACTCAGGAGGTCTCGTCCATCAAACACTAAGGTTGTGACTAGATCAGTAGTCTCAGCCACCCTCCATGAAGAGCTCACATTGTACCACAAAACTTGTAAGTGCTGTTTCCCCTTGAAGCCAGGTCTGCTACTCAAGTCCATTAACAGTGGAAACAGGAAACCTAGAATGTGGAAACAAACTGAAAAAGCAGATACATGCTCAGCACAATGTTCCTGACACCTAAAACAATATACTGTGCTTGTTGGTTGGTCGTCTTCATTATATTGTCTTCTCATGAGAGCTAACGCTCGTGAACGCTTAAATTCTTTTTTAAATTTTTTAAAAAGGTTCATTATTTGATTACAAAATCAGATATACAGAGAGGAGAGAGAGAGAAGAAGATCTTCCGTCAATGGTTCAATCCCCAAGTGAGCGCAACATCCGGTGCTGTGCGGAGCTGGAGCCAGGAGCCAGGAACTTCTTCCAGGTCTCCCACATGGGTGCAGGGTCCCAAGGCCCTGGGCCATCCTCGACTGCTTTCCCAGGCCACAAGCAGGGAGCTGGATGGGAAGTGGTGCTGCTGGGATTAGAACCGGCGCCCATATGGGATCCCGGGGCATGTTCAAGGCGAGGACTTTAGCCACTAGGCCACGATGCTAGGCCTGTGAACACTTAAATTCTTGAGACCCCATATCTGTTCCCAGAACTTGGCTCTATGACATTCTTACTCTATAATCATGATCTAATAATAAATTACATCTGGAGTTTGTTGTAAGATAGCATGTGAAAATACTTTGTGAGTGATAACCATTAGATTATTATAACAATTACTAATTGTGTGTAGTTGGTTTGTGTGTATATGTGTTGTATACATTGTGCCATGCACTGTTGTATGCTTTAGGGAAGACATGTGACATAATGCTAGTTAAACAATTTTCTCGTCTGTCACTTGGCCAGTTCCATCAAAAATTATCACTGAAACTTATAAAGTAAATGGAGGAAGTTACTTTTCTCCCTTTTTCCCTCGTCAGTGATTTTCTCCTCTCAACACTGACAGAGTGAATTGTGACAATACCAGAACCCCAGCACTGTCTTCCACTCAAGACCAGATTAAGAGGGCTCCATTCTCCAGGATATCTGATTGCATGAAGATGTGCCACAAAGTATCCAGGAAGAAAACCCCATCCCAGTGGACCAGGAGGACCAGTGGTCTCAGTGGACCAATTCATATTGGTTATAGGGAATGTTGTCAGCTACTCAGTAGGGAACACATGGCCAAGGTACATATTTGCAGTCCATTGTCCCTTCCAGATTATTCTGCACTTGGCTGTGAGCTCTGGGTCTAAAGTAGGATAAGAGAACAGAATCAATATTTTTTTTTAAAAGTGAGCAACTCCAAAATAAGCAATACAGACCCTCTTGGAGTGTAGTAGTTTGTGGTTTGGCGACAATAAAGAAAAAAAGGAAAAATAACTTTCAAACTCTACCCTCAGTGGCTAGAGCACAAATCATTTGTCTTTTTTTATTGGGTCAGTCAGTACTACCAGACTGTCAAGGTTGGAAGATGAGAAACTAGAACAAGTCAATAAATAAGCATTTGAATAACCAGATCTTCACTTTTAAGAGCAGTTAGCTTTATTCCACCACCCTTCCTTCCTCTCCACAAAACTAATGGTGCTTTTCGTGCCAGTTCACCTCCTTCTCCACTTCCAACCGGTCTAAAAATTTGGTCACATTTTTGTATCGATGGCTAAACATACAAAGCAACTCTTTTCAGCCCCTAGCACACCCATGAAGCATATAATAACTTAGATTGGAGTTTCATGTCTTTGGCAGAGTTTTGAGAGAAGGTCATGGTATATTACTGATTGATATAAAACATTTAAATGGTCTATGGTACCCTCCTTTATTGCTGATGGGAATTCAGGATAGTATAAAAACTATGAAAATCAGTATGGAGAGCACTTAGAGAATTGCAAGTAAACCTCCCAAACTAGAGACCATTATGCTCAGTGAAATGAGTCAATCCCAAAAGGAAAATACTATATATCCTCTCTAATATAAGGAAGCCATGATGAAAATTATAAGTTCAATAACGCTTTATGTACTATTGTTGCTGCATCCCGTGTGTTTTGATGTTTTTTATTTCATTTTCATTTCTTCCAAATAGTTTGTTTTCTCTTGTCAAATTCATTGCTGGCTCATGGATCACACGGTGGCATATTACCCAAGAGTCTTTTGTGTTTTATTTTCATCGCCCATATGTTGGTTATTCAGTGGCGCATTTTTTCAACTCCATGGTTCTCTAATTTTTTTGTTTGTTTTAACTTCATACCTGTTGTTGATTTTATTTTTTGGCTTCTCATTTAAGGGAATATATAAGATATATATATATATCATATATATATATATCCAAATGTGAAGATACAATGTAATACGCATCCCTACTTCCAAATCAAATATGGACTCCCAAT
This sequence comes from Ochotona princeps, assembly GCF_030435755.1. Taxonomy (NCBI): domain Eukaryota; kingdom Metazoa; phylum Chordata; class Mammalia; order Lagomorpha; family Ochotonidae; genus Ochotona; species Ochotona princeps. The sequence continues at coordinate 88,436,765 of NC_080834.1, read as the reverse complement.
GAAACTGTTGGACGTATCTAGCCAATCGGATGCTGGAATCTCTGACACTGTCTGTACCAGTGATGTTGGGGCACACTTAAATAACATTTGAATCTTAACTCCTTATGAAGGACTAAACTATTGTAATAATATGGGAATTTGGGGGAGGAAGAAATCCAAGACCCTATGGAATTGTACCATAAATTAAAAAAAAAAAAGCAAGAATAATTGACTCGGGGAGGTAGCCTGGTGGCTAAAGTCCTTGCCTTTTACGCTGGGATCCCATATGGGCACCAGTTCTAATCCCATCAGACCCACTTCCCATCCAGCTCCCTGCTTGTGACCTGGGAAAGCAGTGGAGGATGGCCCAAAACCTTGGGACCCTGCACCCGCGTGAGAACCGGAAGAGGCTCCAGGCTGCTGGCTTCAGATCAGCTCAGCTCTGGCGGTTGCAGAGTTTGGGGAGTGAATCAGCGGATGGAAGATCTTTATCTCTGTCTCTTCCTCCTCTCTGTATATCTGACTTTGCAATGAAAATAAATAAATGTTAAAAAAAAAAGAGGAGAGCAAGAATAATGGGATCAGGAGTCAGGTTACCTCCAGTGACTGCCTTCATATTTATGTGACCTTCATTAATTTGCAAGTTTTTGCTCTTTATGCTAACATTCTGAGCATCTAATGACAAGACAGTGTGTGCCTTTGAAGGGCCCTAGAGGTTCAGCATTTGCCAAATGAGACATGCTCTCAAAGACTGCCCAGCTGAAAATGCAACACCAAAGAAAAAGGCAAAGAACTCTGGCATGTACTCCTACCATGGCAATGCCATATAGAACTCTAGTTTTGGATTGTTATTTTTGCTGTCTTTTTTCCTTTTAGTACTCATGTCTTGGATGTCCTCCATATCTTGTTGTTGTTGATATTAATTTCAAAGATTTGTGTGGTTACCTTCTGAGAACTTAAATATTTTAAGTTCACCCTTACACGTAAGTGCTAGTTTGCATTGGTTTTCTTTTTTATATATATTTTTATTAATATTTTGCATTATGTGACAGTTTCATAGGCTCTGGGAATCCCCCCACCCCTCCCCCTCCCCTCCCCCCTGGTGGATTCCTCCACCTTGATGCAGCATTACAGTTCAAATTCAATCAAGATTCTTTCCTTGCAAACATATACCAAGCATGGAGTCCAGCTACTTATTGTCCAGATGGGTTGAACAGTTTCTTGGGGAGACCATTTATGCATTGGTTTTCAATGTGAAGATGTAAAGTTACCCTCTTTCCCCATCTTTTTGTAAAACTCAACCAAAAAAAGTACAGATTCCATTTGTGGCTCTAAAACCAAGCCACAAAATAGCAAGAGAAGAATTGCCAAAAGCAGTAGTTATTAAGTAGGAGTGCACATGGGAAAACAGAGGGTATGCTGTGGCTCCAGATGGCAGGAACAGCTGGCAGAGCACACTTCTCAAAGGTGAACAGGTTATCCAGGAGGGAACTTCTCGGGCCCTTAGCTTGGATCACTGTATGGTGAGGTAGTGGTGGTAATGAGGTGACCACAGGGGCCTACGCCCACGTGGAGAGGTAAACACTAAGATACAATGCACAATTCTGGATATTGGGGAAAATTTCCCTCCTTATACATGAGCTGTCTATAAACAGCTGATCCAAGCAAACCTTAAGAAAAAAATGACTCGTCAAGGAAAACCAGCAGAAGACCTATACTATTTTCAGAGGGGAAAGAAAAAAATAGAAAAATTATGTTAAAGAATACTTACCAGAAAACATTAACGTAGAATAGGAAAAAGTTGGAACAAAATATTGGCCCAGGAATTTCCATAGCTGACTGAATGGCTATTTAAATGAAAATCAAGAGCACTGAGCAGAGAAGTGGGAACTTGGGGACTAGTTGGTGGTAGGAGGAGGAAATGAAGCAGGGAGCCAGCAGAACTTAGAAACAAGGAAAAATTGAACCATCTCAGGCATGAAAGCACAATAAAGACAAAAATAAACATGATTATTTTCATCTAACATAGGTTCAAACTGTGTTTTCTACACTATTGTCTTCCAGCTCTCAATGGGGAGCTAAGAAGCTTGACCTAGTACAGGAACTCGTTGCTCTCAGGGTCGTCTAAGTTTCCCCTTTAGAAGCGTTTAAAGTGTTTTTTGGCTTTATCTTAAATTTCTGTCTATTGGTGTAGGGGTTTTTGTTTTGTTTCTAGTTTCCTGTTTGAGCTCTTAGAAGTGCTTTGAGGCTATGATTCCCCCTAATTCTAGGAAATTCCATTTATATATTTCACAGTTTATTATTCCCACTTTATATTTCCAATTCTTTTCCTTATACTGTTAAACATCTATTATGTAGACTTTAAATTGCTGTCTGGCCCTTTGATTGAGCTTCTTCAACACAGATATTAAGACTGTTCAGTAAGTACACCTTGTTTTCCCCTGTGAGCTCATATGGGCTGGTTGTAGAAATGGGGCTTGCTCCTTAGGGTGGTGACTTCTGTAATTTCAGTCTGAGCTTGATCGATCACTGTCCTTTGTGTAGCATTTCCAGAGTAGATGCTGAAGGAAGGCCAGAAGCTATGTTTGGGCCTGGTGCGGTGGCCTAGCAGCTAAAGTCCTTGCCCTGAACACAGCAGGATCTCATATGGATGCCGGTTCTAATCCCAGCCGCCCCGCTTCCCATCCAGCTCCCTGCTTGTGGCCTGGGAAAGCATTCGAGGATGGCCCAATGCATTGGGACCCTGCACCCGCGTGGGAGACATGGAGGAGGTTCCTGGCTCCTGGCTTTGGATCAGCACAGCACTGACTGTTGTGGCCGTTTGGGGAGCGAATCATCGGATGGAAGATCTTTCTCTCTCTCCTCCTCCTCCTCTCTGTATATCTGACTTTCCAATAAAAATAAAATAAATCTTAAAAGAAGTTTTGTTCATTTACTCTCTTGTCCTCCCCCACTGATGTGTGACGTCGCCTCCGTCACCAGGTTCTCCTGTATCTGTAGACCTATGTACACACACTAGTCTGTTTCTTACGTGTATTCTAATCTGTGCACTACCACACTGTTTTAATTGTAGATTTAAAACACTGATACCCGATAGGGTGATCTTTTCTCCTACATCGCTGACATTGTGCTGCCCATACTAGGCCTTTCATGCTTCTATGTTTGTTCAGGGACTAATCTGTTAAGTTCTGTGGAATATCCTTTTGAAATTTTGTATTATTTTTTGAGTATTGCTTTGAACTTATGGGTTAACTTACAGAATTGCCATCTATATTATATTGAGACTTCTAATCCAATAATATTGTATAATGCTCCATAAAGAACTTGTTAAGCTTTTACAAGGAATTTATTCCTAAGCACCTTAATCACTTATGTTACTATTACCACAACCACAATGAAAATACTTTTTTCTTGATCACGTAACTGACCATTATGTTAACATATAAGTACATAAAGGAAATCAATCATTCTCTCCTGAAGTCCCACTATTCTGGAATTACTAAATTGGCCATTCTTTCAAGCACATACACGTACACAGGGATACTTTTTAAAAAGCTTATACAGGGGAGGGCCTCTGGCTTAGCAGTTAAGATGCCTGCGTCTCATGTTGGAGTACCGAGTTTAATATGGAGCTCTGTTCACCGGCTCCAGCTTCCTGCCAGTGCAGACCTTGGGAGACAGCAGGTGATGCCTCAAGGGATTGAATTTCTGCCACCTGGGTGATGTGGGTTCAATTCCCAGCTTCCACGTTTTGACCCTGCCCAGCCCTCTGACACTGGGAATATTTGAGGGGTAAGCCTGCTTTTTTTATGTGCCTCTAAAGTAAATGAACATATAAAATTTTGAAGTTTGTGGAAAATGAAATTAAAAATAAGTTTGGGTGGGAATTTGGCCTGGTGGTTAGATGTTTGTATCCCACATCAGGAACCCTGGATTCAAGTCCCATCCCTGTACCCCGCTCTGGCTTCTTGCAAATACAAAACCTAGTGACATAAAATGATGGTTCAAATGGTTCACTCCCTGCCACCTGTGTGGGAGACCTGGGTGGATCTCTGCTCCTGGCTTTGACCTGGTCCAACCCTGGCTGTTACGGGCATGTGGGGAGTGGACTTGTGGATAGTGAACCAGTGGATAACAACGTTTGTCTCTGCCTGTAAAATAGTTGATAATAAATAAGTATTTTTGTGCCAAAAAAAGAAACTTATGCATATGAAGTGACTTTCAAAAAGATCACAAATAAACACCATTATGAAAAACTATACATTTTAATCCACTTTTGGAATCAATAGACTTACCTTTTAATTCTATTTTTTAAAGATTTATTTTTATGTTTACTTGAGAGTTTTAATACCATCTTTTAAATCACATTTTGAGGTATCATTATACATGTGTGATTCTACATGCACACACTGATAAGGTTAGTACTTTTTTTTTTCCATCAGCACCTTCACTCTCTACCTCCTTCCCACTACTTATTCCCTTTCCGAGGACCTAGGCAAACAACTGTAGCTCACACTCACAGTCTGGTGTGTTACTTTCATTATTTTCTCCACACTCTTAAAATCCTATATAGGATCCAGCATTATGATGTAGCAGGCAAAACTGCCACCTGTGATACTGGTATTCCATATAGATGCTGGTTTGAGTCCCAACTGCTCCATTTCCCATCACACTCCCTGATAATGGGCTGGGAAAAGCAGTGAAAGTTGGCCCAGGTACTTAAGCCGCTGCTGTCTACCTGGGAGACAGAGAGAAAGCTCCTGTCTTCTTACTTTGGCCTGGCTCAGCCTGGGTCAGTGGCACCATATTAAAAGTGAACTAGCAGATAGAAGATAGGTCTCTCTGTCTTTCCTTTTTTTTTCAGTAACGGACTTTTCTATACTTTTATTTTCTCAGAAACAATGCATAAAAAATCTCTCTAGAGGACTTCGGAAGTTATCCAATGTGGATCTAGGTTATGCTTTTCAATATCTGTCTAATATCCCATGATACAGAAATCAAATACATAATTATCTCCTCCATTTCATTCAATTACATGTATAACAGGAAGTAGTTACTGTAACTAGAAAGGAATTTAAGGTAGGAACTTTGAGATTGACAGTCATTGCAGGGGCGACAGGCTCGAGGCTGGCCCTCTGGCTGTCACAGTCACAACAGTTACAGAACCTGTTTTCCAAGAGAAATGAGCCTCTGTCACATCCTGGCAGCTGCTGTTTCAGCTCCTGGCTCCTGGGACACCTGACCTTTGCTGCAGGTGAACAGGAAACCACTAGCAGAACTTTGACTCACATGGGTATGCATGGCTCTCAGATCTGCATGACCTTTGCTGCATGATTTAGCTGGTTGCTAAAATGAAATCAGGGCCCAGAGCCTCTTCTTGGAGGGAGATTGAAAAACGCCTTTGTTATCCAGCCTTGACAGAAACGAATCTACTATGAGCATTCACTTGGTGTCCAGTTTGTGATCTGTGTGTCCAAACGTGTTTGTCATGTGACCTCATGTGCTTCTATTTCTAAGGAATAGAATTCCAGGAACTGGATTGCTGGCTCAAATGGCCTTCTAAAAAGCTTTATAACTTTGTCAGGAATCAGATGATGAGTGTGTGAGAGTTGCCTTCATATATGCTACCATAAATTTGCAATAGGTTCTACAGATTTCTGTCTATATATAAAATTATGATTCTTATTATGGAGATTTTCAAGCATGCATAAAAGTAGATGGAGTCTAGTGAATGTCCATGTACCCAGCAATCAACCCATAGCTACTCCTGTTCCATCCACTTCTCTCTGTTCTATATTATCATTGTTTATGATTTATTATTTATTTGAAAGACAGAGAAAGATCTAGCCACTGGTTTGTACCCAATGGCCTCAATGGCTGGGACTGGACTAGGCTGAAACCAGGTTCCTGGAACTCCATCCAGGTATCCCATGTGAGTGCACAAACCCAAGAACTATCTTCTGATGCTTTCCTACTCATATTAGGAGGAAGTTGAATTTTAAGTGGAACAGGCAGGACTTGAACTGGCACTTGTGTGTGGTGCCAACATCTGAGATGATAGGTTAACCTGATGTGCCACAATTTCAGCCCCAATATTATTTTAAGGCAAGTTCATAAATATATATTAAGATTTATTTTTATTTGAAAGGCACAGTTAAGGAGAAAAGGAGAGACAGAGACAGCTCTTCCATCTGGTGCTTTACTCCCCAAATGTCTGCAACAGCTAGAGCCAAGGAGATTCGAAGCCAAGAGCCAGGAGCTTTTTCTAAGTTTCCCATGTGGCTGCAGGGGCCCAAGGGCCTGAGGCATCCTCGGCTGCTTTCCCAGTCCATGAACAGGGAGCTGGATCAGAAGTGAAGCAGCAGGAGTTAAAGCCAGCACCCAAATGGTATGGCATTGCCATAGGCAGAGGCTTAGGCTACTATTGTGTCACTGTGCCAGCCCCTATACATATATTTCTAAAACATAAGCACAATATTTTATGTAAAATTTAGTAATTGTTGCATAACTATTCTAATATTGTTTACATTTTATCTGAGTGAAGATCCAAATAAAGATCCACAAATTTCAACTAATTTGAAGTGGTTTTTTTGTTTGTTTGTTTGTTTGTTTGCTTGCTTGCTTGTTTTTATAAGCAAAGTGAAATCTATTAAAATGTAAACCTACCACAGAGGGGTGTCAAAAGAGAAAGACCAGGCCCAGTGTGATGGCCTAGCAGCTAAAGTCCTTGCCTTGCACACGCCGGGATCTGATATGAGCGCTGGCTCTAATGCTGGCAGCACCACTTCCCATCCAGCTCCCTGCCTCTGGCCTGAGAAAGCAGTCTAGGACTGCCTAAAACCTTGGGACTCTGTATCCACGTGAGAGACCTGGAAGAGGTTCCAGGCTCCTGGCCGTTGGGGCTGCTTGGGGAGTGAATCAGCAGATGGAAGATCTTCTCTGTCTCTCCTCCTCTCTGTATATCTGACATTGCAATAAAAATGAAATAAATCTTTTTTAAAAAGAGAGAAAGACCCATTAAATTATCTATCTATCTATCCATGTATGTCTTTATATATGTGACAAAGAGTGACAAAAGGAAGAAACAGAAAAAGATCTTTCATCTATTGTTTCACTTGCCAAATGGTCACAATGACCAGGGAGGGGCCATTCCAAACCCAGCGTACTGGTCTCCCACGTGGGTGGTGCTTGGGATCAGGAGCAGAGCAGCCAGGATTGTTAACTGGTACTATACTATGGGACGCCAGTTTTATAAGCAGTGACTGAATCCACTGCATCACAACACCAGCCTCAATTGAAGCTTTTTTTTTTTTTAAAGATGTATTATTTATTGAAAGACAGATTTACAGAGAGAAGCAGAGGCAGAAAGAGCCTCCATCTGCTAGCTCACTCCCCAAGTGGGAGCAATGGCCAGAGAGGACCCAATGTGAAGCCGGGAGCCAAGAGCTTCTTCCTGGTGTACCACATGGGTCCCAAGAACTTTGGCCATCCTCTACTGCTTTCCCAGGCCACGAGCAGGAAGCTGGATGGGAAGTGGAACAGCTGGAACCCAAACTGGTGCTCACATATGCTCCTACCATATACAAAGCAAGGATTCAGCCATTAGGCCGTCATGCAGGGCCCACTAATTAATGTTTCTTAATACAGTTTCTAGCATCATTTTCCAAATAGTTTTTTTTGTTGTTGTTGAAGCAGTTAATTTTTAAAAAAAGGTATTCATTTCCATTGAAAAGTCAGATATACAGAGAGGAGGAGAGACAGAGAAGATCTTCCAACCAATGAGTCAGTCTCCAAGTGTCAGCAATGGCCAGAGCTGAGCCGATCTGAAGCCAGGAGCCTCTTTTGGGTCCCCCACGTGAGTGCAGGGTCCCAATGCTTTGGGCTGTCCTCAATTGCCTTCCCAGGCCACAAGCAGGGAACTGGATAGGAAGCATTGTGGCCAGGACACGAACTGGCGCCCATATTGAATCCTGGCATGTGCAAGGTGAGGACTTTAGCCACTAGGCTACCGTGCCAGGTTTCAGGAGTTTTATTTTTTTTTTATTTTTAGAGCTATGAGGCATTGCTCTAAAATTTACAGGTTTTATCTCTGTTTTATAATGGGATTATTAGCTGTAAATGGTCAGTGGAAGTAAAGGTGTGATGACATCTGGGTTTGACATTTATGGCAAGAATAATCCACTAGTTGTCTGTTCCACTGTCAGGAATCACATGGTGTCTGGCTACCCCTTCCTTGGTGATGCTTCCTGATGCATTCCATTAGTTCCCCAGGGCTGTAAAGGGATGATGGTCTTAGCCTACCTCTTCATGTATGAGATGGGATACATGTATAAAGGAAAACTTCCTCAATTCCACTATTTTGTTAACCGATTATACAGTATATATAAATTCTTCACTGCTACTTGCCATTCCTAAAAATAATGAATTGTTTCCTTGACATCAGTCAACATTAATTTGCTTTTCTTAGTACCACTATGAAGTAATGATATCACTTATTCGATGTGTTTCGTTCTGCTGAAGCTGGGCTTTTTATTGACACTTGTGAGTTTAGTATCCTCTGATCAGTGAAAATTTTGCTACAACTGCTTTTATGTTTGCCAGTGTGATGGGTGTCAAGTGTTTTTTTTTATTCCTTTAATTTTTTTCTCTGATTTCTAGTGCACTTAAGCATATTAATATTTTTAGCACTACTCAGTAAATTTTTTGTGTGTCCCTTGTGCAGTATTTTACTAGTTGTTGGTCATTGTCTTACCATGATTGAAATTGTTTTGTATTGAATTGTTCACATGATTACAGTAGCAAAGACTTTTTTTCCAGACTTATTGATAACTGCTAAGTATATGTTTACTGCTGTCAGACAAAAAAAGTTATTTGTGTGGTTTTATATGCCTGTATTTTACTTGACAGTTCTTTGGTTCTTATAAGGAAAGTTTCACTAAACTTGGCTGTAGATCTTATCTTTCAGGTTAGAAAATTACTATTATTTTTTATCTAAACCTTTAGTTCATTTGTATTTATTTCTAATGTATTGTAAGATGATAATCTATCACCTTTTTATTTCAGATATGTAACCAGTTGTTTCTCTATATTTTTCTTAAACATTTCATCTTTTTCTGGTTGAGCTATCACTTTGGCAAGCAAGCATTTAAAAAAAAAGGCAACACAATTTTCAATTGCATATTCTGTTTCACTAGTATTTTTGTATGTTTAAACCAACATCTTTACTGATTTGAATTCATGCTTTATAATGTAACAGATGGTTTGATAAGCCTACCTATACACACATACACAATACTCTGTCTCTTAACATTTTTATAGTTTTAGTAGCTATTTTTTATACTTAAGAGTAAGTTAAAAATAATTTTGTCTAATACTAAAAATGTCTGTCTGAATTCTAATTGGAACTATTCATCATTAAATTCATCATTAAAGTTTGTAGACTTTTATAGCGATTTGATTTGAGTATTAAGTCTTTTCCTTCCAGGAGCATAATGTGAATCTCCATTTATTCAGATCCCATTTTGTATCCTCTGTTTTTTAAAAAATTACCATTTCTCAGAAAAAAAATTCTAGCTATTTTCTCTATACAATCCCCCCAATTCTAATAATTTTCCCTAGGTTTAGAATGTGGATTCTGATTCTATATTGTTAAATGTGTTTGTAAGTACTTAGACTTCGAGTGAATATTGTAACCGGAATAGACTTTTATTTATTTATTTATTTTTTAGCCGCATGAGTATAGAAGCTTGAGAAGGAACTCCCCAGACAGTGCCCAGTCACTGAAATGAGTTGGAGGCCCCTTCTCAGATAACCAGGAAGGGAAAGTTTGATGTGTGTGCACCTAAGGCCATCCAAGCGTGGTCTTGCTGAGAGGTGGACACAGGACCAGATGTATTCTGGGACACCCTCAAAGAAGAAGAATCTGGGATGGTTGATGTTTTAGCCAAGCCAAAGTCAGGCTTCTGTTCGTGTGACAGCTGTTGACTTAATTTTTCTGGTGGGCACACAGATAATGGGCTGCCATTGTAAAACATCCTGGGTAATCCAGAACAAATATTTCTTCCAGAACAAGGTTTACTTCTAAAAGAAAAAATTTATAAAAATTATTTCTTTTTTCCTCTGAATTAAAAAGTCCATATTGTTGTTATGATAGTATTTGGTAATTATATTTTTGTAAAAATACCTTTTTAACAAAAATTCAGGGCCCCATGCAGTAGCCTAGTGGCTAAAGTCCTTACCTTGAAAGCTCCGGGATCCCACATGGGCATCAGCTCTAATACCGGCAGCTCCACTTCCCATCCAGCTCCCTGCTTGTGGCCTGGGAAAGCAGTGGAGGATGGCCCAAAGCCTTGGGACCCTGCACCCACATGGGAGACTTGCAGGAGGCTATGGGCTTTTCTTGGCTTTGGATCAGTACATCACCAGCTATTGCGGTCACTTGGGGAGTGAATCATCAGACGGAAGATCTTCCTCTCTGTCTCTCCTCCTCTCTGTATATCTGACTTTCCAATAAGAATAAAAATAAATCTTTTAAAAAATTCAGCCAACAACTAATACAATAAATATGTATTCACTCACTTTGTGTGTAGCTCTCAAATCATTGTCTGGATATGTAGAGAAAAAAAATAGACCCAGTTTTTGTCTTTAAAGTTTGCCATTTATTTGAAGGGTACACAGATTGCTAAGTATGTAGTAAGTATGCAGTTGTTGGCGCAAAGGAAAGACACCTAAATTGGACTGGTGGAGTTTGGTCACTTCCAGAGACCAGCGGTCATCAGAGCCTGGCAAAGACGAACAAGGACTGAACTAGCATGGGTGTTCAGGAAATGGTGAAGAACACCCTTGAGTTGGTATGATGAAGAACAGTCAGAAGAATCCACGCAATGGATCAGCAGTTGTTTACAGGGGATGCTTCCATGAACAGTTTTATGAGCAGCAAAATCACTGTGTCTATGGACTATGGGGCCAAGGAGAAGGGGGCAGTATATTGAATATCCATTTCCAGGGAAAAAGTGCAATAGCTAAATGAGGAGTTCTGGAGCCCAGAAGAGAGAGACAAGAGATGTATATTTGGGGATTGGTGGTGGCTGAAGCCACGTGAGTGGATGTGAGAGGGTGCATCATTGGTAGAGCTAGGGGTGTAGTACTCAAGGGTTAGTTCATATTCTCACAAAGCAACAATGGTTACTAAGGGCAACTTAAGCCAACAGAGGAATGCTTTCTACAATCGTATGGTACTTGAAACTACTGCTCAGTTTTTCATTTAGAATCCAAACTGATTACACAGTAAATATGTCTTAGAGTCAGAAAAGTTAATAAACGAGTTGTCATTTACATGTCTATTCACAATACTTTTTAAATTCTAAATTTGTTAATAGATAAGTGTAAAAATGAATGAAAGCACTCCATAGAAACATTTTGGGAAATTCACAAATGCTGTAGGTTTGAACTTAAGATTCTCAGTACATACATGATCAGGATCTGGCAGGTGGACATAGTCTATACTGTCAGCTCAACCCTCCACTATCCTGTGAGCCCCTTTATACCCCTTCTCCTGCCACCAGCCAGCAAATCTGCTTCAGCCTGGGACCCCCACGTCTCAACTCACAGATTCCCCATCTCCAATGTGGCACTTAATGAAGACCACATGAGTAAAGTTTCCCAAAAGAGAGGTAGCACAGAATAATGGAAAGAATTTTAGCCCGCCAAGGCCCACATTATTGAGTTTTTCATGCTTACTTAATTAGATACCCCACAGAAAGTCACCATTTTTGGAACAGTAATTTTGTGTCAAGTATTGAGCACATGTCATACAATTTACAGTGGAGATTCTCATTATTCTCATTCAACCCTCAAAACAACCCTGTGAGTGGATTGGATTTATCCTGTTTGCATCTCATTTTTTTTTTCCTTTAAGTTAGGAAGTTCAAACCAGAAGTCACTTTTTCAAGGTCACACAGCTAGTTAACAGAAAAACCTTCAATGCAAATCAAGTGGCTGACTCAGCAGATTTTACCACTACACTGTCCTTGCCGCACACAAACAATCCAGAGTAGAAATGGATGCAGTAAAGAGAACTTATTTTAAATATCTGTTTTTATTTGATAAGCAGAGTTACAGAGAGAAGAGACAGAGAAAGATCTTCCATTTATCTCTTGGTTCATTCCCCAGATGGCTGCAACAGCTAGAGCTGAGTTGATCCAAGGCCAATAGCCTGGAGATCCTCCTAGATCTCCCATATGGCAGGGGCCCAAGAATTCCCACTGTCCTCCACTGCTTTCCAGGTCATAAGCAGGTAGTGGGATTAGACGTGGAGCAGCTAAGACTCAAATTGGTGCCCGCATGGGATGCCAGCACCATAGGCAGAAGTTTAGCTTACTGTGTCATGGCACCAGCTCTAGTAAAGAGAATTTTTTTAAAACGTAAAATCTATGAAGTTTGAAAAGGTACAAAACCAATGCATAAAATTTCTGTATCGTAGTAATGACAATCTAAAAAAGGAGTTAAGAATACAGTGCCAGGGCCCGGCACGGTGGCCTAGCAGCTAAAGTCTTCACCTTGAACACGCTGGGATCCCATATGGGCTCCAGCTCTAATCCCAGCAGCCCCACTTCCCATCCAGCTCCCTGCCTGTGGCCTGGGAAGGCAGTCAAGGATGGCCCCAAAACCTTGGGACCCTGCACCCATGTGGGAGACCTGGAAGAGATTCCTGGCTCCTGGCTTCGGTTTGGAGCAGCACTGACCGTTGCGGTGAATCATTGGGCAGAAAATCTTCCTCTCTGTCTCTCCTGTCTATATATCTGACTTTGCACTAAAAATAAATAAATCTTTTTTGTTAAAAGAATACAATTCCATTTTCTATAGCACCGAAAGTAAAATTCTTTTTAAAATATTTTATTTGAAAAACATAGAGGAAGGGAGAAATGGGGAGAAAGATCTTCCATCTGCTGATTTTCTCCCTAAACATGTACGTGGCCAGAGTTGGGACAAGCTGAAGCCAGGAGTCAGGAGTTTCTTCTGAGTATTCCTTGTAGGTGCAGGGGCCCCAGAACTTAAACCATTCTCCCCTGCTTTACCTGCAGTAGCAGAGAATTGAATTGGAAGCGGTTCAACCAAAACTCAATTTGACATCATGTAGGGCACCGGTGCTGCAAATAGCTGCTTTACCCATTACACCACAGTACCAGCCTCTAAAATTCTTACTAAAATTTACCCAAGGAAGTGAAAGATTGATACTTTGAAAACTATAAAAGATTATTGAAAAGAAATAAAAAGGAGACTTGAAAAGATGGAATGTGTTCATAGATAATAAGACAATGTTGCTCAGATGTAATACTTCTCAAAGTGATCTCAAGATAAATTGAATGCAATACCTATTAAAATACCAATGGCAGGGTTTTTTGCAGAAACAGAGAAAATTCATTCTAAAGTTATATGGAATCTCCAACGGTCTCAAGATTCATAGTTCCTGATTTCAAAAACTATTATAAAGATGTACTTATTGTACAGTGTGATAATTTGATACAGGTATTCAGTGGGTGGCTGTCAAATCATTTTTGTTAGTGCTGCCTTCATCTGCTTAAGAGTACTTGGATTTTGTCTTAAAGAGCTGGAAAGGCAGTGCCTGAGTTCAATACCTGGCTCTGGCTTCTTACTCTTCACTCCAGTTTCCTGTACTGTACTGTACACCCTGGAGTCAGCAAGCAAAGGCTCCTAGAATTGGGTTTCTATCCCCAATATGAGTGACCTGGTTTGAGTTCTCAGCTCCAGGCTTTGGCCAGGCCCATCCAAGGTGTGGCAGGCATCTGCGAAGTTAACCAACAGATAGGAGCTCTGGGTCTGTTTTTGTCTCAAAATAAATAAATAAAATGCTCAGTAAACTATTAAATAAAGACCCAAGTGAAGAGGTCAGGAAATTACCTACTTAATACTAACTGCATAGTAAATAAATAAATACAAGGCAAGCCCAAAATAAAATAGAAACTTTTCCAAAACGCTTTGTCAATATCTTCCAAATCAGAGAGAGATTATCACACAAATGGAAGATGTCAGAGAAAGTGCCGGTCTTAGAGCTAGCTGGAAGATGAAGAGGAAAGGGACTCTTGCAGCTGGGAGAGCTTAAGCTTCTTGATTCTGCTACCACTGTCACTTCACACATTAGGGAAGTCAGGCCTAGAGACCCCAGTTCTCACGCCAGCTCACACAGACCTTCTCAGGACCACTGAGCACCCAGAGCCCCCAGTCTGAGCCGCTTTCTCCGTGAGAACACACACTTGGGCGCATTGTAACCCTTCCTCCCTTTACCTTCCATATCTCCCTCCTTCCATTTCTCCATAACTCAGGCAAGTTCATTGTGACATTCAAAGCTGCAGTCTGCTGGGGACAAAGGCAAGGCAGAGCCGGCCTGGGGGTGGGGGAGTGGAGGGACTGGGCGAGACCCTGGTCTCCGCCTGCTGCGACTCTCCTAGCCCACCACAGCTTCTCCCGCTGCCTCATCTGGAACCGCGCGTCTCTCTGGTAAAAGCTGACTTGCACATCCTACTTGCACATCTCAGGTGCAGAAGAAATGCCTCCTGGGTACATCTCACCGAGTCCTCCCATGCGGCTCAGCCACTTAAAATTCTGCTTTTGGAGCCAAGAAAACCAGAAACTTGCTCCAAGCTTTGCAGTCAGAGGTAGATTTTCTCAGCCCCGGAGTGCGCATATTTAAGAACTTTATTATCCTAATGTTTGCTTTGTTTTTCTTCGGTTAAGAAGAACTTCTGATACATTGTAACTTACAAGCCAAAGTTTTTTGTTTGTTTGTTTAAACAATACTTTGTTCAGAAAACAGAACTGGTACCCATTTGGGATGTTCTGCAAGAATCCGTTGTTGCTTTTCATAGCTACAACCAAGAGGAAAATCCGTTGAAGATTTACTCTGCGTGGCACACTGCTTTCCGCTGTATAGGTCCTCTTTTGTCCAGTAGTGAGTGGTCATCAGTGGAAAATACAAAATAAGCTATAAAAAAACGAAACAACACAAAGCAACACACTGGGCCGCCCGAGGAGCAGCGTGGACGGCGCGGGCCACCTGGCCAGGTGGCCCTGAGTGAGCTTCGACTCAGCTCGCGGTGCCGGGCGCGGTGGGCGTGGCGGGAAGACGGCAGGTCCACTCCTCGAGCGCTATGCAAATAGCATGCAAATCAGCGCGTGGAGCCGGAGAGCGCTGTGGGAACCGCGAGCCGAGAGCCGCGAGCCGCGCTCGCCGGTCCGCCCGTCCTGCTGGCTCGCCCCTCGCCTGCCCGCCCGTCCTTCCGTCCGCCCGCCGGCTCGCTCGCCCTCTCCGCGCCCGCCGGTCCCGAGCGCCGCGTCCAGGGTCCAGAAGCCCCGCTGCACCCGCGAGCGCCAAGCCCGCGCCGCGCGCGTACGGCCGGGGCGCCCCGACGCCGAGCGCCGGTGTCCGGCTCCCAGGCCGCCTTCGCTGCGCTGGTGAGTGAGCTCGCCCCACGCTTTTGTCCCCTCGTGGCCCCGGGAGTGCAGTTTCTGAGGGGTGGGGAGGGTTTGGGGGAGGGCCGGTGGACACCCTCGCTTGCTCCCTCGCCCGGCCTCAGGCTCCCTGGTTGGAGAAGGGCTCCCAGCCGCTGCAAGGGGTCGGAAGAAGAAAAAGAGGCGACCTTCGGGACGCCGGTAACGGGGCTTGTTTTGCGGGACTGAGGTACTTGGAGACAGTGATGGGATGGTCTCTACAAGAGTCAGCCAACCAACCAGGGTTTGACTTGAGGGATGGGGAGCTGCTGCTGGCTCCCAAGTGGCTCTCTTTCCAGCACCGCCTCCCTTACATCCCCAATACCGCCTGGGGAAGGTGGGGCAGTGAGGGCGCCCACGGTGCCCAGGAGGACGTGGCGCGGACTTCCAACACTTGCTCTAAGTGCACCACTGGCCCCAGCGTCACCCGCTCTGCCTCCTTGGCTTTAATCCGGCTGCCCACTGTCAGGGACCCTGTTTGCAAGTCATGGGGCTTGGAAAGTTGAGGAGAAACGAATTCCCCGCAGGCGTGGCCTGTCAGTGGTTGACGTAGAACTCATTGGAGAGACCCGAAGGACTGAGTTTCTAGGAGTGGAATTGCAAATGGGAAGATAGGCTTTGGTATGGGGAAGGGCGGGGGATACCGTCTGTGTCCTGAGAGGTGGGGAGAAGACTCCGGGAGCAGGGGAGTGGGGGGTAGGGAGCACTCCCGGGCAGTGGGCGTGCTGCCAGGCCCCAGGCCCCTGTCCTTTGCGTGGATCCTCCCACAGGTGTCATCAGTGTCCCTGACCCCTATGCTTCCAGAGTCTGCCTGGAGCCACATTCCTCTTCCAAGTAGGGTTGTCTTCTCCCGCTGGAGTCCTTGTTGTCCAAATGTGTGACTTGTCAATAAATGAATGATACAGACTTGAGAGAGGACCACGTAGGGAGCCGCACATTCTAAAAAGCATCAGGGGTTCACCATGCAAGTCCCATCTCCCTCCTTCCCACCCCTCTCTCCTGGTTAAGTAGTGTAGGTGCTTTGAATTTTATTTGGTTCCTGAAAGATCTAACCGTTTTTGTTTTTCTCACTTTCTTGCCCTCCAGTGTCACCTTTTTTCCCTTCAGATGCTTGACCACCCTCTCTTCTGTGTTCTGTGATCCCCAGTCTAAGCCTCTTCTCTGGCCTGCACGCAGTAGGGATTGTGGCAGGGCGGGAGTAGGGAGACCCTGCTGGCCCAGGGAGTTCCCCTGGGCCCATGGAGAATGCTCTCTTGTGCTGCCCACAGGGAGGCTGTCCAGTGAGCCAGGACCTTGAGTTTGGGGTTTGTAGGACCCCCCCAGGCAGCTGGTCCTGGATGCGTGGGGAGTGGTTGGGCTGTAGAGGCTGGGTTGTCCTCCAGGAGGCATGCACAAGCGCTCTTTTGCCTCCTTGCCTGCTGAGACAGAAAGACGCTGCCTTCACCCACCGCTAGGCGTTGCGTGTGGAGAACAGCCTGCAGCCTGGAGCGATTCTTGCTGCTCCGTCCTTTCCTGCTTAGTTACATTTGTGTAGTAATTGGCCCACAGGAGGAGAGTAGCTGGGGCCTTGGAGGAGTAATTTTTCTTAGTGTGAGGCTTTCTGCTCGCTTCATCAGGAGCCTGCCCAGGATCTATATCACGCAAAGTGCAGACTAGGCTTTGGGAGATTCCTGAACTAACAAAGTCAGGTGGACCCTCTCCTGCTGCCTTGCACTGTGTAGACAGCTAAGGTTACTACTTCCTGTTTATGCTCTATAGGTACAAGGGGCAGACTGCTAGGAAGGGTTGTTCTGCATGGAGGTTGGCCCTGATGGGGCAGACCCCAAGGTAGGGCATGGGGTCTTGGTCCTGGCAGCGGAGGTAGAGACCAGCAGCATTGGTGGCATCAATGGTGATGGCAGTAGAGTCCCCGCGTACTCAGTGGCCTGTGAGAATGAAAACTTGCTTTTCTTCCTTAAAATGTAAGATAAGCCTAAATACTGTGAAACTCAACTAGTTTGTTTCCTGTTTCTGCCTTTTAAGACCTGGGTAAGATGGGGATTTGGGAATGCAACCTCTGCTTCGAGGTACAGGTCCAGAGTTTCATGACTCCAGGGAATCTTGTTTAGTATCTTTCTTTCTTTTTTTTTTTTTTAAAGATTTATTCATTTTATTACAGCCAGATATACACAGAGGAGGAGAGACAGAGAGAAAGATCTTCTGCCCAATGATTCACTCCCCAAGTGAGCGCAGTGACCGGTTCTGTGCTGATCCAAAGCCAGGAACCAGGAACTTCTTCCAGGTCTCCCACGCGGGTGCAGGGTCCCAAAGCATTGGGCCGTCCTGGACTGCTTTCCCAGGCCACAAGCAGGGAGCTGGATGGGAAGTGGAGCTGCCGGTATTAGAGCTGATGCCCATGTGGGATCCTGGCGCGTTCAAGGCGAGGACTTTAGCTGCTAGGCCACGCCGCCGGGCCCGTTTAGTATCTTTCTGAGGACATTTCCTGGTGTTCTAGAAAATGTGTGCCAATGCCACTTGAAAGTCTGGCTGCCACACCCCCAATTCAAACCAACATGCTCACAGAGGTTGTGAAATAGTTCATTCTCCAAAGCTCCTTCCAGTATCCTATCTGCAAATGTAATGGAATTTAGGGAACAATGTTTTGAAAGTAACCGTTCCTGAGGGGAGAGAAACATTGTTCTAGCTCAGCATGGGGCAAGGCCACTTCCATGGAGAAGGGGGTCTAAAAGTGGCACAGGGCTTGGGATCAAGGAGCCATCAGCTCTAATGCAGAGTGAGGACAGAGCTGTGTCACAGTGATGTGCTCCCATGCCACGGGACTTCTGTCCCTTCTCTCTGCATCCCCAGCCTCCTGCCCCTGAGCACAGAGCAGTGAGCATGCCAGCAAGCAGCGTGCAGCTGTGCACCTCTTGCACCTGTGCCACTCCACAGACAGTTCTCTTAATTCCTTTGTTTTTTTCTTTTAGCAGTGGCTGCAAACTCGCCTGTTTGAAGCCAACAGGTTGAGCCCATGTTGTTTTAACTATAAACTCAAGTTGAGTGGACTTTGGGTTTATCATTCTTGGCCAACAGATGAATGTCTGTCCTTTGTCTTATTCTATGCAGCTAGGGTTCCAGGGCTGTAGTCTTTGTGAAATTTGCCACATCCAACCCAGTGAGTGGGGCTGTGGCAGGAGGAGTGGCGGCAAGGATTGCTCCAGTTAGAACTCGTGGGCTGCATTCGCAGAAGCTCCCACCCATGTCCTCTTTATTGCCTTCCTGCTCACCATCACCCCACCTTGGGGTGTCTGACTGTGCGTGTTCACAATGGACACCCCCCAACAAACCAGGGAGCTGTGGGAATTCCTTAGTATTGTCCCCTCCCCCCACTGCCCTCCTCTTCCCCCCACACCCTTCCTCTCCTCCCCCCCCCCCAAGTCTGGAGTGCAGAGGCCTCTGGAGACAGAAAGCCCCTCTCGAGACAAAAGAAAAGGGCCCAGGAGGAGGAGAGGATTTCCTTTTCTTTCAGATCTGCTGCTTGATTTTCCCCCTACTTTCCTGACTCTGAGCTCTCAAGATTGATTCTAATTTGTTAATCTGGGTCCTTGTAAATTATTTCTCCTCATCTTTAGGGGAAGTAGACACCTGTAGTTTGGACTTGCGAAGTCAAGGATGCTGTTTATCTCTTATTTGCTGGGATGTGGGATTTCTGGGACAGAGAAGTGGGTTTCAGATTCCTGGCAGGAGGGAGAAGCTAGGGAAATGTGGTCTGTGTGGGGGTCTGCTTTGGGCTCAGCTCCATGCTGTCCCCTCACTTGCTGGGTGTGCTGGGCATAATCTTTAACCTCTCTGAACTGACTTCTGTTGGCTCACCTGACAGCGAGAGTAGCTATACACATCAGATGACAATGACTGTAAACAGCAGGCTATGAACAACGGGGTGACTTATACTCTGACCAAGAAACATTCCTTGTGGATCTCCTCTCCTCCCAATCCACGCAGGGTTAGGGAACAAGGGTATTATGCCCCAGAGACTCCGGGTCTATGGGAAACCATGAACATAGGTGAAGTCACTAGAAGATATGGGCAAAATGCAGTTTCCAAGTCCTGTGGCTGTGGTGCAGACTCCAGAGAGTAAGAGGGTGTCGAGAAGTTCAGGGGCCACAGTCATGGAAGGAGGCATCAGGAACAAGGAGGAAGAAGGGAGGGGGGCATTTGCCAGGAGATGGAGGCAGGAACATCTGGCCTTGGGGCTGGTAGCTTGTTCCTCTTCCTCTCCTCCCCCACCAGCCTCCCCCCTGCTGGAACCTGGTGCAGACCTTGGACCATGCACAACACTCCCAGCCCTGCAGGTCTACTTGGCTGAGGTCTTTATTTTGGGGGTGGTGGTGGTGGTTTTCATTTGGGGGTTTGTTTTCCCTCTGCTGCCCAGAAGATTCCTGGAATAGATTTGTTGAAATTTTATTCTGACTCAAAAATAATGAGAACAATTCACCAGCTGGAGTGAAAGCAACAGGCCCCAGTGGAGGCTCTGGGCTTTCCTAGGGTCTTTGTGTTCTCTATGGGCCTCATTCCCGGCGACTCATTTCCACTATCAGGATCTGAGAAGGTAAGTCCATCTTTGCTTTGGACCTGGCACAAAGAAGAAACTGTGACCCTAGAAGCCAGCCAGTAGTGTTGGAACCAGCAGGCTTTCTCACGCGATTCCCTGTGCTGGCCAAGGGTGATCACGCAGTGGGAGGGTGAACGACCTTGACCGGGGCAGCAGAATGATACAAATCGGTGTCATACTCTACCCCACCTCTTTCACTGGTCCTTGCAGGCTGTCCCCTGTAGTCTGAGGGGACTGGGGGCAGGGGAAGAGGTGAGGGGAGGGAGGAAAGGGAGCAAAGTCTGTGTCCCTTGCTTTATCTAGGCTTTGTGAGCAGCAGCCTCAGTGCCTGGGGGGACCCCTTCGGCATTTGGTCTCTGCCCAGCACATTCCTTTAAGCCCATCCCACTGAATGGCCAGACTCACTTTCTGTGGTCGATGTTGTGTTCCAGGTTAGCCTTGCCTGTGGAGCTCACCAGACTTCACTGTCCTCTTGTGGACATTTTAGAGCTCTCCCCTGTAACATTGACTCTAGCAGGAGGCGCCATGCTCCTTCCTACAGCCAGACCAGGTGGGATATCTTCCTTATCTGAGTGAAAAGCTAGCAAGAGGTCTGAGGTTTGGGGTCCCCTGCTACATGAGTTGATCTGCTGAGGCCAAGGGCAGGTGAACAAGGGTTCAGTTAAGTAACCTTTATCCACAACACGATTGTACGAGACCATGAGTTCCTAGAGGTCCACCAGGCTTTAAGTTCCTGAACATCCAAGACATAGTTGATTTTTGTGCCCTTACTCATGGCCTGGTGCCAGCACACTGCAGGTGCTCTGAGTGGAAGGACTGGCTAGTGAGGTTAGTGGAGGTATTAAAGAGAAGTTGCTAGGGATCAGTGCCTTGACTCAATGGACTAATCCTCCACCTTCAAGCGTCAGCATCCCATATGGGTGCCAGTTCATGTCCCAGTTGCACCAGTTGCACCAGTTCCATTGCAGCTCCTTGCTTATGGCCTGGGAAAGCAGAGGAAGATGGCCCAAAGCTTTGGGACCCTGCACCTGCATGGGAGAGACCTGGAAGAGGTGCCTGGCTCCTGGTTTTGGATCCACTCAGCTGTGGCTGTTGTGGCCATCTGGGGAGTGAATCAGCACATGGAAGATCTTTCCCTCTCTGTCCCTCTCTCTGTAAATCTGAAATATAAATAAAAAAATATGCTAGGGAATTTGTATTTGCTTCTTCATGAGAAAGCACTTTCCACTTTTTTGTCTTTCTTCTTCAGCTTTCAGTGCTGAGGGGCAGACGTGACCCATTCTGAATTTCTTCCTGAACTTTCCATAGCTTTGCCGCTCCACACCTGCCCCTTCATCCAGGTTTCCTCTCAGTGCTAATAGGGTGATCATTTACATAGTCAGTTTTTTGCTGACTGTGTTAATGAGGAGGCAACCAGATGTTTCCAGATGTGCCCAGAGGAATCCGGTGCTTGCCTTACAGCTTGCCTCTGATTGTTATTGGTAGCTTTCTTCTTCGGTCGTGACTTGGTTGAGGCTTCCGGTGGGCAGGGAAGGGAGCGTAGTACAGTTCATGCAGCTGTTAATGATTTCACTCAGTGGCCTGTTCACTCGTGGCACTTGAGGGGGTTCTCAGGCTTCTTGTCGCTAATGGACAGGCACGTAGGGACCCACGTGGGCATTCTGGTTATGCCAGGCAGAGAAGCCCTTTGTTTCTGTTTCATTTTCATTTTGCTATCTACCCTGACCACACTTTGGAATTATTAAGTAAGGTCTCTTGGGCCCACACTATTGCACACTGGATTGCTTTGTTACTTTTATAGCGTGGTCTGCCACTGCACCTTCCAAAGTTTTCGGAATGGTGAACCCCGCCCTTGATTTAAAGGCTTCAGTAGTCTAACCTCCCGTGTGCTCACAGCAGCCACCTATACGCTCCTTGACCCCTTGTTGACTAGATGTGTCCTTCACATCTAGTGTTCTCTGACACCTTTCACCTTCTTGTCTCTGGCTTTGACTGGGAGTTCACCTTCTCCTGAAACATTATCCACTTGCCTCTTTGACAAGTCCTTCCATCCTTAAATGTAGGGATCAGGAAATAGTTTAAATTCCTGGTACCCATCAGGTGTGTCCCCCCGCCCCAAACAGAGCAACCTTATACCTCTTCAACTTCAATTTCTAAAGCAAGTAGTACCTATAAAATTCTTGCTAAAGAGACAAGTTACACACACACACACACACACACCATGGAACATTTTCTTTTGTTTCTTCCCCTGTGGAAGCTAGATTTGTAGCTGCACTGAAAAGTCTTAAACAGAGGACATACCTAATGCCTTCATTTCCTCATGGCAGTAGTTCCAGGACCAGCTGATCATGAACCCTATTTGGGAACCTTGTTTGAAAAATAAGCCAGGCCTCCCCATGCTCCAGCCCAGCCTGTTTTTACAAAGCTCTTTCATAAGCCAGATTTGGGAGTCAATCCAGGTTGATTTCTTTTTACTCTGTAATTATTTCTTTCACATGTTTACTAGAAATCTTCAAAATGAACAGAAACCAACTTAGGCTAGCTGAAGAGAAAAAGTCAAGGTAGTAATTGTATGGAAAAAGATGATGAAATTCTCGTATTTTCTTGATTCTGAATTACCATAGGTTAGAAGATTCATATAACTGTAGTTTTTTAGGAAACAACACTTCTGTATACACAATTATAGAAAAATTTTCCAAATTATCCATTTTAACAAAATCACATGACAGTTTGTTTATCATTATCATCATCAAAATATAAAGAGTCCTCTAAACTAGGTTTGTTTACCAGTGTCATACACTATTTCAAGACAAAGTACTATTTTTCATAATATGTGCTTGTAATTTTTGAATTTTGATCCATATTTGCATTCCTGGGATTAACACTTCATCATCAGGTTTAGTTTTTGTGTTTAAGTACCTTGCTGGGGTGGGTGTTTGGGACAGCAGGCTGTTGCCATTTGAGACACCTGAATGCTGTATTGGAAGGCCTGTTCAAGTCCTAGCTCCCGTGAATTCCATGAATTTCCTATTCATGCATCTGGGGAGGTAGCTAATGTTGGCTTAAGTGCTTGGTTTCCTGTAACCAGGTGGGAGACCTGGATGGAGCTCCTGGTTTCTGTCTAGCCCAGTCCTGATTATTGTGGCCAAGGGGGGAGTGAACCAGGAGGTGGAAAATTTTTTTGTCTTTCTATCACTCAGCCTTTTAGATAGATAGATAAGTAGATAGATAGATAAATATCTTTAAAAATACCCTGGTGGCTTCCTGCTTTGTGGCATGGGAAAGCAGTCTGGAATGGCCCAAAACCTTGGAATCCTGTACTTACTTGGGAGACCCGGAAGAGGCTCCTGGCTCCTGGCTTTGGACTGGCTCAGCTCTAGCCATTGTGGCCATTTGGGGAGTGAATCAACAGATAGATTTTTCTGTCTCTCATTCTCTTTGTAAATCTTCCTTTCCAACAAAAATATATAAATCTTTAAAAAAAAAAATCCCTGCTGACCTTGGTTTCCTATTTTATTTGTGCTTTTTGTATGTGTACTCCGAGGTGAGCTTCCCCTTGAGAGTATTTACTGGCCTTGGCTAATTCTGTATATGTCCAAAGTTGTGCCAACTTTGGCACCTTGGGGACTTTAATATTCTGAAGAATATTAAAGTCTGCCAGGATTTTAACCTACATTTCTTATAATTCTGAGTTTTCTTTAATAATACTGCTGAAAGTTAAACAACTTTTTCTGAAAGTTAACTGGAAGCTTTGAAAAAATAATTATTCGAAACATAAATTGTCTGTTGTGAGTCAGTCCCACCAACTTTTCCTAGTGTCTTAATCCCTGTGTTGTTGATAGGTATTTTTATAGATGTCAGAGAAGTTCCCTTCTGCTCTTAGTTTGTTAAGAATTTTTTCTCAAGTTTTTTTTCTTGATATGAATATATTTTGGAATCTTGGAATGAATATATTTTCCTCCCTTTCATCTGTTTTTGACAATCTTTCTTGTAAAGGACCAGTGTGATATTGTGTTATAATGAAAATGTATATTTGATCTTTGGCCCCAGTTACAGATACAGAGTTCTAAAACTCTGTAAGTTTTCTTAGTAGTAGAAATGAGAGGAGAATTTTTCATGATCAAAACAAGACCCTTGCAGCTACACTGAGTTTATGCTGATAAAAGGACTCCAGGTAGATTTCTCCATACCTTGAACAGTCGGAGCTGGTTGTTGGAGGAACCAACAGTAGGACTAAAGATTTAAAACTTTCAGTCCTAGGGCCCGGAGCAAAGATTCAGTGGCTAAACCCTCCTCACCTTGCAAGTGCTAGGATTCCATATGGACACACCAGTTCATGTCCTGGCTGCTTCACTCCACATCCAGCTCCCTGTTCATGACCTGGGAAAGAAAATATATATCTGGAAGAAACTCCTGGCTCCTAGCTTCAGACCAGCCCAGCTTTGGCCATTTCGGCCATTTGGGTAGTGAACCAGCAGGTGGAAGATCTTTCTGTCTGTCCTTCTCTCTGTGAATCTGATTTGCTTTTCCAATAAAAATAAATAAATCTTTTTTTTGTTTTGTTTTTTAAAGAACTTTCAGTTGGCCTCCTATGAGAAACTGAAGATTGAGCTAATGATCAACTACCAAACATTTAATAATGTGTTCCCATGTAACAGGACCTCCATAAAAGCTGCTGAATAGAGGGATTCAGAGAACATGTGGCTTGGAAGTGTACTGAGGTATTGGTAAGGTGGTATGCATTTGACTTGAGCCTGGAAGTAGCATATCATTTCTCACATACTTTTTTAGGCACTGTTTCCAGTTGACTGCATCTGAGTTGAGACCGTATAACAAACTCTATAAGGGCTGACAATGAGCTTTATAAAGGTGGATCCTTTGTAAGAAATTAGTCAATGTGTACTCAGGCTGTTCCTGAGTTCTGTGAGCCATTCTGGCAGACTATCAAACCCAAGGCAGGACTTGTGGAAACCCACGAGCCAGAGATATGGGAGGCCCAGGGTTTGGGATTGACATCTGAAGTAGAGACAGGTTTGTCTAACTTAAACCTTAATTTGTGGGATTTAATGCTAATTTTAGGTAGATAGTGCCAAGAACTAACTGAAATCTAGAACACCTGGTTGGTATCTGGAGTGTTAAAGGCTTGATTGATGTGAGTGGGGAGGATGGGGTGAAAGCACCCACACAGTTGGCATCAGAATTGTTGTGCATGTGAAAAACAGATCATAGCAGCCAGACAGTAAATAGTTTAGGTTTTATGAGGACTTCTGTATTTGATTCTTTACTCAATTGACTCTCTTGGAGCTATGCTCCGTGACTAAGTTGTGCCATGTAGTGTGACAGCAGCCATTAAAAATACATGAATGAGTGGGTGTGACTATGTTCCAGTAACCTATTATTTACAAAAATAGGCTAGAGACTCAATGTGGTCTTCCAGGCATAGTTGACCAACTCCCGCATCTAGTCTACTGATGTGCTGAATTTCGTAGTTTGGGTTTCCAGTATTTACCCAGTGTTCCGTTCCTTTCATGAACTCTCCTTGATTATGATGTGATGGTATTCATCTTTCATGTTGCTGTTAACATTTGGTGAGGTTTTGGTGTGTTTTTGTGTGTATGTCATATTCATGAAGGATGAAGGATATTGATTTTTTTTCCATAATGTCTTCCTCTAATATTGGTGTCAGGGTATAGATTAGTTAGAATGTATTTCTTGCTCTTCTATTTTCCAAGAAGAGTTTGTGTAGAATTTTTATTAATTATTCCTGAAAGTATGTTTCCAGTTTGTTAGTGAAGCCATTTGAAGCTCAGGTTGTATGGTGGGATGGTTTTAAGAGCAAATTAAACTCTTCAGTGAATGTAGGAATAGACAGGTGATCTGTTTCTATTTTAGTGATTTTCAGTACTTTGTGTTTTTGAGTACTTTGTTGAAAAGGTGGAATATTTATAAATGTTCAAAATATTTTCAAAATATTATATTAAAAGACTAATAAGTCTTTTAACATATTTAAGAAGTGTAATCTGTACTTTTATTCCTGTTATTTACAGTTTGTGTCTTCTCTTATGCTTCTTAATCTGGCTTGCGGTTTGTTTTATTTGGTTCTTTTCAAAGAAATAGACATTGGCTTCTTTGATTTTTTGCTATTATTTTTCTATTTTCAGTTTCATAGTTTTCTTCACTTTATTATTTCTTCTGCCTATTATGGGTTTAGTTGCTCTTTTCCAGTTTGGTAAAGCTAGTGTTTACATCATTGGCTTGAGATCTTTCTTTTTTCTAGTAATCTCCCACATTCTCCTTTTTTGGGGAAGATCATGTTGGGAACAGGGACATGAGGTGTAGAACCAGTTTTCCTACCTCCAGGCGTCATGAGAGCATTGGTGAAAGCTGAGGCTAGATTCTCCCAGGGCCCCTGAGGCTTCTGCCCTAGGTGGGCCCTGGGGTGAAGAGGGACAGAAGTCGGAGTCCTCTGGTCTGTTGTCCCCATGGGAATCAGTGCCCGGGGTCTGCTGGCCCTCCTGTCGCTTCTGCTCATTTCTGTCTTAGCACAGTCTGTAGAACGAAGCAGTGGGGGAGTTGGAGTGGCTACAGTTCTTTGGAGGAAAGGGTTCTTCCTAATAGTTCAGAGCAAGAGTGGGTGAGATCAACCTGTTAAAGGGAGATAGAAAATATTTTCATATTTGGAGGTTGTCCCTTCTCTGACACCAGTATTCAACTCTGCCTTGATGGTATGAAAACAGCCATGGATAATATGTAAATGAATGGCAAAGGGTGTGTTTCAATAAAAGTTTTTTTTGTTTTTTTTTTTTTTTTTGAAATAGAGGGCAGACTAGATTTGGCCTTTGGGCCATGGTTTGTGTATTCCCTGCTTTAACTAATTATGTGGGTTGATTTTCAACTGTTGAGCCAGATAGATGGCATTGCTGGGTGACGGCCGCCTGTGTTAGAGCATCTGATATGTGCAGGTCCTGGTTTTGTTTCTCAGCCTGCATTGTTGCTGAGCTCTGTGCTTCTCAGGGGGAAGGTGCTGTAGCACCAGCTCCTCAGTCCAACCAGGCATGAACTAAACCTTTGAGACTGGGTGGAAACAGCTGAGCCTGTGGCCGGCACCCCTGCTGCTGCTATCTGGAAGGAAATGAACATGGTATGGCGGAGTTGGACCCAAGTGCCAAGCCTGTTGTCCAAAGCAGATCTTTTATTGTGGAGACTATTTTGGAAATGGGTCTCAAGGTTTGTCTGCAGTCACTGCCTTCTAATTATCCTCCTTTCCTCAGGGTTGTGGTCAGCACCATGTCTGCCAGCCTCAAGAACTCAGGCTGCTGGATGCCAGTCCCATGCTGGTGTTCTAAAAGGGCTTGATTGGCCCTTCAAGGGCTGTGGTCCATTTTATAGGTGTAGCAGAGGGGGACTTTCTCTGGGTGGATGTGGAGCAGGAGGGACCACACCTGTCTGAAAGCTGAATATCTTTCATGTCTATGGAATATGGATAACATAGAGTCATGGTGACTTGACATGCCAAGACTTTATACAGGTACGCTGCATCATCCATCCCATTGACTAGGCGGGCCATGTGTGTGGGTTATGGGAAGGATCAGGAGCTAATGGACATGGGTTTAAATCCTGGCTCAATAGTTTACTAGAGAGGGAAAACCTTGGCACATTATGTAACTACTCGGAACTTGAGCTCACTCACATACAAAGTGGAGATGCTTACAGCTTTCCAGCGTTGTTGTAAGGTTTGCACTAATCACCTTCCCTCTCTTTTCTGGATGAGGAGAGTTGAGGCGAGTGATAAATAAGAGTTTCCAAACTCAGAAACTGCAAAGTCAAAAGAATTTGATTTAGAGGTGTTATGAATTACAATTCTGGAAACACTGGTTCAGATACCCCGGACTCAGTGTTCCAAGGAAGGCAGGAGAAGTAGAAGCTTGTATAGGCTATTGAATGTTGAGAAGGAACAGGGGCTATGTGGACAAGAAAAGATAAAGAATGTATAAGCAGAATGGAAGTGTCCATAAGCAGGAATCCTATAGCCTCTTGATAGCAGCTTGAGCTTCTGGGCACAGTACAATTGTCTGGTCTTTCTGGTTGTTCCAGAAACCCAAAATCATAAGAGGAGCATTAATCCTTTACACCAGGTCCTAGGAGTCTGAAAACACCAACTCTAGGCAGTTACGCGTTCGGTTCTACCAAACAGGAACTGGCACAGCCTCCACACTGTGAGCCTGGCTGAATGCTGTAAGACAAGGAGGAAGGGAGGAAAGTAAGTCCCTTAGGCCTGCCTCCTAGGAGCTTCCACTGCATATTTTCTGGTGTCTGTGCTATCTTTTTGCCAAAGTTCCAGACCCCTGAATCCAGCTGTTGGGAGTTAAGAGCCTTACCTCTGCTATAGAATATTAGTGAGTTAACAATACTGTGGCTTTTAGGCCACCCAGCCCATTCCAGACCAAGGTCTCTCTCTGGAGTAGTGAAACCAGGGCTTTTTACTAAGGGCACATAAAACTAGTGAGGTTTGGGGATTAAAGTTTCAAGTTTGTTACTGCAAAATGATCTTGTATTGCAAGCATTCGACCAGTGTTGAAACACGGATCTTGTAATACTTCTGGTTGAAAGCAGTATTGCCTGAAATATAAAATGTTGACTGTTTAACTGGGCATTGTGGAATAGGCTGCCATTAAGCTGGCCACACAAGACATTCAGGACTGTCATTTGAGTGACTCTACATATGCTTTTATTGGGGATGATGTTTTACTGTTTACTTAATTGTTTATGCACATTGTGCACTTGGTCACTGACGGCTCTGTAATTTGTTCTTGTTCCCGGTTTACAGTTTGTGCCCTGACTCAAACTAAGCAGTGGGTATTCAGTCATTATCACTAAGCAGTGGGTATCCAGTCATTGTCACTTGCTGTTTCCTCGCTGTGTAACCAACTTCAAATCTGTGTATCTGTAAACTAGCATGACACAGCTGCCTTGTAAGATTTGAGGGAGTTAAATGAGAGATTCCAAACAAAGTGGTTGGCATGGTGCCAGGCATGTGTTTCATGTTAGGCCTTATTAGGATCCCCTCTTTTAATTGTTTGTCCCGAGTTTTTATTCCACTATTATGAATAACACTACTCTAATTATCTTTGCCCAAATGGTTTATTTGTTTTCTTTTTGTGTCATTCCCTTACATTCTATTCCAAGGAAAGCATTCATAGGTCAAAAGGTTTTACCCGTGTGTTTTGCTTTTGTTCCATGTAGCCAAACAGTCCTGCAGTGGGCATGGCTCTCATTTCCAAAGGCCGTCACTAGATCCATGAGTGTGATCTGTCTCCTAAGGATGTTTCTCCTCTGTGGCCTCTCAGCCCACCAGAATGCCCATTAATCTTAATGAGGGTTGCAGTCTTTAAAAGAAAAAATAAAATACAGAGTCTAGACTGGTTGGAGCTGGACCTTATAAAATGGGTTATTCCTACAGAAAGACATAGACCAGCTGGTCAGCGGACTGTCCAGACCACACTAGAAATGGCCAGCCTTGCACCTTGGTGCCTTCTCCTTGCACTGTGGGGGTTCTTGGCATATACACTGTAGACAGGAAGGAACAGAGTTGGGGGAAGAGGGAAT
Source organism: Ochotona princeps (assembly GCF_030435755.1). Taxonomy (NCBI): domain Eukaryota; kingdom Metazoa; phylum Chordata; class Mammalia; order Lagomorpha; family Ochotonidae; genus Ochotona; species Ochotona princeps. The sequence goes on along the minus strand of NC_080834.1, from coordinate 88,407,082 downwards.
TGCCTCTGAGCTCTGGGCCTGGGACTGCAGAGATTGTATGGAGACTATGGATGGTTTCAGACTTAGTATAGAGGAGGGTCTAGTAGTTTGGTAGCATTGCTGTCATCACCTACTATAAATTGGCTTGAAACAACAGAGGTTTGTTCTCTCCCAGCTCTGGAGTCTGACAGTCTGAAATTAAGATGTCAACAGGCTTGCACTTTTCTGGAAGCCCTAGGGGAAGATCCTTGCTTGACTCTTCTGGCTCTCATGGTTGCTGGCAGTCTCAGGTGTGGTTGGCCTGCACATGCTTTGTCCTGCTCTCTGTACCCATCTTCACAGTCTTCTCTGCTGTGTAGGTGTATGTTTGCATGATACTCCCCTATGTGCTTGTGTAATCTTTGAAGGACACCCATCTTTGAATTAGGACCCACTGTAATTCATTATGATGTCACCTGTATTAGTTTTCTGTCACCATAACAAAATACCTAAGGCTTATAAACATACAACTTAGAGAGAAGAGAGGTTTGTTTCGCTGAGTTTTGGAAAATGAAAGTCAACACAGCATAATATTAGATCTGGTGAGAATCTCATGGGGGATGGCTTCACATTGGTGGGAGGATGTGTGATGGGAGAGACCTCCTGGTGAGACTGTAGCCATTAAGGGGTGGGGGAAGTCTGCTCCTATTACAGCGCTCTTCTCTTGAGAGCTGACTCAGGGTCTGTGAGAACTGGTACCCCTCTGTCCTACTGACCTTCCATGAGGCCCCACCATCCAAGGTCCCATTACCTCTTACTGATGCCCTGCTGAGTACCAAGCTTCTAACATATGAATCCTCACAAGAGCATGCTCAAATCATAGTAGTCTTCACTTGTTTACATCTGCAAAGACCTTGTTTCCAAATGAGGTCACATTCACAGGTACCATGGAGTAGGACTGCTACATGAGTTTTTGGGGGGAACACACAGTCCAAAGTATGAGAGAGTGACTGAGAAAAGACGATAGAAAGTGTCTAATTTCTGTATCACAGAGTGTGGAGGGGCTATGGTGGTGGGGTTGATGACTTTTTTTTTTAATTAATAACCTTGCATTATGTGACAGTTTCATAGGCTCTGGAATTCCCCCATCCCTTCCCTGGGCCCTCCCTCCTTTGTGGATTCCTCCACCTTGTTGCAGTATTGTAGTTCAAATTCAGTCAAGATTCTTTAATTGCAAGCATATACCAAGCATAGAGTCCAGCATCTTATTGTCCAGATAAATTCATCAGTTTCTTGGGGAGACCTTCTCTGGTCTGAAGGTAGAGCTGGCAGAATATCACCCTGATCAATTAAAGCCCCAACATAGCATCAACAACAATTTACAACATTATGGAATTAATTGACATAGTATTGAGTAATCAAAACGTTATAACAGTGCAAGTTCTTAACTACCTCCTGTGATTACTTCATTGACCCTTCAATTTTTGTTTATATACAACCAACTTTTTTACCCCTTTAAATGGCAGTCGGGTACTATTCCGCTGTCTCGTGTCTATTTTCATTTTAGTATTTAGCAGTTTATAGTGTTGAAGTATAATTTTATTGAACCTGGCAGTTTTTAGGGTAGTCTAAACTGGCTTATAAATCTCACAAGGCATATGTCAACAGTTGAGGTGCAGAACAGTTTTAGGAGGGGTGTGCAGAGAAATCTTCAATAACCTAGTGAGGAGTAACTAACCATTTGTGTCCTACCTAGTAAGGTATATGTGAATCCACGTTGACTATTTTCTGTCTGATTCTAAGCTTTTCTTGTTGTTCTCTATCTATTCTAGTTTTGTTTGTTTGTTTGTTTTGAGGGGCTTCCGGAGCGATCCTGATGGTCATTGCAAGAGAGGGTGGGGACCCAAAGTTGGAACCAAGCAAGAACCAGAGGAAGCTCCTCTCCCTAGTCCCGAAGGAAGTTTACTGTTCTTCTGTTTCTGCGGACCACTTAGGGCTCCTGGCTGTTGTTCCTATAACCTTGGATCCTGCAAGGAAGGATTTGGGCTTCTTCCATCCCATGTGGGAGATCCAGATGGGGGTGGGTGACTTCAGAGTTCTCGGCCTCCGAAGGCCCTGCAATGTTGATGGACTTTTGTTTAAGGCCAGTGTTGCCTGTATTCCATTCGCTCTCAGGGTTGAATATGAAACTAGACTGTATCAGTCAGTGGTTTTTTTTTTTTTTCGGTCATCACTGTAACAAAACTCCCAAGGCAGTCTAACCTTTTTGGTTTGTATATTTTTTGAGGGGTAAAGAGGCACACAGGAAGCCATAGAGCTTCTACCATAGCCATAGCTTCTACCCACTAATTCACTCCCCAAAGGCAGGCAGGGCCAGGGGTTGGGTCAGGACTAAATCTGGGAGTGGGGAACTCCATCTAGGTCTTCCATATGAGTGGCAGGAACCCGGTTACTTGAGCTGTCCCAGCTGCTTCTCAGGGTCTGTGTTAGCAGGAGGCTGGAATCAGAAACTGGAGCCAGATGTTGAACCCAGGCTCTCCCATATGAGACCAGGGCTTCTTAGCCAGAGTCTTGACTATTAGGCTGAATGCCTGCCTTGCTGTAGTTTTATAAAGGAGGGAGGTTTGTTTAGGGATCACAATTCTAGAGATTCGTCTAAGATCAGGCAACTCCTATGGCTTCACTTTCTAATAACTATGGTTCTTGTTGACACTCGAGGCAGCCGTAGCATTATGTCCAAGGGACAGGCAACACATGTGTGTCTGTATCCATGTAGTCCCCAATAAAGAAAGTCATTAAAAGACTATGAGACTTCTACCCTGATAACCCAATCCAGTTACTTCCTGAAGGTCTCACCTCTGAACATCATCTCTGGACTAAGGTTCTCCCCTTCTAGTACCATTGACCTGTGGCCTTGGGACTTAAACATTTGCATGGGTTAAGGTGCCAGATGGTCAGTGCATGGTGTTTAGATGTGACTGCGAAGGAGGAAGAGATGCAGATGGCTGGGAGGTGCAGCCCAAGAAGAAAACCACATAAGTGGTCTCCTATGTACTGGGGGAGAGTGGTGGTAAAAGCATAGGACTGGGCAGACAAGCAGATCTCAAGTGAGGTTGGGCTCACTAGAGCACTGTGGTCCCAGTATATCCACCGAAAGATGAGAGATTAGGGACTGGATAGCTTCTGAGATGCCTGCTTTGGTCCCTAAAGTTCTTCATGGAGAAGTGAAAAGCTGTGTCCCTTCATCCCTGTGGTCTGTCCGGGCAACAAGTCTGAACAACTGATGAGAATTGAGGAATGCTCAATAGGGAACAGTCCAGAGGGCCTGGCATTTCCCAACCCAGGCCTTTCCAAAAGGACTTGATTCAAGTCACTTTCTCTGTGAGAACTGGCTATACTCTCTAAAATTTCACCCTCATACCTGCTGTTTCATTTTTCTTCTCTCAGATGTAAGGTTTTCCTTTTATTTGACCCTTATCCAAAATGGTTTACCTTTTACTTGTTTGTGTCATTTATTGAATGCTTTCTCCAATCAATGCGAATTTTGTGGCCAAGGATTTTTGTTCAACCCGTACTGAAATGGTGCCTGTTACATGCTGAACATATATCTGCTGAATGGGTGTTATAAGCTTGATAAACAGGGTAGTAATTCAGTTTTTAAAGATTTACTTGTTTGAAAGGCAGACTTCAGAGAAAAAGGGAGAGAGACGGAAAGATATTCCATCCAATAGTTTACTTCCCAAGTGGCTACCACAGTTGCATCAGAACCAGGAATCAGGGCGGCAGGAGCCCAAGTACTTGGACCATCATCCAGTGCCTTCCTAGGTATACTACCCAGAAGCTGGATTGGAAGCAGAGTAGCCAGGATTTGAACTCACACTGATATGGGATACTGATATCACAGGCAGCAGCTTAAGATGCTGAGCCACAACCTCATCTCCCAGGGTAACAATTTAAAATAAATGTATCAGTTATCATCTTTGTTGACCCCAAACCCTGGGTTAGACTGCCCAGGATCCTGCCATCATAGCACCCATTTCTGTGACCCACTGCTGGTGAGTAAAACCCACAATATCTAATGCCATAAAATAGCACTCATTTTATTACATCCAGGGATTCTGTGGGTCAAGAATTTGAGTAGGACACAACTGGGAGACTTGTATTGGCCTGGAAGACTGGGATACCTCAAAGGCTATCGGCTGGATCATTTGGAGTCAGGCTGCTTATCATCTCACATCTAGGCTAGGGGACTTGAGGGTTGAAACAGCTGTAATGCATGTGACCAGAGCACCTACAAGTGGCCTCTCCCTGTGACTTGGGCTTGCATGCAACATGGTGGCTGGATCCCTGGAGGGAATGTTCCCAGAGAGAACATTTTAAAAGGGAGCATTTGTTGAGTGCAGTTAGAAGCTGTCTAGTCTTTATTACCTGACCTTAGAAGTCCCAGAGTGGCACTAGGCAAAGCAGTCATTGGTCTAAGAGGAAGTGATGCCCTTCCCCTACCATGATAGGAGGTGTGTCCAAGATTCTGGAGCCCTATTTAAAACTGCCACAGGGATCCTGCCACGTTCTAAGCAGTCTCAATGTGGAGCAAACCTCAGGTTAAATGTGCTGCTCCCCCACCAGGACACATGGGGGACTGTTGCAGACTGGGTCAGACTGAAGAAGGAAGCTTGGAATTCCATGCAGATCTCCCAGGTGCATGTCAAGGACCAAGGACTTGAGCCAGCTTCCACTACTTTCTAAGCAGGGGGCTGGATCAGAATTGAAGCATCCAGGATTCAGTTGGCACCCATATGAGATGCCAGCATGGCAGGTTGTAGCTTAACCTACTGAACCACAGTGTTAGCCCCTAAAAACTGCTTTTAATTCTCATCCTGCTATTGAAGAAATTGAGTTAGAACTAGAATAAGTAACCCAAGGTGGTAGAGACATATCTAGGATTTGAACCACAGGCCATCTTAGTGTGGAGCATGTTGTTTTGTTTTGTTTTGTTTTGTTTTGTGTTAAGATTTATTTAGTTATTTATTTGAACCCAGAGTTACAGAGAGAAATTCCATCCACTGGTTCACTCCCCAGATGGCCAGAGCTGGTCTGAAGCCCGAAACCAGGAGCTTCATTTGGATCTCCTATTTGGGTGCAGGGGCCAAAATACTTGGGTCATCTCCTGCTGCTTTCCCCAGGCACTTTTTCAGGGAACTGGATCAGAAATCAAGTTGAACTGGCACCCATACGGGATGTCGGTGACATTTACCCACTACATGAATGTCACCAGACTTTGGATCCTGTGTTTTAAATTGCTGCCCCACGAAAGTCATTCCCGTATGTGACTCTGAGGTTTTCACCTTGGGAGCCAGGCTTCTAAGTGTAAAGCCTAGGCAGAAACGTCAGGAAGGGGGTAGGTTCAGCTGGGGTTTTGAGTTGGGTATCCTCTGAGTTACCTGAGCACATTGAGGGGAAAGATAGAACAAAGAAGGATGAGTGTAGAACAGTTAGGAAGAGAGGAGCTAAAGAGGGCAAGAGGGAAGTCAGGGCTGCTGAATTTTAAAGCCTTTCCTGGACTCCACCTCTTGTCTTTAGTGTCCGGGCATCCATACCCTGTTACGTCAATCCTGGTCCAGAAGAGCTGACAAAAGACAGCACTCAGTTCAGCCAGGTCTTTTCAATCTAGGTAGTGTGAAATGACCAAGAGTCATAAAAGCAAAGATTTGAGATAGAATAAGTAGGGGCAGAGAGGATCCACAAACTAGTGTTGGATGACACCCCTCTTTCACATGTAGGGCAAGGAGGAGGAGAATTGACTTTTTCATGATCTTCACATAAAGTCAAACAGTGTCCTACCAGCTTCTAGCTAAATAGGGCCTCCTAAATCTTTTTTCACCCACACTCATTTAGCTCAAGCATTTTTAAAAAGATTTATTTATTTTTATTGGAAAGATAGATCAGATTTATGGAAAGCAGGAGAAACAGAAAAATCTTCCATCTGCTGATTCACTCCCCAAATGACTACAAAAGCTGGAGCTGAGCTGACTTGAAGCCAGGAGACAGGAGCTTCTTCCAGGTTTTCTACATGGGTGTAAGGTTCCAAGGCTTTGGGCCATCCTCTACTGCTTTCCCAGGCTACAAGCAGGGAGCAGGAAGGGAAGTGGAGCAGCTGGGACATGAAGCACTGCCCATGTGGGAGGCTGGTACTTGCAATCAGAGGATTAGCCAGTTGAGCCACCGATCCAGCTTCAACTCAAGCATTTCTAATTTCAGAAGCCAAGATAACAAGGCTCAACTGCTGTGTTTATTCGTAGTGTGGACTATTTCAGGGCACAACTTTGAGGATGGGAGTACACCGAGTATTTTAACAATAACAATCCATGGCAAGGTGACAGTTTCCTGGGCTCAGGTGCAAGAATTACTCTCACACGGAGCTTTTTTCTTTCTTTTTTTTTCCCCTCAGTACCATAAATTTAGCCAGTTGGAATTCTTTCCATTCAATTCAAACCTCCCAAAGTCAAGACTTCTGCCTGTGATTGGGAAGTGTGCATTTCATTGTATAGCTAGAACATTGTGTCCTTCGCTCCGGGATCACCCGGAGTGGCTGAGGCCCTATTTTATTGCAGGTTCTGGATGTTGTGGGGGCCCAAATGGCAGCGGATTATTCCAAGCATAAGAGGCTGGAGACACAGCAGTACCCTCATCAGAGAACGTGAGCGGCAGCCTGTGGACTGCCTTCCTACTGTGCAGCGCAGACCAGGGCACCAGAAGTGGCGGTAGGGGGGAAGCTCAGATGGAGGAAAAGCAGTGCTGGCTGCTCTGCGGTGCGGCTGTGCCCCTCTGTTGCACACTGTGGTCTGGTCTGGAGCCTCGTACCTGCCCTGCCAAGGCACGAGCACTGGGCAGCCATCTGCAGAGATGAAGGCACCATCCACTTTTCTTCATGGGAAACTGGGATTAAAGGACAAGGTTATTTGGTGACATACGTTTGTCTCAGTGGTTCACCTGCCTGCCACTTGGGATACTCGTATCCCATATTGAAGTGCTCTACTCCTGATTTCAGCTTCTTGTTAATATGCACCCCTGAGAGGCAGCAGAGGATGGTTCTGGTACTGGGGTCCCTGCCACCCACTTGGGGAACCCAGCTTAATTCCCAGCTCCTGGTTTCAGTCGGCTCAACCCTGAGTGTTGTGGGCTTTTAGGTAAGTGAACCAATGAATAAGAGATTTCTCTGTCTCTTTGCCTTTCAAATAAAATAAAATTAATAGTTTGATTTGGTGCAAATAAATGTTAAATCATTGTATAGATTTTTTTCACAGTGTGTCTTTCCATGAACTTTTAAAGATCTTTTATATGCATGGATATAAAAAAACTTTGCACTAAACTTTTTTTTTCCTTTTTAAAGATTTTATTTATTTTTCCTTAAAAGGAAGCTATTACACACAGAAAGAGGTCTTCCATCCCCTGACTCACTCAAGATGGCTGCAACAGACAGAACTGAGCTAATCTGAAGCTGAGAGCCAGGAACTTCCTCTGGGTCTCCCATGTGGGTGAAGGGTCCCGTTAACATGGGCGATTTTCCACTACTTTCCCAGTCCATAACCAGAGAGCTGGATTTGAAGTGGAGTAGCCAGGAGACAAACCAGCAACTCTAGGGAATTGTCCCGCTACACCACTGGATCGGTCCTGTCAATTAAATGTTTATGTATGTGTGTACACTGATTGCTTCTATTATGTGGGGTTAATGACTGGCACCACTGATGCCTAAACCTTACCAAAATAGACGAGATCAGCTTCTTTTTAAAAGTTTTTTAATCTATTAGTATTATTTTATGATACAGTTCCATAGGCCCCTGGGATTTCCCTTATGCCTTCCCCAAATCCCCCCCCCCCACTGAGTTCCCCTATATCATTACTAAAGTATAGTTCTTCACATACAGTCATATGTCCATTATTGTGGGCATGGACAATGGCAGAGTCCAGCATCCTATTGTCATATAATAAGCAGTTTAATTGGGAGTCCATCTTTATTCTGAAAGTAGAGATGCATACTGCATTCTATCCTCACATCTGGGTGTTTTAGTCTCTATTTCACAGTTGCTGTACATCCCCTTAAATGAAAAGCCACAATACAAAATCAACAATAGGAAGAAAAGTAGAAATTTACAGTGCCATAAAGTTAAATAACATGCTACTAGATATAACAGTCTCCATCACACAGCTACTATACATTCCCTTAAATGAAAAGCCACACAACAAAATCAACAACAGGAAGAAATGTAGAAATTTACAACACCATGACGTTAAATAACATGCTATTGAATGACTAATGTGTCGCTGAAGAAATGTAAAAGAAAATCAAGAACCTTCTTGAGGAAAATGATGCTACTGTATGATCTATGAGTCACTGAAGAATTTAATCAGAAGAAAGTGTTTTGAAGAGATGCAACTAACAACAACAACAATAAAACAAAATCCATGAGATACAGTTTCCGCTGATCTTTGTTGATGAAGTGTGTCTCCTGTAGGCAACAAATAGATGGGTTTTGTTTTTTAATCCAGCCTACTAACCTATGATGTTTGATTGAGTTTAAGCCAATTACTTTCAGGGTTAATATGCATGGGTGGTAATTTGGTCCTGTCATTTTAGGAATGAGTTGTTCATTGGTTTAGTCTTCTGTTGTCATTTTACTGGGATGTTCTTCACAATTGCCATTGGATGGGTGCTATTCCTCTTCTCTGTCAAGAGAACATCTTGAAGTATCATTTGTAGGGCAGATCAACTTTTTTTTTTTTAAGATTTATTTATTTTTATTACAAAGTCAGATATACAGAGAGGAGGAGAGACAGAGAGAAAGATCTTCTGCCCGATGATTCACTCCCCAAGTGAGCGCAGTGACCGGTTCTGTGCTGATCCGAAGCCAGGAACCAGGAACTTCTTCCAGGTCTCCCACGCGGGTGCAGGGTCCCAAAGCATTGGGCCGTCCTCGACTGCTTTCCCAGGCCACAAGCAGGGAGCTGGATGGGAAGTGGAGCTGCCGGTTTTAGAGCTGATGCCCATGTGGGATCCTGGCGCGTTCAAGGCGAGGACTTTAGCCGCTAGGCCATGCCACCGGGCCCCCAGATCAACTTCTTAAATGTTTGTTTATCTAATGCATAGGAGATGCTATCTCATTGTTACTTGTCCTTCTCCCCAGAGCGGGAGCAGATCCATGTTTCCTTGCCATTTGTAAACTGTCAGTTCTTGTTATGAGTTCGTTTTTCTGTTACACCCATTGTCCTTTTTTTTTTTTTTTTTAGTTATGTAAGCTTTTCATACAATAGTGATATTTGGACAGTCCTTTTTAATAGTTGATGTTATAACACAGCTTTATCTTTTTGAACATGGATTAGATTTTTGGAAATGGGTAGCATGTGATGTGACTAAGTCAGTCTGAATAGGTTTAAGTAGTGTTATGTTAGTAACCATATGTTTGGAAGAATTTTAAGCCTGTCACGGACTTGGAGCCTGATACGATCAGGAATAGACTGCGTTGGAGGTGTGATTAGGATAAGTAGTTGATTGACAGTTGAAAAAGCTGCTGAAAACTACGTGTGCACATATCCTAAATATTTTATCTTGAAACATATAACATTATGTATTTAGTTGCCAGACTTTCCTCCTGTGGCCCATGGGTCCACTCATGAAAGTGCTTTGTCATTCTTTCTTGCTATGTCTGCAAGGCATCTGCTATACTTCCCAGTTTGAGTATGCAATGGAACAGAGCCTACGCACTTTGATAGCCATTAAAGTAGAGAACACTACCTGTTTTGATAACTTTTCCATCAGTGTTTTGTAGTTGTATCACTCAAATGTAATTCATTGGTAATTAGTTAAATTTTTTAAGAGACAAAAAAAGAAAGACAGCAAGAATGCTCTGTCCTTTGGGATATGGGTGCCTTACCTGGCATTTTAATTGCTAGACTAAATATCTACCCCAAACTTAATATTTGAAAAAACTTATTTATGCATTTATTTGAAAGACAGAAGGACAGAGAGAGAGACAGAGATAGAGGAAGCTTGGTTAGGTCAGGCCAAAGCCAGGAACTAAGGATTCTGTATGCAACTCCTATGTGGTTGGCAATGACCCAAGCACTTGGCCCATCATCTGTTGCCTCCCTGGTGTAGTAGCAAGGGAGTTGGATCAGAAGCAGAGCAGCCAGAACTTGAACTGGGATTCAGACGTTGGATACTGGCATCCCGAGCTGTGACTTAACCTGCTATGTTGTAAAACCTGTCCCTCTCTGGCCCCAGTAATTTCTAAACAATCCATGTTTATGATGTAATTTTCATATAAATATTTTTTGGTATTCATATGTAATCTCTTATAATATTCAGACTATTTATAAATTTATTCATACAATTTCAGTAACATGCAATTGGTATAAAATGGTGTTTGGGACAAACCAATTGGCATTTGGTAAGCATTCAATTCACCTGGAGGGGGTAGTGTTCAGGTGGAGAGGGAGGAGGAAGATATATATATATCTTATATATATCTATCTAGATATAGATAGATATATATAAGATATATAATATATAGATATAGATATAAGATATATATTATCTTATATATAAGATATATCTATATAGATATAGATATAGATATAGATATACAGAGAGATCCCCATATACTGATTCACTCCCCCCCACAGCATCCAGGGCTAGGCCATGCCAAATCCAGGAACCTAGAATTGCATCTGGGTCTCCCATGTATGACAGGTTCCCAAGTATTTGGGACATCATTTACTGCCTTCCCAAGCACATTCTTGGAGCTGGATTAACCAGAACTCAAACCAATGTTCTGATATGGGATATTGGCATCTGTAGGACGAGCCTCATAGTGAAACCAGAAATTACGTAAATAGTAATGGGGATTTTAAGGGGTTGGGTTACGGCAGGCCAGCACTTTATTTTGACTAGAAAAAAATGCTACATGCTTGGCCTTTCCACACATGGTCTTCTAAGGATGCCTGTTGAGTTGACAGAGGGGCTCTTGGCACACAGTAAGATGTCAAGGCATTTTTATCTAATCTGATTCTGGACTCTCCAACCAGCATTTCCAGTGTGGTCATGTGCCACACAATGACAGTTCAGTCAGTGTTGGACTGCATATATGATGGGGGTCCCATGCACTTGTATCATCTGGTAACATCATAGCCAGCTTAGTTTGTATACAACGTATATTTGTATACAATGTAATATTGTGCAACAGTGAAATCACCTAAGGCTATGTTCTTTGGAATTTTTCTTCACAGTTGCGCAGTATGTGACTGCAATTATGTTGGCAAGCCTATTGGAAAGGGGTGTGTTGAGAGATTATGTTGTGTTTTTGTTTTTGTTTTTGATGATACAGTTCTATAGGCTCAGGGATCTCCCCCTGTGTTGGTTTTGTCTGGAGACCTTCATCAAACACCTGAAGGTTTTGGGAAAGGCAAACCTGAGCTTTCACATGAGGAAATGACACAGTCAGTGTCATTTATTACACTATTATGGGTCTAGAATCCATGTTGCATTCAGGGGACCCAGATGAACAGCCCTCAACTCATAGAAATGGATGTAATATGCACGGAAGCTTCTGGAAGTTATAAACAGGCAGAGGGCACTCTGGGAAAACCCAGCCCTCCAAAGAAAGTCAAACAGAAGTGCCTAAGGATGCCTCAGGAGGTAGAATAGGAAGTGGCTGTTCCAGGTAATCCAAGGCAGGGGGGAGAAGGTAATGTGGGTCGTGGGAGTGTGTGGGGGTGTGACAGTAGATGAGACCAGTGATTTGGGTAAGGGTATATCATACCATTCAGGAAAATTTGGACTTGACCCTAAAAACTATAGGGAACCATGGAAAGTCTTTGCATGCTTTTTATTTTTAAAGATTTATTTATTTTTATTTTTATTGGAAAGTCAGAATTACATAGAGAAGGAGACAGAAAGATCAGTGTTCCATCATCTGGTTCACTCCCTAAGTGGCTATAATGACCAGAGCTGATCTGATCCGAAGCCAGGAGCCTTGAGCTTCTTCCAGATCTCCCACGGGAGTGCAGAGTCCCACGACTTTGGGTCATCCTCTGCTGCTTTCCCAGGCCACAAGCAGGGAACTGGATGGGAAGTGGAGCTGCCGGGATTAGAACCGGCACCCATATGGGATCCTAGCGCGTTCAAGGCAAGGACTTTAGCCACTAGCCTACCACATTGGGCCCCAGATTTGCTTTTAGAAAACTCCCTGGAATGAAGGGAAGGATGACTTGGGGTCAAAAGTTAAAGGTAGGAGGACTAATTCAATTATAGAAGTAATCTGTATGGTTATGAACCCTGATGAAAAATGCTTGTAGAGGCTGGGACTAGATCAGAGGAAGGGTGGTGAATTACGCCGTCTTTACTGGGGTAGATCCAGTACTGAATTCAGGTCAGAAGGTTGGAGTTTTACAATGCCTCAGTCAATAGGGCAGGGGCAGGCATTTGGACGAATGGTTATTATGTCACTGGGAAGCCTGCATCCCACAGTGGGGTGTCTGAATTCTAGTTTCAGCTCCACTTCCAATCCTGATAACACACTTGGGAAGCAACAGATAATGGCTCAATTTGTTGGGCACCTGCCACTCATATAGGAGACCCAGACTGAGTGTCTGGCTCTGGGCTTTCACCTGGTGTTGCATCCACTCGAGCACTAAAACAGAATGTTACATTCACCAGTGAAAGTTACAACAAAGTTGTAACTGACCAACCAACCAGCCAACCAGCCATCTAGGACCAACATCCCTTACCGGAGTGTGGCCCTGAACAGCACATTCACAGGGTTTTATAGAGGCAATCCACAATAGCCTGCAAGGTGAGGGGGGAAATACCATACATTCCCTACCTATCTCAGCTGGACAGCGCATGCCTGGCTCTTCTCTGGTCCAGCAATTAAGGTAACCGCCCACTTAATTACTTGGAGCCACCTGTGAGATAACCAGACTTGGGCCTTGATTCATGAGAATTGGGACCCATCAGTGCTAAAGGTCACATAGGCCGTTTGGCCTGCAAGCTCACAGTTTCTTAGTAGCAATGAGCCATGTTTACTCCATTTTGTTTTCAATTCTACACTGGCCAAACCCAACTAGTATAGACATTTGAGGAAAGAACCGGCAAATAGATCATTCTTTCTTTCTCATTTCCCCTTTGTCCCTCCATGTGTGTGTGTGTGTGTGTGCAATGCCTCTCTCTGACTTTGGAATTTTTTTTTAAATGAGGGTGCAATTCCCTGTATGTCTTAAGTTCTAGGATCTAGTGAGATCATAGGTACTTCAAAAAGTTTGTGAAACAATAAAAAGTTAACTTTGGCACAAAAATATTTAAGTCCATGCATTTTTTTTTCATTATATACACTTTATATCCACTTTTGTTACACCAAAGTAAACTTACCTTTTCATTCCATTTTCCACAAATCTGATGAAGGACTATTATATATACAGTCATTAAAGGGAGCTGTTTGGAGCCAGCTTGGCAGGAAGAGAGCAATTCAGCATGAGTGAGGAAAAGCGTTTTGGCGAAATGAAGCCTGTGGTTTGCTCGGCTATCCAGGGGTGACTCAAGAGACCAAAGGAGTGGGTGAAAGGTTGGAGCGCCTCCACATTTCTGGAGAACCAGCTTAATTTTCTTTTTTTCCTTAGTACTTTGAGGCCTCTCCCACTCTGGAGACCTCTCAGTTCTCCCAGGTTGCACTCTGTGTTTTTCTGCTTGTTATGCCATCTTCAAGGCCAAGGCCAATACCACAGGATCTGGGCACCACTGTAAGCAGTAAGAATGAGCTTGACAAACAGCTCCCCAGGGCCTGTGCAGCAGCAGAAGCAGCAGTCTCAGCACCTTAAAAAAGAGCTCAGAATCCGATACCAGAGGTGCCCCAAAGTCCTCGGTTCCACTGCGTTATGCCTGTAGCCGAGTGTCGGGCCATAGGCTCCAGAAGCACAAATAGGAGAGCTGGCATGGAAGAGGCGGGGAGAAGGAATCTACATGGGCGAAAGTAGCAGGTCCAGTGTAGGCTATTAGATTGGCTTTGCCCTAGAGTTGAAAATATAATTAGAACCTTTGCTTGTGACACATGATTTCTTTACAAAAAAGACTAGGTGTCTTCAGTTTGCAACAATAAAAGCAGTACAGGTTTGGGAGTCAAACCTGAGCTCTAGCTGTAGCTCATGTGAGTGTGACAAACCACTGAACTTCTCTCAGTGTTTTTTCTCTATTGAAAAAAATAATGAGGACAGCTTTGAGCACTTGGCATGACTTACTGCTGTGAAGACTTAGAGGGATTTATAAAATGTACTGTAATGCACAAAGAAGGTCCGTGCTTAATAAAAACTGTTGCCATAAATAGGCACTTACTGAATGTGGAATGGGTAGTACAGTGAAGGGACAACTGGCTGTGTTTGAGTTGACTTGGCAAAGCAAAAGCAGACATGAGCATACATAGAAATAGCTGCCTGATAGTTAGCACTGAAAATGATGTGCCGTTTTCATCCTGGCACCTGCGTGAGACCAGTCCTGGGAGGAGCTCAGTGGATACACAGATGAGAGAATCCTGTTGGTAGGTAGAGGAGCATGTTCCAAGTGAGAGCTGATGTTCTTATCCCATGCCTTTGGGTGGAAAGAGTCCCTTTCCCAGAAAAGGGGAAGGAGCACCACTTAAGGACTCTGAGCATCTTTTTTTTATTGGTTCCAAGTTTGGTTCTATCCCTTGACTTTTCTAGTAACCAAGGACAGCACCACAGACTGGAGTCTCAGGTGCCCAGGTCCAATGTGCCAAGTTAGGTCCTGCAAAGAAAGGAACTATAGTTTTGAAATGGATCCCATCGTACTATTTATTGCTTCCCCTTGCTATGTGCAAGTTTTGACACATGAACAAATGAGAACGATTCTCCTTGTGAATTCTTGTTAATGTCCTCAGTTCTGGCTAGCCTGATCAGTGAACAGCTGCAGCGATAGGAGAGGTCAGTTGATAGAAGAACATCTTCTGAGAGTTGAGCTTTGAACACGATGCCTAAATAAACTAACTATCCTAGGAGAATGGAAGCAAAACCAAGACTAGAATTGCAGTGCCCACCTGATTATACTGGGCGTTTGGTGCAGCGGCTAAGTTGCTGCTTGGGACCTTACATCTCGTACAGGTGTACCTAGTTTCAGTCTCAATTGCTCTGATGTTCCAATCCAACTTGATGCTGAGATGGCAGCCTAGAAAACAAATAATGGCTCGAGTATTTGGTTCCCTGCTGCCCATTTTGGGAGTTCCAGATTTAGCCCCAGGTTCCTGTCTTCAGCCTGAACCAGCCCTTGTGGGCTATTGCAGTTGTTTAGGGAATGAAGTAATGGATGCAAGGGACAATCTCTTTATCTCTGTGTTTCAGATAAAAATAAGAATAAAATGAAAATAAGTGGGCTGTCCTCTAAGTTAAAAAAGGAAAAAATGCACATTTCTCACTAAAAAAGCTATCAAAAGATACATTTAAGAAAAAATTGGGCCCGACACAATAGCGTAGCAGCTGAAATCCTCACCTTGAATGCGCTTGGATCCCATATGAGCACCGGTTCTAATCCCAGCAGCCCTGCTTCTCATCCAGCTCCCTGCTTGTGGCCCGGGAAAGGAGTCAAGGACAGCCCAAAGCCCTGGGACCCTACACCTGTGTGGGAAACCTGGAAGAAGCGCCAGGCTGCTGGCTTTGGATTGGCTCAGCCCCAGCCATTGTGGCTGCTTGGGGAGTGAACCATTGGATAGAAGATCTTCCTGCCTGTCTCTCGTCCTCTCTGTATATCTGACTTTCCAATAAAAATAAATTAATTAAAAAAATTCAACATCCACAGTATGAGAAATCATGGTGAGCTCAGAAATTGATCAAATTGATTTGTCCATTAAGTAGAAAATTCATGGGTAGGTGTGATTTTAAATCCATGGTTCAAGTGAAGATTATGAAGTAATAGTAAAATGGGGAAAACCATTCAGTGGAAAGTGTTAAGGTCACAGAATATTATGATTATAAGTTTTGTAAGGAAAAACAAGTTATCAATTGTGTCATGTAGATTTTACTATATAACATAACACATATACAGAGCTTTAAAAAATAGCATATTGTTGAGTTTCCATTTCTTTGGGTTGGCTGCCTGGTTTTTCAGCTCTGAGCAGCTCAGCTGGTTTTGACTGGACTCTGAAATCTGTGGTCAGCTGGTGCCTGCCTGGATGATCTAGAATAGCCTCACTCATGTCAGTAGTTTGGCTCTCTGCCTGCTGGAAAGCTTAATCTCTTCCACATTGCCTCTCATCTACCTTGGGCTTCTTCACATGATAGTCCCAGGTTTCTTGCTCTTTGGCCACAAATTGTTCGTATTTCTCCCACACGCAAAATCTGCTAATGCTTACCATGGGTTCTCTGTCTCATTCTCCTTTAGCTTTGGGCTGGATGTCTCCAGACACTCTCATGATCTTATCATGTGTTGATGTTCACACATCTCGAGGTGCCTGAACTTTCTTAGGTTGGGCATCTCTCAATCCAGAATTAAAAATGACAAACCATCTGTTCCCTTCCCTCTCAACTTTGGTGAGACTAGACAACTCAGACAACATTTCCCTTTAAAAAGGTCCAGTTCCCTTTGGACCAACGCTCTGTTACAGATCCCTCTGCAACAGAGGGCAAGGATGGCCTTCGATTAGCATGCAATTCTGATGCTTGGAGCTTGTTTGCAAAGCTCTTGACTCCATTTCTCTAGCTTCTTGGGCATTCTCCTTGAAACACTCCTTCTTTTTCCATAAGGACTGACCAATTGCTTACTCCTCTGGCTTCCTGGTCATAAATAGCTTAGAGCCCAGAGACCTTTTGGCAGTTTGCAGTTCAACTGCTCTTAGTCCCTTCAGTTCCGAGCATATGGTGCTCTTTCTGGTAAGCTTTCTTTAAAATAGCATGCTAGACTGTGGTTCCACTCCTCTGATAAAAGCTGCATCCGCATTTTTTTCTCTAGATCTGTTCATAGCAGTTGGGCTTAGGCATCTGTCATGCACTTAAGATTCTAAGCCTTTTTAATCTAGCTTAGAAGACATACTAGACCCTTTCTTAAATACCTCAG
Organism: Ochotona princeps; assembly: GCF_030435755.1. Lineage (NCBI taxonomy): Eukaryota > Metazoa > Chordata > Mammalia > Lagomorpha > Ochotonidae > Ochotona > Ochotona princeps. The sequence continues at coordinate 88,390,017 of NC_080834.1, read as the reverse complement.
AGGCCTTCATACAGACTCATATTGTTGTGAGAGGAAAATGGTGATGAAGGAAGACAACACAGTGCTTATCTCACGTGGAAGAATTTCTACACGGTCAAGTCAGTGAGCAAAGCAAGATTGATTTAAGTCAGAAACCTCCTACCACAGCATCTGAGGGTCAGGGGTGGGAGTGGTGTTCCTGAGAGAGGAAGACCTGAGAAGCTGGTTTTAATGGAGTCTTTTTTTTTTTTTTTTTTTTTGGTAAGGTTTATTTTTATTGGAAAGTCAGAAATACAGAGAGGAGCAGAGACAGAGAGATTCACTCTGCAAACGGCCACAACAGGAGCCCAGAGCCAGGAGCCATTTCTGGAGCTCCACAGGGTCTCATGACTTTGGGCATCCTCAATTGCTTTCTCAGGCCACAAGCAGGGAGCTGGATGAGAAGCAGGGCTGCTGGGATTAGAACCGGTGCTCATATGGAATCCTGGCTCATTCAAGGTTAGAGCTTTGGCCACTATGCTATTGCGCCAGGCCCCCTTAATGGGGTCTTTTCAGGGGAGCTTATCAAATACAATAAGATTGGCAATAAGAAGCCACTTCAACTCTTGGGCTTTCTGTACTCCATTTTAATTCTAATGGCTAAATGGATAGCTCCTTCTTTGGCTTAGATTTGTCCTGTCATACTTTTGTATGTAAACTGTCATACTTTTAATTTATGAGCTGGTGAGATGAGTGTGGACACATCGGGAAGAGTAGAAGAAGTGAAGTTTTATTTAAGTAAGAAAAGAAAAGCTCTGAACAACTTGGCCAGAAGGAGTGATGGAAAGAGAGAGCAAATCAACAAATCTCAGAGTTTATTTGTATGTCTTTGCCACCTCCTCTCTAAGAAACAGAGGTAGCTGTTATGCATTAGTTCCTAGGAAGGCCAGGGGTAGTGTTAATGGAGCCCTTTCTAGTGTGTTTTTATTGAAATCTAGATCCTGTCATTGAAACCCAGATCCTGTCATTGTTGATGAGTATTTGTGACAAGGGCTTCCATCTTATTTTGTGTAGTGTGAACGTGCTGGCAAGCAGTAACAGTATATGTGCTGGCAAGGAGATGTGGGATGGCGTCAGCCTGGCCTGCTCTTAGTCCCTCGTTTTGTCCCAGACTTCCCATGCAATCCGTGCACTGGGAATTCTGTCTGGAGAGCTGCTTTGCATGCTGGAACTTCATTAATTTCTTTTTCCCCCAAACCTCTCAGTGTACTGAAGCTTCAGTTCTACCAATTGTTCTGTCTTAAGCTCATACGAATCATGGTTTTTCCAGTTTGCCATAGCAGCTTGCAACCCATTTTCCCAACCTCTGTAAACTGTCTCCTTGCTGTTTTCCTAGCCGCCGCATATTCCTAGCCAACACCACGGGTTAGGATTTTGTTGCGGCAGTGTCCCACCTTTGGAAGCAGTTTCTGTGTTGTTACCTTTTGTTGTGTAACAAAGAAATCCAGTGAAACTTCAAACATGGCTGTTTTTATTTATGTCACGATTTAGTGAGTTGGCCAAGTGGTTTTTCTGGCCCAGTCTGACACAATGGATCTTGCTGCAACTGAAGCTGTTCTTTGAGGTAAATGTATGACCCAATGTGCCTTTTTAAACCTTAAAATAGGAAAAATTCATTGAATATTGTTCAACTTCAGAGTGTACTTGGTTGTGTGAAAAAAGGGGAGGGTGGAATTTAAGTGACTATGCTTAAATAACCCACAAGTTTAGCATGTTTTTATGTAACAAGAAATTTAGAGGTAGAAAGTCCAAGGCACAACTGAAGTTCCCAGGATAACATCAGGGTCTCCCACACGGGTGTCAGAAATCCAAGTTGTTGAGCGTTTTTCCTCCAAGGTTGCATGTTAGCAGAAAGCTGAAATTGGGAGCTGAGCTGGGACTATACTAGGCACTGTGATACAGGATATGAATGATGTCTCAACTGCTAAGCCAAATGCCTGTCCATCAACTGGCATCTTAGCTGCTAGGCTAAACTCTTGCCCCTGGATGAATTTTTTGAAGTACCGTCATAAAACTATAAATACAGATAAGAAAACAATAAAAATCAAAGACCAAAGACTGTGCTCTGGAAAGTTTTGTGCCAAAATTTGCTTTTGGAGAATATATGGATAATTTTTCTAGAGAAGTATAATTTTACTGCTTCAAAGGATTTTGATGGGCAACTCCTCTGGCGGGACACAGACCCTGCAGGTAAGCGCAAGAAACAAGATGGTTTCCTTTGTTTTCAAAACCAGACGAAAGTCACCAGTTGCATAGAAATGGCCTGAGTAATGCCCAGCATGGTGGCGCAATGGCTAAATCCTCATTTTGCATACTCCAAGATCCCATATGGGTGCTGGTTCACGTCTTGGCTGCTCCATTTCCCATCCAGTTCCCTGTTTGTGTCCTGGGAATGCAGTGGAAGATGGCCCATGTGGGAGACCCAAAGGCTTCCTCTGTCTCCTGACTTCGGATCAACCCAGCTCCAGTCATTGTGGCCATTTGGATGGAAGATCTTCTTTGTCTGTTTTCTATATAAATACAATATGCCTTTCTAATAAAAATAAATAACTCTTTTAAAAAAAGTGTCCTGATTAGGAGCTGGAGAGAGAGGTCAAGGTAAGGTTGGACATGTTTTTGTTCCTTTGATTATCTTTTTAGGATTGCAAACTGCCCCTGGACCAGGGTGTGGCAGGGACAGAGCCATAGAATGCAGGGTCCCTCTGTCCTTATCCCAACCCCCTGGAGAAGCCAGTTGCTCCTCTTGCAGATGAGAGGACAAGCTTAGTAGAGTTGAATGACTTCTCCAAGGTAATCAGACTAGTTGGATGTAGGCCTGTGTTTCAGGAAACCAAGGCCAATTCTAAGTAGTCATGGCTAAGGTTTTCCCTTGGAGAGCCATTGGAGCTGCATTCCCTAGAGTGGACTACCACTTGCCACTCTTCCTGACCTGGAAACCATGTAGGATGCAAGCCAAGGAGGCACTGCCAGCCTGGACAGACTGAGAACAGCATCAGGGAATGGACGTCTGGCCAATCAGGGCTATAGCCACTGTAAATCCTTCCCCGCAGAAAAAGCAGTTATGGAAGTGGGCTTCCCTCCCCTGTCCCAACCTAGATGAAGGCCCATTTCCTCTCCCTTCCTCTGGGGGATCTCTCATATCAAGGTCTTGCTGTTGGTTATGTGGAGTAGATATGGGAGATGCTCCTGTGACCAAAAGAGGACCCTGCCAAGACTAGGCCAAGATGTGATGTGTGCAAGTAAAGAGAATCACTCCAGAAACGTAGTTGTTGGCTGAACAAGGAGTGGAAACCTAGGAGGCTTTTGGGAGCTGAGAGGGAAAGTGCCTTTTGAGAGAGGTCTCCCAGGAGAGGAGGAAATTAGTTGAGGTTCGGTGAACTCCTTTGTTGCCAACTCCAGAAGCATATTTGAAGGGATAAGCCCCCTCACTTAGAACAGAGCATCCCAGCCTTGTTGCCATGGTGACAGCACTCAAACAGAGGCTTAACAACCAAGAAACACCAGGCCCGGGGGATTCTTTGGAGCAGTGATTCGCCAGCAGAGGTGCCAGCTATTGTGTGTTGTAGAGGACAGGGGCAGAGAGTTTGAACAGCTCCTCTTCCTGTCTCTTTCTGTGGAACTGCTGTCTTGGTTTTCCTCTCAGGACCCCACATCGTCCTCGCTCGAGTCTGATCAGAGGTTGCAGGTGCCTTTCTCTTCAACATACTTTTGATTTGCCTTTCTGGAACTTAGCAGAGTTCCCCATGCAGGCAACCTCCTGGCCCATGTTCATATGAGAACAGGTATCTGTTTGCAGACAAACCTAGGAGTGGTAAGCCAGTTGATGGATGCTCTGCTTGAATGCACTCAGGCCAGGCTACTCCTACTTTTCTCCTAGGGGAAAGATATCAGAACCCTTCCTTACAATCAGCCTAAGCTGTGATAAGTGGTCACTTGTAATTGGCCATTTGGCTTGTTCAGCTGTGTTTTAACTGCGCTCCAATTTGCAAGATGTGATTGTTTCTTCATAACCTCCCTGTACCGCTGGCATCTGTCTGGCCGTTGTATTTGTATCTCTTATTGGCGATCTGGTTTCTGGATAGTTTTGCTTTGACCTGTGGGCTGCTGACACTTGAGGAGTTCAACTGCTGATAAAGGGGTGGTAAAAGGTACCTCGATTATGTCCTCTCACTGTTCCCAGCTCTCTGCCTGATGAATTATGTTCCACGGCATGCCAGGCACATACCCTAAGCTCCACCAAGATCTCTGTGTTTTCTTCACAGAAGGTGCAGCACACAGGGTGACAGGCATATCTGTCAGATTTAGTGCTGCTCTAAGACACTTGCATTCAAGTGATAGAGGTGACAGTAGAATGTAGGTTCCTTAGAGGAGGAATCTTGTTCTATTTGCTGTGTTCAATAATGTATCCCTTGTGCTTAGAACATCGACTGGCTTTTCAGTGTTTAAAAGATTGTATTGAATAAATGAATGAATAGATGCCATGTCCATGTACAGCACCAAAAGAGAGAAAACCGATAGTCAGTCAATACAGGAGTTTCAGAGAGAACACATACTGTTAGAAAAAATCAATGAAGTTGGTCTTTCCTATTGATACTAACCATGTGATTCTTTGGAATTTGCTGAGATCTGTTTTGTAGCCTAGGTTAACTTTGAAAATTACAGCTTAATTTTTGAAAGCATTTCCTGTGTACCTGGAAAAGATAATTTTAAAATGATCAGGTAAAGTTTCTATATACCATGTTTTTTTGCCCATGGTACTAACAAACAAGCATTTTCTTGAAAATAACTTTGATTTTAATTGAATTGAACAGAATTGATCTCATTCTAACCTATTATGTTGAAGATACAATTTATTGGGCTCACTTTCCCATCACGAGTGCCAGGGATTTCTTTTATGTCTTTGTCTCCAGTCTTGTTATTATGTAGGAATTTGCTTTTCTGGTTAATTACATTGAAATATGTTTTGTTGATATTGATGTAGCTGTTCCAACTCTCTCTTACATTTAGTCTTTGCATGACATATTTTTTCTATTCAACACTTTCAATGCTTTTGTGTCTTTTAGATTTATTTTATGAACAGCACCTACAAAACTAGAATACATATAAATATTATATACCACATTTCATAATATAATCTATTCTTTTAAATGGTGAATTTGTTTCATTTATAGTTATTGTGGTTTATGGTGCAATTAGAGTTGGAATGACCAGTGAACAGGAGTAGAATTGGTGACGACCACCATGTAAGATAAGCTACCACAATAGATGACATCTAGTATGTGTCAGTTCTCCTTTCTAAACTGTCTTCAGTCTCTGCTTAATGGATATTTAGACAATTTGTATTGATTCTGTCTGATTAATTCCTTAACTACAAGCATTACATCCCGCTGGAAATACTTTGAGCCTTTCTATCCTTCAGCATTCTGACCATGTGGATGGAACCTCAAAGGACTGGACTGATGCAGGGAGTTTAGTAAGAGGCAGTGAGTGGGACAGAAATTGTGTCAAGAAGGTGTTGATATCTCATAGAACATGTGAACTGAAGGGAAATCTAGCAATTGGAGTGGAAGACGAGCATGTTTAATTGTGGGTCTGTTAAGAGAAAAATGCCTGGAGGCAGAGGAGAGTCATAGAAAGCAAATGGTTGGAGATATTAATGTAGTAAAGATTGAATTGTCACTTACCTGCAGAAAAAGAGTTCTACATGATGTACATATCTTTACTAAGTTGCCAGTGTAAACTTTATCAAGATGAACATTATAATTTTTATTAAAACATTTTATTATTTAAAATTTTATTTATTTTCATTTTTATTTGAAAGATAAATAGAAATACAGAAAAAGAGAGAGAGAGCTTTTCTCTTTGTTGGTTCACTCTCCCAAATGCATGCAACAGCCAGGGCTGGGCTAATGTGAGATCAAGATCCAGGAACTCAATCCTCACCTCCCATGTGGGTGGCAAGGACACAAGTACTTGCCATTGTCTGCGACATCCAAAGATATGTATTAGAAGGAAGATAGATCAGAAACAAAGTAGTGGGACTGGAACCAGGCTCTCTGATAGGGAATACATTGACCCAAGCAGCAACTTACCCACTGTGCCCCATGCTGCCCCTTGTTATGATTTTCAAAATGCATATCAATCTCATACTCTCTCCTTACTTCTTAGTTAAGATTAGCTAAACCAAGCGGGTTTCCTTTTCCTTCTCTCTTTTTTTTAAAGATTTATTTTTTTTTATTACAAAGTCAGATATAAAGAGAGGAGGAGAGACAGAGAGAAGGATCTTCCGTCCGATGATTCACTCCCCAAGTGACCACAACGGCCGGTGCTGTGCTGATCCGAAGCCGGGAACCAGGAACCTCTTCCGGGTCTCCCACGCGGGTGCAGGGTCCCAATGCATTGGGCCGTCCTTGACCGCCCTCCCAGGCCACAAGCAGGGAGCTGGATGGGAAGTGGAGCAGCCGGGATTAGAACCGGCGCCCATATGGGATCCCGGGGCTTTCAAGGCGAGGACTTTAGCCACTAGGCCACACCACTGGGCCCTTCCTTCTCTTTCTTTGCACCAGAAGGAACTTTCAGTGTTATCAAGTCCCTAGCCATCCAAGAGAGGGAAACGTAATTCTGTTACATATTTAAAGTGTCTACCCTGGATCTATCTTCTCCAGACCCCAACTGCTGCCTTTATTATTATTATTATTAATTACGTTGCATTATGTGACAGTTTCATAAGCTCTGGGATTCCCCCATCCCCTTCCCGGGCCCTCCCCCCAATAGTGGATTCCTCCACCTTGTTGCAGTATTACAGTTCAAATTAAGTCAAGATTCTTTCGTTGCAAGCATATACCAAGCATAGAGTCCAGCATCTTATTGTCCAGATAAATTCATCAGTTTCTTGGGGAGACCTTCTCTGGTCTGAAGGTAGAGCTGGCAGAATATCATCCTGATCAATTAGAAGCCCCAGCACAACATCAACAATTTACAACATTATGGAATTAATTGACATGGTGTTGAGTAATCAAAACGTTATAACAGTGCAAGTTCTTAACCACCTCCTGTGATTACTTCATTGACCCTTCAATTTTTGTTTGTACTCAGCACTGACTGCTATACCCCTTTAAATGGCAGTCGGGTACTATTCAGCTGTCTCGTGTCTATTTTCATTTTAGTATTTAGCAGTTTATTGTGTTGACGCATAATTTTGCTGAATTTGGTAGATTTTAGGATAGTCTTAAACTGGCTTATAAATCTAACCAGGCCTTTGTCAACAGTTGAGGTGCAGAACAGTTTTAGGAGGGGTGTATAGAGAAATCTTCAATACTAGTGAGGAGTAACTAATCTTTGTATCCTACCTAGTAAGGTATATGTGGATCCATGCTGATCGTTTCCTGTTTGGTTCTAAGCTTTCCTTGTATTTCTCTGACTATTCTATTTTTTTTTGGGGGGGGGGCTTCTCCAGACCCCAACTGCTACTTTTAAAAATATTTTTCATTTTTAAAAATACCAAACATTTGAAATTTAATTTTCATTTGCACATTTCATTTCACAGCGTTCTATCATGACCTGAGATCTTTCTATCCAAGGACTTCTATGTCTGTTAAGAAGTCTGAGCCTGTTTTAAACAAGGCATCCCAATGTTTCTCATTCTAATGCCCAGAACCGTGAATGGAAAGGGAATTTTGTCAGATTTTTATTTATCTAACAGATGATCCCTGACTTAAGCATTTTGGTGTTAAGTGGTGAAAGAATATGCTTTCATTAGAAACTAGGGTTCAGATTTGGGATTTTGCATGAAACTAGTATGCAAGTAGGGCAGAAAGAACTGGAAGTGCTCGTATTCCAAGGCTTTCATAGCACAGAGGAAGTAGTAATATTCATGTTTGAAGGAAGACTGTGATATGATGTCCATTGGCGGTGTCATTTCTCTCGCTTTTTCAAGCTATGTGAGCCTCTGTGTGTAATCCTCGTGGATCAATTGCGTGTACTGATTTTGTGCTGTACCTGTCGTAACAGAAAACATTCTCTTGAAGATGTGCTGCAGGATGTTGGGTGGATAAGCTGTTTTGACTTTTGTTCCAGTGAACCAAAGTAGTATATTGGCTATGTAGTTTCCTGATTGATGGTGATGTCTGTGTTTGTTATATACTTAAATTTAAATGTTAGAAACTGGCTCTACTATGCAGTAAGTGTTGATATTTTAATATTTTGGTGATGTTTGCTAATTTCTAGAGACGAAATGTGATTTCTAGTTATTAGGCTTGTAGATTACAGACATCCAAGTTATCTCATTGGTTTGAGTTCTTGGCTGTGTGTACTTTGGTACCTGACCTCCTGCATGGTGCAGCTGTTATCTGTTAATGTTACTGTTGGTTTCAAAGGCCTGGTTGTATCACCTTCTTGTGTTATAACAGCGTTCAAGTGGGAGGGTTCCAGAATTGCTTGTCAATGACACATAGAGTAACATAGCAGGTGCTTCTCCTCCTTTTGGGAGGATTCTGGGTCCTTTTTTGTGTATGCTTCCAAACACTGAGAACTATTCTTCATGGTCCTTGGTGTTTCTGGTATGGAACAACTACCAGCATGTACTGAGTGGAGAAAGCAAAGTATCTAACAGTGTCTGCAATTTGCTACTGTTGGTGTAATAAACAGTGGAGAGCCATGTACCTTTGCGATTTTACATGTTAGAAGAGACAGATGGGAGACTCTGGAAGTTGGCACAAGGTATCCAGAAGCATGGGTAGCAAGAGCAGCTTCCACTGTTTACCCTTTTGAGTCTTTCCCATTTGGAACCATTTAAAGGTGTTGGTTACTCAAAGAAAATTAAAATTTAAATTAAAGCAAATTTATTCCAGGAGTGTTCATCAAATGTGATATATCCTTCACACCTTTTTCTCCCTTCAAGCCCTCTACCCTTGATCATTTACCTCCAGTGGCTGCATTGAGGCATCTCAGCCCCTCAGGCCCAGATGGAGATTCTACCAGGCGCCATTTCTAAGACATTGCCTGTGATTGATCATCATATTGAATTCCAAACTTTCTAGTGATTCCCTAGCCTGAATTCACATCAGGCATCCCAGCCCCAGAATTCCTTAATTCTACAGGTCTGGCTAGTACCCAAGATGTTGGATTTTCCAACAAGTTCCCAGGCCATGTTCACTGGAATCCACACCTTGAGAAGCACTGCTCTAAACTAAAATAGCTCTTCCTGTAATGTGCTGGTATGCAGTTCTGAAGCTGCAGCTTCGCTTAAACATCTGGAGAAATGAACATTAGGGAAGATGTGCTCCTGTCCATGGACATAGCAGCAGCCCAGCACAGATTCAGCTCTCTGTCCAGCCAGCAAGCCTCTTCCTACTCTCTCTGCTGCTCTCTCTTTATAACTGTTTCAAATCTATATCTATCTAAAATTCTCTAACTCATATATATATATTTCTATCTAACTCTTTATATCTGTATATTCCTAATTCTCTTTAATTCCTGGGCCCGGCGGCATGGCCTAGCAGTTAAAGTCCTCGCCTTGAAAGCCCCGGGATCCCATATGGGCACCGGTTCTAATCCCGGCAGCTCCGCTTCCCATCCAGCTCCCTGCTTGTGGCCTGGGAAAGCAGTTGAGGATGGCCCAAAGCTTTGGGACCCTGCACCCACGTGGGAGACCCAGAAGAGGTTCCTGGTTCCCGGCATCGGATTAGTGCGCACCGGCCGTTGTGGCTCACTTGGGGAGTGAAAACATCGGAGGAAGATCTTCCTCTCTGTCTCTCCTCCTCTCTGTATATCCGGCTTTCCAATAATAATAATAAAATCTTTTAAAAAAATTATCTCTAATTCTTTCATATATGTATTTCTAATTCTCTTACTCTTTCAAATGTATATTTCATATATATATATATATTTCTTCATATATGTGTATATGAAGAAATTCATGTCTCTGAAGGAAGTGAAGGGGGAGCTTCAGAGCCTGGGCTGGGAAGGAAGACCCTTCAGGTTGCCTGGGGATGGTGAGGGTGGGAGAATCACTTGCCTCTGAGATAAGCCCTCTCCGGTGAGGGGTTTTCCCTTCTGCCCTGCCATTTCTTTATTCCTCTAGCCGGGGACCAGCTCCCTTCCAAAGGTCCCTAACGGATACCTGCATGCACTGCCTCTCACCTATAGGCAGGCAGCTCCCCCTTCCTTCCTGCTGCCAGGGCCTCTCCCCCAACCTGAAACCTCACCTGATGCCACTTGGTACAGTCCCACATCTGCCCTGTGCCAAAGAAAAAAGCACCCAGTGCTGTTTCTCCTGGCAACCACCCTCCCCAGACTCTGGTCCCAGAACCCTTAGGCAGGAGAAAAAACCACCTGTTGTCACCTTTGGGAAGGCCCCCATTTCCACACAGCCCATCCCAGAGGTATGCCACTGCCACACCCTTTTTGGTTATCATCTTCTGATTTGGCAGCCCCAGTCCTCCTTCCCACCCAGGTGGTTCCTGCTGCTCATCTCTAGCTCAGAACCACTTCAAGAATCTGTCTTCCCTCTTTGCCCCTCACCCCAACACCCAGCTGAGGGCTCCTCACTGAACTTCCCTGGAAGGCAGACCTTCCTGGGCACAGCTCAGTTGCCACAACAAACAGCTGTGAAGACATCGGTGAGTGGGCAGAGCTTAAATCAGGTTGCTGACCACTCCTCCTCTGGCACACTGGAGGAACTGCAGGGAGGGAAGCTGTACATTTCCCTGGTCACCTGAGAGTGACCAGTGCCCCCAAGGTGAGCTTGCACCTGGCTACCTGCCCCCAACAGGTAAGGGTAGAAGCAGCATTCTTTAACATCACCTGTTGACCTGGGCTCTGAGGGGCAGAATTCTAGAACTAGAGAAGTGTGTGAGAGCCATCTTGGAACCAGTCAGGAAATGAGATTGGGGACCTGCTGGGTGCCTTGGCCTCTGCTAGGAGCCATCACATGCCAGAACATGGGGCTCCATCACTCCAGACAGACCCAGAACTTCCTCCTCCTGCCTCCAGAGGGCTACTGTGCTGAACTGTTTCATTGTGATTTCTCCCTTGACTCCCAAGGCTGCTTGCTTGAGGTTGTAGCCCAGTAGAACTCTCTTACTGGGACTCCTTTCCCTGTCTGACTCTGTGGGACTGAGTCGTTCCAGGCTTGGCCATGAACTGCTGATGGCACTGCCTTCCAGCTGTGCCCCTCTCCTCTTCCCTCTGTGCAGTGAGGAGCCCTGGATGATAGCACGTGGAACGAGCCCATTCAACAAAGGCGGTGCTTTCTCTGAGCAGGCATATGATGGTCAGAATTTTCAGTAACATTTCAAAAATGTGGGTTGGTTATTTGGATTTCTTGTGCTTGATTTGTGGGAGACTGGGCAGTGGGGGACATTTCCATTACTTTCTGAAACTCCTGTTAATGAGGAAGGTAGCTTCCTGAGATGTCACCTTCAGAGCATTTTAGGGTCCTCAGCCAGCTTCAGCCTGGGGGTGGGGGCTTGTCATTCTCACGGCAAAGGGGACTGGCAGGGCCAGAACTTGCTCCAGAGAAGCAGAGAAGGTGAGGAGGCATGGGGAGGGGGAAGAGACAGGAGCTGGTAAAAGGAAGCATGGCCTGTGATTTATGAAGAAATACCGAAGATTTACCCCAAGGTTCTAAACCAACTTTGAGCTCTGGCCGTCCTCATTGACAAGTGGGAACAGGTTCTTAGGTTGCTGTGAAAGACAAAACCGACTCTGTAAGTTCTGCGCTTTTCTTAAGAAAATAAATCCTGTACTCTTCAAGGAAGTTTTTAAAAGGGACCATAAGGTTGGGCTCTACAGTGATTGATAAAAGGATAAAGTGGCATCCTACTACTGCCTGGAGAAGCCTTCAGCACACCTGGCTGGAGGTGGGGAGGGGTGGGGGCACCATGGTGTGATGTGGAGGCCACTGGGCCGAAGAGAACATAGTGCATAGGAACAGAGCTGTCTTTGAAGTGAAGCCTTATGGCATTTTGAAACCACAAGGGAGCAGAGGTAGATGATCGAAGGGTAGAAAAGTGATTGCAAGTCCCTTTTTTATGTGATAGGTAGGTTTGCCCAGACTAAAATCAGCAAGGTAGCCTAGCAGCTGAAGTCCTCTCCTTGTATGCTGGGATTCCATATGGGTGCCAGTTCATGTCCCAGAGGCCCGCTTCCGACCCAGCTCCCTGCTTGTGACTTGGGAAAGCAATCGAGCATGGCCCAAAGCCCTGGGACCCTGCACCCACGTGGGAGGTCCGGAGGAGGTTCTTGGCTTGGGAGTGGCTAGGCTCCCACTGTTGCGACTGCTTGGGGAGTGAACCATTGGACAGAAGATCTTCCTGCCTGTCTCTCCTCCTCTCTGTATATCTGATTTTCCAGTAAAAATAATAATAATAAAATCGGCATGAAGGGAGAGCATCTGGGTACTAGGGAGTGAACTCAGAAATACCCTCTATTTTGTTACCAGTATTATGCTTATGAGGAAACAAGGAAAAGAGGTATGTAAATGACAAGGAGATGTGAGTTCAGGTATGAGACCTTAGTGGAAATGGGGTGATAGGAACCATCCACTGCTTTCCCTCTTTGGGGTTGCGGGAGCCCTAGAGACAGGCATTGGCTCCAGCTCTGGGCCATTTTCCTGTTCCTCTGTGAGTCCCTCTTAGGTTAAGGGGTCACTTACAGGTGATGCAGGAGCCTCATGGCAGGTACTACCTTATACAGGGTCCCAAAAAGCCAAGGCGGTGAGAAATGTTCTCTTTGAAAACAAATGTACCAAGGGACCCTCTCTTCCATGATTGCAGATGTTTGTGCTTTGTGCACACGTGCACAGTTCCTACCCACCAAGTCAACACTATGGTATTGCCACTTCTATGGAGAGACATTTGCCAAAGATGCTTAAAATGAATTAGAAGTCCTGGAAGGTCCTTATATGATTTGTACCTCCAAGATTGGAGAAGATGTGATGATGAAAAGTATGACATAAGAATATTGTAAAAAACAATGCTGACAATTTGAAATATGGAGAAAATCTAAAATAAGAAAGAACAAGAAAAGAAAGTATAATATATGAAAGCATATGATGAAGAGCAGGTGTTTAGCCTAGCAGTTAAGAGATCCATATTCCAGGACCCAGTAGCCTAGTGGCTAAAGTCCTTGACTTACACACACCGGGAATCCCACATGGGCACTAGCTCGGGTCCCAACAGCCCTGCTTACCATCCAGCTGCATGCTTGTGGCCTGGGAAAGGAGTTAAGGACGGCCCAAAGCCTTGGAACCCTGCACCTGTGTGGGAGACCAGGAAGAGGCTCCTGGTTCCAGGCTTTCAGTTGGCACAGCACTAGCTGTTGTGGCCACTTGGAGAATGAATCAGCAGGCAGAAGATCTTCCTGTCTGTCTCGCCTCTTCTCTGTATATCTAACTTTGCAATAAAAATAAATAAAATCTTAGAGAGAGAGAGAGAGAGAGAGAGAGAGAGAGAGAGAGAGAGATCCATGTTTGGATCAGAATGCCTGGGTTCGATTCCTGGAGCCAGCTCCCCAATGCAGACCTGGGAAGACAACATCAAGTTGTGACAGATCAAGTTGTAAGATTCCTGCCACCCACAGGGAGCCATAAGTTGAGTTCCCAGCCCCTGGCTTTGGCTCCAGTCCAAGCCCAGCCCTTGCAGTCACCTGCTGCTGAACCAGCAGATGGGAGAAACCTCTCTCTTTCTCTCTCCCTCTTCCCTCTTCCTTTCCCTGCTCCCATGTCCTTCAAACAAGCACATAAGTGAGTGAGGGAGTGGATGACAGGAATACATCGTGGATAGTTGCACAGGAACCCTCAAGACTGACCAACCTCCGGGATGATATTGTGATTACTGACCATAATGTAACTCACCATGAACAACTATGCTTTAATATTTTAGGCACCCCAGCCCTCCTCAAGAGAATACATTCGTGTTCATTTTATTTTCTAATTTTATTATTTGTTTTGTTTATATAGTAGTGAGGGATGCATATCCATGTGGGTGTCTGATTAGGATGGAGAGGGTTAAGGTTTGGAGGAACATGGGTAAGATAAATGCTTCAATTCTTTCTTTTCTTTGTTCTTCTTTCTTCTGTGTTCATAATATGGTGTGGGGGAGTGAGAAAGGGGTTCTGCTTCTTGCTGCCACCCAAAGGTGGGGGTGGGGGAGCGGAGCCCACTCCTTACTGCCAAACTGTATCAGCACCTGGAAGTGGAGACAATTATTTGATGTCACCTTAGAAACCTTGATGTGAGGAAGAATGTTCTGAGGGTGCTGCTTGAGTAGACGTGGTAGTTCTGAGACATCTGCATGGTTGCACCAGGGTTGAGCAAATCTTTCTAGGGTCTATTGTCTGACCAGCTCTACTTCAGTGTGCCCATTTTCTATGTGTGCTGCTTGTCCCAAGAAGCTCTGTGAGCATTCCCTACTCACTTTTCCCGTCCGCTGTGTGACATGTCTGACTCATTTGGTTGCGCTGAGCTCCACTTTGTTGCTCCCCTGTCCAGGACTCAGACCCAGCAAGAAGGACACGATGACTAGCAAGCCAACAGCAGCACCATGGTTAAAGTGTCTTCTTACCCCGCTGTGTACACAGTTATATTCGAACACGTCAGTAACTTTGCTGGCGTCTGCAAGCAAATGTGGCTTTAATTCATGGAAAGCTCCTGGAATTTTGTCTGCTGGAAGGAGAACTGATGCAGACAAGTGACACGTTAAAAAAAAAAATCTTCCTTGTCACTGTATCAAATGTGAACCCCTTCCCCAGAATTCAGCTTTCTCATTCCCCTTGTCTGTAACCTTTGTAGTTTCCATGAGAACTGGGGCTGTTGGGATTATTGTCTTTCAGGATTTTAACATTTGAGATTTGGGTGGATCTTTTAGGATTTCAGCATTTGAAGTTGTGATTCTGGGGGCTGTGTGTTCTGGGCTTGTGGTTGGTGCTGCTACCTTCTTCTCCACAATGTTTATGTGAACCCTGCTGTGGCTGAAGCAGGCAGGTAGCCCCTACATTCCCCCATGTCCCTTGGAAGTGTCACCCAAAGCTTCCAGTTCAGATCATGACAAACTGCAGGATATCCCACAGGACCTGTGTATGTGGGGAGGAATGCTGGGGGCCATATGGGACAGCCTGGGATCTCGCCCTAGTCCAGGCAACACAGCCCAACGGTCCAACCCTTCACCTGGAATGCTGGGGTGTCATGATCTGTGCTGGGACCCCTCACGGGGTTGGGCAAACTGGGAGCAATATGGGTTTTCTGAGAACCAGGGGATACATGAAGGTTGGTTAAGCCAGAAGACCCCCTACTATCCTAGAAAAGCAGAGGAATCGTTTCTGGTTGGCTGCCTCAGGAGAGCAATTGAGCAGGTGGAAGACCACGTTAGGGAAGTCAAGAGCTGACATCACCCTCCAACACACCAGGGAGACCCTGAGCATGGGGTGAGCGTGGGCCCCTGGCCCTAGACGATTTAAACCAGGGAAAATCCCACGGGCTAACAATCCCTCCCCTGGAGCATTCCTTGGATCCCAACTACTTAACTTTTCCAAACACTTCTTGATTGTGGGCCCTGATAAAGTCCCCTTACTGCTGAAACTATGTTAAGATGAAAGCCGTTTTTATTCGTTTGTTATCCTTTCAAGCCATCACAGACTAATTATTTTTCAAAAGAAAACTATGCTGCAGTTCTGCAGGGGATTTGGGAGCAGATGTTGAGGTCAGAGTGCCCTGCCATGCTTAAAAATATTGTAAGGAATCGTTAGCCGGTAAAAATCTAAAAATAAAGCCACAAATATTGAAAAGATGAATAATAGCTTTATAGTTCAAGAGTTTTCTTGGCTTACATGTTTTTGAAAAGAATCACAAGTTCTAATTTAATACCAGATGCTGAGACCTAGATATACCCAATTTCTGTAGCCAGGGAGGGAGGGTAATTATAGAATGGCAAGAAAATAGTCTCAAAGAGAAAACCATGAAAAATCGCTGGTCACCTATCCAATGGGGATCTGCAAGCTGGAGTCGATCACGCACATGTATCCTTGATTTAAAAGTGACAGTGGCAGTGGTGGTGTCAGTTCATTCACAGGGGCTGACGAGGGTAATTTTTACAGCTAGCCTCCCAGTGCATGGAACTTGTGCTGGGCATTTCCTGTCATTATCCTTAACTGCCTTCCCTGGTGAGTCTGGCAGTAACTGGCTTCCCTGTACTGCGTCACACAGCTGTGTTCTTAGATCTTAACTTGCAACATTATGAATTCCAGGCCAGATTTATCGGAAGGACATGGCCATCATTTTTCCATTTTCTGCCTCCTGGCAGTGGCTGCTGTCCTGCTAACTTTCAGCTATGTCAGTCTTCAGGTCTTTGGGGGAGGGACTTCACAAGAGCAGCCAGCTCAGTGTTATTGATGAGAGTTGAGAAGAGGGCAGGTGCCTGCCCCAGGATGATGGCAAAACGTGCTGGTCTCTTTTGCCCAAAGGAAGGCATGAACTCACCATGAGTTTCCTGCCATACAAACCTGGCATCTGATACCATGGTTGGGAAGCTAGATTTAGAGGAGTGTCTCTCAGGTCTTGGGGAGGAAGGAGTGGAACGGAAAGAGGAACAGTGGTTTCTCATTTCAAACAAGAGAACTTTAAAAGGCACTTTCAAAGTCATAAGATACTCCTCAAAAAAAAAGGGGGGGGTCTTACAAGGACCTCAGGTGAATAGAATTTTAGATTAAAATCAAGATGAAAACCAACATGCATAGATAAGGGGAAAAATCTGTAGAATAGTTTTACAGCAACTGAACATGGAAAGAGGTGATTGGGCTGATGCAATCATAAGGTAGAGACTGGGGAGAAGGGATTTTATTTGGCTGCTGCTTTTCTATAGGTTGACGTGAGTGACTGTAAAGGGTCTGAGATTTCATGTACTTACAAGCCAAGGAGTCAACTTTCTATAGTTTCACAGACACCAGGAAAAGACAAGACTTGCAGATCAGAGAAAATATACCTGGTTTTTTTTAAGATTTATTTTTTTTTTTATTGGAAAGGCAGATTCAAAGACAGAAGGACAGACATCAAGAAAGATCCTTCATTTGCTGGTTCACTTTCCAAATGACTGCAGTGGCTAGAGTTGAGCTGATCTGAAGCCAAAGCCAGGAGTCAGGAGCTTCCTTTAGGTCTCCCATGTGGGTGCAGGTCCCAAGGCTTTGGGCTATCCTCTGCTGTTTTCCCAGGCCACAGGCATGGAGCTGGAAGGGAAATGGAACAGCTGGTACACCACTGAGATGTCAGCACTGCACTTGGAGGATTAGCTGGCACCATGCTGAAAACCACAGATAAAGACTTTATGATTTACAGCAATGACCATAACCAGAATATCAGCAATTTATTTGTGTGTTTTTTTTTTCTGAATGAATAAACCTTCCATTTGCTGGTTCACTCCCTAGATGCTCGCAATGACCAGCAATGGGCCAAGCCGAAGCCAAGAGTTTCATCTGGGTCTCCCACATGGGTAGCAGCAACCCAAATATGTGGGCCATCTTTCGCTGCATTTTAGAAGTGGAGCAGCTGGAACCTGAACCAGAGCCCGTGCGGGTTGCTATCACCACAGGCAGAGATTTTACGCTATAACCTCAGACCCTATCAGCAGTTTCTTGTGCTGGTTCTTAGAACTCCAGCTCCCACAGGTTGATGCAAAGAGAGCCAGGTAGTGCCTGTACACACAGGGAAGAAAGATTCTGCACTTAGTCAATTAAATCATTTTAGAAGGAGAGTAAGTGTGTCTGTATTCTGCTTCATCCAGAGGGAGACAACCTCTCTCTTTTCTAAGGCTGTTTACTTTGCCAGTATGCTTGAAAACAGAATCCAAAACACAGACAGCCAGTGCCTCTACTAGCATGATGTGCAGCTGTGAGAGACCCATGGAGAATGGTTCCCCAATGGCTGCATCCATAGAAAGGGAAGGCAAGGTCTGACACGATAGCTCAGTGCTTAAATTCTTCCGTTGCAAGCATCAGGATCCTGTGTGGGCAATGGTTTGTGTCCTGGCTGCTCCACTTCCCATCCAGCTTCTTCCCTGAGGCCTGGGAAAGCAGTGGAGGATGGCTCAAAGTCTTGGGATCCAATACCTGTGTGGGAGACCTGAAAGAGGCTCCTGACTCCTGGCTTTGGATCGGCTCAGCTCTAGGTCATTGAGGCCACTTAGGGAGTGAATCAGCGAACAGAAAAATCTTCCTTTCTGTCTCTGCTTCTCTCTGTGAATCTACCTTTCCAATAAAGATAAATTAATTTCTTTTTTAAAAAGGCAGAAGCAGGGGGATTGTTGCAAAGGTGGCGGGGGTGGGACGGCACAATGGCTCAGTAGCTAAATCCTTGCCTTGCACACTCCGGAATCCCATATGGGCACTGGTTCATGTCCCATCTGCTCCACTTCCCATCTGGCTCCCTGCTTATGGCCTGGAAAAGCGGTAGAGGATGGATGCAGGGCCCTTTGTCAGTCAAACAAGCATGGAAAGTGTTCCTGCATGCAGAGGGCCCATCCTGTGGAGTCTAGGGGAGTTCATCCCAGCCATGGCCTCCTGTTGTTGCTGGGGCTGCAGCTCCAGGTCCTTCCAGGACTGCTGCATCTCCCAGTGGGGCCCACCAGAATCCCGTATCCAGCCCCTGTTGGGTTTGTTTGCAGCACAACCTCAGGACTCTCCTGTTACCCTGATAGGTTTATACTCACACATGCATCAGACCCCCTCTTGCCCAGCAGGGACAGAGCAGGATTCCTCTAGAGGATGGGAGATTGAATTAGCAGAGAGTGTTTGGTCTCCTAATCCTACCAGGGTTCTTAACAAACTCTTGTAAGATGGAATTAAAAGACACCTTCTTTTAGTGCAAAGAACTTTTGAAATTGGTGCATAGGTTTTTTTTTTCCCCTGGTTGTTGTTTTTTCGTGATCCAGATTGCCTATGAGCTTACTGAAGCACCCTCATATTTGTGGCTCTCTGATTCACTCTTTCCTTGGGAAGTAGCCCAAACTTTAAGAAGCAAGTGAGAATGGGTGGTTGGATCCAGCGCCGACTGCATTGACCTGGCCATGGCCACGTGGAAGCCCCTTTGGACTTGGGTAGCTCTAGTCCTAAGCTGAGCAGCTCTGTTCCAGATGCAGGTTCAAGAGGGAAGCTCAGACAGGTAGGGAAAGAAGTTTAGGCAAGTTTAGGCATACAGTGATGAAGAGGAGGGGTGACTGCTGATGTAATGGCCTCTGTTCCTCTTGGCTAAAAACATCCTCTCTTGTGTTTAAAGATTACATCATCCCCAAAGGGTTTTAGAGACTGATGCTCAGCCCCTGTAAAGGGCATGATTGGGTTCTGGTCCTGAAGTGATGTCTCCACCATCCCACACATCAAGAATAACTAAAACTACACTCAAAATTCCCAGAAATGTTTGTTTTTCTGGCTCCAATTGTCTCCTCTCAATTTCCTTGCAGAAAGTGAGAGGTGAGGAAGGAAGCCAAGCAGTCTTCATTACCCGGTCTGCTGACATTCCTTTCTCTGGGCCTCCAGCCCCCTAGTAAATCTCTGTAGTATTCTGTTCACATCTTGGTGCCCAGAGCAGAGCAGCATCTACAGGCTCGGGGCCCTGACCTGCTGCTGATGATGCTCAGGGCCAATGCTCTGCTCCCACCCCACCCACCTGCCCTCAGACTTCTGAAATTCTGAAGCTCTCCAGGGCACCAGAAAGGGTCTGTCTGTGGAGTGTCCATCCTGCAGGAGAGGCTCTGAACTCTAGGTGTTGTGCCCTCAGCCTCTGCTAGGCCATTTCTGGTTAAGCTCTGGCAAATACCTTTCTGTACCATCCGTGGAGAAGGACAGGAAAGTCTATCTGGGTCTCCTTCCCCTGCCCCACACACTTTTTGAAGAACTCATGAAAATTTACTCATTACCTCATTAACCATTCTGGCCAGTCCAGTGCAGCTCCATATGCTGTCCTGGGGTGAGGAAAGTCCAGCTCACAGGCCATATGAGGCCTACAAAGTCATTTGGTCCCAACCTGCCAAGGCAGATGGGGGCACTGAAAATTCAATAAATCTATAGCAGGCCAATTTTTTAGTTGATAGTTTTGCATGTCCTGTAGATGCTGTTATAAATATCCAAATGGCTGTTGAAAGAAAAAGAGTTCCCTACCCGTGGGCCATGAGACTTTTCACCTGGTTTTATGCTGCCACAATCACCCAACAGCTGCTTTACTGTGCTCCCAGTTGATACTGTTGGCATTGCCTCCCCTAGGTCCCATCCAAGATGGGTTCTCAGTGATCCTAGCACTGTGCTGAGGGCATCAGTCCTCACAACTTCTTGAGGCAAACACTTTTACACTCTGCTGGGGCTTGAAGGTGGCATGAGTGTGTTCCTCAAGGGTTCATGTATTGGAAGCATGGTTATGTTGCTAAGAGGTAGTGGTAGCTTTAAGAGGTGAAGCCTAGTGGAAAGCCACTGGCCTCTTCCTGCTCTCTGGCTCCCTGTATAATGGTTTGATCTCTGTTAGCTCCTGCTGCTGCAGTGTTGTCCACCATGAGACCCTCACCAAGGCCAGCATCATGCTGGTTGGATTTTCAGCCTCTGACATCAGTGCCCAGATTTCAGTATTTTGCTACTGTCATGGAAAATGACTCAGCCTCCCTAGCCTACAAGCGAGGATGCCTGCTAAAGGAGATTCAAGAGCAGAGCTGGGATGGGATGTCAGAGTGGTGCCAGAGCTGGCTGACTTTATCCCTCACTTCATACTGCCATGCAGGCATACACATACCACAAACACAAACAGGGGGATGTCAACAATTATCCTGGAAAATAGAATCAGAAGTTCATTGGTCTGCAAAACATATTGAGATCCATGCATACTTGCTTGGGGTCTTTAGAAAGCTCATAAAAAATGAATCTTGTGAAAAAAACTATGCATGGATTTCATTTTTTTTGCACCAAAATAATCTTTTAATTTCATCTTCCCTGAACTTTTAGAGTGTATTTGTGTCGGTGGACATGCCATACATCAACATGGCATAGTCTCAGTTAGATGCGCTTGGTGCCTATTGTTGAATGCTCCCACACGTCTTTGGGAAGCCCTGTTGTCAGCAAACATGTATGGAGAAGTGACTGTGTGGTGTGTCCTGTCATGGTCATCCAGGTGCACATACCCAACCTGCTTGTGACAACTCAGCTGGGAGACACTGGTTCTAACACAAGCACCTGAGCTGGACTGAACAAGGGCATCCTCTGTCTCATCCATGGCATTGTCTCCAGGGACCAGAATAACACCTGGAAGTTAGTAAGCTCCAAAGAAATGGTGATGAGTGAGGCAAAAACGTTGACATTTTTACAAATAATCCTAAGGGCACATTGATTCCAACAAAGTATGAGGGATATTAGCTGAGATGCAAGAACAGCTTTTAAAATTCAGTACATCAAGCTGCATGGAAAATTCCCCACATTGTCCTCTTTTTTTTCTTTTCTGGTTTTATTTTTGGGCAGTATTATGAAAGACTGGAACAGAAAATGCAGAGAAGTCCATATACCATCATCACTCCCCCTATATCATTTCCTCTATGTGTATGCTAACATTCTACATTGCTGTGTGTCTGTTACAGTGACCTGTCATAGTGTTATCACCCAAAGTCTGCAGTCCATGCTCGAGGTCACTCTTGGGGTTGAAGAGTCTATGGATTTAGGGTGAATGTGTAATGATGTACATGTCCTAATAAATACTCTGGGCTCTACCAATTTGTCCCTCCCTCCTTTCCCCTTTAATCTTGGGAACCACTGATCTTTCTGCCATCTCCATCGTTTTGCACTCTGTGGAGTATCAGGTAGCTGGAATCATGCATTAGGCATAGCCGTGTGCATTTAGCAGTATGTGTCAACTGAGACTGAACAAATCATGTTGGTTTTCAGGAGGGTAACTCAAGGAGGCAGGTAAGGTATTTTCTTATTTTTGCCATGGTTTGGTGGGAACCTGGTCATGGATAAGCAGTTGAGAATCCCTATGCTAGGTAAGGTTTCGGCAGCTCCAAGATCATGCTGGGAAAGGGCACTGGGGTCAGTGCAGGATTTGGCTGTGTGGAAGGAACTGTGGTCAACATTCCTGGATTGTCTGTTCTGGCAGAGGCCTCCTGCTCTGCTTGATAACATTGTTTTGAACTTTATGACTCCTCTGAGTTTGGATCCTTTCCTATCTCACTCAGTACTTGCCTCCCTTCCCAGGCCTTGTCTAACTGGATTGAATTGTCCAAATGCACCTCCCTTTAAAGCGTGTGGGCATCTCTGAACCCTGGTACTTTCCCAAGGTCTGGCACTGGATCAAGCAGATCAAGTTCAGACTGGGGCTGAGGAAAAAGTAAAATATTTGTAGAACTATGAGTCAGCACTGGTTTGGTTGATAGACGTCAAGAAGATTCAGATTCAAGGGTCATGACATTTCATGCAGTTTAACTCAGTAATTATAATTCTTGAAATATGTATTATAGAAATATCTAAAATAGCAGAAAGGTTAGAGTTACATCCAGGAAAACATGACTTGTATTACTGCTTTTCTTAAGCAGGAAACAACCTTAGAGATAACAGGGGCAGGATTGAGTCAATTATGCCGTAACTACTTGTGGAATATTATGCAGTCATTAAAAATAAGATGTATGAAGGGGACGCTGTGTCTGGGAACAAACTGGTGATTTAGCCTCAAGAAAAGCATGAAAAATGAAAGCAACAGTTATATACACACATATACTATTTTTGTTTTTAAAGTCACATGTATAGAAAAAAGACTGGAAAATATGGAACTTGTGGTATTTATGTTGGGGAAAAAAGTAATTTAATTTTCTTCACAACCAGACTGTTCATAAAGATTTCCTAATGAACAATAACAAATGAGAAGAGAGCAAGGGAACTGGGATGAATTCAAAATTCATGCACCAAGTGAGCAACCAGGACACTGTCTGAAAAAGAAACGTATAGACAAAAGAGTGTGTGCATATACAGCCCAATACTATCACCAGGGGTTCACCCTCATGATCTCATGGAACCCTAATTACTCCAGAAAGGCCCCAACTCCAAAGACCAGTAACATTAGACTTGCAGGGCATGGGGAGGCAATTTGTTTCCAACACATGTACTTTTGAGACAACACTCTGTCACAGAGCACATGGGTGTGGTTAGGTGGCCATCCTTACATCCCTTTCCCTGGACAGTTCCAGCGAAAGTATTCATGCTACCTCTTTTCATTCTCAAGAGTCCTGGCTGAGCATGTTATGGGATACCCTAATGATTAAAAAAAAAAAAAAAACAGGAGGACTCAAATGAAAATTGCTCTGCTGAGTGCTTAGGGGATGGTCTTTTAAGAGTTCCTGATCCAGAGGTTGTCTGCTGGGCAAGTGGTCCCAGTGTAATGGATGAAACTAGCTCTGCTTTTTCATTTAGTTGTTTTTCTTCCTAAGTCACTCCAGTCTGGATGCTAGGATCCATACTTCTGGGAACTCCTTTTCCTCTTATTCTTTCCCTTGAGCCCAGAAACAAAAAGGGGAATGAGACCATCCAGGAACTAGAACCCGACCCTGAATAATATGTCTGGAAGGAGCAGAGTCAAAGGCAAGTGTCCTTCAGAATACCTGCATGAAATCTCGGCCTCAGAGAAGACCCCTTTGGGGATTGTCTTCTGCCTTCCATCGGTGATGACAAAAGGCCAGGTGGACAGGAAGCTGGTGTGGGCAGGAGGAGCCACCACTTGCTATACCCACATCCATATCATAGCACAGGATTGAGTCCCACCTACTCCATGCTTCTGATCCAACTCCCTGCTAAGGCCCCTGGGAAGAAGCAGGTGGTGGCTTAAGTACTTGGGCCACTACCATCTATGTAGGGGATGTGGATGGAGGCTCCTGGCTCCTGGCTTCTGCAGGACCAATCCTAACTGTTGCAGCCATTTGAGGAATAAACCAGCAGATGGAAGATCTCTACCCCACCCTACCACCCTTGTCATTCTGCCATTCAAGCAAATAAATACATCTTAAAACCAGAGATGGATTAAAAACAATCTTTAAGCATTAATTATAAAATCTCCAAGCAATAGTATTCTGTTTTCTAATGGCATAATGGAGGAATGGTGATTAGTGCATTGCTGCTTCATAAATGTAATTTTTTATAGAAAAGCAATACAGACGAGTACAGTAAATACTCCTTTCTCAGCCGTGTCAGTCCCACCTAGAGGTCTCAGTGGTGGGCAGGAGATCTGCTCAGAAAAAAGCTTTACCTAAACTGCCCAAAGGGGGTATTCTGGCAATTAGTACTGCAGCAACTAAGCTCTGCAGGAATGGCAACGAGATACCCCTGTTTTGTCCTGTATCTATGTTGTGACCGGGACAACACAGCCATTTCAAACCCAGTAAAGACGGGGCCATGCTGCCCTTCAGGCTGAATATATACATGAAAAATCTACTAATTTTATGTTAGCGGAGTGAGCCTAGCAGGGAGTTGGCATGGGACAATGCAAAGCATTTCAGGGCTTGTGAACAGGCCAGTGGCTTTTTAACTCAATATTTTTGTTACATGAAAGGCAGACAGAGATCTTCCACCAGCTGGTTCATTCCCCCAGTGCCCACAACAACCAGGGCTGGATCAGACTGAAGTTGGGAGATAGGAACTCCATCCAAGTCTCCTACATGAATGGCAGAAACTCAAGTCCTGCAGCTGTCACTGCTGCCTCCTGGGGTGCACGGGCCTCTCTATCCAACACAACTGGTTACATCTGACTGATATTAAGTAGCTGTTCATTATCAGCTTTGTGACCCAAGCTGAATTGCTCCCACATCCTTCCTTTTGTCTCTAATCTGAAAATAACACCCTTTTACAAAACTGTTCTGACAGTTAAAGTGAACTTGGGCAAAACCCACAGAATGCACTCCCATAGGCATGCAATAAATGGGTTATTTTTATGGGTTGTTGTACAGATCAAGGTCTGTGATCATTTCACTCATCTGGATCTTGGGCTTCCTGTCTATGTAACAAGAGGGGTGAGTCCGACCAGTGCTTCTTCAATTCTGCCATCCTACAGGGCTGGGAGCAACAGCATGTACTCTAGGGGCAGGACCCTGGGGTGTGGCCTCCACAGCCTGCAGGCACTTAGCAGTTCTATGAAATTCTCTATTGCTTCATTAAAAAAAAAAAATACAAAATAACAACCAAAAACTACTTACAGTCAGCATACCATACAACGATGTGGATGCTTTGGTTCTAATATGAAAAGACCTCCCCCAGATCTTTGCACAAGTTGACATTCCCAGATGGGGTGGTTTTCAGTATCCCAAGAGGATCAACACAGGTGCACCCTTGGGGACCTTGGCTTCAAAGGTCTCTCCCAACTGTGGCATTCCAAAGGTCTGGGATATGTGTGTTTTCCTCAGGGGGACCTGAGGCAGGCATCAAAGAATCCCAAGGGAACCTCAGAGATGCAGGCGCCCTGTTCCTCCCACCCCTTTTCCCACTAACCGAGGGAAGAGTAGGGGAGGAGCAGGGCTAAGTTAGAGTCTGGCTTTCCACCTCGGCCTGATAATCTCAACGGGACTGAGTTGGTGGCCCTCCACTGCCACAGGTGATGTGTAGAGAATACTGAGCCTTTGTCTGCCATTCACAGCTGCAGGCTGTGGTGAGAAGGCAGGGGGCCCTGAAAGGACTTTTTCTCCTTCTGCCAGTTCCATGCAGCCATCCCATGCAGGTGTGAGGCTGGGCTTGTGCCCAGCCAGTTGGGAGAAGAGTCAGGGAGCACCTAGGCAAGGGCAGCCAATTTTCAGGGAGAGCACAGATCACTGGTCTGAGAATGGGCAAGCTGTGGCTGCTCTTCCCCCTGAGCATCTCTGTGTTGAGGAGGGACTGTACTGCTGGTGGTGTCAGCCTGGCATGGGCCTAAGGAGACTGGCCAGAACTCAGGGTCCCTCCCTCCAGCATGAAGGACTAAAGGGAAGTCATCCACAGAAGTTATCTGTGGGGTTTTGGCTGGGCCGGAGACCCATTGTAACAGTCATATTTGTACTCACTGAAGAGACCATGGTATCTCAGGGACTGTCAGTGCATTTGGAATGCTGACAAAGTGCCTGTAAGGCATGGCATTTATCACAGTAAGATTTAGCATCTTTCCCTAAGTGTGTTATCAAATTGAGTCAGAGTGTGGATAGCAGCTTTATTATTATTTTTTTAATGTTATGACCATAGTCAAATCACTTGGTCTTTGAGCATCAGTGAGATGAGGCCACAAAATATTTCAGTATGCGGTGAAGTTCTAAATCATGACATTTATGCAATAAACTCACATCGCTCAGCTCCTAATCCACAGAGAAGTAGAAAGCGTTTTTGTAGCAAGCGTATTTAAACTTCCATCGCGGATATTTCAGGGTGGTGAGCATGCTGACTCTCTGACTATGAAGTGTTGACAAGGTAGGCTAGCAACAGCTTTCCCAAGTACCTCTTGTGAATGTGTGTGCCAACATGAAGTGAGAGCATGATTAGGAAAGCACCTCTAAGTTGTTACATAGGAAGCTAAATGTTAACCTTAGGAAAAAGCTGCTTGGGTCCCAGCAACTAAGAGCATTGCTGTTCGAGGTGTTCCACCAAACTCCTCCTGGCCTGATGGACTGGCTCTTAGATCCTGGCACCATGTCTGTCTGCCAAGAGCAGTTCAGTACTGGAGGGCTCACCTGCTTCCATCATCAGCTAGGCCCATAGCGGAGGGGCCGTGTGGTGGCATAACAGGCTAATCTTCCACCTGCCTGCACCAACATCCTATACAGGCAGCATGCTCTACTTCCCACCCAGCTCCCTACTTATGGCCTGGGAAGGCAGCAGAGGATGGCCCAAGTCCTTGCGTCACTGTGTGGGAGATCCAGAAGCTCCTGGCTCCTGGCTTCAGATCGGCTTAGCTTTTGCAGCCACCTGAGGACTGAACCAACGAATGGAAGATCAATCTCTCTGGCTGTGTTTCCCTTTCTGTAGCTCTGACTTTCTAAATAAAATATATAAATCTTTCTTTAAAAAAAAAGAAATATCAGAGACCTTTCCCCAGAGCCTGAGGGTACACTAGTCCACTCGGAGACCACATCTGTCAAGCAAGCTCTCCAGAAATTCTACCATCTAGCCACAGTCCAGTGTGTGAACAGTCAGCAAATGGAAGATGAGAACACTGAGGAAAGTCCACGAAAGGGCCAGACATTGTAGTGCTGGACAGGGCTACGCTCGAAGTGGTATGTGAATGAGTTAGAACATTTAAGTGAAATGTGACACTGTTGATTGTTTCTCATGCTTGACTGTTATCAAGTATAGCTGTGCACCACTTGGTACCCTGAGAACTGCCATGATGGGAGAATTTTACTGTGGTGCCAACTTCAGTGAGTATACTTGCAGAAACCTCGATGGGTGGATGTGTGTACAGCACAGCCTAGCACTTTCAGGACCAGCACAGCCTAAACAACTTGAGATTGTATCAAACACAAGAGAAAATAATGCATAAGCATGAGATATAGAAGGCTGCTTGCTGGTGCAGCATAGCATGCTGATTTCCAGTAAGGTTTTTGTTGTTTTTTGCTTTTAACAACTAGGAGGCGTGACCTCTAATAAACAATCAGTCAATACATAAGCTGGGAGTATAATGAACATCAAGTATTCTGTGCTGTACTAGTATGTGCTATGCTTTTAGACGAAAGCGTTAGCTTTGTCCGTACCAGCATCATCCCCAAATATGAGAGGGACACACTGCAATATGAAATTACGAGACTGACACCAGCAGGCTAAGGACTATTCCATTTCCATTGTCATTCAATGGGGCCATCAGCTAATATTTTGGCCCATTTCTTTTTTTTTTTTCTTAAGATTTTTTTTGGTAACACAGATTTACACACACACATACACACACACACACACACACACAGAGTGAGAGACACACAGAAATATCTTCTGCTGGTTCACCCCCAAAATAACTGCAGCATCTGAAGCTGAGCTGATCTGAAGCTGAAGCCAGGATCCAGGAGCTTCTTCGGGGTCTCCCACATAGGTTCAGGGACCTAGAGAACTGAGCCATCCTCCACTGCTTGCTTTGGTCATAAACAGGGAGCTGAATTGAAAATGGAGTGGCCAGGACCAGAACTGGCATTTGTATGAGGTGCTATTGCTACTCTTTGGAGGATTCATGTGTTGAGCCACCACACCAGCCCTAAGCAGTCTTTAACTGAAGTGGTGTGTGCCTGTGGTTGCTGTGTGTGCACCTGCTGTTGGAAATGACAACGTTTTACAGTTACAATACATTGGGCATTCTGAGTACCTATTTTGTGTCAGGTGTTGAAGTTACCTCTCATCACACAGTGCTGCAAAAACAGGTTTACAGAGATAAGTGAATTGCCCAGGGTCTCCCAGCCACAGACTGGCAGAAACAGGATTCAAGTCAAGACCCATCTGACCATAACACTGGTAATATGCTGGAGTCTTGCAGCCACGCTCTAGCTCATGCTGGGGTAGGGAAGTTCATGGTTATGGCTGTCTGAGGACTGGCATCTTCAGTGCAGGTTCTTGACTTGATCCTAGCCTGGGAGCTGGTCGCTCTGTCTCTACCCAAGGCATCCAACTTGAAAATCGTATGGGAGTAATCCACCTGGACTTAGCACCACCCCTGCTCCTTTCTTCCCTTCTCTGTATACCTGCCTCTTCTCCCTCCAGGGCTGACCAAGGATGGAAGGGAAACTAGAAACCCTGCTGGCACCATTTGCTAGGTCTCAGGATTCAGTCAGTGAAGGCAGATGGTGCTGATGGGAACAAAAATATAGGCTCGCATCACAAATCCTGGAGCCCATAGGCCTTGACAAACCAGACTGGCTCAAGCCTTATTTTTCTATGCTGTGTTACATGGGGGAGGATTTGGAAAAGAATTATCCCCGGGCCTTCTCAGAGGGGAAGCGAGTCAGCTGTGACATGCTAAAGCTGGAGGGGTGATGGCAGCCATCCCCCACCTAGGAAGGTCTATGGATGACAGGTGGGTGGTTGACAGGTGCCATGTCCAGACACAGCTCCTGGAATGAGAAGGCTATCACTGGGTGCTGACCAGGGCAGAGACTGGGAGTGCTGAGGGGACTAGTTTTCAAAGCCTTGATGGTCTGTGCTGGCGTCTCATATGTGTGCCTCTAGGACCAGTGTGGCTGCCACTTTGGCGATGCCCTGTTGTGGGGTGGATGGACCCTGCAGGAAGGAGGGCTCTGCTTATTCTGCTATCCCCTAGCAGCTGGTCCCGTTCTGGGGTTGGCTCCCTCTGCTGGCATCTTTGCCCCCTGCATGCGTGTCCTGTGGAGAGCAGGGTGCAGTGCTGGGAGTGGAGACACAGGAGCCACAGGACAGGGAGGGTCCATGCCTGGGACACTTCAGATAAGAGGAGCCTAGAAGAGAAGTGGCGTTGTAAGATCACACAGGAGTTGGAGTGGGGCCACACCCATTCTCCTGTGCTCTGTCATTCTCTCATATGGCCCCTGATTTCTCCTATTGCCCCCTCCTTGGCCAGGGCTGCCACAGTCCTGGGTCTGTCTCATAGAAACTTACAAGCAATAGCGGCAGCATGAACAGCAGCAGCTGCCGTGGAGTGAAACTGTGCTCTGCGCCAGAGACGAGGCCGGGACTGTTTTGGATGCCCATGTCCATCCCTGCTCCTAACCACCATGCAGGCTGGTGGGCATGACAAACAAACCCATGGTACAGAAAGTCAAGCCAAGACTTCTGGTCACACTGGTTAGCAGGCAAAAGAGTGCAGCTGGTCCCACCACAGAGCAACGTTCTCCCGCCCTGGCAGCCCAGGTGTGGAAACCATGGTGAAGTTCTTGGTACCTGAGCCACTTCCTGAGCTCTGGGGGAGCACTGAGGGCTGTGCAGCTGCCCCTTCCTGCATGGTCACTGTGTTCGTCTCCTGGGTCTGAAGCACTGGGTCCAGTGGGTTTTACTTAGCAAGGTGAAGTGAAGAGGTGGAAAGGCGGTATATTGGGAAAGTATGGGGAAGTTCAAGAAGCACACTTGATTCCAGAAGCTTCCTTCCATTGGGTGCTACCTGCTCACAAAAGGAGAGACCTTCAGGATGGTGACTGGGATGTGGGATGTGCCTTTTCCTAATTTACTCACAACTAGGGTTCTGGTCCCAGCTCCAGTTTCTTTTGCGTATGACTTTTATTGCTAAAAGATTTTCTCAGGCTGTTCTTATTAAATCCCAAATTAAGCAGGAATCCCAGTGGGAACACAGCAGCTCCAGAAGACTGAATTCCAGTTATTCACACTGTGAATGCAGCAGTCTGTGTGTGTGTGTGTGTGTGTGTGTGTGTGCGTGTGTGTGTGTGTGCGCGTGCGCGCATATGTGTCTCCTTCCAAGACAATTTGAAAATAGCTCTCTGCCAAAGCTGTGGGCATCTCGCGCTGGGCTGCCAAGCAGGCGCACTTCTCTCAATGTGGTCTGCCACTCTGCTGATGTGGCCTGGCTGACGTGGCAGCTTTTCTGCCCATAGGAGCCCAGCCGCTCTTTAATGTGTTTTCCAAGAGGGAAGGTCTAAGAGGCTCTGGGGAAGAAGACACTGCCTGATGGCTCAAGAGAGAACTGAGCTGTAGGGGACAAGAATGACCTGGAGTCTGCACACTGCACACTGCATGTTGTTCCATGACGCCTGCAGGAAATCCAGAGAGGATACCCAGGGCAGGGCATGGTGGGGGCCCAGTTCACAGATGGGAAGACTGAGAAGCAAAAGCTAGGCAGGAAGCCCCGGTTCCACTTGAGGGTACAGCTGGGACTGGCACATACATGTCTGAAGCCAGAAGACCTGGTGGGTCATAGAGGACAGATGACCTGTCCACCTGTTCCTACCTTATGTTCTCTAACATTCACTCATTCCGAGTGAAAAACACACAGGATCTGTGGCCTGGTGTAGCTTAGGTCACAGTGGGAGATGGCTGTGTGACAGCCAATGATGATGTGTAGCATAAAAACAGAAAGGCTAGGTCACCTGTGGTGCAAGGGGTCAATTTGCTGCTTGCAACACTGGCATCTGAAATTGTGGAGCACCAGTTCAAGTCACGGCTTGTTCCACTTCTGACCCAGCTTCCTGGCAATGCACCTGGGACAGTGGTTTATGATGGCCCAGGTACCTGGGACTCTGCCACCCATGTGGGAGACCTTAATGGAATCCTAGGTTTGTGGCCTCAAGCAGGCAGGTGGAGGATCTCTCCCTCTGTTTCCCTCCTGCTTCCCTCCCGCTCACCCCCTGCTGCTCTGCATTTTGGGTAAATAACTAAATATAACCAAAAGAAAAGGGAAACACGAAGGTTTGACTGATGTGCCTTTCTTGACCCAGGACTTGATCTAATTCTAGTGGGGCCAGAAGTTGGTCCTCAGTATTCTCCAATGAACTGTAGTATACTTGGGCAACTGTTCAAACACAGGAATTTGAAAGTGGTTTTTCATTTAAACGTCAAGTCCCAGCCCACTTTGCTGATCTTTCAGGACTGTGCTGAACATCCAGTGTGTCCGCTGCTCCTCTTGGCTCATGAAGCCTTTAGGTGTTAGGGACACACTTCCACACTTTGATGCCAATTGCTTTGCCAATTCCAAGTGGCCCTCTGGTTCTGCCACCCACCACCAGCGACTTCCATCTGAAAAGTGTGGGTTCTGGGTTTACCTCTGCTCCACAGTGCTGAGCAGCATTGCTTTTTTGGATTCATTTTCTTCCCTTATTAGCCATAAAATGTTCAAATATTTCCATGTACGAGGTCTTGTAGAATCTGGGGCATGTGTGCTGTCTTGGCCAGGACTTAGCTGACTTTAAGTCGTTCTTTCCATCCATGTCTGTCCTAGGCTTCCAAAACTCTCTGGTCCCCAGGTGGCTGTCCATTCTCTTTGGAAGAAAAGATGGAATCAAGTTAGGTGTTGAGCCATCTTCTCTCTCACCTGTCCCTTAAGGCTGCATCCCATTGCTCATAAAAAAACCACACGCCCCTTCCCATGTGAGTTGTGTAAGAAGAGCAGAAGCGGGAGTGCATAGCCGAGGGAGGAGTCGGGAGACAGGCTATAAAGCAGCAGTTCTCAAAATGTGCCCTGGAGACCCTGAGGCTCCCTGCGGCCCTTTCAGGACCCTTGAAATCTGAACTCTTTTGGAAATAGGAATCTGTTTGCTGTGTGTTTTTGTTGTTGTCTCTCTCTTATTCTCTCTCAAGCATGCAGTGGCCTTTTCCAGTAGCTACAATACTGTGATATTACCCTGGACTGTGTACAAAAGCAGATAGGAAAATCTAGCTGTCTTTCTGTTAAACGAGACATTACAGAATTTTGCAACAAATTTTCTCACCAGCCTTTCTTGTGGAAAACACATTTTTTTCTCTCAAAAAATTGTTATTAGCATTTGGGACTATTGTTGATATTTTAAGCGAGCTTGTACTTTCCAGTCTTATTTTCTAATGTGCGAAATCTTGATAGCAGTCACTCACAGACAAAAGTTTTCTAGGAATCCTTAGGGTTTTTTAGGAATATAAAGTAACCTTGAAATCAAGCAAGTCTGAGAATGTCTAAGCCAGAGGGTAGGAGGTGTCCTAAGTATTAGGAACCAGACGTGACAAGCTTAACTCCATGTTAGTCCTGACTCGGCTGTCCAACTTGTCCTAAGATGTGAGTTGCATGGGATGAGTGTTCCTTGGAATTGTAGGGAATATTGTATCTTCCCCAGAGGAGGAGGAGTGCACAGGCTTTCTCTTTACTGCTATATTGCAGACGCTTGACTCAGGATAGCTCCCGGAAGGTTTTTCCAGGCTGGACCAGCATTGGCAGGTGCTGCGCACTCCACATACACATATCCCACAGAGCCCAGCTCCACTCTCGGTCCAGCTCCTTTTGAGAATCGCAGCACGGGGCTTCTCAATTCATCTGCTCTGGGCTCGCTTCTGTGACTTGGTGCAAAGAAGAGAATAGCTTGGTCTCAGGAGGCCAACGCCTCATGAGCCCAAACCCAGGGTTGTAATCCCGGGGCCAGATGTGCCAAGTTGGAGCGGCATTCCAGGCCAGATGCAGAGTTGGGGGTGTGCCCAGTCCGGGCAAGGGCTCTGCTCTCAGCTTCACGGGGTCCTCCCTTTGCTGCTCACTCAGATTGGAATCTGCAGCTCAGAGCAAGTGGAAACCTGTGAGCTTCCACCCCCTGCTCCCCACACCCCCTCTCACTCCCACCCCAGACTCCATTGAGAGCTTCTGCAGCCACAGTCAGGGGTTTCAAAGGTCGCCCCAGTTGGGCGGATTAGAACAACAGATCTCCCTGGACTGGGGGATGGACGGGTGAAGTTGGCTGCCCCTGCAAGAAGGCAAGTTGCAACATCTGCAGGCAGAGTCAGAACAAAGCCCTGAACTTTTTTCCCTCCGGCCCTGGGCTCCTCCTTCTCCCTCTGTTCCCAGTCGGACCTTGGACAGGAATCTCTGCAGCACAGCGCTGAAGTATTGGCTGCCCAGCGTGTCCTGACGCATGTGAGCACTGCTGCCTGGAAGGAGGAGGCCCACGGTAAGGTGCCTGCTTGCTTGCTCACCGGTCTGTGTGGCCCTGCCCCACTTCGCCTGGCACAGCTCAAAAGCAGCTCACTCCAGGATTAGGAGTGATTAGGGAATTTGTCAGGATTTGAGTCACTGCGGAGAGGATTAAGGTGGGCAGAGGGAGCTGTCAGTGCTGGGGCATTTGCACGTGGGTGGTTTGGGTGCTTGGATGTGCTGTAGAGGAAGGAGGATTTAGGGCACACTACGGAGCTTCCTGGGAAGCCCTCTCTATGGGAAGGTATGGTTTGGCTGGGCAAACCCAAGGTTTGCCACTTGCTTGGTGATCTTTTGTCACTTGTCTGCTTCAGGTAGGGAGGAGCACAGCTGGGTTCTCCAGATTTGTTCTTGCTGTATATAACTTGAGCTTCAATTTTTTCCTTTTTCATTTCCTTGAGTGTTTTTGCCCTGGAGTTGCCCTCTGCTTTGGTTGCAGTTGAAAATGTTCCTTTCTGGGTTCAGGAGACAATTTAAAGTGCTTTTGATCAAATTAAAGTCAAATGAACTCAGTGCTGTTGCGAGTGATTAATCAGTTATGTTACTCATGAAAGCCTTGCTTGGAAGGTAGGCTTTGGGGCACTGGGGACAGCTTCCTGTTCTTGGACCAATGCTCTTTTTTTGACTCCTTGCCTATTTTTCCTCCTCATCCCTGCCCTTCTATCTGCGTTTTACTGGGTTCTAGCCACTGCATGTTGCTGTGCTTATAATTGATAGCCTCAGTCACACTATGGTTAGCAGGCTTGATAAAGGGATTAGCAGAAACAAGGATGAATTGGCTTGATTTGTTTTATTGTTGACTTCCACCCTCTCCCCCCCCAACACACACATTCCAAATATGTCAGTGACCACTCTTTGGCAGCTGGGCAGGAATCTGTTTATGCTGATGCAGGCTGTGGGCAGTGCACTGGCCCCAGGGTGGGTGGAGCTGTTTGGTGTGATCCATCAGCTTGGGACTAGGCTCCTATCTTACCCACTTGACCATTGAGTGACTCCGCCCCCTAAAACCACTTCTCAGGGAGACTGGACTGGAGGTTTCCATCCCTTCCTCACCTGAAGCTGGTTCTCTCTGAGGCATGACAGCTCCTGTTTCTGGGTTCTCTGGAAGTCAGGCAGTTTCATGCTAATGCGAACACTGGGGTCCTCAGGTTCAGGGGGACCTAGGCGGATCTCCGAGCAGAAGGATCTAGTGAGAGAGCCCTGTACCCGATCTGGCTACTCCTGGTTTCCAGCACTCTCTCTGCCCCTGAGAGCAGAGGAGAAGAGTACTTTGTCTTCCAAAGTCAGGCTTGGCGCTGGTAGAACAGGCATTCTCGCCTTCCTTTCCCCTGCCCTGTATAACGCCCAGCCTCTGCCTAGTGCATCTCCCAGGGCTGTAATATATATATATATACACATATTACATATAATACATTAATATATATCATATAACATATCATTTTATGTTTTATATATAATATATTACATATGTATAAATAATATATTTATTTATTTATTTGAAAGAGAGAGTGAGAGAGAATGAAGCTTTCATTTGCTGGTTCATTCCCCAGATGGCTGCAAACTTTAAAAAGAAAAGTATTTATTTATTTGAAAATTAGAGTTACAGAAAGAGAAGAGACAGATATCTTCCATCTGCTAGTTCATTCCCCAGATAGCCACAATGGCCAGGACTGGACCAGACGGAAGCTAAGAGCTTCTTCCAGGTCTCTCATGTGGGTGCAGGAGCCCAAGCACTTGGGTTATCTTCTGTTGCTTTACCAGGCTCATTGGCAGGGAGCTGAATCCATAGTGGAGCAGCTGGGACATGAACCAGTGCTCATATGGGATGCTGGCACTGCAGATAGTGGTTTGATGCACTATGCCATAATGCTGCCCCTTCCCCCAAACTTTCAGAAGACCCTTCCTACATTATCTTTCTTCTTAAATGTCAGTTTGGTTAATTAAAAAATGATAATAGCATCTTACTGTTAATTTGCATGCTTAGGTTGCAGTTGGGTTCAGGCAGTGTTTGTTGGTCGTTTGTATTCTGTGGGCTCTCTAAGCTGTAAGCTCTGCCTGTTTATCTGCCAGGCTGTTTTTTTCTTGTATGTAAGTATTCTAGCTCTTTGTTGTGGTCGCAGGTGTTTTATCCCAGATTGTCATATGTCTTTTAACTATGGGTGGTGGTATGTTTTGAGTATAGAACAGCTATATTGTAATATGGCAGTGGGTCTTCCCATCTCCCAACACCTGACACTACCCTTATCAGCCCCTGCTGTCTGCCACAGGAGGCAAGTCAGCATGCTGGTTCACTGTGACAGGTGGATGCCATCATCTGTACTCGATGGAAAAGGAGCCTGAAGCAGAGAGAGTTAAAAGTCCGTTGCTCAATCCTGAGCACAGCCCAGGTGCTGCCAGATACCTGTATTCAAGTGCCACTCCTTTTTCTCCTAACCTTATAGCCTGGGACAGATGTCTTAATCTCACTGAGCCCTAGGCTGTTAAGCTATAAAATGATGATGGAAAGGCTTTCTGATTCATTCTAAAGGAGAGGATGAGATGAGCATTATTTATTAAGTGCTTAGAACAGTTCCCAAGGTCAATTAAATGTTTGCTTTTGGCACCCACTGCAGTGAGCTTGTGGGTCTTATCATTTGCAATGGAATTTTGTTTGTAAAGCAACTTTGTTTTCAGTGAAAGAGAAAGAAAGCAGCTTTATCAAGCAGAGGATGTCTCTGTTACAACCAAACCTGTCCACTCTGTTACTTTAACGTGAACCCCAGAAGACCTACTGCATTTCTGTTAACTAGTATTACATTTATTTCAGATTTAAACAGACTTATCATATTCCCCCCCCCCCCCCCCCCACACACACACTTCTCTGCTCCATTGTGTCAATTTATGTGACTCACAGCATGGAACCAAACAGCTAAAGAAAATACAGAGAAAAACAAACACAAATGGATACATTGCCCCTTCAGTTCAGCAGGTGTCTGTCCTCTGCCTATGATGAACCAAGGATTCTGAGGAGGGGGTGGTAAGATGTGGTCCCCAGGCTGAGAAGGCTGCCACAGGGACTTAGAGTCTGGAACAAAGATACCAAGAATGTATTGCAGGTGGTGACAGCAGGTGTCCAGGGGCCTTGACTGGAGTCCAGCTGTCTTGCTTCTCTGAATGGCAGTAACCTGCTTCTTGGCCTTTTGGCAAACACCAAATGAACTGCAGCTGCTTCTCCAGCCTGGCTCTTCAGCCTTTCCCATGGGACTCACAAGCAATACTCCTGCTCTTCTTTGTAGGTCCCTGTCCCTTCAGAAGAACCAGGGTCCCTTTCTGTGACTTGAAATCAAGAGCTGGAATTCAGACTTGTGATGACTCCAGTTTCTGAATCAGTCCTTTGTCTCAATCCACCCTCCACCTGCCCCCCACCCGGGATATCTTCCCCAGGGTGTTTGGAGGATTCACCGCAAGTTGCCTGTGAGTTCTCAGGGTTCAGGCAAAGGTGACCTTTACTTCCTACCACACACAAGTGCTCAGTGAAGATGTCCATCCTGAAGTTAATATATACAGTGACCATGATCTATAGATTTTAGAAACCCAAGGGTTGCACCAACTCTGAATAAACACCAGCCTGTGTCTTTGTTCTCATGCCCTGCTGCTGCCAGTATTCTGGAAGAAGGGAGCAGTAGATGGGTGGGGAGCTTCCCAAGAAGGT
Organism: Ochotona princeps; assembly: GCF_030435755.1. Taxonomy (NCBI): domain Eukaryota; kingdom Metazoa; phylum Chordata; class Mammalia; order Lagomorpha; family Ochotonidae; genus Ochotona; species Ochotona princeps. The sequence continues at coordinate 88,352,752 of NC_080834.1, read as the reverse complement.
CTGGAAGAGGCAGGTGCAGCCCTGGGAGCTGGGGTCTGGGCAGGAGCTGCTGTTCTCTGGCACCATGTGGGTTGACAACACAGAGCCTTTAGTTTCCAGAGGACAGCTCCAGATGAATGCCAGCCTGGCTGGGCACCTGCTCCACCTCAGTGCCACCCCACCTGGCTGGGCCTACAGGTGTCTGGGGGTGGGGAGGGAGAGGTTGCCATGCTTGGCTAATCTCCATCTCCCTGTCCCTATCCTGCAGGCCATGGGGGACGTGAAGTTGGTTGCCTCTACACTCACTTCCAAAGCCTCTGCCAGCATGGATTCCTCAAGAGTCGACTCCAATCCCCTGACTGAGGCCCCTGCTTTCATCTTACCCCCTCGGAACCTCTGCATCAAAGAAGGCGCTACTGCCAAGTTCGAAGGGAGGGTAAGAAAGAAAAGGGCTAGGTGGGGAGGTTGGGCTGAGATCTGATGGAACGCCAGGTTTTCTTTTGCACCTTGCTATGGGGTGAATAGGACCCATATAGCTCAACTTCTTTTTTTTTATGGTGGGCTTCCATGTGAGCTGGAAACCTCGGGGGTGGGAAGGATGCTGCCAGCTCGCTGTCTTGAGATATTTTGCCATGAATGTAGATTGCATTCTGGGTACATGGTGCCTAATTGTGGAAGGAAACCTGGCACAGGAGCAGGAGAAACATGGACTGAATTGAAGTTCGTGCCCTGCCCTCAAATTAGGACATGCCCAAAACACTACGTTTTCTGTCACCCTTTCCCTGAGAAGAGCAGATAGTGAGTCAGGCTTCTCATTCACCAGTGTGATACAGCTGGAGCACAGGGGCAGGAGACCAGGCCCCTGACTGCAGTTCTGTCACCTTGCAAATGGTCCTTGGTGCCTCATTCTTACTGGGCCTACATTTCTTCTGCCGAGGGGCATGCCAGTTCCCTGGGTGCATGGTATGGAAAGCAGGAAGGAGAGAACGCTTAAGAAGGGCTGAAAGAATATTTAACATTAACTCCAATGGGGAGACTTGGAGTAAGTGGCTGGCTCAGCCCACCAGGGTGTGAAGTCAGCCTAACACAGAGGTACATGTGGTTCCTGTGGAGGTTTGCCTGTGATCATTCATTATGGACCCCTCCCCAAGGATCTACTTGTAGAAGCTGTAAGGCTTTAATCTGGGTGCTGGCATAAGACAAGGATGGGAGAAATCTGTAAGTTGCACTGAGTCTACAATAGAAGAGTGTGAGCTTTTCTAGGATGGCACTGGGTCTTGCTCTTCTTTAAACGACAGGTGTGACCACGTAGTGGTTTGGAAAGGGTATGGACTGCTGCCTTGAAAATGGGTTGCACTGCATTATGTGCCAGGCACAAACCCATCTCTTTATTTTGTTTTAAGGATTTATTTTTTTTTTTTATTTGAAGCATAGAATTGGAAAAGAGAGAGAGGGAGATACAGAGGGATCTTCCACCTGCTGGTTCACTACCCCAAGTGGCCACAGTGTCTGGGGGTAGGCCATGCTGAAGCCAGGAGCTTCATTCAGGTCTCCCATAGGGGTGTGGGTTCCCAGGCAGTTGGGCCATCTTCTGCTGCTTTCCAAGACACATTATTAACAGGGAGCTGGTTCAGAAGTGGAGCAGTTGGAACTCAAACTGTGGACCACGTGGGATGCTGGTGTTGCAGGCACTGCAGACTTGTCTCCTTAAGACCATTTGCTAATGCACCTAACCAGGTGGTCCTGTCTTGTCTTTCATCTGGGTGATGCTGATGATGCTCTTAGGGGCACGTTTCTGCTCCTGGCTCTTGGTTCTTGCCTTGGCTCTGGTTCCCATGTTCTCACCCCCACAGCTGTCCAGGAAGAATGGACCAGAGCATTCCCTTGGTGTTCAGAAATGGTGTAGATGACCAGAAGAGGGAGGAAAGTACTGATCTATGCTGCAGCACTGGGGAGTAAAAGCTTGTGCTAAGGAAAAGGAGCCAGATGTAAAAGGCCCCAACTTGTGTGAGTGCATTGAAATGTGCAATGCCCAGAAGAGGCAAATCCACAGAGAGGGAGTGGAGGTCGGGGGAAGGTGGGGGAGTGACTGCTCCTAGCTGCAGTCCTTCTTGTGGAGTGAATAAAAGTGTTCTGCTAGCAGAGAGAGAGGTGGTGATTATGAGATTTTTGTGACAGTACTTACAAAATACCCAAGTGCATATTACTCACACTGAAATTAAACACATAAGAAATGGCTTAGATGGCAAAATTGTTCCTTTCTCCTCTCCCATCTCTGCATCTGAGACAAGCTCCCAGTACTTGTTTCCTGGCTGACCCGCCTAGTTTTGTGAGGTGGACCCTTCCTAGGCTGAGTACCGGCCCAGGAGGCCACACATAGTAGCACTGGGCAACTCAGTCACTCCTTCTAACAATCTCAGGCTTCCTTATCCAAGAATTTCAGCTCGCTCTTTCTGTATTTCTGGCATGTTGATAGGCAGTAAAAATACTTTTATAAAGTATAAAAAGTGCAGTAATATTATACTTTACTAATGAGCAGGCATTCACATCATGAAAACTTAATCACATTAAAGTAAACAGAGGGGCTGCTGTAGTGGCATAGCCAGATGATCCTCTGCCTGCATCCTGTGTGGTTGCTTCTTTGTGTCCTGGCAGCTCTCACTGCTGATCCAGCCTCCTGTCAATGACCTGGGAAAGCAGTAGAAAATGCCTAAAGACCTTGGGTCCCTGCACCCACATGGGAGACCCCAGAAGAAGCTCCTGACTCCCAGCTTCAGATGAGCCCAGTTCTGGCTATTGCAGCCATTTGGGGAGTGAACCGGCAAACAGAAAACCGCCCCCCATTCTCTCTCTTTCCTCCTCTGTCTTTTCAGTAAAATGAATAAATCAGAAAAATTAAAACGTGAACAGGGACAGTCACTAGGTTGGCAGCTAAGATGCCCCCATCCCATATTGTAGTGCCTGGGTTCCAGACTAACATCTAGGTCCTGATTTCAGCTTCCTGCTCTTACAGACCCTAGGAGGCAGCAAGTGATGGCTCAAGGCCCTGCTGGGGTTGCTGCTGCTCATGTGGGAGACCTGCGTCATGTCCCCAGCTCCCAGCTTCAGTGTCATTGTGGGCATTTGGAGAGTGCACTAGCAAACGAGAACATACACTCTCTGTTGTTCTGTCTCTCTGCCTCTCAAATAAATAACAGTTAAAAGTGAACTGTGACTTCATTATCCTTAAAACATAGCATTCTCTATGTGAACATTTTATTTTGCTTATACAAGGGCACTCAACCAAGCTTGTGGGAAATGCAGATTATGAAAAAAGTGCATGGATTTCAAAATTTCTTGCAGTAAAATAGGTTTATCTTTTACGTCTACTTTCCACCAACTTTTTGGTGAAGTGCCCTGGACTTATAGTTGCACTTCGTGCAATCTGTGGAAACTATTAATCAGAATGAGTATGTCCCTTAAAGTTACATTGTATTGCTCCCTTATCACGTTCTCCCTGCCTGGAGTTAACCTACAGCAACACTGTTGCAGCACAGTGGTGTCAGATATAGACAGAATATTCTAGAGAGAGCCTCCCACAGCATCTGGCTAACTGCAGAGGGAAACACAGAGGAAGAAGCCAGAAAACAAAGAGTTCAGTCTGTTAGAGGGTTGCACGTGTGCATAGAACGCACAGAGATGTTTAGCATCAAGGAAGGGAAGTCAGTTGTGTTGATACCAGAGTTGGAGTAGAAGGGAGGGAATGTTCCCGATCGGGTGTCCTCAGAGGAGTCAGTGGCATGGGCTTTGAGTGGGAGCTGCCAGTTAGGAAAAACTGCTGTTGACTGCTCTTGACCCTGCCTACTGCTGGCCCTCCTTGGGAACCCTGGCATGTATCCTAGTCCAGGGCGCCTTCTGTACCAACCAGTGTCTGTCTCCAGGCGACCTCAGTTCCCTGGAAACCTAGTTCTGGTAGAATCTCCTTCAGGTGAGTAATTTTAAAAAATAATGCCTTCCGGCTACTTCTCGAGCCGGTTCTCATCATGGTGGCTGGAAGCCTCCCCTTCCTCCCTGCTTCCTCAGGACCTTTCTGCCTCTTCTCTCCCTTCTTTAAAGAATTGCCACCACCCACCAGGACTGAGGACTTCCAGCCACTTATGAGGTTGGTGTAGACATCTCCCACCACTGAGAAGCAGGGTAGACACCAGAGACAGGCAGCGATTATGAAAGTTTATTTCCTACTGCCCTCTGAGCTAATTCAAATTTGTGCTTTCCGTTTTTATTTGGAAAGGCAGTAAAAAATGATTGTCCACCCTCCCCCTGTTTCCTTTGTATGCCAGAGGAATTCATCCCTTCCTCCAATAGAGCTCTCCCTATTTTTTCTAAAAGATTGATTTATTTATGTGAAAGAGCAATAGAGATAGAAAGGAGAGAGAGCTCTTCCATTTGCTGGTTCACTCCCCAAATGGTCACAATCTCTCGGATTGGGACAGGCCAAAGCCAGGAGTCAGGGGCTGCTTCCAAGTCTCCTGTGTGGGTGGTGCTGCTTTCCCAGGCACATTTGTGGGGAGCTGGATGGGAAGCAGAGCAGCCAAGACTGAAACGTGCACTGTGGTGTGAGATGCTGGTGTTGCATGTGGCAGCTTAATGTGCTGGCCCCTAGAGCTCTCCCTTATGTCAGGAAGACTTGGTGACGTTGCAGGATGTGTGTGGGCGTGGGGTGGGGGGGCTGGGCACTCTGGGTAACCCTTTGTGGCTCATTCCTCTTACTGAAGCCCCTTCTGTGCCTACCTTGTGGCAGATCCCCTGGTGTCTCATACAGAACCCTGGCTCTGGCCTTTTCCATGCCAGAGGTTTCCTTTGCTGCTCAGTGATCTGTTGGGGATAAAGTCAATTAGAGAAAACTCTTTTTATAATTAAAAGAAAAATAGACATCCTGGTGCCTTCCTGTTCCATCTCTGCCCTGCTTCCTGCCTTGGATCCTGACGTAATGCCTGGTGCTGTCTCAACCCTTTGAAAACCACCGGGTAAGTGAGTACACTGAGAATTGGTTGGAGGTAGGAGAGCAGTGGAGAGAGCAGCTGAGAGATAAGACTTAAAGACTGTCTCAGATAAGATCTTTGGTGGTATTCATCTACACTGGAAATTTTACAAAAGCATTCATGATTAACACTCATGAGATGCATTGGCACGTAGCATCTCCCTAAAGGACAGGAATAAATAGTGAAGACAGCACAGAGGCAAACTCCAACTCTCTCTCAGACACTTCCCAGTCTCCTAACATGGTACAGATGCCATAATCATAGCCCAGGGTGGCCCTGCAATTAAGCCGCTTTTGGAGAACTCAGTCCTCCCTAGCTGTGGCCTTTAGGCCTGGGCCAGTGGGGCCTAGTGCGTATGAGAGAAAGTTGGCCACCTGGGGTTTAGCGGTGAGATAGTGGTATTCAGGATCAACTACTGTCGGGTTAGGGTCTGCTGGTTTGGCCAAAGCCACCATCCCAACAGATGTGAGCTCTTTGTCTCATCTGTACCAACTTTATTTTTTTTTAAAGATTTATTTTATATTTATTGGAAAGGCAGATGTACAGAGAGGAGATGGAGAGAAAGATCTTCCATTGCTGGTTCACTCCTCAAGTGGCTGCAACTGCCAGAGCTGAGCCCGTCTGAAACCAGGAGCCAGAGCTTCTTCCAGGTCTCCCAAGCTGGTGCAGGGTTCCAAGGCTTTGGGCTATCCTCAACTTCCTTCCCAGGCCATAAGCAGGAAGCTGGATGGGAAGTGGAGCAATCGGGACACTAATCGGCATTCATACTGGATCCTGGCAAATGCAATGCAAGGATTTAGCCACTAGGCTATCGTGCTGGGTTCATCGGTACCAATTTTAACCCAGGCAGGGGAGTCCCTGCCCTGAGTGCAGGTGTACCATCTGCCTGTCTCCCACCTGCTATATACACTCGAACCAAACCATACCTCGTCTAGGACCACAGCGTTCTCTAGCCGGTAGCCTCAAGCCATTGGACTTTTTCCCTTAACTGGAAGTGCTAGGCCGAAGTGGGTGATCAAGGGGCAACCATTTGCTTTGGAGACAGGAAGGGAGTTGAGTCTCAGATCCAGGATCTGCTGTGTGCTCCCATGCCTAGGAGGACTCCCACCGCATGGCAGAAAGAGGAGGAGCATCCAGGGCTGCACCACTCCCTGGGTTTCACTGCAGGCCTCAGGGCCCTGTGATGATTCTGTTGCCTGTGCTGGTACTCCAGGTGTTGATTGGTTGCCTTCCCTACCATGGAGTGCAGCATGAAGAGAGAGGTATAGTGGGAAAACATGGAGAGGACTGGAGGGGTGCTTTCTTCCTCTCCACCCAGGCTTCTCTGTCTCTCTGTCTCTCTGTCTCTCTGTCTCTCTGTCTCTCTCTCTCTCTCTCTCTCTCACACACACACACACACACACACACACACAGCGAGCATGGAGACTGGCCCTGACCATGCTGTGAATCCGGTGAATGATGCTCCAGTACCTCTTTGAGATGCACAGCTCAAAGGAGGCTCTGGAGCAGGCAGTTGACAGAAGGGCACGTGGAAGTGGCCCATGTGTCTAGGGAGGAGTGTAGCTTGAGAAGCCCTGACCCACAAAACCAGGAATAATTCCTTAATCCCTACCTTCAACAACAGTAGGGTCCTCCTCCCAGTGACTCACTTCCAACTCAGAAGATGTCATGGACATGGGGTTATACTGCCACCTGGGACACACGCATCCCATATTGGAGTACTACTGTGAGTTTCCTCTGCTCTGCTTCCCACTCTCTACCAATGTACCTGGGGAGGCAGCAGATTATGGCCTCTGCCACCCACATGGGAGACCTGGATGGAGTCCCAGGCTTCAGCCTGGCCCAGTTCTAGCTGTTGTAGCTATTTGGGATATGAAGCAGCATATGGAAGATTTCTCTCCCTCCTGTCTCTCCTGCTGCCCTCACCCTCATTACCCTGTATTTCAAATAAATATTTTTATTATTTTTATTTTGTATTTTTAAATTGTTATTTGAAAGGTAGAGTCACAGAGAGAATTAAGGAGAGAGATTTTTCCAGCCCCTGGGTCACTCCCCCAGATGGCTGCAATAGCAAAGTGGAACCAATCTGAAACCAGGAACTTCTTTTAGGTCTCCCATGAGGGTGGAAGGGCCCAAGGACTTGAGCCATTTTCCACTGCCACAATCAGGGGGCTGGATCAGAAGTGGAGCAGCTGGGACAAGAACCTGCACCAATATGGCATGCCAGCACTACAGGTTGAAATTTAGGCACACCACAGCACTGGCTCCATCAAATACATTTTGTTGTTAGTTGCCACTCGCCACGTTTGACACTGTGAAGAATTTGAAGGAAGCATTCCACCTGCTGTCTGCCCCTAGCAGAAACATCAGTGATGTTTCTGGAGAGGAGTGTGTGCTGGTAAAATACCAGATGTGGTGGTATGCATAATGAGAAGCTTGAATTAATTCACTGAGCCATTTGTACTGCAGATAGTGAGAAGAGGTCAAGGTGAGGCTTGGAGTGGCTCAGAAATGGGTCCTGCTTCTGGTGGATGCCCTTCCAAGTGTGTCCTTCCTGCCCTGATTTCAGTGATCCTCCTACAATGATGGTCTGACTTCTGCCCCCTGGTTCCTGTCCTCTGTGCTTGGATGGCTTCCCCTGAGGTGAGGTTCTCCAGTGCTGCCTCAAAAGGCCCCAGGGACCTGTGTGGTCTCCTTGGCCTTACTCTTACCATTGATTAAGAGAGAATTTGAGAAAGTTCATAGAAAATGAAATTCAAAGGCGAGTATATTTAGGTGCAGAACGTTTGAAATCCATGAACGTATTTTTCCATGAAGTCTTTTTTAAAGACCCACTGGAGGGCCTGGCGGCGTGGCCTAGCGGCTAAAGTCCTCGCCTTGAAAGCCCCGGGATCCCATATGGGCGCCAGTTCTAATCCCGGCAGCTCCACTTCCCATCCAGCTCCCTGCTTGTGGCCTGGAAAGCAGTCAAGGACGGCCCAAAGATTTGGGATACTGCACCCGTGTGGGAGACCTGGAAGAGGTTCCAGGTTCCTGGCTTCGGATCAGCGCGCACCGGCCCGTTGCGGCTCACTTGGGGAGTGACTCATCAGATGGAAGATCTTCCTCTCTGTCTCTCCTCCTCTGTGTATATCTGACTTTGTAATAAAAATAAATCTTTAAAAAAAAAAAAGACCCACTGGATATCAATGGAGTTCCAGGGCTGCTCCCCTGGCCCACACCTACAGGGTACCAATGCTCTGTTCTGGCGTCCTCCAACAGAGAAAAGAGGAAACAAGAGAAGTCTTTTCATCTCCCCAGTCAATCTGGGTTAGGAAGCCAACAGAGAATGCGAAGACAGGAACCAGTCATGACTTGTTAGGGATGGGCATGCAAATCCAGTCATTTTATCCTCACGCTAAGATAGAGCTTCCAACCCCATGTAACGGGATCAGTGCTCAGAGTGGTTCTAGGGCTTGTCAGGGCTGCACCAGGAAGCAGGGGAGGGGACCTGGTGGGCTGGGGCCCCAGCTTTGTGCGTCTCTCCCCAGGACCTGCTGTTCCCTCTTTCATGTGTGTCAGCTGGTCGCTTCCTCCTCTCTGTGTCCCCAGAATAGCCTAGCACCTGCCATAGGAAAGCTGCTCAATGGGTGTTTGGACATCACAAGGAGTGCCAGAGTGTGGACACAGCCCCTTCCCATTCAGCCCGTGGAGATGCCTCTCTCAATGGGTCCTGTCACCCCTCTCTTGCCCTCTTCCTTCCCCCCAAGCCATTCCTGCATCAAGAATGCCCTTTCCCTCTCCTTACCCAGCATCAGATTCAATTTAAATCCTGCCTCCTTCAGGCGGCTTTCCTTAAGTAGGTTTAATTTTAAAGCCTTTCATTAAAGTACCAAAGAACCATAGGTCTAGGATGTAGATGATGCTCAGTAATCACATAAGGTCATCCATGAGTAATAGCCACAGGAAAGCATGGGTCACTTTGGCCTCTTAGAATGTATTGTTGACTAATGGTTTCTGTATCTGTAACTCTGTTACCAAGAAAAAAAAATACTAATAACGGAAATGCCAAACTGTTTGTAAAACAAAAATTCAAACAAAAAATTAAAAAGTGTTTTTTCCTCAATGCTTAATTCCAAGAGGGAGCTGCTGATAATGGTGTGGGTATCCTTACTGCTTCATGTAAATATGGCCATGTGTCTGGATATTTGAATATCCCCTTGCATGTACACATAGACCCACATCTGCAGCTTGCCGCTGTTGCAGCTGAATGTCTTCTGGTATTTTTTTTGTCATGTTAGCACAGAGACCCACTTCATAGATCTGATCCTGAGATCTTGTTGCTCCTTCCTCTGAATCCCCATATCTTTACATATACTCTTAGGACTCATTTCTATTTACCATTTTTTTTTTAAATCAGCATCCAGTCCTGTGTGTTATTGTTGATTTCCCAGTGTAAGTTGGTTATTCAAGGCCTAGAGTGACATGGCTCAGCAGGAGAACTGCTAACCACATATAACTGTTTCGATTAACTAAAGATGATCCAGAACTAAATAAAACTGGAAATCCAGTTCCCCTGGCCACACTAGTCACATTTCCAGTGTACAGTAGCCACATGTGGCTAACAGCTGACATACGGAACAGCTCTGAGTGTCTGAGCATGTCTATCCCTACAAGCAATTGTACTGAACAGAGATGGTCTTAGCGTATTCCTCAAACTTCCTTTAGCTCCTGTGTATTGGTGACCCCAGCTAGAAGGCACGTTTCAGAAACTTGTTCCATTCACAACAGAAACACGATATTACAGTGTGGTGGGGGTGGAGGTGGGTGGATGTACTGTGTTGCAGCAGGTTAAGCCACAATGATGGCATCCCGTATATGTGCTAGTTCAAATCCCAGACTTTCCTGCCTCTGACCCAGCTCCGTGCTGATGCACCTGTTTGAAGGCAATGGAGAGTGACCCCAATACTTGGTCTTCTACCACCCATGGCAGCAGGAGATCTGGATGGAGTTCTGGGCTTCTAGGTTAAGCCTGACCCAGCTCTGACTGGTATTGCCATTTCGGGAATGAACAAGTGGGCAGAAGATCCCTTTCTCTCTATCCTTTTATCTTTGTAACTCTGCCTTTAAAACAAATAAATGCATCTTTTAAAAATGACATTAAAGCCTTGGGAATTCACTTAGGACATAGCAGTTATTAAGAAGGAAAAATGCAATTTTTGGGTGAGAGCATCTTTGTCTTACATCTGCTAAAGGAAGACTAACCTGGTTATCCCAACAAGCCTGAATATGCTCCCCAAATTCCCTCAGCTGTCTGTTACGGGGTGCTGGTGATAAGCTGCCTGGGTGTCATGGATTCCTGAAATATTGAAAGGACAAAGTAGCAGAATGTGAGACAGCAGCACGTGTTGCTGAAACTTCACAGTTGTCAGTGGTCACTTTGGTTCAGAGTGGTGAACTGAGCAGAATTTGAAAGTTGCCTTTCTTCCAAATACACCAGCAAAATAACCACAGTACAGATGTTCAAAAGAGTGTAAATTCAGAACTTCCCTAAAAAGAGGGGAAGGAGGCATTGGTGCAGAGAGAGTTATTTGGGATTACACTGAAGAATCTGTCAGTTCTGCCCACCAAAGGAGGCAACAACGAGAGAGCCTGATATTGAAGACTAAGAGTGGACCATAGATTACAAATCTGGGTGATTATAGGAGGGACTGTTCATGTTCATCTGTATGGAGATTAATGGAGCTCCCTGTGTAGATATCAGTCAGTATCACAGAGGATGAACCTTTTACTTGCCACATGTTGGAAACATGTTGAATAAGCTGTACTTAACTTCATGGCCAAGCACACTAGGTGGAGTATGCCAGAATATGTGTCCCATGTGAAGCTTACAGTCAGCCCCTCTGTTTGGAGAATTGGGACTACTGTCAAGGTGTCTGGAAATGCACCATAGCTCCCTATATGTGGGAACAAGTTCTTCATAGATTGTGAACAGTTAATCCATGGCCAACACATGTTTATATCCAGTATAATGTTGTTGGTAAAATTACTCTAGTTTTTAGGATTTTTAAATTAAATCAGAAGCAGAGCCAGGACTCAGACCCAGACAGGCAGGTAGGAAATATAGATCTCCCGAGCAGTATCTTAACCATGGTGCCAAATGCTTGTCCCTTGTTCTGACTTTTCAACCCAACCCATAGGCCAGCTCAAAAGTGTCAATGATAGTTACAGAATAGGAAGTGAATTCTGTGTGCTTTGACAAGCCAAAAGTAAAGAAATGGTGATTACAGAGACAAGCAAAAGAGACAAACTAGTAAATGCAAGGATGCCAGTGTCCTCTTTTCTTTCCAAGCAAAGAAATGTCATCATAAATGAACCCATGAGAGAAGATTAGGAATATGTGGATTAAAACCGTGACAAAAGTGAAAGTGATCAACTCAGAGACCAGATTTGGCACACATAGACCTTTTGTATTTGGCCAGCAGTGTTACTAAAAAGTTTGCACTGACATTTACACATGGAAAGCTTACAAATGCGATTCACTTATAAATGGCTTTTCTAGGAAAAAACAAAAAGTAATGGAATCTGGTAGCATTGTCACATGGCCACACTTGCTCAGTGGGCACTGTCCCTTGCTTCTAAGCATGGCCTTCCCAGGATGTTGGAGTCCCCACCATTCCCAGCCATTTGTCAATGCAAAGAACAAATGTCTGTGGCCAATACAGATTTTGCTGTTTTCGCCACATCTGTATCTACATAAGGAAACCAGGAGATGAGCAAAAGGACATCCCTTGTCCCAGCCCAATCTCCATACTTGTGTTTTGTCCAGATTCTGTGGACATTTGAGTCTGTAACACAAACACAACAGGACTAGCTGGGGCCGGTGTTGTGATGCAGCATGTGAAACCACCAGTTGGGATGCAGGCTTCCCATGTCAGAGTGCCAGTTCATGTTTCAGTTACCTGGCTTCCCTTCCACCTCTCTGATAATTCACCTGGGAAGCAGTAGATGACGACTTAAGCACTTGGGTCTCTGCCCCCTATGTGACCCAGATGGAGTTCCTAGCTTCTGACTTCAGCCTGGTCTAGCCCTGGCTGTGTGGGCATTTGAGAAATAAGCCAATAGATGAAAGATATTCTCTCTCTCTCTCTCTCTCTCATACTCTTTCAGATATGATTAAATAAACATTTTAAAATAGAACATGACTGGCAAGACGGAGGCAATATAAGAGAAATTCTTCAACGTTTTTAGTGGATTTCACTAAGTACTGTCTAAATCCTCAGACCAAGGAAGGCACAGAACATATTATCAAGAATTATGGAGTTGATGTTAGGAGGAATAGAAAGACGTGTGTGTGAATAACATTCAAGGGTTCCATCTGGGAAGTGATATCATAGGCACAGGGAGGACTTTATAAACTTTAACCTTTCTAAAACTCATGTTTTTTTTTTTTGCCTGGATTTTTTTTTAAAAGCTTAGGTAGGAATTGTCTCTGTCATTAAAGAAAAAAGCGCAATAAGAGTGCCTGTGAAGACGTGGTGCAGCTAGCTAAGTTCAGTGTCTGAATTTTCTTTAATTAATCGTCCAAGATGAATCCACAGTTTATGATGAAAGAAATGAAGACCAAGTCTGGGAATGGTAAAATATGTAAGCCTGCATGAACGTACATTACACAATGCTGCTGGCAATGAACCAAGTGGAAATTTAAATGCCCTTAAAGTATTTATGTAGCTGAGACACCAGCAAACAGACACCCCAGGCCCACCATTGGTGTTCTGGAGAAGTGGGTGAAGAAGTTGTCCTTTGCTGGAAACCCTGATTATTGATTCAGCCTGCATGGTGCCCAGATTGGCAGAATGTCACAAGGGCAATGAGACCATTGGCACGCTTTGCCAAGAATTCTGCTTCTGATGCTCTAACTTAGCCCATAGCGGTGAAGAAGGATAGTTGGTACAGAGGCGTTCTGAGCACTGATGATAATTAACAAAGAAGGAAGGAACGGGTGTGTATCCAAAGGGGGGCTATTAATCAGACATAGCAATAAGGCAGCAATTACATAATCACATGCATGTTATCTTGGGTAGCCACATCCATGAATGGACGTGTGTGTGAATAACATTAAAAGCAAAGAAATTAGAAGCAGGACAGCAGGCACAGTCTGGCCACCACCACATGAAAGCGTCGATGCCTACCATGAGAGGATGGTCCAGAATCATGCAAACAGCATTGTTTTGTTTTGTTTTTGCATACCCTGCAAATGTCTGGGTTTCCCCAAAGTTTTCTGTGGTGGTTCACCTCCCTGGGAAGAGAAGGCTGGCACTTATGTAGATGTGTCTGTCTTGCCACTAATGAGGCCTGTAGGCTCCTATTGTTTTAACATGTTTCCAATTATCTCCACGGACTGCCTGGAAGTGGAAATAAAGCTGAGTTGCAAAACTAGCCAGGAGAGATGGGGAGCCCAGATGAGGTTTGCTTTCTTTGTGTACATAGCGTGGCTGGAGGGAGGAGAAATAAAGTGCCGAAGTTGGCACTCATCAACGGGGATATGCCCAGGCAGGGGACGTATCACTGGCATCTGGTTCATGTCCTCCCATGCATACAATTCCTGCAGAACTCAAGATTTTTGGATTTCTTGTGCTGTGCAACTGCCTTCCAAACTTTCAGTGAAGCTAGTCATTGAGACGCGGCTGTCGTAAGGATGACCACAAGCAGCATTTCCCTTTATGCTCCAGGACTGATCACCTTGCCAGTGATCCTGCAAAGATCACCAAGAATGGAAGACAGAGCCCCATCCTCTGTGGAACCTTTTCCAGGTCATCCCAGCCCCTTGTTATGATTGCCACAGTCAGGTGGCCAGGGAAGGGGAAAGTTGTATTCTCCACTCTGCAGTTTAGAGTTTAATTAGATGATTAGTAAACTGTATATGGAAAGAACCCTGGAGTGGGGTTCTAGTTTCAACATAGCAGTCTTAAAACTTTCAACAAACCGCTAGCCCCACCTAAGTCTCAGATTCCTGCTTGTACACTCACACTGGACATGCTCCTTAAGGTGACTCCCACAATGGCAGGATCTTGCAACCTGATTATTGCAGTGAGTGTTCTATTGGGGCCTAACAAGAGAGAACTTGTTCAGTAAACCGATTTTTGAAATATTGATCTCGTGTCTTCTTAAAGTCACATCCTGTTTTTATTTAAGATAGATCTGGAGAGTTAGGATTTGAGCCGTTCAACTTGAATTTTCTGAGGACTTTTCTCCAAGCTGGAGAACTGGAAGGGAGGGGGTGTCATTTGGGAGGGTAATGCTGTACTTGGGACCCCCACATCAGATTGGGCAACTGGACCAACCCAGTCATCTTGACAGAGACACTGTCCTTAACATTGTTTATTCAATGCCTACTTGTGTCTCCAATGTCAGTTTTCTTGGTAGTTCTGATCACATCTCATGTGTAGTGCCTTACATATGTTTGTGTAGCATTTTACATTGCGTGAAGCCTTTCTAAGGTTGTCAGAGAACAGAGAGTGCTTAACACATGCACAAAGGGATATAGAATTGCATGGAGAGAAGTGTATGCAAAGCCAGACAGTGACTCTTAGAGCAGGGGGCACGCTGCACAAAGACTCAGATCAGGCCGCATGTTAATTACATCTGTCCAACTCTGAAGATTCCTGGAGGGCTGAGGCTGAGGCTGTCTCCCGGAGCTTAGATTTTCATGTGGGTCAACATGCTGTTGGTGCTGACGCATGGAAGGTCCTGTTTTCTGCTCTGTCATCCCCTCCACTGAATTTGGATCTGCACTCTTTTCAACCTTATTCCTGATGCCCTTATTCCTGATCTATCCTGAGTACCTCCTAGCTACTCTTTACCTTGTCTCTGTGTGGCCCACATATCTGTGTTGTACCTGCGCTCTCTTAACACCTGTGACCACATGAGGGATGTGACCTCTCTAAACTTCCGGGGTGATGAGGGTGATGAGGGTGGCACTGAGCCGTGGCAGGGTGTGGGTGAATACCTCTCTGAAAGGCTCAGCTCACCTTGACCTCTTCTACCAGGGAGCGGTAGCCAGCCATGGACTTGTAAACAAACAGGTGCTCACCAGAGCCCAGCAGATCAGAAAATACCAGGGCAGAAACCAAGCACCCGTGTGCAGCAGGGCAAAGGGAAGAGGAAAGAAAGCGAGACTTTTGTAGCCAATGGTCCTTGGCTTGAATTGCTTCTGCTCATGTTCTCTGAGCCCATCAGTGATGTGGGAATACTGCTGCCTGCTCATCTCACTGTTGGAGGATTGGCTCATGGGGGGTGTGCACCAGCACATGGCAGGTACCTAATGCAATCATGAGTGTTACACCGCAGTGGTCCCCTCTATCTGCAGTTGAGATGCTCTAAGACTCCCCATGGTTTCCTGAAACCACACTAGTTACTGAGCCCTACATTTACATGTTCCTTCCTGAACATACAGTCCTGTGGCAAACTTTGCAAGTTAGGCACAATAAGAGATTAGCAATCATAACTGATAATAAAGTAGACAATGTTCACAAAATACTGTGATGAAAGCTGTTTAAAACTTAGCAATTGCTTGTTTCTGGAAATTTCTGTCTAGCATTTTTAGACTCTAGTTAAATGGGGTTAACGGAGACTTCTCTCCATGCAATTCTATATCCCTTTGTGCATGTGTTAAGCACTCTCTGTTCTCTGACAACCTTAGAAAGGCTTCACGCAATGTAAAATGCTACACAAACATATGTAAGGAGAAGAGTGCTGCAGTAATATGATGAGGGTCATTCGTCCATCCCTAGCATCGCCCTAAAGATCTTGCTTTGAGAATGTTTTTTAGTACAAATACACTATGAAAATTTAAGAAAATTTAGCAAAGCAAGATGGGTGCCATGGCAGTGAATGTTAAGCTGCCACCTGGATGTTCACCTCCAATATCAGAATGCCCAATTAGAGTCCCAGCAACAATACGGTTCTGACCCAACATTCTCCTAGTGGGCCTTGGAGGAAGCAGGTGATGGCACATGTACTTGGGTTTCTGCCATCCACAGGGGAGACCCTGTTGGAGTTCCAAGTTCCTGGCTTCAGCATGGCCCAGCTCTGGCTCTTGTGGCCATTTGGAAGATCTGTCTTTTTTCTTGCTCTGCCACTCTGCCTGTCAAATAAGTAATTTTTTTAAAGAAAAGAAAAATCTCTATTTTTATAGTAGAAAGAAGATTAGAACCACCTTTGGCTCTACTTTTCTAGGAGTCGCTGTCATTTTTTGCTAGCTGTGTCTGTATTTTTGTTTTCAATGTAGATATCACTGTAGTACTTACAGGAGCAAGGAGGGCTGCAGGCTTGGAGTCAGAATTGATTTTTAATTCAGTCTTATTCTTTACCGACTCTTACTTTGGAGAACTGGCTAGTTACCCTCTAAATCATTTTCCTATATAGAAAATGGGTCCATTTCTACCTGTATTGTGTCATTATGTAATGGAGCATCAATTGCATATGTAATATAAGTGCTTATTCATTTTAGTCATAATGAAAAGCATTCGTGTTTTGTATTCTTTTTATTCTTCCCAATGAATCAGTCACTTTTCAAGTCACTCTATCAAAGTGATTTTAATGGTTAATATCCCGTTAAATTTGATATGGTGCTATTTAGTGATTCAGTCCTCTCTTGGTGGTTTCTAATATTTCCTCTTATAAATTGAAGGCAGATGCACATCAGTATCCTTGAAGCTTTTAATTCCAGGTTCAGTACTGCTTCCTTAGGATCGATTAGTTGGCTGTAGAGAGATTAATGGGACAAAGGGTTCGGGTTTAGCATTTCTATACCTCAGTGCTTCCCTGAAAGCAGGGGCTTGGTTGGCACTGCCCTCAGGATGAACAGGACATAACCCCGGTTTGCACAGCTCAGCTGCTCAGTAATGTGTAAGATCCACATTCATCCGGGTCTGCTGGCCGCAGCTCATAGGCCACCTCCTGCCTGGATCCACCCAGCTGCTCTTCAAGCCGGAATCCTTCTCCAGCCCTCAGTCTACATCTGTCCTCTGGTTTGGCCTCCTTGCCTTGGTGTCATGCCCGAGCCAGGAATGCCTGAAAGGACTGTGCAGTCCGAAGGGTGGAGGCAGAAAAAGCAGAGACTATAGTGGGCCCTGCTGAAGTGCTGGGAAGGCAAGAGGCTTCAAACTGGCTCAGGTCTTCATCCTGGTGACCAAAGAGCTGAAGCTACCTTACACTCCAGGCTCAGATTACAGAAATGCCCAACACAGCACCTGATAGATAGTGGGTAATTAGTCAGAGAAAGCCAACATAAGAAACCCAAATGAAAACCACCAAGAGAGCAAACATACAAGGTGCATAAGGAGACATATAGTGTGAAGGGAACCAGCTTCCCCTTGAAGCTCACTGGCATTGACTGACACAGTATGGGGCAGACCTGCAGGCAACCAAGTTTAGTCTTGAACTACTTGGGTCTTCATTCCTCTTCTTCTCTCTTCCTGTTCACACATCATGGCCCTTTCCCATATATTCATTAATTTCCATCTTTCCATTTGAACTATACCTTTATTCTGAGCCCACTTGTCAGTTTGTCTTCAGAGGGCCCCAGATCAGCATCGCCCTTACTCCCTCTGTAGATAGGAAGCCTTCCAAGGCGAGTGCCATGCCTGCTGTACCAACTCTGAAACACTAATCCTGGTGCTAGGTCCTGTGAGGCATGAAGCACTGAAGACCCAGTACTCAGTGCTGATGCAGTCTGCTTGAAGAGATAAAATATGTAAAGGCACGCTTATCCTTTCACGAACTGATTTATTTCACAGTGCTTGCCTTGTTGATTTGCTTTTCTCCACCTTCACTAACAGAGTAGACACTCCTGGGTGGAGCCAGTTTGTTATCCTGATTGCATCCCCAGGGTCTAGCACAGTAGCAGGGGAAAGGGTTTAAAACTGTTGTCCAGTGAAGAAACAAACACTAATGAATAAGACCCTATGCTCTATGGTCAATGTATATCTACTGTAACACATGTAACAGAAACTATGGCCAAGAAGCCTTCGGAAGGCCTCATGGAGAAGCTGGGATCCTTCCTCTCAATTTTTTGCAGTCATTATCTCATTCAATTTCAGAGTACAAGTGTAATGTTGAACAGTGCTCTCAAAAGTACTCTTTTCAGAGCACTAGCGGAGTATCTTGCCGAAAGACTAGGAAGCCTTGGCATAGCTCTTTGATACTTGGAACTTTCCTATCCATGATCCTAGTTGATTCCTCTGAAAGCTGGTGGTAGACTACAATGGAACAAGCCTGAACTTGGGGGACCATGTACAAGTTATTTATCGTCTTTGAACTCTGTTTCTTGGACTTATAAAGTTAGCATGGTAATGTTGACCTTGCAGAACTATCAGAAAGTTGCAACAGAGTGAGGCACACAATGTTGCCGTTACTTCCCCAGGTCAAATATCCAGCCCATCCGTCCTTGATTAGCATCAGAGGGGTTCATTGCTTCTGGAGGACTAGGAGACAGTTCCCAGTGACCCTGCATGAGGGTGGTAACCCCAGCCTGACCTGCTTGTAGGCTGCTTAGAAGGAAAGCTGAGAAGTGACAGGAAAAAGGTTTCGTGTACAATTCATGAGTTAAGAGAATATTACTTAATTGTGGGTTTGATGGAAAACATTGTGTGAGGTTGGTTCAGATCTTTCCAGGGGTCTGCCAGCAACCTCAGAAGTGGAGCCTTATTGAAAGCAGCTGGAGGAGAAGGTTGGCACCCAGCCCTCTCTGCTTTTCCAATCCCCTGGAGCTGTCTCACTCTGTGAACCCTGCTCAGCTCTAGGACTCTGCCAATGGCCTGGCAACTTCAGCTGTTGACGGGGCAGTGGCTCTGCTCAGCATCAGACTCCAATTCACTAAAACCACTTGAATCCGGGGGGGGAGGATCTGGCAAGGGCCAGCCAGCTGTGCGTTTTTTGTAGAGCTTGGAGTTAGACACTATGGTCCTTACAAGAAGAGTTAACTAATGTGGGGTGGGGAGGTTGTGCACCTCCTGGATGTGTGATGGATGGGCTATGTTGTCCTTTGAAGTCTTCTCGATTGTCCCTCTGGGCACCAGCCAGAGACTAGGAGAGCTATTCAAAGCATAGCCCTCATGCATCGGTGCTGCTGCCTGTCCCCAAATGCTGCCAGCTGTGCTCCAATTCAGCCCCGGGCTTGCTGATTTCAGCTGAGTTTCCTGAAAGACAAGGTAGGTGTGCTACTCCCCTTCAGTCTTTCTTCGGAAATTTTTTTTAAAGTCACTGCCAGCCTTAAGCTGTCTTTTTATTTAATAACACTTTCTCATCTTTTACATTCCTCAAGATAATTCTTAAATTTTACTTGTTTATTTGAAAGGCAGCAACAGGTCATCCTTCCATTAGATCTTGCCCCAAATGTCTATAACAGATATGATTGAGTCAGGTCGAAGCTGGCAGTCCAGAACTGCATCTAGGTTTCCCATGTGCATTGCAGGGACCCAAGTCCTTGACCCATCTCCTGCTGTCTCTCACAGTGCACGTTAGCAGGAAAGAGTGGGATCAGGACTTGAACTCAGGCTTTCTAAAATAGATCCTCAACCAGCAGCTTACAAAGGTCAAACACTGACCCCAGAATAATTTTTAGTAATGATATAGTATTTTAAATGTAGGTGAATATAGAAGTCAGATTGTTTTATTCATTATTTCTGACTTTGTTTTGTCTCTTAATTTTTCATCCGGCTATTAGGAAAAATAAATGAAGTGATACATGCCGTGGGCTTAGCATCATGCCTAGCATTCGGTCAGCACTCAGCACATGCTAATCATGGTTCTTAATGTCTTCAAGGTAATTCAATAAATTCTTCAACAGTAGCTTTACTGGCTTCACACCTCTACTCTTCCTTTTCCCAACACCTTCTCTGTGCAGTGGTGGAAAGTTGAGACTTCACACCAGTGCATGTCAGTCTCCTGTTGAAGTCCCTTTCCCTGTTGAAGGCCACTGCTTTTCCATTGTATGCAGGAGAAAATGAAACCAAACATCTAACCAGGGAAGCATACCCAGGGCCTTAAGTTGCCTGCTCAGAGGCAGCCCTGCCATTAGCCCCTAGCTGGTGCTCCAGCCTTGTTGGCCTTAACCTTCCATGCTTGTCACTCTCGCAGTCTTTGATCTTCTCCTGTCCCCACCTGACACGTGCCATCTGATCCCTGCAAGGCTGACTGAGTCTTTTCCAGATTACTAAAATAGCCTTGTGAGGACAGCTGGAGCACTCTAATCTTACAGGCTAGAACAACAAAGTTCACTCAGTATGAACATTTGGTTATTCCAGACTCTCAGAACCACCAGTCATCCTATTTTATTTCACATTTGCCTGATAACTTTGAAGCATATTTGTTGTTCCTCTGCCTTAGAAACTTCTTGTTCATGTCCCTTGCTTTTGAACTTGTTGAGTTCCTTTAATTTAATCATAAGCTTTTGCACACTAACAAGTCTCACTTTTGCTCTTTATATATAATTGAAATATTTTAATCTTTTAATTTATTTCCATAACTAATGATTTAATCCCACTGATAATTTATAATTCAAGGACAAAGTGTATATATATATATCTATATATATATGAACATATATATATATAGATATATATAGATATATATCTCCAAGATTTTTCACATGAAATTTTGAAATGGCCATTGTATAGGACCATTGTATTTCTTAAATTACTACTAGATGAAATGTGTGTGTGTGTCCATTTCTAATTGATAATAATAAGTAGATAAGAAAATTATCTAATTATTTAATTAATTTTCAGTGACTAATTTATAACTTTTGAAAGCCAGTGTAAAAAGTATATACATAGCCTCTGATGCTTTTTATTGGACAAAAAGTAGTAAAAAATGAAGCATATATTTTACTCACAAAATCAAAGACTAGAACAACATAGAAGAGAGTAAAAAATTCATGTAAAAGCAAATATGGGTATTACTAAGCATTAAAACAATAATAATGAGTAAATTTCAGGGCTAGGCTTGGAAATCGCAAATAGGCAAGCCCAACTAGGCTAATTAAATAAAGACAAATAATGCTGAACACATGACATTTATTTTTTAATACACAAAATTTAGAAACAATTCCATCAGTCTGTTGTTTAAGTGTGCCCCAACATTGCTGGTACAATGTCTGACAGTCCATCATCCCATTGTCTACACATGTCTAACAGTTTCACTGGGAGTCCATCACCGATTTGGAAGTAGGAATGCATGTTGCGTTATGTCCCCACAGCTGGATATGGTAGTCTAGGACTATACTATTGTGACGATTTGGGGAAAATCAGTCAGGGGTGGGAATTGCAGGGGGGAATCCCAGACTCTACAGAATTGTACCATAAAATTTAAAATTAAAATTAAAAGAAAAATTAAAAATAAGATTCTAACCGTGGATCCAAAGTTGATAAAAAAATTTTCAGAGACATCTCTAATAATGCATTTGGAACGCTTGAAACAAGCAGTCAACTTGAACAGTTAAATCTGAAAGGCTTAGTGAAGGAAGCTAGAATGGCTGAAGAAATACCTCCTCAAAGAATTCTGGATCCAGGTAGTTTTATGGATGAATATGTGAACACCTTCAAAGAACAGATCATTTTAAGCTCTTTATTAGTACAAATTTGCATAGGCTTTATTATGTAGAGTATAAGTGAGAGGTTTCTTCCATCTTTATGCATTCTGTCCTGTTCAATGCTTGAAAAACTAGAATTGGAGTTGCCAGGCATCTTGGAGGGTGTGAGGCTGCTTCCGACAATGCCCAGCTTCCTGAAGAACCTTCTGAAGATGAGAATCTGTCTTGTGGCAGTTGATCCTTTTGTTTGGGTGAGAGCCTACATTTGCTTCCCTAGAGTTTGGAAATTTTCCCTTCATCCTGATCTTTCCTCTGGCACTCCTCATGGAGACATTCTCATGTTTTTTTGTTTTTGTTTGTTTGTTTTTTATGACAGATGTGTCCTCCTTTGGGTGGGTGCTATGGTTTGCATGTGGTTTGTCATACAGGAGTACATGTTTTGGGAGTGTGGCCTCCATGTGGTAATGTTGAAGTGATTGAACCTTTGAGGGCTGGAGCCTAGGAGGAGGTAACTAGGTAAGGCACTGGGGATACTGCCCTGGAGAGATTAAGATAGTTTTCATGGAAACCTGACCAACCCCAAGAGGGTGAGTTGTTAGGAGAGAGTGAGCCGGACTCCTGGGTTGCTCTCTGGCTTCCTGTCTCATCTTGCGATCTCTTGCACATATGGCTGCCCATTGCAGTGGGCCTCTCCAGAGCTGATGCAGTGTTGTGTAAACTTCCAGCCTCCAGGGCCTGGCGTGATAGCATAATGGCTAAAGTCCTCGCCTTGAATGTGCTGGGATTCCATATGGGCGCCAGTTCTAATCCCATCCAGCTCCCTGCTTGTGGCCTGGGAAAGCAGTTGAAGATGGCCCAAATCTTTGGGACCCTGCACCAGTGTGGGAGACCCGGAAGAGGTTCCTGGCTCCTGGTTTGGATTGGCTCAGTTCCAGCCATTGCAGCTGCTTAGGGAGTGAACCATCAGAAGGAAGATCTTCCTCTCTGTCTCATCTCCTCTCTGTATATCTGCCTTTCCAATAAAAATAAATAAATCTTAAAAAAAATTCCAGCCTCCAAAACAATGAGCTAAATAAAGCTCTTTTATTTATGCTATACCCAGCCTCAGGTATTTTGTTATAGCTACAGAAAATGGGCTAATTATTCTTATTCCAAGGTAAACATATTGGCTTTCATCAACTAGTCTTTGTGTTCCTCTAGCATCTATTGAATACCTGCCAGGGGTCTGCTGGATACTGGGCACTAGCATCATCCTGC
Organism: Ochotona princeps; assembly: GCF_030435755.1. NCBI lineage: Eukaryota > Metazoa > Chordata > Mammalia > Lagomorpha > Ochotonidae > Ochotona > Ochotona princeps. The sequence goes on along the minus strand of NC_080834.1, from coordinate 88,329,922 downwards.
AGATTGTGAGCCCCTCCGCCAATGATCTATCAATGTGTGGTCCTTGGCCCTGAAGCATTCTGTCAGTGATGCTGACATGGCATGAAACTCCCCTCCCCCTGTTTGCACTCTATACAGTTACTGCAGCTTATGGTTCAGCAAGGATTAGAAGACTTCTGTTCATCTCTTTTTACACAGGAGCTACACCCTAGCCTGATTTTTGTCTTAAGACTGTCTTCCCCAGTTTCTTTTCATTTGGGCCTTCTTTTTGAGGACATTGATTCAGTCAGCCAATTGCAATGTCCCAGTGTTGATGTTAGCTTTCATTCCCATATGCAGTCTTGCCAGTCTTCACTCAAGTCTAAGAAACATGGTTATCATAAATTACGTAAATAAATTCAAGTCAATGAAAATGTTGAGCAAATTGAAATATAGAGTCCTGGGATCCACCAGACAGCCATGTCATTACTTTAGCAGTACCCATCACTCCCTTACCATGTGTCAGACAATTGGCTGTTCATTAATGAGCCTTACTATTGTGGCTGATCTCACCGGCAGTTACAGTCTAGATCTATGAGACAGGGCAAAGTAGCTATGCATGTAGCTGTTATAAACCATGATGAGGCCCACTAAAGGAAGAGCATGGGGTGCAGTGAGAGAACAACTGCGTGACCGAGTTTGGACAGTTGGCCAAGATGTCTCTTGAAGTAACACCTGATCTGAGATGTAAAGGCTAGAGAGTTTGCCAGCCACTCAGCTCAGCTTGGAAGTTCATGGCCACAGTGGGCCTAGAAAATACTTCATTGGTGGGCGCAAAGTCTGGTCCCCTGTCTTGAGTAACTCACAGATGTATAGTGAGCTGTGCCAAAGATACCTGGAAACAACAAAAGCATAGCCCATGTAGTTGTTACAAGTGTTGTCATCTCAGAATCGTCACGAGTCATTCTGATTTAAAATACTCTCCTTTTTCCAGTAAAGCCATCCAAATATCCTTGGAGTTTGAATATTTTGATGTTGAAGTTTTTATAACACCAATTCCCTCTTGCACCTGGAAACTGCCCATAAATCTCTCGTCAGATAATGTGTCCTGTTTTTTTTTTTTTTTAATGGAAAATACGATCCCATGCTTGCTGTTGGGCAAAAGAAATATGGAAGGTGATGTAATGGTGATTTGTTGTCTCAGATTTTTCTAGGACAGGCCTGACTTTAAGCCTTCTACAGGGTGATTGGATCAATCTGCACTAGTTTGAAAAACGCAGTCAATCCTCTCCCCTACAGACAAAACTACAAGTAACCCCGGTTGTAGCTAGAAAGCCACTAAGACCTGATCAGATTGGCATTCAGCCCTGGATGTGGTATATGTTTTCCATCCTTATGGATAAGGGCTACCACCATAGAGATGGTGCTCTGACCCTGGTATCCTGTGTTCAAGTGTATTTAGAGAGTTGGCTCTGTTGTTGTCAGGGACAGGAGCCACGTGGTCCAGAGATGGGCCAGCAGGGAGTCACTTAGGTCAAGGTGCTCTGCGTTCCATGCCTCTGTCCCTCAGCTCACGTGGCAGTCACAGCTGAACATTCCAGCTCACCCACATGTATGGCTTTGTAGACCTTGCCAGGGCAGCAAGCCAGACTGAAAGAAGCCAAGACCAAGGCAGAGTTGGGGTTGTGTATTTCTCTCTGCCTGTTACTAACATTCCCAGTGGGAGTGACACCTGCGCCCTCTCCCAGCCAACTTTCTTACCTCTTCCCCACTGCTGAGACCATAGTGTGACTAAAGCCAACATGCTTGCTTTAGGAAGTCTGAGGATGGCTCATTTACAATAGCAGCCAGAGCTATCCTAGAACCCTGCAAGCAGCCTGCCTGAGTCCTTGCCCTGCCCATCAGCCCCTGGCCCAGACTAGTCAAATGGCCGTTGTGTGACAGTGGCCCTTCCTCAACTTCTCATACTTCTCTGTGACTAGAAAACCAGAGCTGCTGCCAAGGCTTGGTGCATACTGCCCCTTCCCTCTTCCTTTGCTGCGGGACATTCTAGGACATTCACCCATGAAAAACCTCAGCTTCTGGTTCTGCACCCCCTCCACCAGGCTCCTGTTGCTAAGATAAAAATCCTCCCTGTTGCTTCCTTGTGTGGCCTTGGGGGTGGGGTGTCATGATGAGGGAACAAGCCTTGCAGGCAAGAGCTGCAGCTGCTGTTTGTGGAGCTGCCACCCCCTGGGGCTGAGGATGCTGGGTGCCAGTTCAGCTGGGGTCCAGCCCTTCCTCTCACCCCATGCCTTCTTTTCTGAGGATCAGAGTTGAAAGGGACATTGGCAGAGGGGGAAAGGAAAGTTTGAGTTTTGTTTTTCACTGAATAACTGGGCAGCTTTTCCCTCCATTTTTCCAGATGCTTCTTCAGAAAAGAGATTTCAGTGGCTTAGACTGGGAAGTCTAAATCTGCTTTGAATGTGGTTTCTAGCTGGGATTCCAGATGTACAGATAGAGATGGACACACATATATTCAGAGACATACACACAGACATTCCATGTACATATACAGACACACAAACATTCATACACAAGTTCATAGATACACACAAATGTATACATGCAGATATACACATATACACAGAGACATACAGATACAGATCACACGCATGTACACTGAGGCATGTATACATACTCACATACATAGATACAGACATACACACAAACATACTCACATACACATACAGGCATAGATACACACAGAGGCCCAGACACAGTAACACACACATCAGCACAAGCATACTCACACAGACATTGACACACAGAGTCATACACCGGCATTCAGACACATACACATGTAGACATTCAGAGGCACATAGACACGCACAGTCACACACACACACACACACACACACACACACCCTGTGGTGAGCACCATAGGGCCTCATTTGAGTAATGTTGGTATTTAGTTCTTTCTCTTTCCTGCATTGCTGGGGCCCTGCTCCCAAATCCGCAACAATACCTGTGAGATAGCTGTGTCATGTGGAACTAAATTGACAAAAGCAGAATATCTGGCAGAAGAGTAGCCCAGGAAAGCTGCTCAGGTTAAACTGGAACTGTCTGTAGAGAAATCTGCATAAGGCAAGGAAGTCCCCAGGCTGCCCCTGCACTGCCTGGAGTGCAGCTTGATTCCCGAGGCCCCTTCCCAACACATGGGCCCTGAGGAACCTGTTCTGAGGCCGGCAGGGCTCTTAGGAACCATCTCCCAACTGCTGAATGCTTGAATATTGATCCCAGCCTTCAGCCTTGGCCCCAACATTCTCAGTCACCCCTGCCCCAGCTTCTCTGACCAGATACTGTACTGAGAAGTGGCCCCAGGTGTCGGGGAATCTCTGGACCCACGGAAGAAAACCCGACGCTGAGTGACTGTGTAGGAACTCTTTATTCCATCAGGCAGCATGCAAACAGGAAAGCCGTCTGCTCCTTCTTTCTCTCTGCTCCTTCTTTCTCTACTGCTCCTTCTTTCTCTACTGCTCCTTCTTTCTCTCTGCTCCTTCTTTCTCTCTACTCTGTCTGCCTCTCTACTCTGTCTGCTCTCCACTCCAGGACCCAACCTGCTTATATATAACACCTAGCCAATCAACTAAAAGGTCACCCCTGCACGTGGGAAGCGACCAATCAGCTAAAAGGTCACCCCGCAGGCAGGACACACAGCCACGCCCCAAGGGGAAGACACTTCCTGAACTTGTTTACCGCTGCCCTCCTCAGGGCATTGGTCTGCGGTGCTGTGCTAGACAGCCCCATAGATCATTAGGCGCTCTCAACACCCAGGAACCTTGCTCTGCTCCCATCAACACCTGTAGGGAGCCTCCATGCTTCTCTGCACTCCTGTAGTCCTCTGTGCACACCTCTTTACAGCCCAGGCTGCATGTGTGCTCTGACAGACTGAACCACTCCTGGGTGGCCTGGATAAAAGGAAGAGAGTTAGCAGGGACCTACAGGAGGGAAGGAGTAGGAAGAGAAACGTATAAGAGCTGGCTCTCATTCTTAGCAGAGAAGTCATGGGAAGCATTTTAAATAAAGTGACTTAGATCTGATTTACATTATTTATTGTACTGAAGATAGCATAGTTTTGGGAAAGATATAAACATAGATTACTGAAACCCAACAAAGTTCATAAATAGATCCATATATATGGGTTGTTAAAAAACGATTCATTTATATATTGAAAGAGCTACACGTAAAGAGATATCTTTCACCATCTGATTCATTTTCCCAAGGGACTGAAATGGCCAGAGCTAGACCAGATTGAAGCCATGAGCTAGGAGCTTCACCTAAGTCTCCCATGGGGGATGGCAGGGGTCCAAGCACTTAAGCCATCTTTCATTGCTTTTCCCAGGCAATTACCAGCCAGCTGGGTCAGAAGTGGAGCAACAGCAGCAGCAGCCAGGACATGAACTGGCACCCATATGGGATGCCTGCCACATAGTTGGTGGCTTTGTGTCATGACACCATCCCTCATTGATTTTTTTTTCGCTGTGTTAACACACACATAGCAAAATCTACTGTTTCAATCCTTTTTTAAGTCTAGAGTTCAGTGACATTAAGTTCATTTACATTGTTGTGCAACCATCACCACCATCTATCTCTGGAACATTCTTCACCCTGCAGCACTAAAATTGTATCCAGGGTGTAGTAACTTCTTATATGCTCTTTTCCCAGCCTCTGGGAACCACTTCCCCTCTCTAGGAATTTGTCTAGGAAACCTCACCTAAGTGGAATCACATAGCATGTGTCCTTTTGTGACTTTCTTAAAACACTGCCATAAGAATGAGTACACACACACACACATACACACTTGTTTGAGTGCCTGGTTACTGTTCGTTGGGGGTGTAAGCCCAGAATTAGAACTGCTGGACCACATAGTAATTGCATCTGGATTCAAAGAGGAGCTGCATTCTGTTTTCTATGGCAGCTGTGCCGTCTCACATTCACACCTGCTGTTGCAGTTTCTCCACATCTTTGCTCACACTTGTTACTCTTGTTTAGAAAAAACAACTCAAAAGCTTCTCTCTCTTTTTTAAAGATTTATTTATTTTTATTGCAAAGTTGGGTATACAGAGAGGAGGAGAAATAGGAAGATCTTCCATTTGACAGTTCCTTCCCCAAGTGATTGCAACAGCTGGAGCTTGAGCCAATCCGAACCCAGGAGCCAGGAACTTCTTCTGGATCTCCCACGCGGCTGTAGAGTCCCAAAGCTTTGGGCCATCATCTACTGCTTTTCTAGACCATAAGCAGAGAGCTGGATGGGAAAAGGCTGCCAGGATTAGAACTGGCACCCATATGGGAACCCGGCACATTCAAGGCGAGGACTTTAGCCTCTAGGCCACTGCACCGGGCCCAGAAGCCTCTCTTTTATAAAGAGAGGAGTGAAAACTTATAAACCTGTGGGAGGCAGCAACAGCAGGTGAGAGATGGCAACAAACGCATCTATGGATGCTGGAAAACTGTCATCTGAGATGAGTTTCAGCTGCCTACATTGTGATTCACCTGTGGTTATGGGAGTGGACAACAATAAAAAGCAAGTCGTAGGATTCTTGAAAAAGGCTGAAGAATTGGAAGATCAAGCATTTTCAAAACATGAGGAGCAGAGTAAAGCTGACAATTTTTTTAAAAGCCTGATGCTGGCCAGATAAGCGCCCAGGTGCCCTCCCATGGTCCCTGTACCAGGTTGTGGCTCCTACCTCAACCCCCGAGGACCAGGGTTCCTCTGTGGTAAAAACTGAATCCTACCAGCTCTCAACTTCTAGACATGAAGTTCAGTGGCAGACAGGGCAAGAAGCTGTACTCCAGAGGGAGAGGGGCTGAGCCAAAGCCAGACTGTCGCAATAAGGGCCCTTGCCTGCAATGTCTTCCTTCCCTGGCATCCTAAATGCTGGGGAGCCAGGCGCCAACATCACACCTACCACCAACACCAAAGTTAGAAGGAGGAAGATGCCTGTTTGTGCAGCCAGTCAGCTAGTAGAAGATCCACATGTGAGTTAGGATGGAGTTTTTCATTCCTCTTTCTACCATGAGACTCAGCAAGTTGAAAGACCTTGCTTGTGCACCAGAACTTTTCATTTCTGCACTTTTATCTGTGAAAATCCAGTGGAGGATCATCTGATGGCCAGGGGACACCGCTGTAACTGAAGGAACATAAACCAAGTAGAAGAAGCCAATGAGAAAAGGCAGAGGACTGCAGAAAGCAGGGAACTTCTAAGAAACTTCATGTTACAGATAAGATTTTGTATCCACTACACAAGAATTCAGGATAATTTTAGAAAGCCTAAAAAAGTTTTTTTGACATTACAATAGCCAAAATAATAAATTCAAAAGACTTGCCAAAAGATAATGTTGAAGAAATCTACTGCTAGGGCTGCAACCATTCACCGAAGAGGACACAACAAGGACATTAAGACCCACAGCAAGGCAAGTCGTGAAATTTTAGACTGTCAGGTAGAGTGAAGAGAAGATCATCAAAGTTTGAAAGAACACACACACACACACACACACACACACACGTCCTAGGTAAAGGACTAGTAAGTTGGCGTGGCATTAAGCTTCTCAATAGCAGCACTGGATGCCAGGAGTGCAATGCTTCAGACACTATGAAACAATACCTATAAAATTCTGAAGAAAAGGATTTCCAGCTAGAATTCCTGCCAGACAAAATGTCAGTTGAGCAAAAATATGGAAGGTCCAGGTCTGAAGGTCAGCTTCCCATGAATTTGTTCTTAGGAAAGCCCTGGAGACATGTTCTATCAAAAGGGTGAGGGACACCAAGATATTCGCAAAGGGTCAAAGAGGAATGCCCCAGAGCCACTGTGCATTGGCTAGAAAGCATAAGCTTAGATCATAGGGGAAAGATAGAGTTTTTTAGGAGGGATGTCTCCAAAGGAGAAAAATATAAAAATAGAAACAGCTGGCTGATGAGTTATCTATATTTCAGCGATTACTGACCATAATAGTTCTCAAGAATTTGGTTCTGAAGAATTTAGGGTCCTTAAACTAAGCAAATCGAAAGTAGGGGAATTATTAACTCCAATGAAAATGAAAAGCTCACACGAAACTTAGTTGTAAATGTCAGTGTGGCTTGGCAGTGAGCAAAACTAAGATGTAACAAGCATTCTATATTAACAGCAAAAATTATGATGTGATTATGGGAGGAAGTAACAGGAGAGTTTAGAGGAGGGATGATATTTGAGAGCCAAAGGCTCCTATCTGGTACAGAAAATGAAGTGGTTGTCTTAGTCTGTGATGTCATTACAAAACACCCACAGACTGTGCAGTTTATAAGCAAAGGAAGCCATTCCCCATGGGTATGGAGACTGGGAATTTAAGATCAAGGTGCTGGCTTGTGGCAGCCTAATCTCGCTGTTTTCAAGACAATTCCTTGTTGCTGCCTCCTCTGGGCAGCATAGATGCTGTGTTCTCACGTGATATAAGGTGGGAGGCCAAGTGTGGGCGTACTTACTTGCTCGTGTAGTTTTATGAGGACACTTGATTACACTCATGAAGGCAGAACCGTCAGACTCCATCAGCTCCTCATCACTTCTCAACACTGTTGCATTGGAGAGCAAGTTTCAAGTCAGGCTGAGATGATACCTACAAGTAAAAAGCATAACTGTATCATTTTTATTTGGAAATAATAAAAGAAAACACCAGAAGAAATAGCTAAAAGAATTAAATGTGATTGTCCTCAAAGGAAGTGGAAATGAAGATGGTAGAGGCAGAACAGAGGCTATCAGTGGCAACTGTATTAGTGAAAATGAAAATATTTTAAGAAAGGTTGCAGGGCCAGCGTGGTGGGTCCATCAGACTAGTCCCCCCCTTTTGATGCTGGCAACCCATATGTGTGTGCCAGTTTGAGTTCCAGATACTCCACTTCCAATCCAGCTTCCTGCTTATGACCTGAGAAAATGGCAGAGGATGATCCAAAGCCTTGCACCCCTGCACCCACATGGGAGAGCCAAAAGATTCTCCTGACTCCCAGCTTCAGTCCAGCCCAGCTCTGACCATCACCATCATTTGGGAAGTGAACCAGTAGATGGAAAATTTCTCTGCCTCTCCCACTCTCACTGTAACTGACTTTCAAGTAAAATAGACACATCTTAAGAAGAAAAGAAAGTTTGCTTTCTCCAGCCTGATAGCCAGTCAGATGTTCATTCTGCGTGAGAAAACAACTGTTGATTTCCTCTCTGATGTGATTCTCTGGACAAATCTGAATGCCTTTGAGAAAGTAGACGCTCAGAGCAAATTCTCTGCCCTAACCATGGCTGCCACCTGTGCAAGGGGCTTTCTGGCAGAGTCACAGAGGTTCTCCCCTGACCTGACAGTGACACTGACATGGGTGGCTTGAAAGGCTGTGTGTCCATAACCTCTCCTGCTGAGCTCCCTGCCTCACCACCTGCAGGAGTGCCAGTAGAATATGGACTTTGTCCATTCACTTCACACATGCAGCAGATGTGAGAGCAGACAGAAAAGACCCCAAGTTTTGAAAGTAAGCCCAGAAGTCTGAGTAATTATGTACCCGGACTTGGGGGAACCCTCAAGTCACTTTTGCCTGCCCTTGCTTCTAAACAGAAGTATCTTGTATTTTCTGAGACCCTTTTTGGGGTCCCTCTTGTTATACCTGAGCCCTGCTAGTGGGGGGATGGCATGGTGTCTGTGTGGTCTGGGGGGCTAGCCTCAGCTCTATCCTTTCTGCCAGTGATGTATGTCTCCTTCTCTCCATGTCTCAACCTTGACTGGCTAGAAATCTCAGATTTATGGTGCCAGGTTGATTTCAGCCCTGGACTCTCCCCCATGCTCCCTTGATATTCCAGGGCTGCATTAGTCAATGAGGCAGAAACCCAGGAGATGGTCATGTCTCAAAAGTGCACGTGGAAGGACGATATGGTATGACCTCACTGGATGCTTATGTAGAAGTGTACTTTGTTGTGTGACATGAGAACGATGGGGCTTTCCAAAATGGATTTCAACTCTTCCAGTAAAAATAACTAGCCAGTTCAAACCGAGTGAAAAGTGCTCTCAGAATGTGAGGTTTTTACCTAATTAAGAGTGGGATATCTGCAGGATTATGAGTCATGTAAGATGAGGCACACAGAGCTCAGAAGTTCACTACTGCTGGTAACTCTTAGAGCCAAAGTTGTTTCACACTGGTAAGAAGGCTGGGAGCTGAATGGATTGACAAACAATCAACTTTGAAAGACAAGAGGGATTTAATCTTTAGAGTCTATTGATGTACTATTGTAATTGTGTTATCTTGTTTGATCAAAAAATTTCCCATGTGAGTGGATTTCATCCCTGTCTCATGTAAAATTCAGGCCAAACTGTTGGCAAGGGAATTATTCAGAGCCTGCCCAAGGTCAGGCAGCTGGTTCTTAGTATAATCAGTGCTCACATACAGGTTGTCTAACTCCAAAGGCCATATGCCTTCCTGGATTGGCTAGGACTCTTGCCCTGCAAATGACAGAAACCACTGAAAGCAGGTGAAACAACAATAACATACAGGTTTTGTATTACTGAGAGGTTCTAGAGGGCACCCTTTGGCAAGCAGCTGTTGGCATTTTTTTTCTTCTCCTTCACTGCTTGTGGGAACTCTTGTTCTCATCTTGGATAGAAGCAAGAAAATGAGGGGTGGGAATGGGAGAAGATGGCTTTAGCAGATAGCTTCAGGCTTCAATCCCGCTCCCCATTCCCCACCTTTGGACCCCTATGAAACGAGTAGGTCTTGGTCTTTCAGTATCAAAGATAAATGTGTAGATCCAGCGCAGTGCCTCAGTCCTCACCTTACAAGCACCAGGATCCCATACTCAGGCTCAGGTCCATGCTCCACTTCCCTTTCAGCTTTCTGCTTATGGCCTGGGGAAGCAATAGAGGATGGCCCAAAGCCTTGAGACCTTGCACTCTTGTGGGAAGTCCGGAAAGAGAAGCTTCTGGCTCCTGGCTTCAGATTGGCACAGCTCTGGCTGTTGGGGAGTGAACCAGCAGATAGATCTTTCTCTCTGTCTCTCCTTCTCCCTGTAAATCTGCCTTCCATACATCTTCAAAGATAAATGCACAGGGAAGATCTCTGATTGATTGACACAGGTCAAGTTTCTTGAGACCAAGCACTCTGACCAGCAGACCTCTCACTGATTGGCATCCCCACCAGATTCACATGTGATAGAGGCAGAGAGGGAGCACTTTCCCTATAAGGTGAGTGAGGAATCCTCAGCCAATCAAACCATTGCATTAACTTGTGAAATCACATGCCTCTTACTATTGTTTTCACATGTCTGAGTGTTGATTTCTACTTGGTAACAGAGCTGAAGAGCAGCCATGGAAGAGCACTCTAGAGGGCCTGCCTTGATAACTGATAACGTGGTGTCCTCAGAGGCCAAAATGTCTGGGTTCCCAGGGAGGCTGGACTCCCACAGCTATCCCAGAGTGACTGGGGGTTAGTTTCACCAGAAGAACACTCTTTTTTTTTTTTTTTTTTTAATGAAAACAACGACTTTGAAACAAGAAGAGCATCAAAATGAGAGGTGTGCCATCGCTCGCAGATTCTTTGTTGGATGGCTTCAAGTCTTCGATGTTTGTATACTCATAAAAGGGAATTAAGGGGCTGGCTCCATGGCATAGCAAGCTAAACTGTCGACAGCAGTACCAACATTCCATATCAGTGCTGGTTTGCGTCCTGGGTGCCCCATTTTTTTCTTAAGATTTATTTTTATTGAACAGATATACACAGAGGAGGAGAGACAGAGAGGAAGATCTTCCATCTGATGCTTCACTCCCCAAGTGGCCACAATAGCTGGAGCTGAGCCAGTCCGAAGCCAGGAGCCAAGAGCTTCTTCTGGGTCTCCCACGTGGGTGCAGGGTCCCAACCCTTTGGGCCGTCCTCTGCTGCTTTCCCAGGCCACAAGCAGGAAGCTGGATGGGAAGCAGGGCTGCCATAGAGTACCTTACATTATTCTCTGAATATTTGATGGCTCCCATATTCTGAATTACTTCCATTCTGTCCTGTATAGAAAGCAAATTCAGTGGGTTTTTTTATACTTAGTTGAGGAATACAAAGAGAGTAATACCTTGAGTTAGGCAAGTGTGATGATTAAAAGTTTATGATTTTAGATTATACTGCCTGCATTTCAATGTCAGCCCTCCTATGCTATCAGTATGATTTTGGGCAAGTTAGTTAAACTTACTCAGTCTTCCACCCTTTATCTTTAAAATGGAAGACCTCAAAAGATGGAGTAACATCCCATGCTCCTGGGTAGGTAAAATCAATATCATTAAAATGTCTATACTGCCAAAAGCAATATATACATTCAACGCAATCCCAATCAAATTGCCCAAAACATTCTTCATGGAACTGGAAACAATGATCCAAAAGTTCATCTGGAAGCACAAAAAACCACGGATAGCTAGAACCATCCTGAAGAACAGGAAGTTAGCAGGGGGAATCACAGTTCCGGACCTCTGGACATACTATAGGGCAGTGGTTATCAAAACAGCCTGGTACTGGCACAAAGATAGAGAGGAAGATCAATGGAGCAGAATAGAAACACCAGAAGGAAACCCACACAGGTACAGCCAAATAATCTTTGACAAAAAGACAAACGACAATCCAGGCAAATGGGAAGGTCTGTTCAATAAATGCTGTTGGGACAACTGGTTAATAGCCTGCAGAAACAAAAAAATAGATCCACATCTCTCACCATACACTAAGATCAGATCTAAATGGATAACAGATCTAAACCTACATCCAGAAACCTTCAAACTTTTGGAAGAAAATGTTGGAAACACACTGGAACACTTAGGGGTAGGCCCTCACTTCCTAAAAAAGACTCCAAATGCAGTAGAAATCGAGACCAAAATAAACAATTGGGACCTCATCAAACTAAGAAGCTTCTGTACAGCTAGAGAAACAATCAACAAAGTAAAAAGGCAACCCACAGAATGGGAGAAGATCTTTGCACACGACATAGGTGATAGAGGGCTGATCTCCAGAATATACAAAGAGCTACAAAACAACCAAAATGTCAAAACAAACAAGCCACTCAAGAAATGGGCACGGGAAATGGGCAAACACTTCACAAAGGAACAAACCCAAATGGCAAATAAACATATGAAAAAATGCTCAAGTTCCCTGGTAATAAGGGAAATCCAAATTAAAACATCAATGAGGTACCACCTAACGCCAGTAAGACTGGCCCACATGAATAAAAGCACCAACAACACTTGTTGGCGAGGTTGCGGGGAAAAGGGATCCCTACTCCACTGCTGGTGGGGCTGCAGGCTGGTACAGCCTCTATGGAAATCAGTATGGAGAATATTCAAACAACTCAAATTCAACATACCGTATGATCCAGCAATAGCACGCCTAGGAATATATCCAGAACAATTGTTTTATGAGAAACCAACATGCACTCCTATGCTCATAGCAGCACAATCAGTAATTGCAAAAACATGGAAGCAACCAAAATGCCCATCAACAGAGGATTGGATAAGAAAGCTATGGTTCATCTACTCCATGGAATACTACTCAGCTATTAAAAAAAACAAAATGCAGTTCTTTGTGGCCAAATGGGCCAAACTGGAAACCATCATGCTAAGGGAAATGAGCCAATCACAAAAGGTTAAATACCACATGTTTGCCTTAATTTAAGATGATATGATGTTATGTATAACATGTTATGTTTTGAATGTTATATGTTGTGTATAAACTAAATTGAAGTATAGTGAGGTGATCACAGAAGGTGGCTGGGAACTCGTATTTACTTTCAACATGTTGGTTACTCATTACTATGTCAATTAATTCCATAATGATGTAAATTTTTGCTGATGGTATGTTGGAGCTTTCAATTGACTGGGATAATACTCTGCTAGCTCTGTCTTCAGACCAGAGAGGGTATACCTAAGAAGACGTTGAACTTGACTGGACAATAAGATGCTGGACTCTATGTTTGGTGTATGCTTGCAATGGGGGAATCTCAACTGAACTTGAGCTGTGGTTATGCAACAAGGTGGAGGAATCCACCATGGTGGGAGGGTTTGGGCAGGGGTGGGAGAACCCAAGTATCTATGTAACTGTGTCACATAATACAATGTAATTAATGAAGTTAAATAATAATAATAAAAAAAAAAAGGATACAGTAGCAATTGAACATCCATAGGCCAAAAATGAACCACTATCAATAGATGCATTGATTATACAAAAATATACTCAGGCACGAACATTTAGCCCAGTGTTTAAAATACCTGGATTCCATGTAGAAGTGTTCCATCAGGTCCAATTCCTGATTCTAGCACCTGCCTCTACCGAGCAATGTAAACCGGCGCCCATATGGGATTAGAACCGGCGCCCATATGGGATCCCAGTGCATCAAAGGTGAGGACTTTAGCCACTAGGCCACGGCACTGGGCCGATACTCCACTTCTGATCAGTTCTTTGCTAATGTGCCTGGGAAAGCAGTGGAATCTGGCCTAATCGAGCCCCTCCAGGGAGACCTGGAGGAAGCTCCTGGGTGCTAACTTTGGCCTGGCCCAGCCCTGGCCCTTGCATCCGCCTGGATAGTGAACCAACAGATGCAAACTCTCTTTCTCTCTCTCTGTAACTCTGACATTCAAGTAATTGAATACATCATTTTCTGTTAAAAAAAGGAAGCAGATCTTTTGGGGGGGTTTTGCTTGTTTGATTTTAGACTGAGAAGGGTCCATAGTATAACCCAAGGCTGCTAAGTGACAGTTTGCCTTGTGCTGTTAGTGAAGCAGGAAGTCTTCAGACCTGCAAATGGATGTGGGCATTCCTGGGTCTTGGATCATGGGAAAAGAAACCAGGCACAGAAAGTGTGAGTGGCAGAGCACACTGAGAAGCTTCAGGCATCTGGTTCAGGAGACCCGTGTGGCATTGGCTGAGGGTGGGGAATGCTCCTCTGAGTTTGGGTCCTCCATGTTGCACATGCTGGCCTAGTGATGGGACCATCCACCAGGCTAAATCTTTCTCCTGATTGTCAGCCAATGTGATCCCTTCCCTGTGGGTTCTGTGGGTTCAGCCAAGGCTTTTGACAGTTGGCAAGGGAATCCTTCAGAGCCCTAATCAAGGACCAGCTTGCCCAGGCAGGGTGGGGAGGGGGGCAGAACTGGTGCCAGTTGCTGACAAACATGGGCCAGGATCTTGATCATGCCATGCCCACTGCTCTCTTCTCACTCTGCTCCATGTGCACCCGGGAGCTGAGTCTCAGAGACCGTGTTGGTGGGCTAATCCATCTGAGGAATTAATGTTTTAATTGGTTGTGTTGTATACCTGTGTGCATTTATTACCTGAATGAGCTGATGTTCTGAGATGGGGTAAAGGAACGAGTCTGTTTCAACTGATTCTTTAGCAACATTGGCTGAATTCCCCATTTCTAGCCATCATCCTTTATCCTAAAGAATGTATTTCTCATGAAAGGAAACACCTAGTCCAAGACAAGAAATACAGAGCAGGCAGGCTGGCAGGCCCCTGTTCATGCACAGAGGGTGGTGTTGCAGAACCAGCCCTTATCAGCCTCAAAGCTTTCCTACATGTCCATCTGTAGGCCTAGCCTTTCCCAGCATCCATTCAGTTCACCAACCAAGTAAATACTGACATGTGCCCCCATTCCCCCACCACACACACACACACACACACACACACACACGCACCCTCCTGGGCTCATACCTCCCATCTTCTTGGAGTACTCCCCAATCCCCACATCCTGCTGGAATCAAGTTGTCTTCTGCCTGGCCCTGACTCAGTCTGGCTTCTCTCCTTGTGACTTCTCTCCATCCCCAGCGTGGGCAGGACCTCTGTTCCTTTCTCCTGTCCTGTCCTGGCTGAAAGCTGAGCCATTATAGCTGTACCCTGTGGTTGCCAGGACCACAGAGCACACAGTGGCAGGGTCCCTCTTTTTATGCTGCTTCTTGAGTCTCTTCCAGGGGCTGTGGAGACCCGGAGTCTGCTGCTGCCCTAATTCAGCTTCAGAATCCTGTCTTGTGCAACTGGGAATGAATTGATAGCCTTGGGTGCATCTAAAACAATTTTTTAAAGGGTAGGGCTTCTCCCTCTTTACCCCTGATACAGAAAAAAAAAAGAGAGAGAGAGAATGTGGAAACAATGGTCTTACCCACTTTCCTGTAGCCCTTGATCCTTTGTGCCCAAATCAACTATGTAAAGGTTATCAAAATAATTTTTAAAAATTAAGAATTGAATGCATGACTGAAGAATATTCTCTTGGAAAGCATTTAATAATGTTATAAAAACACACATGTGTGGTATAATCCACTTCCTGTTTTATAAACTGGTATTAACAGAAAACAAAAAGCTTTAGAATCCTTCATTTGCAGCCATTAAGTAAATCTCAAGATAGTATTTGGTTTGCAAACTGTCTTTCAGGTGACACAGGCAGCAGCTACCTCTTTGCAGTTCCAACATCAGCTTCAACCATCAAACCCAACAAACCCCATTCTTTTAAAGGCCTTCTGAGGCCATAAAGGTTTTTGAGGACATTTTATAGGGCCAAAGCACAGTCTGACTCTGTGAAATTCTTATAGGGGTTATGGTTACTGTATCTGCATTTTTATGACAGGTTGTTGGCTATGCCCATGATTTATTTGATATTGGGCCTTTGTTCAAGAACACAGCCTCCAATTAAATGTGGCTATTGTGGCAAAAAAAAAAAAAAAAAGGAAAAAATGTATGACTCTTCTTAGAATGACCCTCCTTGGGTTGTTTCCAAAAACTCATTATGGTGAGAAGTTGGGGCTGCCTATTCATGTCGTGAGCATTTCTCCTCGTGGTCACTTGGCTTGCTCGGATGGAGGATTAGAGGGTACTGGAGCTGTGGGTTGGAGCCAGAGGAAAGTGGAAGAGAGAAGAAAGCATCTTCCCCAGGAAGCTAAATGGGTCACCATTTAAAACCAAACCAAACCAAACCAAAACAAAACAAAAAGCATTCAGAGATGGAAGGAGCCAAGGACAGCAAGAGCAGTTTTCTCTTCAATAAAAGGAAGGAATCACAACCCAGAAAGGCTAGGAAGCCTGGCCAGGCACAGGACACTCAGTCCCAGCCCTCCAGCTCCCGGCTCTGCATTTTACTGATGTCCTAGGTGTGTCTTGCATACATGTGCACAGCCCCTATCCTACTGGAAATCCTGGAATACAGCCCAAGATTTACTCCTGATGTGACCAATGTTATCTGGGACTCATCTGATTTTTTTTCCATAACTGAGGAACAGATATTTCTCTGATCTTTAATAACATTGAAATTCTTTCAGGTAAGGGACACTTATCTAACAGATTTGAGTTCTAGAAAACTCAGCTCACCAAACCCATGAATTGGTCAGCTTGAAGACCAATATTGGGGCCTCAGATATGCCACTTAATCTGTTGTGTGAGCTCAGTGACAAACCATCCACCACTTCAGGTCTTTTTTCTCAGCTACGCATGCTTGATGCTGGGGTCAGCTCTGGGGCTATCGTAGATGCTCTTAGTTTGTGCCATGGGGCCATTCCCAGTCACCTGGGGTAACAACGGGGGCGGCTTGCAGAGAGGGTCCTCTGAAGCCATCGTTTAGATCTTGCACTTGGGTTTCCCAACCTTAGACACTTCCCTCACAGTGTTGCAAGGATCAGATAAGATTGTCTGTATGGAAGGGCTCTCTGAAAGGTAAAGCACCAGTAGGTGTGTACTGTGCTCCTGATGAAGTTCCTAACCGTATAAGTCCAAGCTGTGGCATCCTGGCTTGAGGGACAGAGATGTTGGCAGATAAAGTTGTCAGGGAAGGCAGGAACTATGTCCATACATGCCAGGGAGCCCAGGAGGGTGGGCAGACAGTAGGAATGGGTTTCCTTGAGGTTGGCTTATGATTAGGCCACATTAGGTAGAAGTTAAACATGTTTTCCAGGGACTGGAAAGACAAGAATTGATGTTGCAAATCATGCAGACCTTGGCACTAAGTGAGGCTGCAGACACTCCTGCCTTTGCCTTCAATCCAAAACAGTCTCATTGGAAAACTCCAATTCCAGCATCTGCATATTTTTGAATTTCTGAGCATTTATTTCACAGGGCATTTCAGAGGTAACTTTTCGGGTAAGTGTAGAAAGTGAGGGGGAAAAGAGAGGCTGTGAGATTGTGTCCCCGAGGTCTGGCATGCTTGTGTTGTCTGGTTAATCATTGATGCTTCCAAACCTGATGGGCATCTGGAGCTGGCCCTGCTGCAGGGGGCCAGCGTGCCTGCTGATGGAATGTTAGTACGGTTAATGATTCATCTCCTGCTAGTGGCCCTGCTCCTCACTGCCCCAGTCTGAAGCTACCACCAGGATGTCACGCTTTTTTCTTCTGGAAGGCGCTCAACCTTTTGCAAATTCTGTACAGGACTGGTCAGCCAATGGTCTTCCTTCTGTCCTCAGCTCTCTCTGAAAGTGAGAAGATGACCATTATGCTCAGTGAAATAAGTCAATCTCAAAAGGACAAATGACCATATGTTCTCTCTGATATAAGTAGCCTTCATGCAAATTGTAAGATCAATAACCCTTTCCATACTGTTTTTGCTTCATCCCATGTGTTTTGATGTTTTTGTTGTTATTTTCATTTCTTCCAAATAGTTTCTTTTCTCTTGTCAAATTCATCACTGACTCATGGTTTGCACAGTGGCATCATTTTACCCAAGAGGCTTTTGTGTTTTTGTTTTCATTTCTTCACCCATGCTTTGGTTATTCAGTGGTGTGTTTCCACCCCATGGTGCTGTAAATTTTTGGTTTTAACTTTATACCTGTTGTTGACTTTGTTTTGTGGATTCTCATTTAAGGGAATGTATAGTTATGGCGTAAAAGAGACTATCATATCCAGATGTGAAGATGCAATGCAGTGTACATCTCTGCTTCCAAATCAAGGATGGACTCCCGATGAAATGTTGGACATATCTGCACAGCAGGATGCTGGACTGTCTGACATTGTCTGTACCAGCAATGTCAGGGCACACTTAAATAACAGACTGATGAATTTATGACTGCTTATGAAGGACTGTACCATTGTAATAATTTGGGGAAAATCAGTCGGGAGTGGGAATTTGGGGAGGGAGTAGGGAAATCCCACACTCTATGAAACTGTACCATAAAATTCAAAATAAAAAAATAAAATAAAGACTTGGGATTAGAGAGAAAAAAAGAGAGAAGATGGCTTTAAACAGGCAGTTGTTTTCTGATGCTCCTTTGTGCCAAATAGTGCCACATGGCACCATGATTTCACACGGATGCACACCAGTGGTCACCTTCAGATGTACATCATGTTCATCTGGGCAGTAGCCCTTTTTTTCTAGACTGCTAGGTTAACCAGCAAAATTATACTTCAACACAACAAATGGCTAAATACTAAAATGAAATAGACACGAGACAGCTGAATGGTACCTTATAGCCATTTTAAGGTATATAGCAGCCGGTCCTGTATATAAACTAAAATTGAAATGTCAATGAGCTAATCATAGGTTGTGGTTGGGACTTTTTTCTTTTTTAACATATTGGTTACTCAAAACCATGTCAATTCCATAATATTGCAAATTGCTGTTGATGTTATATTGGGACTCTTAATTGACTGTGATGATATTCGACCAGCTCTAACTTCGGACCAAAAATGGTCTCCCCAAGAAACTGTTCAACCTATCTAGACAATAAGTAGCTGGACTCTGTGCTTGGTATATGTTTGCAAGGAAAGAATCTTGATTGAATGTGAACTGTAATACTGCATCAAGGTGGAGGAATCCACCAGGGGGGAGGGGAGAGGGAGGGGTAGGGGGATTCCCAGAACCTATGAAACTGTCACGTAATGCAAAATAATTAATAAAAAAATATATATATATAATAAAAAAAGTAAAAAGAAATCCCATGAGAGCCCAGACAAATGTATGAGTGTGCTACACGCTTGTTACACAGATGTCCTAATGTAAAAGGATCACATTTTTAAATTTAATTTTTTTTGCACAAAGGCCAAGTCTTGTTATGTGTAGAAGTATCAGAAACTAAGTGTTCACCAAGAGGGAAGGGACCGAGGCCCACAGTCTCACCCACCAGAGACAACCCCTATTAATATTCAGTCCATAATTGCTCACAGCTGTGAAGCCCTTGGTCCCTGGAAGCTGGTCAACCTAAGGTGTGATATGCTTGATTTAGTGAGACTATGGTGGCTTCAGACAGAGCTCACTTGATTTTTTTTTTTTTGGTGGGGGGAAGGGATTGGTTTCAGAAACCAAGCATTTCCTCATGAATGTTTCATCTTGCTTGTTTCCAAAAATTAGAAACAAGGAGGTAATACAACTCAATGTTGCCTTTCAGTTCTGTTCCTGGCTTAATGAGGCCAAATGAGTGAAGATGCAGAGGCCAGGTCTCTGTGAGATACAGTGGCTGGCACTGAAGGGACCCTGGGGTCGGAGAACTATATACGGTAACCAGAGGAGGGATTGTTTCCCTCCTGTGGCTCTCGCTATGCTTTGAAGCTCCTTGCTCAGGAAAATATCTGCATCCTAGCTGTGGCAGCATTGAGCTCAATGGATGGCTGAGGGAGGATGCACTTGGGATGGGGACTGGATCCCACCCAGAGACAGACACTGATGCGGTCAGCTCAGCTCTTCCTCCCACAGTGTGCATGGGGTCGTTAATCATAGTGGGATACTACTCTGCCCATTTGTACACACCACTTCATGAGCCAAGACAGTATCACCCCCAACCTCACAGGACAGGTGGCAGGAGGGTTGCTATAGATCATCGCTGGCTTGCTTTGCAAATGTCAACAGAGAAGAAAAGGGATGCAGAGCAGCACTGCCCCCAGGAGGGCCACATGAAGTCTGGACAGATGTATGTGGATAATTGCATCACTCTTCAAGTGGCCATTATAAAAAATAGAAAGAGGGGGAGACCTTTAGCACTACAGTGAAGAAACTGCTTGGAATACCTACGTTCCATATCAGAATCCCTGGGTGGGAATCCTGGCTCTGCTTCTAATCCAACTTCCTATTGATGCACAACCTGGGAGGCAGCAGGCGATGACTTGAGTACTTGGGCCCCTACCACTCACGTGGAAGATGCAGATAGAATCCCAGGCTCCTGGCCTCAGCTTGCTGCAGCCGTAGTTGGTGAGGGATATTTGGGGATTAACCTTCCCCAGCTAACTCCCACCCCATGTGTGTATGTATGTGTATGCATGTGTATGTGTGTGTTCTGTTTCTCTACCCTTCAAATAAATATTTTAAGAAGTAAAAAGAAACAGGTGAAATTGATAATTTATTCTTTCTAGCCTGTTAAACTGCTTGTTCAGCATGCAATCACTGTGCTTCAATTACTGAGATATTTTACAGTTCCTTCCTACTGTCTTTCAAACCCAGTGCGGAATGTGCACACAGTGCTCACAGTGTAGTACAGTCTCACTTGTCACACCCCAAATGCTTCCCTGCCACCTGTGGCTGTGGCTGTCCTGCTGGGTGGTGCAGGTCCTGATCCTTGCTGCTCACAGTATATGTTCCAGGTTCCAGCAGAGTCACTGAGCATGTCCTAAATGCAACATCTGGGGCCCCAACCATGACCCTGGAGACAGAAAACACATTTTAACAAGATCCCCAAAGGATTTGCTCAGGTGTTAGGCTGAGTTACTAGCCTAGGGGTCTCTCACTGAGTCCCCACCTGAACCCCTGGGGTTCAGATTTAGTTGACCCAGGGTGGAACCTGGGTACTCCCCAGTGATGCTCCCACACAGCGAGGCTGAAGAGCCCCGTGGGGGCAGTGATCTGTCTAGCCGAGATGCACATGGGACTTTTAGGACCGTGGGAGATCATTTGAACCCTGTGGATCTCCATCTCCTTCCCTGGATCTTGGGGATGAAAGAGTGGTGTCTTCATGCAGGGTTGACATGAAGACGAAAGAGTTCACTCATGTCAGACACACAGACCATCCCTGCACAGGGTCAGTGCTTGGGAGACAGCAGCTGTGACCCTCTCTGCTTCTTCCTTCAGGTCCGAGGTTACCCAGAGCCCCAGGTGACATGGCACAGAAATGGGCAGCCCATCCCCAGTGGGGGCCGCTTCCTGCTGGACTGTGGCATCCGTGGCAACTTCAGCCTCATAATTCACGCCGTCCAGGAAGAAGACCAGGGGAAGTATACCTGTGAAGCCAAAAATGGCCGTGGTGCCCGCCAAGTGACCGTGGAGCTGACAGTGGAAGGTAAGTCCCAGGGCTGAGAGCCCTCCCTGGGGCTGAGCTATTGTTGTCTCCCCCAAAAGTCCGCTCTCCAAGGCCTGGAGCTGTGCCTCAGCCTATCCTGAGAAATGGAGAAGCTTCAAGCCTGTGCTGTGGTGTAGTGAATAAAGCTGCCGCTGTGATAAGGCTTCCCATGTGGATATTGGTTTGAGTCCTGGCTGCTCTACTTCCAATCCAACTTCTTGCTAATGATCTGGGGAAAGCAACAGAAAATGGCCCAAGTGCTTGGGCCCCTGACATCCACATGGAAGACCCAGATAAAGCTCTTGGCTCCTGGCTTCAACTTGGCCTAAGGCTGCTTGTTGCAGCCACTTGGAGTGTAGGGGGTGAACCAGTGAGTAGAGGACTTCTCTCTGTCTCTGAAGCATTTTCAAATTGATCAATAAATAAAAAAGAAAGGAAAAGAATTGCAGAAAGGCATGATTAGTGTAATATAATTTAACCATGACGAGCACCACAATAACAACAAAGGAGGAACTTAGGAGAAAGAGCCATCCCATCCCTGGGCTGGGAACCCTTCAATGTAGTGAGGGTCAGGGAGGCACCCCAGGAATTGTGTGTGTCACACTGGGAATCCCTCACTTTCATGTTTGCTGTTTCCATGCCAGGTCCCCCGACCCATCTCCTATCTCCTTTCACCTGCATACCCTGTCGAGGCCACCCTGGCCTCAGGCTCGCCTCTCAGGTCTGCAGCTGTCTCGGGCACTCACATTCTTCAAGTCCCTGCTGATCCACCACATCCTTCTTACTCTCCAAATTCATAGCTGTGCACCCTTTGCTCACTGCTGGGACTTGCCACCACTTCACATGTTATTCTGGGAGGAAAGAACATTGTCCCTTGTTCACGGTTGGGTCTGTCGTCTCAGGAAAGCTCCCTGGCATGCAGCAGCTCTTGAGAAATTTAGAGAATTGCCCAATAAATTTTATTGCCATTAGCATAACCTTACAAAACAATAGGTGCCTGTTATTAGAAAGGGATAGAGATCAGAAAATACGCGAGAGACACCCACCAGTCTCTTAACACGAATTTGCTATTGTGTCTTTGTCCAACCCCCTCTGTCCTTGAAAACATCCGATGAACTTTAGAACTTGCAAGGGAGACATCTGACCATAAATAAGCCTGCTTTCCTGCTGTCAGTGCGATCTCAAGGTCGGACCCCCAGCTGATGCTTCACGACCTGATGACTGAAAGATCACAGGGTCAGCCAGCTTCTCAGATGTCAGACAGGTCCCCCTCCTTTCTAAGCTGCCCCACCTATAAGCCAGCAAGTCAGACTGTCTTCCAGAGGGACCTCCTCCCATTCCTGGTTTTCTGGAGCACTGCGTGTGAGGACTGTAGAGGGAGAGTTAAAGTAGCTGGGAAGGTTCCACAAAGAGCAAGGTGCAAGGTGTCTGTGTCCTGTTTTCCTTATTTCCCCACACCCTGGGGCAGCCAGGTTGCACCTCGCAGCACACATAGTTTGGATGCTTTTCTGAAATTCTTTCATCCAGTGACTCATTTGTTTAATGACCCTCAAGGGCCATGTCAGGGCACTCTTGATGAGAAGTCTCAGGAGGGACTGACCTCATCTCTGCCATGCTGCTCCCCAGGACCCACTTTTTCAGTTCCCTAACTTTGAGTTAAGGTCGACAAATAACAATTACCCTATCCCTTACCTCTCTGTCTCCCACTCTGCTCCTCTTCCCTCTGCCCCCTCCTCCTCCCCCACCCCCCGCCAGGTTTTGTATGGAACCAGGGGAATGGAGAGAGTTCCCAGTCCAGGGCTGAAGTAGTCCTGGTCCTGACTTTACCATTCAGTTGTGTGGCTTGGAACCTGTTGATCCTTATTTCTGTAGAGTGAGGATTTGAATCCCATGGTTTCTATGGCCTGATCTAGCCCTTCCCTTCCATGATCCAGGTTAACAGAAGGTTGGAGTGAGTTAGGAGTGCATGGGAAGTATATAAAACTTTGCGCAAACTTTCTCTGCAATTCCTATTGTTTGGGAAGTTGGATCTGATGTCCCAAGCAGGTAGGAGCACTGTAAAGGAAGGGATGAAGGGCCAGACCTTCAACGCTGCCCTCTCCCCTTTGATTTTTCATTTGGGAGGAATTCTGGCCCAGGCCATCAAGGATATTTTATGTCTTCTAACCCTAGGAGACAGCAAATCTTCAAAGTACCAGGTGCCCTGGGTGTTTTCTGCTTTTTCATGAGAGGCTGCTTCTGGCTGATGTGTACCATGGGGCCACACCCAAAGATTACAGACCTGGAAGATCCACTTCTGTCATGGAGGTGCAGTTGACAGTGTCAGGCTGACCTAGACCTTGACAATGGGAAGCTGGCAACGCTTTTGCCAGCTGTCTGTGGATGCATGTTACCTGTGATCCCTACCTGGAGAGAACAAAGAGAGGCCCTGGGATTAGGAATGCGAATCATACACGGAGCCTTCCATGATCAAGGAGGCCGTATTGTGAAACTCAGATGTCCTCAAATTGAATCTTAATTCTAAATTGCTAACTAGAAGGAGCTTGTTTTTGTTTTTGTTTTTGTTTTCTATAAATTGGAACTAATGGTCTCCCCACAGGGTGGTGTAAGGAGAAGCACAGCCATTGGTAAATGACTCCCAGTAACAATGAATGTAAGTCATTTGCATTTGCATGAAGATCCTCAGCACTATATAAAGAGGGCAGCCTGGAAGTAGAAGGTGGCCTCATCTGACTTCTCATTTAGCAGTTAAAACCAAAACGTGCACAGTGTCTCCTATGAGAACAAGTGCCTTAATGAGAGAATCATGTGGTACCTTGGAACTTTGTTCACTGGAAACAACCTTGGGCTGAGCTCCTGAATAAGACTCCCTAAAATCAGCTGTGATACCCACTCACCTCCAAGGAGCTGGCACCTGAGACCTGGCACAGAGCAAGGAAGAGACATGGCCCACACCGTCTGGGCACTTTCTCTCTAATGCTTGGGCCCCAGGCCCTTCCTTGACGTGGTACTGTCTGATAAGAGATGATGCAACTCATGTATGTACTGTCAGGTTGGCAAGTAGCTACATAAAAAAAGGTGAAATTAATTCTGATAGAATATTTTATTTAGCCAAGTTTCATCATATCAGCATTAAAGCTGCTGAGCTATTTTACATCCTTGAATATGCATGTATATTTTACACTCACCAGACATCTCAGTCTAGACGAGCTGCATTTCATCTGCTCCATAACTGCACATGGCTAGTGGCTACCAGCTGGGACAGCACAGTTCTAGAAGCTCCCTCCTTAGTGGGGAAAAACAAGACTTCTACGGAGCAGGAAGGAAAGAATCCCATATGGTCTGGGTCCTGAGCCTTGGAATGCTGGACAGGTGAGGGCTAGGGCTCCAGTGATGGGTGTGATCTGAGCCTGGGAAAGCCCTTTGCATTCAGACCTAAGTCACTGCAGGTAGCACAGAATTAACTTTCTGGATGTAAATATCAGGTACCCACCATAATCCAGACCTCGGATGGGTGTCACCTTCTGGAAGGACGGAATGTACAAATGCATGTGCACATACTTCCCCTGGAGCATCTGTTAACAGGCTAATTTGGACCTATAGGTCTGTAGTTTCAGCCAGCCCCTAGGTGGTGCCCGTGCTGCTAGGCCATAGCCTGCACCTGGAATAGCAAGTGGCCACTCCAACTCCTCATAGGATATATTCAGTCTAAGACAATGATGGTTTTTTCAGCTTCTAGAAATGTATTTATTTAGTTTGTTTGAAAGTCAGAGAGAGAGGATAGAATGATCCATCTCCTGATTCACTCCCCAAAATGCCTACAAAAGTATGGACCAAAGCCAAGACCCTGGAGCTTTGTTTGAGTCTCCTATGAGGTTGGTAAGGACCCAAGCACTTGAACCATCCTCTGTTGCCACTCAAGGTACACATATTCAGGAACTGAAATCCATAGTAGTGCTGGGATACCGACATCCCTCTTCATTCATCTGTCAGACATCCACCCGAATCATTTGTAACTCTGAGTCTCAGAATCACCCAGAAACCAGGGCGGGAGCAGGGATTTCTAGCCGGCCCCCCATGCCTGCTCCAGACACACCTCCTTCCCACCACCAACCACTTCTGGACTGTGATCGGGGCTTGCTGTGCCTCCATGGAACCACTGCTCTGTGTGCCAATGCTTCTAGGTGGGTCAGCTTGTGTCTACCTTCAGAGTGACAGCAGAGAAGGAGTGATCCCACATCATGGGATTTAAGGGAGCAGAGAGGCCCTGGTGGTTACCAGTCCTGCCCTAGTGGTGCTAACAAAGCCAACATTCCTAAACAATTTTGAACTTAGTAGGAAATGCTCCTGTGCCATGCCATCTTTCTTTTTTTTTTTTTTAATTTTTTATTGTATTTTTGTTGACAATCTTTACATAGTTAACTACAGTAAAAAAAAAAAAAAAAAAGTTCAGGGGGTATAGGGAAGTGGGTAATAGTATTATGTCCATGTTGTTTCCATCATGTATCTGAGGTAAAGGGGGATGTTGACGGAGAAGCCCCACCCAGTTTCCCACCCCCCAAAGTCCCGGATGTGGGGCATGCTCTGAGATCCTTACTCAAATGGTTTTAATAGTTCTCCAGTTATGAATTGCTGCCAGTTTCACTCGATAAGGTCGTCCATTGATTGACACAGTCTTCACAGAGTCTTCATTTGCCCAGTATTTCGCTGTCAACATATAGCTGAGGTGGTTGATTGACTTGCTCTGTCCTCTGTCTTTTCCTGGCTAGGGTTCTGAGTCCAGCAGTTTGATTGGGAAGATCTCCAAAGAAACTTTGAGGTATTTCCAGACCAGATTCTTGCATGTTCTAGCAAGCACAGGGCCCGGCACACATGCCATCTTTCTGCAACTGCCCTTCTTGGGGACAGTTTTCTCTAGTCCTTTTTTACCTCCATGATGGACTGAATGGACAACATTAGCTACTTGAGCCTGTGCATGACTTTTAACCTCTTGTGTTTTTCCAAAGGGTCTGTCATGATTTTCCTTTAGTGTTTTGTTCTCTTATTTATTTTATACTACCTTGACCTTATTTTCTGTTTCTTAAGGAATAAGTGTGCTAGCCAAGTTTAACAAAAAGAGTATACCTGACAGATCAGGTGGGCATCTCAGGAAGGAACGGAGAGCTCAGTCTGCATTCATGCTGGAGTTTTTTCATAGATACAAGAATGGATCCATTGTGTCTCCTTCCCCCTCCCACTTCTGCGATATTCTTGGGTGAATTCCTCCCAGAACATCCTAATGTACCTTCCCTCAGGAGAGAGTCGGGACCCTCCTAACAATATCAAGCAAAAGCAATTACTTTTTTTCTGTGTTATTGCTGATCAGTCTTGCATCTACATTTCTGGGTCATCTGGCAGGTCAATTTTCAGTTCTCTTAGAATTCTCCATATGCACTTCCATAATGGTTGTACTAGCCTACGTTCCCACCAACAGTGAAGGAGGGAACTTTTCTTCCCACATTCACACCAGCAGCTGTTGTTAGTAGAGTTCTGAATGTAGGCCAGTCTCACTGGAGTTAGGTGGTACCTCAATGTGATTTTCATTTGTATTTCCTTGACAGATAGGGAGTCTGAGCATTTTTTTCATATGTCTAGTAGCCATTTGAATTTGTTCCTTTGAGAAGTGTCTGTTCATTTCCTTTGCCCATTTCTTCACAGAGTTGTTTGTTTTGCCATTGCTGAATTTCTGGAGTTCTTTGTAAATCCTGGATATTAATCCCCTATCAGTTGTGTAATATGCAAAGATTTTCTCACTTCTTTACTTTGTTGGTCATCTCCTTTGCTGTACAGAATCTTCTTACTTTGATGTAGTCCCACTTGTTTATTTTAGCTTTGGCTGCCTGTGCTTTTGGTGACTTTTTAAAGAAGTCTTTCCCATTCCTATATCTTGGAGAGTACTTCCTATGTTTTTCTCCAATAGTTTGATGGTTTCTGGGAGTAGATTTAGGTCTTTGATCCACTTAGAGCTGATTTTTGTATAAGGTGGGAGTCTGTCTTCTTACCTCTGCAGGCTGCTATCCAGTTGTCCTAACAGCATCTGTTGAAGAGACCAGACTTTTCCTCTGGATTATTTTCTGTTCACTTGTCAAAGATTAATTGGCTGTACATGTGTGAGCTCCCTTCTGGGATTTCTAATCTATTGCAATGATCTTGTCTGTTTATGTACCAGTACCAGACTGTTTTGATGACCACTGCTGTGTAATATGTCTTGAGGTCTGGAATTGTGATTCCTCCAGCTTGATTTTTGTTCTTCATGGTAGCTTTTGCTATTCATGTTTTCTTGTGTTTCAGATGAAGTCTTGTATCTTTTCTATTTCTGAGAAATATTACCAAAATTACTTTTGGACATTTTGATGATGTTGAACCTGATGATCCAGGAACATGATAGGTTTCTTTATATTTTAATGCCTTCTTCTATTTCTTTTTTTAATGTTTTGTAATTTTCATTATAGGTCTTTCACATCTTTGGTTAGGTTAATTCCAAGGTATTTGAAATTCTTCTCTGCTATCTTAAAGGGGACTGTACTGACACATTCTTTCTCAACTATGGAGTTATTTGTGTATACTAGTGTCATCAATTTGTGTTCATTAATGTTGTATCCTGCTACCCTACCAAATTATTTTATGAGTTCCAATAGTCTCTTTTTTGTATAAGGTGAATCTTTAGGTTCTCCTGTATAGAGAATCATGTCATCTGCAAACAAGGCTACTTTAAGTCCTCAGTTTCAATTTGAACTCCTTTATTTTGTTTTTCTTGCTTAATAGCTCTGGCAAGGACTTCCAATACTATATTGATTAGCAATGTGGAAAGTGGACATCCTTGTCTAGTTCCAAATTTTAGTGGAGAAGTTTCCAGTCTTTCCCCATTTAGTATAATACTGGCATTGGGCTTTTCATATATTGCTTTGATTGTGTTATAAAATGTTCCTTCTATGCCTATCTTGCTTAGGGTTTTTAGCTTGAAGTGGTATTGGATTTTATCAGATGTGTTCTCTGCATTTATTGAAATACTCATATGGACTTTATTTTTTCAATATGTTAATGTGGTATATTACATTTATTGATTTGTGAATATATTCCAGGCAAAATCTTAAAAGCCTTAGGGTGCTTTCTGTCACATTAGGATTGACAATATAAATATGGTAGAGTTACAGTTAATCTTATTGCCCTGCTGGTCTCAACTGTGAAACACTTGTGTGTCATTATGGCCTTGTGAAAACCTAGCTTCCTTGGTATAAATAAGACATAGATGATGACTTCTGGAATCTCTTTCTATTGCTGAAGGATGGTGTTCAAATCATTTCCCTTCCCGAAAGTATACTTTTTTAAAAAGTTTACTTATTTAAAAGGTAAAGTGAAATGACAGAGAGACAGAAATTGGGAGAGATCATCCACATACTGGTTTGCTTCCCAAATGCCCAGAATGCCCACAATAGCCAGAGCTGGATTAGGTCAGTCTCGAGCCTGAGACTCTATGTGGGTCTTTCGTGGGGAGCAGTGGCCCAAATACTCCGGCCATAACCTGCTGCCTTCCCAGACATAGTGGCAGAAAGCTGGATTAGAATCAGAGTCAGGATTCAAATTTCCACTCTGATTTTAGATGCTGTCATCTAAACACTTAACGCACTGGACAACTGTCCCACCACTATTAACTCCTTTAGTTTTTTTTTTGTTTGTTTGTTTGGTTTGTTTTGTTTTAGATTTATTTTATTTCCATTGGAAAGTCAGATAAACAGAAAGGAGGGGAGACAAACAGGAAGATCTTCCATCTGATGAGTCATTCCCGAAGTGGCCGCAATGGCCAGAGCCCAGCTGATCCAAAGCCAGGACCCAGCTTCCTCTGGGTCTCCCACGCTGGTGCAGGGTCACAAGGCCTTGGGCCATCCTCACCTGCCCTCCCAGGCCACAAGCAGGGAGCTGGATAGGAAGCGGGGCTGCTGGGATTAGAACCAGTACCCATAGAGATCCAGGTACATGCAAGGTGAGGACTTTAGTCATTGGGCGACTAGGCTGGGCCCAACTCGTTTAGTTTTACCTTCTGTGTTATCTATCTCCCATCACCGTATACATTAGTACCCTTGCTGTCCTAACCTTGATTTTTTTTTTAACCAACTCTGTTGCCTCTTTTGTTTCTCATCTCTCACTCCTTTACCCACTTTTCCCATCCCCCACCTGTGGCCCTTTCTGGTTGTAGGCTTTGCCAAGTTACCCATAGTTCTAACTTCTTACTTATTCATCAAATTTTATTGGATGAGCTGAACTTTATTGGGGTGTGAAGAGAAACAAAACTTGGTCATCACTCTCCAGAGACTGATTTTATTGATCTCACATTTCATTATTAGATTGTGATTAAGATCTTTATGAAGTGCTGGCTTTATGTGGGAGGCAGACTTCTTTTTCTGATCCTTTCTGCAGAGGCCTGACTGGTCAGATTAAGGCCTAGACACATTAAAAAGTTCAGTGAGTACAAGGCAGTGCAGGTGTATTCTACAGAGATTCCAGAATTGTGAGAACTATCTGTTTAGAAGAGATGTGTTGCAGGGAGGAGTAGGGTTGTGTGGTTGTAATGCAGTGGAGTAAACCATCTCTGGACATTGGCATCCTGCTATATCAGCATGCTGGTTCCAGGCCCGGCCAGCACTGCCCAATCCAATTCCGTGTAGGTGCTTGGGTTCCTTCCACTTGCATCAGAAATCTGGATGAAATTCCTAGGTCCTGACTGGCCTGGCCCAGCCCTGGCATTTGGGAGAGTGAACCAGTAGGTGAAAAATTTCTTTCTGTCTCTCCCTTTCTCTTTCTCTCCTTCAAGTAGGTGAAAATAAATTGTTTTTAAAATGTATTTGGATTCTGTTGTTCCCGTTCTCCAAACCCTCCAGCCACTTTCTGCTGCCTTTAAGTTTGAGCTCTACACCCTCACCAGGGCCCTGCCCATGTTAGCGGATTTTTACTTCTCCAGCTTCCTCCTTGCTTACTGAGTCTCGGCCTGTAGCCTTTATAAATCTTTCAAGAATCCAAGTCTGTGGCCAGTGTTGTAGTGCGGTAGGTTAAGCTGCCACCTGCAAGACTGGCACCCATATGAGCACTGGTGCAAGCTGTGAATGCTCCCCTTTTGAAAAGCAGCAGTGGATGATCTAAGTACTTGGGAGCTTGACACCCACAAGGGACACCCAGATGAAGTTCTGGGATCCTGGATGCTGCCTGGCCCAGCCCCAGACAATTGCAGTCATATGAGGAGTGAACCAATGCATGTGAAAAAAACAAAAACTACTCTCTGTATGCCTCTGCCTGTCTCACTATAGCTCTGCCTTTAAAATAAATAAATAAATAAATAAATAAAAGAATGCAAGCCTTGGGGTGAACACTTGGTTTAGATTAATATACTGTTAGGATGAGCAGAACTGTATCTGAGTGCCTGGGTTCAAGTCCCAACTCTACTCCTTGTTTCAGCTTCCTACTAATGCTCATCCTGGGAGGCAGCAAGGGTTGGCTCAAATACTGTGTTCTCTTTCACTCACAGGAGACCCAGATGAAGTTCTCAGCCATTGGCTTTGGACTGACCCAAACCTGTCTGTTACAGACAAGAGGGAATAAACCAGTGGTTGGGAGTTCTCTCTCTGCTTCTCAAGTACAGGTTTTTTTATTTGTTTGTTTTAATTCTGGCAGGAGGTTGGTGGCAGGGGGTGGGGAATACCAAGCTCTTTCTCACTTAGGACATGAGCACTTGCTGTCTCCTTCCCCTCCTTACCTGGACTTTGCTCATCCTTCAGCCTCCCTTCAAGCCTCGCTCCTGTCCACTTAGGGGCTGAATCAGGCACTCTCCCTCAACATTTACCTCTTTAGAATTCTTTCTGTTGGAATATATTTGTGTTTAAATTGTAAATGGGTACTACTCAAGGTTTTTCATGTCCAGCTAGATTATAAACTTCATGAAGGTAGAGATAAGTGTCTTTTAAAAAAAAGATTTATTTATTTTTATTGCAGAGTCAGTTATACAGAGAGGAGGAGAGACAGAGAGGATGATCTTCCATCCAATGACTTACTCCCCAAGTGACCACAACGGCCGGCGCTGCGTTGATCCAAGGCCAGGAGCCAGGAACTTCCTCCAGGTCTCCCACACAGCTGCAGGGTCCCAAGGCCCTGGGCCATCCTCGACTGCGTTTCTAGGCCACAAGCAGGGAGCTGGATGGGAAGTGAAGCAGCTGCAATTAGAACTGGCGCCAATATGGGATCCCGGCAGGGAGGACTTTAGCCACTAGGCCACGGCTCCGGGCCTGAGACGTGTATCTTTTATCATTTACTGAATTCCTGGTGCTGATAGCCTGACACAGATCATGCCCCATAGTAGGTCCAGTCCATAGCAAGAGCTTTGTAAACTCAGGGATATTTCAAGAAGCTCATGGAAAAAGTAGATTTATGAGATAAGATTTTGGTGTGTTTGGGGGAAAAAGGGTCCTGGCTACTCCACTTCCCTTCCAGCTCCCTGTTTGTGGCCTGGGAAGGCAGTCAAGGACGACCCAAAGCCTTGGAACCCTGCACCCATGTGGGGGACCTCGAGGAAGCTCCTGGCTTTAAATTGGCTCATTTTCACCCATTGTGCCACTTGGGGAGTGAACCAGCAGATGGAAGATCTTTCTCCCTGTGTCTTCTTTGCTCTGTAAATCTGACTTTGCAATAAAGACAGACAAATTAAAAAAAAAAAAAGCTTTGAAAAATCCATGTACACAAAAGATGCTGTCATAAAGATTCTTATTATAAAAACATTTTGTGTGGATTTCAGAAAATTTTTGCGCCAAAATTTCTTTAATTCCATTTTTCCCATCAACTTTTTAAATTTCCCTTCTCTATGTTGACTCTCTGTGTGCCTCTGTTTGGAGCCTAGCATTTGAAACTAAAATATTGATCCAGTCCTTACTGTGAATATGGCCAAAGCTTCACCAAGAAGGTCAGGGTGTACCGTGAATCCAGAATAAAATCTAATCTTTGGAGAAAGGCATGGTGCTGCAAAGAAGGAAGAAAACATATTTGCTTGCAGAATTTCCGTAAAAAAGTTATCCACAAGGAGCAATCTTAGTTTCAGCTCTTTTTTTTACTCCCTTTTTTTTCAATATCAAGTAGAACATGCAAGCAATAGCTCTAATGTTTGCATTTTTGTTTATTTATTTTTTAATTATATTTTTCACAATCTTTACATAATTAACTAGGGTAAAAAGGTTCACGGGCCACAGGAAAGTGGGTAAGACTATTATTTCCACATTGTTTCTTTCATGTATCTGAGGTAAAGGGGAATAATAAGGGAGAAGCCCCACCCAGTCTCCCACCCACCCCAGATCCCCGATGTGGGGCATACTCCGAGGGTCTTGCTCAAGTGGTTTTGATAGTTCAACAGCTATGAATTGCTGCCATTCTCACCATTCCAAGCACGATAAGGTTGTTGAAGAACCCACTGATTGACATAGTCCACCTTAGAGTCTCCATTTGCCCAGTTTTTCACTGCCAACATATAGCTGAGGTGGTTGATTGACTTGTTCTGTCTTCTGTCTTTTCATGATTAGGGTTCTGAGTCCAGCAGTTTGATCAGGGAGATCCCCAAAGAAACTTTGTCTGAGGTGTTCCCAGACCAGATTCTTTTATGTACTAGCAAGTACAGGGCCCAGCACAGTCCATCACCCCGATCAGCTGATGGTTGCAATTGCTGGGTTGATTCTGTCTCCAGCCCTGACTTCCACTGGGAACAATGGGTATTGCAGTCCAGCCTGGTTCTGCCCAGCACACACTCGGCCCTCACATAAACCAGTGGGAGCTGCAACCCAGTCTGAGCAACCCGCAATAACCCCCACTAGGCCTGCCACCTACCCTGGTTTGCCAATATGTGTAGCAGACTAGTCCAGTCTGTCCCACATCCCATTTGGCTCTCATACATGTCAGTGGATGTTAAAGCTTAGTTCCATCTAACCAGCTCCACTATCCAGCCCACACAGATGTTGTTGGATGCCTTTCTGTCTAGCCACCCTAGCCCCTCTTCTGGTTTTCATGCTCTATCGTGGGAGTGGTAACCCAAGGGGGAGGAGCCCACTATTTCCCTTGTAGGCCACTCCCACTCCAGAATTATGCACTCTCCAGGTGATTCTGTGTTTTGATTTGACAGAATTAGCCCCCAGTGCCAGCTTCTGCCAGCTGCTGCTGTGGCTAAGCCCAAGCAACCCTCACCCACTCTCAACCCAGCGTGGCTTTTCCTTTATCTAGTCCATATGAGGTGCACAGGTGTTGTAGCCCTGCTTAGTCTGGTCTGCCCCCATCCCAGCTCACACTCTCCAGTGGGAGTAGCTGTCCAGCAAGGGAACACCCCCATGTTCCCCCTGCTGGCTCCACCCCCTTCCTTCCCGGTTCTCACATGTGCTGATTTGGCGCTGTGGTCACATCTGGTACAGATAACCTCACCTTGGCATTCCGTAGTGTGCACTGTTCTTTTGTCGCGACCAAACCTGACTCAACCCGCACTCTGTTCTGATGCTTGGATTCGCCAGTGGATGACGAGAACTGATTCAGCCTGGTCTGCCACCGACCCAGGCCGAATGTGTGCCAGTGGGAAACTTTCTATGGCCTGTTCTGGGCTGTTTCCTGTCATGCTTCTTGAGCTTACCTGCAGGGTCTGTGTCCTGCCAGAGGAGTTGCCCAGGCTCCTCCATCAGAACCTCTCCCAATGCCAGATTTCACACATACCAAGGGGCCCATGAGCCAGCCCTACTCAGTTCACCTCCTGTCCTAGCAGGAACAGTAGTTTTTCCTGACTGGCCTTCAACCCAAACTGGTTCTTACTGTTGGATGTTTCAGCCCAGCCAAGGCTCATCCATACCCACATACAGCTCACACATGGCTCAGTAGGGGGTTGAGACCTAGCCTAGTCCATCCCACATCTCCCCTGGTCCTCCAGAGCACCAGATAGTGTTGGAGTCTAGTCTGGTTTGGTGCGTCCAGTCTCAGTCCACACTTGTGCTAATTGAGATTACAACCGTTTCCTGATCACAACGCAGCCCCCATTCCAGTTCACATGCCCCTTGGTGGGAACCTCAATCCAGTTAGGGTGTCCCCTAAGCTCCCCAATCTGGCCTGTTCCCAGCCATAGATCATGCACATTCCAGTGGTTGCTCTTACTCAGCTTGGCACAGCCCCTCACTTGTCCCGGCCCCTGCCTTAGACACTATGGCTTAGCGTCCCTGGCTCACACAGACCAGTAGACGCAAGAACCTAGCTTGACATGACCTGTGCTCCATCCTGATTTCTAATTTTGCTTGTGGGCTAAGGATTGCTCAGTCCTGCCCCGCACACCCCGTTCCATTACCAACTCACACATTAGCCAGCCATTGGAGCTACTTTGCCCGGCTTGTCCGACCCACAGGTCTGGACTATGTGTTCACCAGTGGGAGCTATGACCCGCCAGGGGAG
The DNA here is from genome assembly GCF_030435755.1 of Ochotona princeps. NCBI lineage: Eukaryota > Metazoa > Chordata > Mammalia > Lagomorpha > Ochotonidae > Ochotona > Ochotona princeps. The sequence continues at coordinate 88,295,245 of NC_080834.1, read as the reverse complement.
TTTCCCAAATTCCTCCACTTGACCCACTCCCAGACCCAGTTCTCATACATGCCATTGGGTTTTAGGCCAGTGTCCAGCATAGTCTGGCCTGCCATTTGGCCTTGTATGAGCTGGTGAATGTTGTAGCCCAGCCCACCCCACACCCTATTCAGGATGCACATTCAGGTGCTGCTGCCTTGACCAGTCCAGACTGTTGCGGGTTCCTTTACCCGTGATTGATGGCAGGCTCCTTGGTCACACCTAGCTTAGACCATCACCACCTTAACTCTTGAGCTAACCATGGGGCTAGTATTTCCACGAGGTTTGGCCCACACATCCCCCACAGAATCTACCCCTGGATATCGTTTTCTCATGTGCTAGTTAATATGGCCCTGCCTAATGTGGCGTGTCTCCTGATCCCTCATCATGTCAGGTAATAGGATATGATCCTGCTAGACAAGCCCCGAGCCTTAGCTTTTGCATGGACTGGTGTTCGGTGGTTAGCATTGTTCAGTGATTACAAGTACTACACAGGATTTAAAGGAGTTTGGTATATCAGTCTTGTCCATAAAGATCATCTTGTCTCTCTCCTCCAACCTACCAGGTCTCATTACCCTTGCTTACCTTCAAAGGAAGAGTTACTCTGTCTTTGGAAGTCTTTAGGATTGATTTACATCCCAGAAGTACAGTGGGTTTAACATGGAGCTACCTAAGCAGCAATTCAAAGCCCCAAAACTCCTGAGTTGGCCACCAGGTGGCCAGCAGGCGGAGTCTAATGCCAGATGGTGCACTGACCACCCAAGGACAGGTCACCATGTGTATGTGGTGGCTGGAATCAGGGCTCCGAGCTTGGAGACGATCCCGCCTGGCACCCACCAGCAGCCAACAGGCTGCTGGAAGTTTTAATCCCCAGGCTCCAAGTTCGCCCCCTAATGTTTGCATTTCTCCGAGGATGTTCTCAACCTGTGGTTTTCAAGCAGACCCATCCTCTACTAGGCACTTAGGAGACTCTGGGAGCCCTTTCAGTTCTCCGGTGACTGAGCTGCCACTGGTGTTGGGTGGATGAGCACCAGGGGTGCAGGAGGGGCCTTGTGACAAGACGGCAAAAATCCCCCCAGGCCCTCCTCACTGACCTTCAGAGCGGAGACATCACAGATGCATACATCAGAGATTCCTTAGTGTTCAGTAATACAAACCAAATTTACTAGAAGTTGCAAAAACAAGCCCAGAGATTTAAGAAACAGTATTTACGTAGGAGGAGGTCTAAAAGAAATAAAGGTATAGCCTCAAAGTCCTTGAAAAGCTTCCTCTGAGCACAGTTTTTCCACTCCACGGCATATGTATTTCTAGTTGTATAAACAGTTGCTTTCTGTAATTATATACATATAGTCATTGCTACACACTTGTCCTGAAAATATGGATCAGAGGAAGGTTTAAATACTTAGATTTAGAACCAAACAGTGTTAAATTGGTGGAGTCACAGGAAATCTAGGTGTCACATTAAATCATATTGCCATCTTACATATTTAAAAAAAAGCCTTTGGAGTATAGTGATAAACTAAAAAGATTCACTATTGAAGATGCTTATTTGGGTCCCTGATTCCTGAAGCCTCTTGTTACTCCTCTGTCCAAACCTTTCACTGAGTGTTTCAAGAGGTGATAGGATGTTAAGACATTGGTAAGGCTCTCTGTGATTACTTTTCACTCCCTTCATCCCATGTCATAAAGCAGAAAATTGCTTTGATAATCACACTTACAAATTTTTCATCTTCTCCACTTGAGTGCTCTGTACCTTGTCTTGCCAGATTATTTTTATATTCTCTTTGCCTTTCTTTTTAATGTAGTACATTTTCTGTATTATTTATCCCAATGCAATTTTTTTATTTGCATGTCCACCTGCAGTTTTTGGTTGTTCCTTTGGAAACCCAAACATATGTCACAAGTTGACACAAGCATCTGACAGGTTAATCAGTTCCTCAGTAGGTATATGTTGTGAATAGTTGCATATTGAAAGAAATAGCATTTTAATTTACTTTCTTGCAACATCTCCTTCTGTTCTTAAAGCTTTACATTTGTTTCTTTTCGGAATTGTGTGTAGGGGTGATTAGTGGTAAATGCCAGTTCAGGGTGGCAAGGGTTGGAATTTACAGTAGTGGTTGAGATGCTGCATGGGACACCATGTTGCGTATCAGAGCACCTGGGTTTGAATCTGCACACTCTGGGAGGCAGCTGGTGACAGCTCAAGTAGGTGGGTCCTTACTGCCCATGTGGGACATCAGATTGAGATCTAGAGTACTGTCATGGGCCTGGCCCAGCCCAAGCTATTGCCCATGTTTGAGGCATGAATCTGTGGATATTATTGTAGATAGAACATTCTCTCTCCCTCTTTCTCTCTCTCTCCCTTCCTCCCCCCCTCTTTCTTAAATAAATAACATAAATAAAAATTGCAATATCCTTTTTAAAAGGATATTTATTTAAATAGCAGAGTTGCAGAGAGAGAGACAGAGAGATCTTCCATACACTAGTTTACTCCTCTAAATGGCTACAACGGTTGGGGCTGTGCCAGGCTGAAGCCAGGTTCCCAGAGCTTCTTCAGGGTCTCTCATAGTAGTGCAGATCCCAAGTACTTGGGCCATCTTCTGCTGCTTTTCCAGGCATTTTAGTAGGGAGATGGATCAGAAGGGAAGCAGCTAGGACTCAAACTGGAATGTTGTGACAATAGATGGCAGCTTAATCTGCCATAGCAAATACCTTATACATGCATAGAATATATAAATATATTACTGTGTATAAATACATAGCAAAATACCTTCCAGCCTCAGGAAGGTAATTTTAAGAATGAGAATCCCTGTTGGAGTGATAAATGATATGATTCCCACATTTTGGAAATATTCCCCCTACCCCACCCCAGTCCTTAAAATTCTGATTGCATTATCATCTTCTAAGCAGTATGTTCTGCTTCCATTTTGTCTTTAATAAGCTCTTGTTTATAAAATAAAATTTTAAAAGGCCTAGACCTGTTTTTACCCCCTCTTCTGTTGAACTTTTCACTCCTAGAACCTGCCAGCGTTCCCCTTCACTCATCCTTGAAAAATCCATGACTAGTTCAGACACATTCAGTTTCTCAGCTTTTCGTTTCTTCACCAACTTGATCCTGTCTTCATTAATTTCTTACCTCACTCTTCCGTTTTTTGGCATTCTACTTTAATTCCCTTTCCACTGATTTTTCCATATCCTTACTTCTCTGCCAGATTTTCATGCTTTCACAAAATTAATTGTGCCTTATCTGACAACTTGTAACTTCAATTCTTTTGCTATAAATAGACTCTACTGGTTATTGTAGCACGAATTCTCTTTTTGTTTTGATGTGAGCTCTCCGGTGTTAACTCCCATTAAGACAAGCATTCCTCAATTCCATTTTTAGCTCATTGCTTTGTGTGTCACCTTTGAATCATACCATAAACTGCCCTCACCCTGACATTCAAGAATGTCTAAATAGCATTCTTTTCTTACTTGGGGGCAGAGAAAGGTAAATGCTGTATTTTTCTTTTGTTTTTATTTTAAAAGAAAATTTAGCTTTTACATAAAGATATTTAACTTCTACCAGTTTTAATAATACTTGGTCTTTTTTTTTTTTTACTGTGGTAAAATGCACATAAAACTTAACATTTTAATCACGTTCAAGGGCATGATTTGGTGTCATGGAGTACATTCCTCAGTGCTGGACAGGTATCACCATTCTTTGGCACTAGAACTTTCTCATCCCAAGTGAAAACACTGTACCTACAGAGCTTTTTTTCCCCATCCTTCCCTCCCCAGCCTCAGGCAACTAACTACCGCCTTCCCTCCCCAGGAATTTGCCTCTCCTGTACATTTCATAAGAAAGGAGCCACACAGTGAGGCCCTTAGTGCCCAGCTTCTTTGGCTTGGTGTACCCTGTCAAGGTTTATTCATGTTGTAGCCTAGATCATGACCTTATTCTTTCTCCTGGCTGAATGACAGCTTACGGTACGCAGAGCCCCCATCTCAATGTCTGTTCACCAGTTCATCAGTCTGACTACCTCAAGAGATAAATGACACACTAGCACTGATGAATACAGTGGCTGATATGTGGGTATTTTCAGGTGGCAGTGCTGGAGCCTGAGAGTGTGTGCCATGCTGCTGTGTAGGCAGAGCCAGCACAAAGGGCCTGCGCATGCTCTTTTGGATGCAAGACCTGACAGCTTACACTTTACTCCCTTTTTCATACCTTTACTGTGTTTTGTCTTTTTTCTACCATTGTATTCCAACACCTAGTGTTGGAAAATTCAGCTGATAAAAATGACTCAAAGTTGCACTTGCCTCCCTCTCCCTATCCTCCAAAAAGAAAGAAAGGAAGAGAAGGAAAGGAAGGAAGGAAGGAAGGAAGGAAGGGAAAGGAAAGGAAGAGAAAGGAAGGAAGGAAGGAAGGAAGGAAGAAAAGAAAGAAAGAAAGAAAAAGAAAGAAAGAAAGAAAGGAAGGAAGGAAGAAAGGAAGAAAGAGGGCCTGGCGGTGTGGCCTAGTGGCTAAAGTCCTCGCCTTGAACGCACCAGGATCCCATATGGGCGCTGGTTCTAATCCCGGCAGCTCTGCTTCCCATCCAGCTCCCTGCTTGTGGCCTGGGAAAGCAGTCGAGGACGGCCCAAAGCTTTGGGACCCTGCAGCTGCGAGGGAGACCTGGAAGAGGTTCCTGGTTCCCAGCTTTGGATCGGCGCAGCACCGGCCCATTGTGCACTTGGGGAGTGAGTCACCGGACAGAAGATCTTCCTCTCTGTCTCTCCTTCTCTCTGTATATCTAACTTTGTAATAAAAATGAATAAATCTTTAAAAAAACAAAAGGAAGGAAGGAAGGAAGGAAGGAAGGAAGGAAGGAAGGAAGGAAGGAAGGAAGGAAGGAAGGAAGGACGAGAAGAGAAGAGAAGAGAAGAGAAGAGAAGAGAAAAGAAAAGAAAAAAGAAAAGAAAAGATCAGTGATAGCATGTTGATGTACTTTCTTGTGGTCATTTTCCTGTGTTTGGGTATTTGACTTTTTTCCCCCTAATTATGAGCTCAATCCCCAGGTAACTGAGTCCCTGTGCTGTCCTACATCCTATTCTAGAGATCTCTGGTGGGTGAAGAAGTGCCGGTGGGGACACGTTGGAGGGGACTGTCAACAGATAGATGATCTTCAAAGCTCTAGGACTAAGACTTGCTGGATGAGGGAAGAAAATGCTGAGGAGGGACTGGGCTGAATCCCAGGCCTCCCCAGCATGCAAAGGTTGAGTAAAGAAGGAGGGCTGACAATGTGGGAAAAGCAGATGGATCCAGGAGAGAAAGTGCTTTGCAGGAGAGCAGTGCTTGTCCAGTGCACCGGCATCTCAGAGTGAGAATGGGACAGAGGACTGCAGTCAGGCTGGAATCTGGGGGAGTGAGAGGATCTTAGCCCTTTAGGAGTTTGCCAAGGAGCAGAGGAGATTGTGTTTTGAAAACAGGTTTCTGCATGTTTCTTCTAAACATAGTTCCATGCAGAGTAAGCTGTCTAACTATGCATCCTATTTAACCACTTCTTGTCTTGCTCCTGGGTGGCATTGTCTGTACTTCCAGTCCTCGCTTTTACAGAGAATACCTAAGCAGCCAGCTTCGTCAGTCTTACTGTTTTTAGCATTATTTTTCTGCGAGTGGAGTCAGTTACAGAAAGAGAGAGTGCTGATTGAGGAGCAGAATAGCCATCCACCTTCTCGGATCCTTTCTAGAAGGGTCCAGTGTGGTCATTTGATAGATGCATCTACATATACACAAGCATGGGTGGTCAGTCTTCAACAATGACCATTTCTTGGTTGGGGCCGTCTCTGAACTCCTCTCTCATATCAGTTTGGAGAACAGAGAATGGAACCCCAAGTGTGGAATCTCACTGATCCCCACACCAAGGAGTCATCGTAGGCAGACATCCTAGAGATGTGACTTCAACATGTGTGGCTCACTGAGGTCCTGAGGAAACAAACCCAGGCAGTCGTGGAGGGACATAGGCAGCAACGATTCCCCTGTGGTGCTGGTGTTGGAACTTAAGGCTAAGTTTATTCTTTTCCTGTAAACACCCTGCACAGTCCCCAGAGCAGCTGCCTGTAGATACCACAGAACAACTTCAACCCTTTCCATGCATATCTTGGGTAGGATTTTGTAAACACTTCCCAGCTTGTAGCAAAAAGAGAACAACTTCTAAGGTGATCAGCCTCTCAAAAATGTCCCCTCCTGCTCCTCTCCTTCCTTGAAACAACAACAACAACAACAACAACAACAACAACTTTGTGGTTTTGAATTCTTCCTTCCCAGCCCAGCTGGAGCAGTGGAATCTGAGGTGCTGACCTCGCTGCCTTGCTGGGTTCCCTGTTTAACCACTTCCTGCCTGGCAGGAAGGGCAGTGGCTCACCCAGGGCCAGAGGTGGCCTGCCCATGACTGGTGGCCATACTCCACCACAGCTCATCTCCATGCCTCTGTCCTGCTCCATCTGGTTTGTTGGCTGAGCCATAGTGGGAAGCATGCCGCATCGGTGGTGCCTGCTACAAATAGAAGTTGTAAGAGATGTGCATGTCACCTTGTTGTTTTCTCTGGCCTGGGTCATGTTCTAGAGAGATCCTGGGTCACTGCAGATCTCATCCATGAGATGGAAAGATCTCCAGCTTGACCCCCCCCCCACCTTCCTAGTAGAGGAGTTGCATGTCCTAGAACCTGGCCCACCTGAGTGAATTCCCACACTGCTCCCAGTTCAGTGTCCTGACAAAGATGGTTCAGCTTCCTGGAATCTCACTTTTCTCTGAAAAATAGGCAGAGTGTAGTACCAGCCACATTCAATTGTTAGAGGAACTCCTGGGACAATGCTGCTCAGCCGCTGACTCATACCTGACTCTTGAACCTTCTCTGTCTCCTCTCTGCAGGGGGGTTGGCAAAGAGACATGGTCAGCCTGTTTTCTCCAAAACCTTGGGGTAAGTGTTGAAACATGCAGGTCATGAGGAGGCATGGTTATGACATTTTCTACCAGCTTGGGTAGGATAGGTCTGGGCATCTAGGTTGTAATAGCTGGGGAGGAGATGGTGCATCTTTCACACAGCACATGTGAAAGGTCATGGTCAGAAGACAAAGCAGGCAGACTCGGAAGAGGCAAGTAACCACACCTTCCCTGAGGTGGACAAGCCCCACATGTTAAGGGCTCCACACAGGGAAAGCTGATTTCCCAGGGAGGAAGGTTCTGTTCAGATTGGCTTGGACAGCTAGAGGACCCTCTGCATTTTCTCCCAGGAACCCAGGCTTCTGCCATTTTCAGCTGCCTCCTCTGCCAGGGCCCTGGAGCCTCCACTGGACCCTCTGCTCCTAACCAGCAAAAATGGCATGGGCAAAAGTGGAGAATCTTGCAGGAGAATGTTATGGCTCTGCCATAGAAACAGCCCATAACACTTGGCTCATAGTCTGTAGGCCAAAACCTTAGCTTTTGGCCAGAGCTCAGCAGAAATCCTGTAGCTTTAACAAGGGAGGCTCGTCCTGAGGCCTAGCTGCAGGCACAGGACGTAGAAGAGATGATTGTTGCCATCTCTCTTTCCAGAAGGGTCGTGAGAAAGTCTGAGGCTAGAGTTGGGATGAACTGCACACCCCTGATGCTGTGCAGTCTCAGCCTGTGTGACTTCAGTGGAGTAGAGGAAAGAAGATCAGATTGCTGCCTAACATGATTTCTTCCCAGGGACAGACTTGCAACTCCAGCAGCAGAAACTCGCCCTAGCATCTGGGGAGAGTGCCCACCGAAGTTTGCTACCAAGCTGGGTCGAGCAGTAGTCAGAGAAGGACAGATGGGACGTTTCTCCTGCAAGATCACTGGCCGGCCCCAGCCACAGGTCACCTGGATGAAGGTAAGGTTTCCCAATGCTCTAACCCCAAACCCTGCAAATCCAGGGTCACATCCTTCAAACAGTGAGAGTTTCTTTCCAGACACTTCCTTCTGTTTCAACCATAGATATCTCTGGAGGGTTCTCTGGATGGTGAACAGCAAATCATTTGTGCCCCTTCCCTATGTCACTCAGGCCACATAGTTCCTATCATTGTCACAAAACAGCAGCCTGGCATCCTCAGGAGGGTGGATTTAAAGTTATAGCCCTAGGTTTAAAAACCCTATGGTGCTGGCATCTTATGTGAGATCCACTTCAAGTCCTGGCTGCTTCATTTCCAATCCATGTGCCTGGGAAAGCGTGGAAGATGACCCAAGGCCTTGGGCCCCTGCAACTATGTGGGAGACCCAGAAGTTCCTGGCTCCTACTTTCAGATCAGTTTAACTCGTTGCATCCATTTGGGATGGAAGATCTCTTTTTCTGTCTCTCTCCTGCCTGCCCTGTAGCTCTTTCAAGTAAAATAACTCTTTAAAAAAAAAGACTAAAAAACAAAAAACAGCTCCCTGCTTCTTAAGAGCCATCATCTTGGACAAGCTGTCTCATCTCTTGTACTTCCTCCAAGTACTCGGAGCAGCTGCACATGGTAGTGCTCAATAGGTCATGCAGGGCTGAGTAAAGATGTAGGTGGTAGAGGACATTGGGGCAGGGAGCGGGGACAGTGGGGCAGGAGTCAGTGTTCAACCTTGATGAATGGGGAAAGTAGACTCTTTAGCAGTGGGTGGTAGGGGCTGGCATTTGCAGGTGAAGCTGCCATGTTGCAAGCCTGGCATTCCCTATCAGAGTGCCAATTTGAGACCTGGCTACTATGCTTCCAGTCTAGCTCCCTGCTAAAGTGCCAGGGAAGGCAGCCGCCAGTTTTGGATCAAGTACTTGATCCTACCACAAATGTGGGATCCTGGATGAAGTTCCTGGCTCCTGGCTCAGTCCAGTTCCGGCTCTTGTGGCCATTTGGGGAGTGAACCAGTAGATGTGATCTTTATCTCGCTCTCTCTCAATCTGTCACTCTGTCTTTCAAATAAATAAATATTAAAGAAAAATAGGTGCTAGGATACATTTACCTCTTTCTTAATTCTTTTGAACTCATAAAAAAGAGCAGCAAAGAAAAACTAAAGTGATAAATAGAGAATTTCCTGCCTCAAACTTGGGCTCCTTTGAAATGCGTCCTATGCATCCGCTCATAGTCTAACTGACCGCAACATCACGTCCATGGATCCTAGGTCAGGATGATTAGATTGTCTCAAGACTGCTCCATGAACCTGTGGAGCAGAGTGTGTGTCTCCCACCACGCCTGGCAGGAAAACAGTGGCAATAGGTTAACAGGTTTGTGTGACCATTCCACCCTCCTCACCCTCCACAGGGAGACGTGCCACTTCAGCCGAGTGCCCGCGTGTCCATGTCTGAGAAGAATGGAGTGCAAGTTCTGGAAATCCACGAAGTCAGCCAAGACGATGTGGGGGTATACACATGCATGGTGGTGAACGGGTCAGGGAAGGCCTCCATGTCAGCTGAGCTCTCCATTCAAGGTATCCTCCTACCAGGGAAGCTGGCAGCCTCTGTGCCATCCTAGGGAAGCCACTCATCTGTCATGAGCTTGTACACAGGTGGCATCCTTGTGTAGCCATCCCTCCCTCACTCCCACCAGGGGCAGGGTCTTGAGCAAGAAGAATGGGGAAGCAGGTAGGCAGCGCAGACCTGGCTGGAAAACAACTGGGCTGTCACCTCCACGTGTGCCCGCACACTTGATCTTCAGTCCTTTCTTGTCACTGAGTCCCTTTGTTCTCACTTAGCTCCCTTTGTGTTTCTCTTACCAGTGGGAAGAGCATACTAAGGTTTTGCTGTAACCCTAAATGTCACCTGCTTAAAATATAACTCCTTGCCAGCTCTGTCTTCCACTCAACTCTTTCTACCCAGGGTCTGTGTTTCTTCTTGCATGAGTCGACCTCTCAGCATCCCCTTTTGACCGCTGCCTCTCTCCTGCTACAATCCTCATCCTTTGAGATCTCTCTGAATTCATCTCCTTCTTCCATGTCCAGCCTGGAGAAGCCAGAGTGTACAGGGGAGGGTGGTCCAATGTCACATCAAAGAGGAGTGCTTTGGGAAAGGGTACCTCAGGATGGGTTAAAGTGTCTGTGTTGAACATTTCAGAAGCCATTTATTTTTATGTGTGGCTTCATTGGTTTCTCTGTGTGTTGGACGGGGACAGATGCAGTGCCCTCAGGGCACAGCCACTGTGTGTGTGTGTGTGTGTGTGTGTGTGTGTGTTTTAAGCCTAGGAAGGCAACAGTTGGAGCTGTGACCTTATCCTCCAGTGGAGATGGGTTTATAGGACCAACCATGTTCAGCAAAGGAAGCTGGTGAGGGGTGCAGCAGGGCAGGACCACAGAGATAGGAAAATGCTTGGGAAGTGAGAAGTCAGTCAATGCAAGGGGTCACTGGCATGATGTCTCCAGTAACCATCTTTCTTCCCTCCTTTCCTTTCGCAGGTGTGGACAAAGCCAGCAGGTAGGTCTAGGTTCTGCCCTGGTGTGCTTTCCAGTTTACAGTGCCCTGGGAGTAGAGGCAGTCATGGAAGAGTGACTCTGAGAGTCATCTGTTTCAGTCAGGGAGTATTCTGGTTGGCTCTGTCGCAGAATGGACCTTGCAGGCCCTGTGTGTCGGATGTTGAGGCACTTGAAAAATCTTTTTGGGCATCTTCATATCTGCACAAGTTAGCCATTCTTAGCAAGGGGCACTTCAACTGAGCTCATGAGGTGCTTCCTGTGCTGCGTTGAGGCTTAGGGCTAGCCACTGAGTCTACAGATCTAGTGTCAGGAAGGATTTTGAACAGAGTCGGATGAATGTATAATTAGAAACTTGGCACATACCCGTGAAGAGGAATAGCCATGAGAGGCTGGCTGAGGTGGAGGCTCCAGGATGCCCTTTCTAAAAATGTGATGTTGGAGCCACTGAAGAAAAAGCCCAGGGTGGAATTGCTCTAAATGGAAGGGCCAGCATGTGAAAGCCCTGAGACCACCGATGGGCAAGAGAGTCTCCCAGATGGACCCCTCCTTCTGTATGCCTGCAGCCTGGTGGGCAGCAGAGTGCTGTCTCTTGAATCCTAAGAGGCACCTGGAGGAGGTCCCGCAGTGACTTGCTTGCAGGCCCAATCGAGAGGTTCTGCCAAGAAATCCCCAAACTTGACCTGTCACCATGCACCTTATGTATAACAAGCTGACTGTGGTTGCTAGGGGGGAAGTAAGCTACAGAGTGGACAAGAGCCAACAGTCTACTGGTTAAAACTGGGATGGGGGCGTGGCACCAATGGAGCAGAGAATTGTAGAACCAATGGGACTTGGAATGAGGTGCAGCCCAGCAGGTGTCAAGAAAGACCACTGGTGCTTGGGCTTGGGAACCTGGCAAGCTGAAAGGACTCTACCCTACCTACTGGTAACTGATGAGCTGTTGTGACCCCTGGGCCCCTGGGCTTATGGCGAGTCATGCCCTTCATGAGTCACCAGCTGATCATCCCACTCTTGTTTCTCCACCCTCCTCACCCACCGCACCACCCAGCAGGTCAGACATCAGAAGGGAGGTGACCAATGGCATCCCGAAGGGGCTGAAACTGGACAGCATGGATATGACAGCCGAAAGGAAACATGGCTCTAGCCCCCAGCGTAGCAGCTCCCTGGCCTGGACCTCAGCTAACCTGCCTCAATCTCCAAGGGACTGTGGGCTGGAACTGAGCAGGGAATCAGCCCGAAAGGTCCCTCAGATCGCTCTCCCTCATAAGGTTTCCAGCACCATCACCCTGCAGACCACGAGAGTCCAGCCAGAAGCAAGAGCACCCAGTACTCCTCCTGCAGAGGAGGAAAGGAAGAGACCGGCCGCTCTCTGGCCAGCCACCCTCCCCACCCGGCAGTCTGGGCTTGGAAGCCAGGAAACACTAGGGAGAAAGATTGCTCCCAGGAACTCCCCCACAGAGAGCCAGAGGGAGTCAACATTCCCCAAATTCGAGAGCAAGCCCCAGAACCAGGAGGTCATTGAAGAACAGACAGTGAAGTTCAAATGTGAGGGTAAGTAAATAATCCTAACCCTAAGGTTACTGGTTATCAGAATGCAGCCACTGGATGGCCGGTCCCTTTCTGACATGCACAACTCACCTGCAGTTCCTATGTCTGTCCACCCTTCCCTTGGCACTGGGTCCCCTGGGAAAGCCACCCTACCGGGGCTCTTTCTTCCAAGAGGACAGATGTAGTCTGAGAAAGCTCCTTGTTTGTCATGGAATATAGTGTCACTGTATATGTACAGTGTCCCTGGGCCCTAAGTCACACCACCTGGAAGGAAAAAGCCCTCACCATCACCACCATCCTCTTCTCTCTTCTCCCTCTTCCTTGACTGTGTAGAGATCTGACTCATCACCCTTGGGTGAGGGTAGTCAACAGTGTCTAGAGAAAATGAAATTCAAACATCAAGTTTATTTTGGTGCAAACCAGTTTTGAAGTCCATACATTCGAGGGCTTGTCAAAGAGTTCACAGAAAGTGTAAAATTATGGAAAAAAAACTGCATGCATGTAAAATATTTTCACACAAAAATAAACTTATCCTTTGTTTCCAATTTCCCACGGAGTTTCTGAGGTTCCCTTGTGTTTCTCCCACTAAGGTCCTACTCGATCTTGTGGCCAGGGCCAAGAGATGAGAAGGGGGAGGGCAGCTTCAGAGGAAATGGGAGTCCTGCCTCCTCCTGGTCAGGTCCTCCCCACCACATCCCACAAATTGGGGTGCTCCCCAGAGCAGGGGCTTTGTTGCGGCGAGGTTCATGTTCATCATCTGGCCCTATAGTTTCAGGCATCCCCAAGCCTGAAGTGACCTGGTTCCTGGATGGTGTCCCTGTGAGGCAACGAGAAGGCATCCTAGAGCTGTATGAAGAGGCGGGATCCCATTACCTGTGCCTGCTGAAAGCCCGGCTGAGGGACAGCGGGAGGTACAGCTGCACAGCTTCCAATTCCAGAGGCCAGGTGGCCTGCAGCTGGAACCTCCTGGTGCAGCGTGAGTCCAACCCTCCCGTTACCCTGGTGCCCTGCAGGAAGAGCCATGCGTGGGCTGCCTTGTAGTCACAGGCCGTTCACCTACAGCCCCTGAACCCTGGTCTGCAACAGAAGTATCAAAACCCTACCCCACGTTGAGACCTTAATCAGGAGATTCTATTGGAATCCTTCTCCCAGCCCTGTCCCCAAGTCCTGCTGGGAGTTGGCCACTGGTTAAGGTGCCTCTGCAGTGCCACAGCTCAGATGTTGTAACTGCAGAGAGCTGACTGTGTACCGAGAGTAATGTGGAGTGGCAAGGAGGCCATTCACTGGCAGAAGACCGGCTGTAGAAAAAAAAGAACCCAGGCTTATTGTGGGGAATTTAAACAATAGACCCTCTGATGACTCAGAAGTATTCTAATGTTTGTTAAACAAGATCAGCACCACCACATTGTTGGTATTCTGTTTCTATTCTACTTTGTTCATGTAACATAAACATCTTTCTGTATTATCTAGCGTTTTTTGAAAGCATAATCTTTAATGCCCACTTAATATTCCATAAGATGCATGTAGCTAATTTAGGTATGCTCTCTTATGGGTTGAGTTTTTAAATTATTAATGTTTCTTTCACTATTAATAAGAAAATGGTAATAAGTAGCTTTCCATAAAATTCTCCCTCTCTTAAATGCGTGCGGTCTTAAGAGACCATATCATATCACAGAGAAACCTATTAAATAATGTTTTGGGAGTATTATCAACAAATTACGTGCTGCTGAAGATTCTGTGCACCAAATAACCATTACCCATTATTTTACAACAAATAAACCTCAAACAATTTTTAAAAATTAGGAAAGAAGAGAAGGGAAATCTATAAGGAATTTAGATTCAAAGAAAAATAAACAACATCAACAATTACAGTATATGGACCTTGTGTGGATCCAGATGGAGACAGTTTGAAAAGATTATTTTCAATGAGAATATCAGGAAAGTTTAGATTTGGACAAGTTATCTGACATAAATGAATTAGTATTAATTTATAGATATGATGGCAATGCTGTGTCTTTTTTAAAAACCTATTTTTACAGCTGCAAACTGAATTATTTACTGGTGGAATGGTTTTATTTAAAGTCCCAGTTCCACTCCTGATTCTGGCTTCTTGCCTAAATACACACTGGTAGGCAGCAGGTAGTTGAGTCTCTGCTACCCATGTAGGAGACATAGACTGAGTTCCTAGCTCCCAACTTTACTTCCTGGTTGTTGTAGACATTTGGAGAGTGAACCAGTAGATGCATGATTCCCTCTGTCTTTCTTTATCTCTCTCTCTCTCTCTCTCTCTCTCTCTCTCTCTCTCTCTCTCTCTCTCCCTCCACTCTCTCCACTCTCTCCACTCTCTCCTCTCTACCCTTCATGGGACAGGGTACAGACGAGTGGCGTCAGGTATACCACAGGTCAGTGCTGTGCCCAGGGAGCCGTATTCTGCTGTGGCTTCCCTCTTCTGCAAATCTAACAGAAGGCTGTTCTTGGCTGCTTGCATCCTGGAGCAAGTTATCTTGGGGAGACTCCCCAATCTTACTTTGGTCTGTGTGGCACCTTTCTTGAGCCATAATTCACATGATGTGAATGCCCATCTTTATGGCTGAGTAACATTCACCATGTATAGTCACAAGCTTCTTTTGCCCATGCGTCAGTTGATGGATGTTTAGAATGTTTCTGTGTTGCTGTGGACGTTACATGCAAAGTCATTTTGAATAACCCATTTTCAATTTTGAATGGGTGGAATTGTAGTACCATAAAGCCATTTTCTGTTGACCCTTTAGCAGAACTTTTTCTTACACTGTTCTTCTTACACTGTTCCTACAATGGCTGTACCATTTTACCTTCCACCTGAGCAACATGCAAGTGTTCCAGTTTCCCCACATCTTTGCCAACGCAATCCACAGTCATCTCATTATGATTCTGAATTGCATTTCTCTAATGACTAATGACGTCAGGCATCATTTCATGTGCTGTTTGGCCTGTATGTATCTTCTTTGGATAACCATCCATTCAGATGGCCCTAATTTTAGTTGGGTCATTTGTGGTTTCATACAAGTATTATTTTTCAGTTGTAGAAGTTCTTCATATATTCTGGATACCAATCCATATCAAATGTCAAGTTTGAAATTATTTTCTCATTGTGGTAAGTCTAGATTAATTTTCCTTTGTGGTTGTGGAAATGTCTTAGTTATCAGTTAATGGTTGAGTGGAGATTTTTTAAAATGCCTTGGGCCGACGCATCTCTCACCCTTGTCAAGGCTTCTATGTGTGTATTGGAGCAAGGCGTCAAGGCTCTGACTGGCACCTTAAAAAGTCCTGCTTGCAGACAGCCGCTCGGGAGCCAGAGATGAGCGTAAAACCTGTCTTCCCTAGGCACACACATAGTGCTGCACATGGGTACTATTGTCTAGGTTCCCAGGAATGTATTAGTGCTTTCTCAGAACCCTAGGCATCTTATACCTCAATTTGTCCTTATAAGTTTTTGTTTGATGTTTGTTTAACTATTTGAAAGGAAGAATGATAAAGAGAAGGTGGAGTGAAACAGAAAGAGGTAGAGAGAGAGACGATCTTTCCACCACTGGTTGACTCTCCAAATGACTACAGTGGGTAAAGATGGTTCATGTCAAAGCTGGGATCCCAGAAGCTCCACCTGTGTATCCCATTTGGGTAGCAGGAGCCCAGGCAGGCAGTTGGGCCATCCTCACTGCTTTGCCAGCAGGGAGCTGGGTTGGAAGTAGAGCACCAGACCAACCCTCTGATACGGGAACGCCCATATCTCAGGGTGCAGCTTATCTCACTTCACTCCAGTGCTGACCCCTTCTTTTTAAGCTGTTTGGTCAGATTCTTATAAACCCCAACTGATACTGCAGCCACAGGTAGCTGTATTGTTCAATAGCTGCTGGTGATTATTCAACCACATTGGGGGATCGGACTGTTCTTATAGAGCAGATTTCAGGCCAGATCAAGTACAGGCAAGTCCTGAAAAATGAAAATCAGAAAGGCACTGCCAAAGAGCTGCCAGGCTGCGACAGCTCCCATGCAGATGGCATTCTCAGGAACTCCGAACCCATTCCAGGCCCTGCTCAGCAGCTGGTTTTGTTAGGTCCCAAGGTTGTTACTGATCAAAGTTACTGCAAAGCTGGTGTTGGGGCAGGGGATGGGGGATAGGAGCTCGCTCTTTTTATTAACAGGGCTTCTTTTCAAATTTCAGCCTCTGGTGTTTGTCTTTCAATGAAGGCTGGCTTATTGCAAGCCATTGGTTTATTTCCAGTCTTCTGAGAAAGTTGGTTTTGATTCTGTCTGCAAGTATCTGGTTGCTTTTTTTTTTTTTTCATTTGAGAGGCTGAGACAAACAGAAAGGGAGTGCTCCCATCTGATGATTCACTCCCCAAATGCACATGGCTGGGCTCAGCCAAAGCCAGGAGTTGAGAGCTCAATTCAGGTCTCCCTTGTAGATTGGCAGAGAGGCAACCTCTTGAGCCATCACCTGCTGCTTCCCCGGGTCTGTACCTTCAGGCAGCTGGGGTTAGGAGCCACAGTCAGAAATGTAATCCAATTAATTTTGACGTTGGATGCAGGCACCTTACCTGGTGTCTTTAATGGCTGAGTGCCTGCTCCTTTTGTGGCTTTTATGAGTAGATCTGCAGTGGTCTTTAATCTATTGTTCCAGAAGCACTTGTTCTATCCCTCTCCCTTTTGAAGACACTAGCTGTTTTAAATGCCTACAACCTTCCAGAAATCCCCGTTAACTCTCAGCAGATGACTGTGCTAATGTGCTGGTCATCTGATGCATGCTCTTTCAGCTTCCCCTGAGCCCCTTCCTCCCTTTTCCTCCCATTAATGCTGCCTATTTCCCTGACCAAGGCTTCTTTTTCTGCCCGTTCCCAAATCCCAGAGATCTTCTCTATTAGAAGCTTATTCTTAGACCATTTCTTCAATCTCTGCCCCTCACTCACTAAGAGGTCCCTATTCCTCCCTGAGAGCTCAGTGTGGTCATCCCTAAGCTGAGAGGTCCTCCTTACTTTCTCTTTGCATGTTCCTCACCCCCCACCCCAGCATCGAACCTGCTACAAGTGGCATCTGTGTGCTCAGGTTTACTGGGTAATAGTAGCCCACACTCACCAAGAGTGTTCTCCGTGCCACGCTGTGTGCTAAACGCTCTGTTTACATTGCTTGCCTTAGTGACCCAACAAGATTAGGAGAAAATTAGAGTCATGTCCATTTTCCAGAGAAGACTGAGTTACAGTGAGGTTAAGTGAGTTGTCCAAGAGCCCATGCCTTGCAAAAGAGAGCCTGTGCCTTGCAAAAGAGAGCCTGTTTCCAACCTAAGCCGGTCTGGCACAAAGGCCTGTGTTTCTACCCAAGACTCTTAAAGGAATTTCTCTAATGCAGCATATTGGCACCTGCTGGGGGGAAATGCCATGCCTCCCTATGCTTCTCAGGTTGTCCACTTGGCTCCTAGCTTAGTGCTGGCCAACTCGAACATACTGCCCTTGTGTCATGCAGCTGCTCTCCCGTTGTCCACTCATGCCAGTGGGGCCTAGAAGAGACTATGTGCCTGTAGGGTCATTGAGCTGGTTGCAAAAGCCTGCTTCATCATTGGAGATGACCATGGTAGATCATCAACTTCATCTACCAAAATAATAATAATAATAATGAACTAAAGACATCTACTTGCAGTGCTGCCACAGTCCCATGAGCCAAGCAGATGGCATTTAGTAGGCCCCCAGATGTTGTTACTTTTCTTACCCATCAGTCCTTGCACTGCACTGTGGCTTCCCTGACCTTCTGCTCTGAGCAACCTGTCCTACAAAGTGCCAGTGCTGTGCCTGCTAGTGGCCAACTGTGTTCCCTCTGCTGGTCTATCAGCACTTCCTCACCCTGTACTCCCAAGACTGCCGCAGCACTTTCTACTGGCTGAGAAGACACTCCCGTAAATCAAGTCTCCAAGCTATAGTACATTCCCCCCATTCTCTGATGCAGGAGGCATTTGTAGAGCTCAGGTCAGCAACTGTCTACTAGGACATATGTTGATACCAAGCAGGGTCCATTGCTCACGTAGATTTCCAGGCCCCCAGCAGTTCTGAACCCTGGACCTGGGGTGAAGGCCCAAACTCTACTTGGAAAACCAGACCACGTGTAAGTCTTTGTCGTATGATTCTGTCTTCAACCTTGAATCTGCGGTGGGAGTCTGAAGATTCGTTAAGGTTTTGCAGTTACTCTTAAGGGATAAGAGACACTAGGACATCTGGTAGGGACCAGGAGTTGGACACAAGAAAGTTTGGGGATGCTATAGGGTCCAGACAAGGCAGGGAGGTGCCTGAGTCGCAGAGGAGGGGTGGAGGGGCAGAGCTGGGCTGCTCTCGACCCTGGGCAAGCCCCATTGCAGGTCTGCAGAAGACTGATGTTGCCTATTCCCTAAGCACAAAGGTAGACAAGGCACAGCCAGGCTGCCAAGGAAGCTGGTGCCAAGAATGGTGATGCATGCCTCTGTGGGCGGTCATTGGAGCGGGTGTGTTGTGACCTGGGATGTCACTTCTCTGTCCTCTGTTCCTACAGGGCGGGCCACGAGGGAGGTGGCCCCATCGTTCTCCAGTGTCCTGAAGGACTGTAGCGTCACTGAGGGCCAGGATTTTGTGCTGCAGTGTTCGGTACAGGGGACCCCAGTGCCCCGCATCACCTGGTTACTCAATGGTGAGCCATACTACCCCCTGGTACCCTGGTTCCTTCAGTTCTCTCCACTCTGAACCGTTCAGAGCTTAGGCATTCCAGGAGCCCAAGCAGAAAGCACAGATAGGGAGAACGTGGAAATAAGGGGTCTACTACTGAGTAGCTGAGCAAGGTATGGCTCCTGCATCTGCTGCACATTCCCATTAGTGTGATGTGGACAGCACATTTTACCAGGCAGTAGTTTGTGAAACTGAATCCCAGCTTTTACATCAAGCAACTAATGAGGTATCTATCACAGAAGCACACAAGCAACTTAATTTCTTTTCAGACTCAAAGGAGGCCCTGAGTGAACATTGCCTGAGTCAACAAATGAACAAATCAATTAGCCAGCTAACGAAGCACACCAGACGTTGCTCGAGGGATCTTACCTTCTGTTGGGTGGCAGGTGGCTCTGGGTTTGTAGCCCAGCAGATCTGTTCCTTGTTCTGCTCCTATAGAGACATTTCCTCCCACAACCACTTGGGCCAGGATCCTTTGAAATAATCAACTGCCGTATCTTATCACCCCTTTCTCATTTCAAAAGCATGGTAAGACTCTGTAGAGGCGGGAGCAGTCTGCTCGACTGACAGGACTGAACATGAACTCCACGGGGAGGAAAAGGGGGCACTTCCTAGGAGGCAGGAGCCCGGGGAGGGTGGCTGGAGACCTGGGGTGCCCCATTTTGTGGCTCTGGGTGCCAGATGCTTTATCCACAGGGAGGTAGGCTGGTAAAGAAGGTGCAGGGTCTCGGCTAGCTGTCACACCTGATAGAATAGGTTCGTGAGTAGGTAATGGCTTCCCCCTGTATGCACCAAATGGCCCCTGATTGTGCCAACATTGGACAGTTGTCCTCATGAGGCCTCCCGGTGGACAGTTTGCTCAGGCTTTGCTAGAAATCATCTTCAGTGAGAGGGGAGACTGCACAGTCTCCTGATGGGTGGTCTTCTTGGGTGGTCAGTGACAGCAGAGGTCTGTCCCCCTCCTACCCCCATCTGAGGACGATATTCCTAAGTGATGGCCATGAGCACAAGCCTCATTCCTGCCTGGCTCATGGGCCAGCCAACTCTTCCAGAAAAGGCAGCCAGAGGGACATAGCTCTGGCTTTTCAGGCCATACAGCGTGGGTAACAATACCCACTCAGCTCTGCCGTGCCCACATAAAGCACGGGGCAGTGTGTCAGTGCGTGAATGTGACTGTGGGACAACGAAGCTTCATTTAGGAGGCACTCCAATGTGAATTCTATAGCACAGTCACGTGTCATGAGGTTCTTCCTCCCTGTTTTCCAACCACCTAAAAACCCACAAAAACAACTCCCAGCTTGCTGGCAGTTGGGTGGGCAGTGAGTGCCCTGTGTGTCTTCACCAGTTTTCCAACACCTAGGGATTCCTGGTGAATCTCAGCACTTCCACACCTTCCCACTAGAGGGCAAATGTGCTCTGACTAGGATTCCCTGGTCTCTTGCTCTGGCGCGGACCAGTCCTGAGCTCTCCATTCTGTCTCCCACTCCCAACAGGGGAGCAAGCCTGGTGTTGTCACAATACAAACCGCTCTATGTGACAGGCTCCTATCTGCTGCCCCCTCCAGCCTCCTGGAGGGTTTACCAGACCGTACGGAACCTCTCCCTTCTGGCCCCATGGCACGTTTGGCACTGTCTTTGCCAAACTGTCGTGGGGACATGAAGTGTTGCTATGTGCAGAAGGAAGCATTGCCCTGCAGGAAGAGGACCTCCCCGTCCCGCCCTGCCACTCACCCCCAGCTTTATGAAGTGTAAATCTCGACTGTCCCTGCCTCTTGGCAAAAGATAATACCGACAGTCGCTTCCTGTATACCAGACAGACACATTCCTGCTCTAAGGCCAGAAGCTTCAGGCATGAGATTTGGGGTGTGTTTCCCCCCCTGAAAATGAAGGGTCATGTCCCAGGATAATGAAATCCTGGAACATAGACCATTCAGGAAAGCACTGGAATTGGTGGCATATACTCCTGACTCCATGCGGGAATTTCATTTTTTTTTTAAGATTTATTTATTTATTTGAAAGACAGTACTGGTGTGGGGGCAGGGGCAGGGAGGCAGGGAGTTCTTCCATCTGATAGTTCAGTCCCCAGTAGCCACAATGGCTACAGCTGCGCCAATCCAAAGCCAGAAGCTTCGTCTAGGTCTTGCACGTGGGTGTAGGAGCCTAAGCACTTTGGACCCAAGCTCTTTCCCAGCCACATTAGCAGGAAGCTGGACCAGAAGTGGAGCAGCTGTGACATAAACTGGTTGCCTCTATGGGATGCTGGCACCAGAGGGGCACCTTTCCTTGCTACGCCACAGCACCAGGCCCATGTGACCTGAAGAAAGGGCCTATCACAGAAGGGCCAGGGTCAGCCAGGGCCAGCTGCCATTGGTGCCCATATCTGTGCCCATTTGCCCAGAAGAAAATCACCTCCCCATAGTGTCAGTTTAGCGTGAGGTTGGGGGAAGCAGAATCGCTCACTGACACAGTATCCAAGGGGGAAGTGAACCTGCTGTTTGTGCAGCCCTCAAATTCTACCTAGGCACAGGGTGCTGGGCGCCCCAAGCCTGGGCTCTGGACCAAATGACCCTGAGAGCTTCTGCGTGGGCTCTGAGTTCTGTGAGGCTGATGCCGTGCAGTGGGAGACTTTTTTTTTTAAACACAAAATGCCCAGGAGGACTCTGTCCCTTTCCTCCTCTCCCTCTCCCCTGAGTTCTTCCAGGCCCAGTCTTGTGCCCCGACCTCACCCATTTATTCCATTCATGTCACTTCCTTAGCCACATTTTCCAGCCCACAGATCTCCATGCAACTGGCCGAGTGTGGTGAACTTCAGCTCCAGGGCCACCAGGGACAGGACCCCACCCCATACCCCTGCTCACCTAACCCCCACCCTGGCTCCCATCATTGCTGGCTGGGCACAGCCTGGCGTTAGTCCTTCTGTGCTTCCTCCCGCAGGGCAGCCCATTCGGTACGCCCACTCCACATGTGCGGCCGGCGTAGCTGAGCTTCACATCCAGGACGCCCTGCCGGAGGATGACGGTACCTACACGTGTCTGGCTGAGAACGCCTTGGGGCAGGTGGCCTGCAGCGCCCGGATCACTGTCCA
Source organism: Ochotona princeps (assembly GCF_030435755.1). NCBI lineage: Eukaryota > Metazoa > Chordata > Mammalia > Lagomorpha > Ochotonidae > Ochotona > Ochotona princeps. The sequence goes on along the minus strand of NC_080834.1, from coordinate 88,273,483 downwards.
TGGTAGGAACCTCTGGGTGCCTGGCTTGAAATGGCAACTTTCCTGCAGACACAGCTGTTACCTAGGAGGTGCACGGGACCTGGCTCCAGTTGTCACGGCACAGCTGAGCTCACCAGAGCCCTCCTAAGGACAGAGGCCGAGGGACTCCTTTCAAAGAGACAGGTGGAAGCCTTGGCCTCCAGGAGTCCCCAGGGTCACAGTCGGCCACAAGAAAGGGCTGGTCCCTACCACAGTGGGAAGCAGGGAGGGCCCCACCTGGTTTCAGCAGCCCCCAGTTGATAGGAAGAAAGTCGCACACACTACAAGATGAAGGTACACTCACACATACCCTGAAGCACTTAATGGGGGTTCTCACAAAGTCCTCAGGCACTGGGGGACGTGAAATATGGGGACTGGGGTTCCTGACGGAGGGGCTCGGGGCACCTCACATTGTTCCTGTGTCCTTCTGGGTGTGCTCAGGGTTGTTCTGTCCATCCCCAGCCCAGTGTCCAGTAAGCTGATTCTCATAGATCAGCCAAGCCCTAAGTTCTCTGGGCAAGCTCAGGGAGCTGTGGATTCAAGGCGATTTGTCTGGGCTCGGGAGGGAAGTACATGGTCCCCGGGCTTCCAGGTGAGCCACTCCAGGGAGGCTGCAGGGTTTGGTTTTGCTGGAAGCAGGGACAGACATGTGCTGACCACTACATTCGATTCTTTCACCCATCCCGTTTCACCCCACAGTGGGGTGCAGGGGCGCCATCCCTCTTTCAGACAGGAAGATATGCAGTTCTTAAGAAATCTGTGTCACTTGCCCAAGTGCCCCCAAGCTAGTAAGGAAAGCCAGCCTCCCGAACCCAGGCCCTGGCATAGCTTACTGCTATGCCTTGCCTCTCTTCCTCAGAAGAGCGTGACTGTGGCCCTTAGCAGTGTCAGCCCCTTGGGGACCAAGGAACTGGTACCCAAGAAAAAAACAGAGTTGAGGCTTGGCTGCAGGAAACTCTGTGAGGAGCTAGTGTATACCCACAAAAACCCTCTGAATTACTTGGAAAAGTATCTTGACATAGAGCCATCATGGGTCAACTGGTCTACCCCTTCCTCCAGGAAGCCTGGGAATGTGTCCCACTTTTCTTCCTCATTCTCATTGCATGGCTGCAGCCCAGGAACACGAGGTGGGGGGATCTGAGGAAGGTGTGACAGTGAGACTTCTGAGGAAACCAGACAGCTCAGACACCGGGACAAGCAGTCTCGCTTGCTCCCCTTTGTGCCAGGGGCCCCAATAGGCACGGCCCAGCCAAGTTCATGCCACCACGCAGGGGGAGTCAGCATAGGCCAGGCCGTGCAGCTCAGCACCCCTGCTTCCAAAACGCTCCCTGGCTGGCTCAGTCATCCACCTGGCTAATCCAGCTCTTGTTGGTGTTGAGATTGGATTAGCAACATCCATCCAAGCTGATCACCCCCATCCCCTGAGCTGGGGTTCACCCCACCCTGTGAAGGAACAAGAACTCTGGAGTGACTGCCCTGCCCCCTTGTCTGTGAGCAGGGTCAGGTTGGGGGGAGAGCATGTGACTTCAGTGTGCCAGGCAGCCCTGTGCGGGTGACAGCCCCACCCTGTGATAGGAGTGGGGGAGGTGTTTCAGGGAGATGTGCTGGCCTGTGCAGGCCAGGCAGAAGCTTAAAGACCATAAATGGCGAAGGAGGTTGGGAGATGCTGTGTGCACGTGGCGCTGTCTCTGCACAGGCCTGGGGCAGGGCAGGCCTGGCACCGTGACACCCTTGGCACTGTACCCAGAGGCACTTGGAAAGGCTCGAGCCACTGCCTGCATCCCTCTCCACCACAAGCTACAGAGTTTTTCTTAACTTGCCTGACAGCTCTTGTGGCCTCTGATGAGGTGCCAGGGTGCCAGGCCACAGTGAGGGGGCATGGATGGCTGTGAATCCCCTCCCTCCGACTCCATTTGCTGGCCTGCAACCAGGACACCCCTTCCTGTCCTGTTGTCCATAGCAGTGCAAGTATTAAAGGAGCGAATGCACACAGTCCCCAGGGCATAGGAAATAACAGTTCAAGTGCAGGCAAGTTAGGATGGTTGTCCACCTCAACACACCTTGAAGCAAAGCCAAACAGCTAAAGAGGCCAAGACTTAGGAGTGTGGCTTCTCCCCGAGGCTTGGCTTGGCCATCGTGCTGTTTGTTGGTCTGGTAGGGGAAGTCAGAATGAGAGGAAAGCGTGTGTGGTGCCTGGTCCCTGGAGCATAGGTTTCTGCACCCTATGTCCAGGGTTCTGGCCACAAGGTGGCACCGTTCAGCAGCACATCTCCCACCCATCACCTTGAGGTAGCTGTTCTTGGTCAGGCTCTGTCTAGAAGCAGACCCCAGCAGCTTTTAAGTCGAGTCAGACATGACAACTCTTGCACCTCTTCAACCATGGGTCCTCCTTGGACTGTGTGCCAAAGGAAGCCTCAGGGACATCAAGAAGATGGAGAAGTGGTGTTCCAGGCACTGGCCATATAGCAGGGGGTGGGCCTGTTTGAGTACCAACAAGACGGCCTTCACGGCTGCAGCCAAGTGAGCAAGCAGGTGGAAGTGACATAGATGAGCCGAGAGAGAGAGTGAGTGTGTAAGTGAGTGCTGGGCAAGGTCTGCAAGGGTCAAAGGAAGACATTTCCTCCTCTCATCACTTGACCAACTGTCTGGCAGCCCGCTCCTCCTCTTCTGAGGTTGATCTCAGATGTACAACTGGTTTGCCCTATGTGAATTTAATAATACTGGCTACTTTTAAAGTGGTTATGTTGACTAAAGAAAAATTGATGAAAGAGCAAGAATTAACACCAGTCTTTTAAAAATATATATGTTAAGGACCTTAATCCACCCAAAGCATCCATCCCTCAACCTAAGAAGGCAAGCAAATAACTCAGTGTGAACTCAGTGTATCCCTGAGGTCTGGTTGTGCACAGGTCAGGAGAGAATTGGCCTTGTATGGTGTATGGGTTCTTCGTGGCACAGGAAGACTTGTGAGTGCATTGGTGTACACCCCACCCGTGTCAGGGAACTTCATGTCACAGAGTGGGCAATTGTAGAGAATGACAGCTGTGTACCCATCAAGCCTCCCCCTTGCCCCCCAAGAGCAGGCAATCACACCTCCTCCGCATGTGGGCAGACTGGGTTCCTCGTGGTGAATGTGTCCCAGTGGAGAGACAACATCATGGGACATGTGGTTTCCAGACACTGGCCGAGAGAGGACCTTGGGCATTCTAGAGAAGTCTATGGAACGAAGGCTCCTGGCTGCCATGGTGGCGTCAGGCTGACCCTCCAGAATTCTGGCTAATTGATCAGCAGACAGGCTGCGTTGCAAAGACTGAGGGTGTGTCCCTGGGGATCTGGGCTGTGGGATGCGTGCCCTGGGAGTGGGGAGAGGTCACAGCTGCCCTCCATCATGGCATTCTCCAGAGTGACAACCCTGAAGACAGGCAGGGAGCTGAACAAGGACTCTGTTCTGTCCTTGAGCCCTGGGCCAGGCTGGCTGTGGAGCATGAAACAAACAGAAAGAATCCTACTGCCCCAGCACCCCCACCGCCTCCACATGCAGTGGATGATTTATTGAATTTCCACAGAATAACAGGGTTGAGGGTGAACCAGATCTGCTATTGGAATGCCATTTGGCATCATAATAACTAAGAAAAACAACTCGTGTTGAAAGCCCCAAGAAACTCTTGAGTCAGTTCGAAATAAAAGTAAGCATGTGCATTAAATGTAAATTTGGATCTAGTAATCCAGGGCTTTCTGAGAGCAGTGAGTTGATCAAAAAAAGTCTCAGCATGTAGCAAAAACAGAAGAGGCTTTTTCTTTAAAATTACTTTTTTACTTTATTTGAAATGAAGAGTTATAGATAGAGGGAGAGAGAGCCTCTATCTGCCCGTCCACTTTTCAAATGGCCACAATGACTGGAGCTGGACCAGTCCAAAGCCAGGAGCCTGGAGCCTCCTTTGGGTCTCCCACATGGGTGCAGGGACCCAGGCACCTGAACCATCTTTGTAGCTTTCCCAGGCCATAGACAGAGAGCTGGATAGGAAATGGAGCAACTGGAATTTGAACCAGGGCCCATAAACAGAGGCCTAGCCTGCTATACCATGTTACCTATGCTAAAAGAGAGGCTTTTAAAGAAAAATACAGGGCCTGGCGGCGTGGCCTAGTGGCTAAAGTCCTCTTCTTGAATGCCTTGGGATCCCATATGGGCGCCGGTTCTAATCCCGGCAGCTCCACTTCCCATCCAGCTCCTTGCTTGTGGCCTGGGAAAGCAGTCGAGGACGGCCCAATGCATTGGGACCCTGCACCCGTGTGGGAAACCTGGAGGAGGTTCCTGGTTCCCGGCTTTGGATCGGCGCGCACCGGCCGTTGTGGCTCACTTGGGGAGTGAATCATCGGATGGAAGATCTTCCTCTCTGTCTCTCCTCCTCTATGTATATTTGATTTTGTAATGAAATCAATAAATCTTTAAAAAGAAAAATACAGACAGGAGTTGTTTTTGCTGCTAACCTCAGAGAAAGAGAAAGAAGGGCTATGGAGGGGTGAATAAGGAGAATGACTCCGGCAGACAGAGGGGCACTGAAATTGCGGTTCTCACTGCCAAGTCCCAGAGCCACCTGCTGGTCCTTTCTCAGGGAGTGGCTCATGCTGGTGGGTAAACTGCAGTGTCGAGGGTCCCAAGTCCCTCTCGGTGTGTGGGCTGTTAACCCCATCTGGAGGTGATGAGAGGCCTGCATGATCTGGTGTTGAGCATCACTTGGTGTTTGTGTTTTTCAACTGAAGCCACTGCCAACGAGAGTTCTTTTCAGAAGGTGTGTGGTCTCAGTAGAAGGCGTCTAGTTGGCTAGAAGAGGAGGCTCATTCAACTTCATTGTCACCGTCACTGCACCTCACCTCCAAGTGAAGAAAGTAGAATGCTCAGCGAGGTGAAGGCAGCTGCCCAGAGCAGCCCAGGCCCAAGTATAAAACCAGGCCTTCAGCTTCAGCCCTGGGACACGCTGCCTTGCTGTAGCCCCTGAAACACCACATGTTAGCTGACTCTGCTTCACCTGAGTGAGATTATTTCAGTTGCCTACCCAGGAACTGCCTTCAAAAAACAGCCCCGCTAGTGAGCCCACAACAGCGGATACAGCCAGGAAGGAAACATGCTGTGGTTTTGGGAGATCATAAACAGGTGTGTGTGTGTGTGTGTGCGCGCGCGCACTTAGGTGTGTGTGCAAACATGTGCATGTGTGTATTGCACTATACATACAAGTGTGAGCACGTGCATGTTGCAAGTGTGTGTGTGCAACCATGAGCATGTGCACATGTGCCTCTCTCATCTCTCCCCACCTCACTCTCCTACGGAACCTTTCTCCTCTGTCTTCTATGCACTGTGCCTTCTCAGGTGCTGTTCAAATCATGGGTCTGCAGAGCCCTAATTCTCATCCATATTTGTTTCCACTGGCAGATCACTCTTATTCCACCCTTTCTCTCTAAAAGGAGGGTAGAGGTCAGTGGAATGATTGAGTCGGCAGAGAGTGGGCCCGCACCCAGCACCTGGGCACCAGAAAAGCTCACTTTGGATCTTAACTTCAGGCCACCCATTTCTGGACTCTTCCCTGGACTTGGTCTCAGCAGAGCAGCAGGAAAGCCCAGGAGCAGACAGACTGGGCAGCATGTCCTTGTCTCTGGGCCAATCAGCAGCCTTGGGCTCAGACACTCTGCAGGACAGTCATGGCCTACCTTAGCTCCCTGTGAGCTGTGTCAGCCCTTGGGGCCCTTAAGGTAGGTCAGCTTCCTTCTGAGTCTCAGCATCCTCCTCCATCCAACAGGGCCACCATGGCATCAGGAAGTGCTGAGCCTCACCAGTTCTTCTCTGTGGCCGCTCTCACGCCTTTTTCTGTCTGATTTGACCTGAGCATCCTGGCTAGCAGGGATAAGGAAGGGACTTCTCTCCTCTAATTCAGGATCAGGTTGCGTCTGCCCAACCAGCAGAGATCCATGGTCAGACAGTCAGAGATGTGTTTTGTCTGTACCTGTGGCATGCCAGCTGCGGTCCTGGCTGTTTCATGCATGGTAGTTCTCCAGATTGTCTAATAATCCTACTACACTAATACCCTGTTACACTGCACCACACAGCGGGCATAGGTCAGTCCCATGCTGTCAGCAACTGGACTTGGAGGAGAGACTTCCAGCTTGGGTGGGCAGGGGTGGGGAGGGTTGAAGACATGCTTGCCTGTTTATTAGACTCCTTGTTTGGGAAAACCCCTGGGAAAGACGTGACCCCTTTGAAAGCAGGCCTGCGTGTGAACCCCAGGTCTGCTTGCACCAGCACCGTGACCTTGGACAAGCCACTTTCCTGTAGCATATCATGAGCATTCTATCAGCAAAGCAGGGTGATTTGCTAATAAGGGCTGTGCCTCTCGAGCCGCCCAAGTAGGAAGTCATTGACCCAGATGCTCTGGTCCCCTCAGCTCCCCACCCCCGTGCAGTGTGTGTTGGGTGGGGAGTGTATGTTCACAGGCAATGTTGGGCTGGTGTTCTCACTACAGGGAAGAATATGGGGCATCTAAAGGGTTGGGATGCCTCAGCCACCCCAGCCTGCTTTCAGCACAGGTCACCCTAGCTCAAGGAGATTGATCCTGCTGTACCTGCCGGGAAACCCCAGAAGCAGATTTATTCCAAATACTTACCCCTCCAATCAACCATTTCATTGTGTCCCTCATTCTTAGAGAAGCAGCAGGATCAGAGATGGTGGGTGATGCTGGAGCCAGGTACCTGCCTGGGTGTGAGGGGGTGCTCTCACTTCAGGGGCTCCTGGTGAGGGCGGGGATGGGAAGAGAGAGTATGCAAAGAAATTTGTTTCTGACTTGCTATGAGCCATCTCCCATGGATACATGGGCCTGTAAGCCTTAGGCAACACTCTGTCCCCTGTGCTTTGAGTGCTACAGCTAAGCCCGTAATGTCAGTGAGCAAAGCCCATGACATCAGTGAGCAAAGGGGCATAGGCCTGAGTGGTCCTTGCACCAACCTTGTAGGAATGCCATCGTCTGGCCCAGGTGGTAGCACAGGCAGTTTTCACCTGTCATCTCTGCCGCTGTCCGGGGCCCTGTGATGATGCCACCCCTAGAGACAGGTGGGGGACACTGGGCAGATGGGTACTTGTCCAAGGTCACTGGAGTTCAGGGCAGCACTGCAGCGGCCATGTCGGCTCTGAGAGAATCAGGGAGGCAGCTTTCAGACCCCTCCCATGCATGCCTGGGTTATTGGGGTCCGCAGTGGGTGGGGAAACTCCCAGAGGAGAGAGGGACAGAAAGATTTCCAGTTTGCAGTAGCTGAAAACCCCAGGACAGCTCTGTATTCACAAAAACCCCAGTCTAAGAAGCAGGCAGTAGGAGGAATGGAAAGAGGGTGGGGCCCTTGAGAGGTAGCCTGGAAGAGAGCAGGAATGGAGTACCTGATGTCCCCAGAGTACCTAGAAACTGGTACCCACAGGAACCGGGCAGCGATGGCAGAGAGGCGTCGACAGGGAGTGGTCTGTATCAGGGGTGGGGGAAGACATCGTGTCCTAGAGCCTTCTCAGTCCGTGCGAGACAGGAAATTCCTCAACTCTCCCAAGGCCATCCGTGTCCGGGAGCCAAGAGGTCTGTGAGGCTCCAGTGCTACACACCCAAGTCCACTACCAGGCCTCTTGCCCAGGCCTGCAGGTTGCTATCCCCACCCTCCACCCAGCATATAGTGGTGCCTGGGCTGGGATATGGGGCAGCATTAGGGCCTCCTGAGTCCTGTCTCCGGGCCAGAAGGGAGTAGTACCCACTCATGTACTCCTGCCCAATGCCTTTGTGAGTACATCTGCTCTTTGGGGGGTTTTTCCCCAGCCTCCCAGGCCTTGTCATTCTTTCCCCATCCACAGAGCCAGAGGCTGGACCAGGTGAACTTGGCAGCAGCCCTGATTCTGTTTTCAGTGGAATCAAGCCTCTCCCAGCTATGCGTATCCCCGCAGACCTAGGCTTCCTATAGAAGCTTGTTTGTGGCAATGAGCTAACAAGATCCCAGAATGCCAGAGTCGCAGTCCCTTGAAACTTTAGCTAAGAGCCATCCTAGCTGTCTTTATCTGTTTTCTGTAGCTGTAACCAAAACCCCTGAGGTTGGAAACTTGCAAAGAGATTGATGTCAGCATGTAGTTATAGAGGTCTGAGAACTTGGTACTGGCACCTGCTCAGCTTCCCCTGGGGCCTTGGTTTACGTCATGTTGGTGGGGGTTCTGAGCAGAAAAGGAAGCAGGTGTGTGTATAGACACATGTGTGTCACTGCGGGTCTGAGCAGAAAGGGAAGCAGGTATATGTAGAAGCACATGTGTAAGAGAGACAGTGCAGGGGGCAGGCAGGGATGCCCCAGACACCCACAATGGCAACCTGCTCTAGTCCCACGAGACCTAATTCACTCCTGCAAGAACTAATCCAGCCTCCAGCAAACCCAACCCAGTCCTTTGAGATGGACTTGATCCATTCGTGAGGGCGGTGCTCCCTTGGGACCTCGGCACCTGCAAAGCCTGACCCCACCATCTTGGAAATCAAATCTCAGTGTGCATTTCCATGTGGACAAACTGTCTAACTCTAGCCCGACCCCCATCTCAGCGCCTGTGTCATCCAAGATAAAGCTGGAGGAAATTGGTGAAGTTTCTAGCTACCTGTCCCCCAGGTGGCACAAAGGGGAAGACAGCGGCAAGACACTCTTTGGTCACTTCTGAGTACCGTATGAGTGTATCACTTATTCAAAAAGCAATAAACTTTAGGGGGAAAAATTCCATAGGATGCCAACTGTCAGTGAGGGACAGCGTTGACCAGGCCATGGCTCCATGGAGTTCTCATTGCCCCCATCCTGCTCTGGGACAGGAGTGCTGCCAGGCCAAGCCAGCCAAGCGACAGGGCTGGTCTCGTCCCTGCTGACCTCTGAGTCTCCGCAAGCTTGCAATCTCTGGGGTGGGGAGGCCTGAGTGCTAGCCCAGGGCTGGCTGCACCAAGTGGCCATGTAGTCTGTGTTGGAGGAATGAATGATTGGCTGTTCACCCCTACCTTCTGTTGTCTACCACACAGAAAAGAAGAGTGACAGGAAGCGTGAACACCTTCTGCCCGTGGCTCCCAGCAAGCCCATCGCACCTGTCTTCCTGCAGGGCCTCTCGGACCTCAAGGTCATGGATGGCAGCCAGGTCACCATGACAGTCCAGGTGTCAGGTCTGTGTCTAAATGTCTCCTTAGGGAATAGGCGGGAGTTGTCATGCTTGCCACGGGGGTTACTGCTGCCTCCAGGGGAGCACTGATTCTACCAGGTAATCCATGCAAAGACATCAGGTAAGGGGTCCAAGAAGAAGCATTTGCTCACCTCTCTTTTCTGTCTGTCATGGGTTGGGTTTTCTGGATTCAAGATTAAACAGTCTAGAGACCAGCATGGCAAGCTGAGCCACAACCTGCAATATTGGCATGCCATCTGCCCTCTCTTGAGCCTCCTCAGGCCTGAGGGCACCCAGCCCACCTCAGCAAGCCTGTTTGGGGGACCTTGCTCCTGGGAAGCTAAGCCTAGTGGTCAGCTCTCGCATCAGAGAACCTTTTCCAAGGGCCATTGTTTTATGCCCCAACACACCCCTGGAAACAGCCTAGGTCAAGAGAACAGTGAGAACTGGCTGCCATCCTCTAAGAGCCCTGTTGGGAACTCTTAGGCAGGCTGGAGCCCTTCCTTACTCACAGGACAGCATTTGCATGGCAGCAAATTGCAGTGCACATTGAGTTGCCTTTTTGTTTTTCGTTTTCATTTGCAAGAGAGTCACCACTGCCTGGATGTGAACATGCTACATGGGCCGTGTGGAGTGGAAAGTGTGTTCCCTTGGAACCCAGTGCTTCTGTTGCCATTTGACGTCATTAGGCAGTTTGGGAGGGCAGAGTTACAGAGAGAGGAAAGATCTTCCATCTGCTTGTTCACTCCCCAAATGGCCACAACATGGCCTGGGCTGGGCTAGGCTAAAGAAACTATAACGCCACTACATAATAGCCTACTGGCTAAACCCTCACCTTGCGTCCACCGGGATCTCATATGGGTGCCAGTTCATGTCCTGGCTGCTCCACTTCCCTTCCAGCTCCCCGCTTGTTGCCTGGGAAAGCAGTCAAGGATGTCCCAAAGCCTTGAGACCTTGCCTCCCGCGTGGGAGACCCAGAAGAAGCTCCTGGCTCCTGACTTCAGATTAGCTCAGCTCTGGCAGTTGCAGCCACTTGGGTAGTGAACCAGTGGATGGAAGATCTTCCTTTCTGTCTCTCCTTCTCTTTGCAAATCTGGCTTTCCAATAAAAATAGTAAATCTTAAAAAGAAAGGAGGAAAAGAAAAAGAAGAAAAGAAAAGAAAAGAAAAGAAAAGAAAAGCCAGGAGCCAGGATGCTTTTTCTGAGTCTCCCACATGGATGCCCAAACACTTGGACCATCCTCTACTGCTTTCTCAGGCACATTAGCAGGGAGCTGGATCAGAAGTGGAGCAGCTAGGACTCAAACCAGCTCCTATATTGGATGTTGGCATTATAGGTTGCAGCTTAACCCATTGCCCCTTAGCACCAGCTGCAACTCCCCCACACCTCCGTGCTAGGTCTTTGTCCTTACCTCTGAAATCACATGTTCACTTTCAGGTTCTTTCTAGTCTCCCCAAACCTGTAGGTAAGCAGGAACAAACACATATCTAGCATTTTCTTTGCACCAAAGCTGTTCCCATCTGCTCTCCTGATGGGCAACCAGCAGAATGACTAACTGTAGTCCTCCCGGCTCTCCTGTGAAGTTGATGCTGTTGGCCACTAAAGCCAGGAGAATCAGAGAGAATGTGCAGTGGTCAGCCAGGGAAGCCCCTCGCTGACCACAGCCACCCCCTTGCCTGTTCCCTTGGTCCAGGGAGTCCGCCCCCTGAGATCCTCTGGCTGCACAATGGGAAGGAGATCCAGGAGTCAGAGGACTTCCACTTCGAGCAGAGGGGCACTTGGCACAGCCTGTGCATCCAGGAGGTGTTCCCCGAGGACACGGGTACCTACACCTGCGAGGCCTGGAACAGCGCTGGCGAGGTCCGCACCCAGGCTGTGCTCACCGTGCAAGGTGAGGCTCAGCCAGTTGCAGCAGGTGGGGAGGGGGAGGCGAGGAGGCTCCACCAGCCAACCTGGTACCCAGTGTCACCCTGGAGACCTGATCCCCATCCAGTTACAGCATACTGCAAACACAGCCGCCTCGTTCCCAGCTCTCTTGAGTCCCTGCTCTCCCTCTCTGGGATCCTGGTGACAAGCTGTGCAGAGTGCTAAGAGGGGACACTTAGCCATTTGGCAGCGGTAGCTTTTGCAGCAAATTAGAAGCTGATCCGAGCCCTTGGCTTTGGAGAACCAACACTTAGGAAGGTTAGCGAGTCAAGCACACACAAAACGAGTGGCAGCTCTCAGTCACATGCAGCTGGTGCAGAGTGTCTGCCCCCCCGCCCCCGACTGGCTGGCACCCAGCGCCTTGCTTTGGCTGCACCTTGCTTTGGCTGTGCAAGTTCATGTTCACTTATACCATCTGAGAAGGGAAGCAGGGTGGCCACAGCCCAATGCATGCAACCAAGATACTTCCCTGACACACTGGGTAGCATGCAGGTTTCAGATCCTTCCCCTCAAGGATAGCTGGGGAGTGGATTCGACTGCTAAAAGGCTCCCTTTTCAGCTGCACCCTCTGCCAATCTCCAGAACCCCAGGATGGCACGCAGCCCTGGTTCATCAGCAAGCCTCGCTCCGTGACGGCTTCCCTGGGCCAAAGCGTGCTCATCTCATGTGCCATCGCCGGCGATCCCTTTCCCAGCGTGCACTGGCTCCGAGACGGCAAAGTGCTCTCCCAGGACACTGGCCACTTCGAGGTGCTGCAGAACGAGGATGTGTTCACCCTGATCCTGAAGCACGTGCAGCCCTGGCATGCAGGCTGCTACGAGATCCTGCTCAAGTAAGTCACCTGTCCTGCCAGCGCCCCCAACCCCACATTCCTCACTCCTGGACATGGGAATGGGAAGCCAGGGAAGGGTGTGCCAGGGAAGGGTGTGGACTCTCCAAGGGAAGGTAAGTGCAAGCTCGCTGCCCACCAACCTGCTCGTGTTTGTTCCACTTTCCTGGAACGGATGGCACCTGAAGCTCTCCCTTTTGGGGCTTCTTTTCCCAAAATCCCTTGTCCAGATGTATACTGGATTTTGACCCACCCTACTCCTGTTCCAGTTACTTGATGAATGGAAAATATGAAGTAGGGATGGAGGAAGAGATTACAGGTGGAAAATCAGGTGGAGATTGGGAATTATCTGTTGCTGTGCAACAAATTACCCCCCATACCCAGCAGCCTGCAGGAACACACCCTGATTATCTCACAACATTTAGACACTGGGACTCTGGGAGCAGCTTAGCTGGAATTTATGTCTCTCTGAGGGCCTAACACAGCCCAGGGGATCCCCTCCAAGAAGGTTCCCTCATGGGGCCACTGTCCAAGGGCCCCGGCTCCTTGCCACATGAGCCTCTGACCCAGCTGCTGGGAGAAGGAGGAGGGCGCTCCCCATGGAGTGACAGCTGCTTCCCCAGAGCTACTCATGGAGTGGGAGCATCATAGGAGTCACTTACCATCATGTCCTATTTGTTGAAAAGTGAATCACTAAATACAGCCCAGGCTCAAAGCAAGCTGGAGGTGCAGGAGTTGAGGTTGCCACTTTGGAAAGAGGAGCATCCAAGAATTTGCAGACTTCTTCAAAGTGTCACAGGGAGGTTAACTTGCCCTATTCCCTTTTCCTTCCCTCTTTTCTAGGTCTTGCTTAGATCATACAGGCACCACAGGGATACTGTGTTGCATTCCCAGGCCTCGGACAGTATCTGGCATGTAGGCAGCATTGCTCCATTCTAGTGAGTGGGAGCCAGAAACATTCTACTTCCAAGATGCTCCAAGCCTACTGGCCCTGAGCTGGTGGGAACAGAATGTTGGCCTTGGACCCTAGGGCTGTCGGAGTGTTTGCTGCACTTTGACCTGCCCATCACCCTAAAGGTGATGAGACCTGTGCTGCATTGGGTACCTGGTACATAGACTTGGTTTCTTGAGTACATCCTGTTCAAGGCTCTGGGCTGCTGAGGGATTCTGTTGCTACAAGCCAAGGTCAGGACCATGGTGACATACTACTTCCAGAATCCACAAACATGCACCCCATCCACTGGGGTTCTTCCTGGGCCTATACACTGATATCAGCACTCACTGGCCTTTATTCTTTCTTTCTTAGGGACCTTTGGGTCTGCTAGGAAGTTCCACTGATTCCATCACAGCTTAGGGAGCCTCCACTGAGCTCAGTGACATACCCAGCCTCAGGCAATGCAATGGCTATGGCTTGCTGGTCACCCTCACTGACCACACCAGCTGCCTTGGCCTTGTGCATAAGCCAGTGATTGCCAAGAAGACAAACATGCCTCCCAAACCAGAGAGAAGTTCCCTTTAGCCCCAAGGTCAGCACAAAGAGTAAAGAAAACATTGTACCAAACATACAAAGTTACTTCCAAAGTTGGTAGAAGATTAAAAGATAAAAATAATTGTTACGCAAAGAAATCTAAATCCATGCATTTTTTTCATGATACCCATTTCCCATGAATTTGCCCCAGAATCTGTGTGTACAGAGGTAGTCCTAAGAGAGGATGCTTGAGATGAGCTATTTGAGGGTGAATGGAGGGGCACACGAGTCTTGGCACATGAGAGGAGATTTGGCCGTTGAGTAGGCTGAGTAGTAGAGGGTCGGGAGAGGAGAGAGGGGAGCTGAGGGCCGTGGGAGGCTCACAAGGCTGGACAGGAGGGGAGGCTGGGAGGGCAGCAGGCAGACTGTCTGGGGCCGGCTGCGGGCAATCATAAAACTTCGACCACCCCAGCTAAAAGGGCCCTCAGAAGTTATGTAACCTCCGTCTCATCTAATAAGGGGGGAAACTGAGCTCTCAGGGTCATGGACTTGCTTAGGACCACCCACAGGCAGATGTCACAGCTTGCATCTGAGCTTTCATCCTTCAATCTCAAATATGTCTCCATCTCCCTCCCCTTAATCCAGCAATGGAGAGTTCCACTCAAGTGCACTGAGAACCTGGGGCCCTCGAGAGATGCACTGCAATCTCCACCTGTGCAGTCCTGGCCTCTTCCTTGTCCATCTTCCAGCCTTTTCATGCCTTTGGGGAGGTTGTGGCCCTAGCCTTGGCTGTATCCCCAGCCCAGAAGGAGTTGGCCATTGGGATGAACAGCCTACCACTGGCTCGTGTTGGCCAGCAGCTGAGGGAAACAGGTGCCAGGGTGCTGGGCATCACCCTCTAGCAGGACCTGACATGGATCCTCTACAAGCTGGCCCAAGCCCCATCAGCCTTTCTGAGAGCTTCAACAGCCCCCAGGGATTCCTTCGCACTAATGAGGCTCCTACTTGCTGCTCGCATCCTGAACCCCACAGTTTTACAGACTGAGATCCCTCCCTGAACCGTAATTAGTGACCTAAGAGCTTGGACTCTGAGAAGAGTAGCGGAAGGAGCCAGGCTCTGGGTGGCTGGCTAGGAAGGGGTGGGTGGTGGAGAGAGAGCAGTGAAAGAGCTTAGGTCCTCAGAAATGCACCAGCATGGGCTAAATCTGGGACCTGGGGAGTGGGACAAACACAGGGGTCCCCCGCAGATAAGAACAGCCTTGAAGCGGGGCATCCCAGATCAACCCTCTCCTTATTTCAAAGGAATCTCAGCACCCAGGGTCAGTGAACAGTGGCCCCACTGGTGCTGAGGCTCATGCCCCAAGCCCCACACTACAGTGTCTGTCCAGGCACAGTGAGGGAGACACATCCTCACTCGCCTCAGCAGAGTGCGCAGCTCCCATGCTCACACATCTGCCTCTCTAGGTAGGACCTACACCTGCACAGCCCAGACCTGCAGGGACTACCACACATGAAGAGTCTTCCAGAAGCTCCTAGCCAAAGTGATGTAAAGAGAAGCTTGTTGGACTGCTAGGACTTTTGAGGCACATGCAAGGTTCTTCTATAATCTGCACGTTCAGTGAGCTCTTTGAAGATCCCATATACACATTCTCTCTCTCTCTCTCTCTCTCTCTCTCACACACACACACACACACACACACACACACTTCCAAGGACAGATGCATGCTGATGAGACTGTTGGAAAGAGTGCAGAGGTCACTGGAGTTACGCAGATAGACCCAGGTCTCACCCCCTTCCCCACTGGCTAAGCACTGTGAAGTCAGACAAATGACATTAGCTTTTTAAGCCTAGGGTTCTCTCACCTGGAACAGCCTTGCCAAGCTGTCAGGGGCCACATGAGATGGATGGTGTCAGGAAGGTGTCGTAGCACCTGCCATGTCCCTGGGAAGAGGGTTAGACCGTCTCCTTTCCTTGCCTTTAAAATGGGCATAATCATGGGGTACAGGTCTCTAGTGTGTTGTAGAGAACCAGATGACGGCATGAACGTCACAGTTTGAAGGGCATGTAGGCAATGCATTCCTCAGTACAGGGAGGAGTCCCTAGGGCTTCTAAACCAGGCCAGGCCTCTGCCTCATCTGAACCAGAGATTAGAAGCACCAGCAGGTGGCGTCCTTGCAAGGCCGGAGGAACAAGCTGAAGCCCCTCCCCTGAGCAGTGAGGCCCTGGGCTGGCCAAGTCTTGCATGGTTATGACTTGGGAGAACTCTAACCAGTCCCATGGACAGGAAGAATGCAAAGCCCCCCACACCTGTAGGAGGAAAGGAAAGGGGCCACTCTCACAGGGAGACACTTGTGGGGGGTCTTAATACAGAAAAATTCTGATCTCAGTGTACTCCAGCAGCCGGGGAGTTAGCTGAGGCCACCGGAAGCAGACCAGGGTCGCTGAGGAAGACTGGCCAGCATGTTCCAGCCTTCTACTCTCCTGGCATTGCCTCGCATTGCGAGGACTGGCCTTCTACCCCTAGACTGATGCCTGGCTGAGTTGCTGTCTGGACAGATTTCTTGGCTACTGCTGCTTCCTTTGAAACAAGAGCTGAGACCATCAGGGGGTAACCACAGGATGACAGAGGACCTTGTCTTAAACCTGAGTCTGGGATGGATGGCACAGCTGAGCCCTTGACCACTATCCTCTAGGCTCCCAACCCACACTCCCCCTGTGTACCTCACAGCCCTGGGCTGATCGAGCGAGTCAGCCAGCCAGCCTTGGCCCAGAAAGTTCCTTGATCTTCACTGACCCCCCATCCTCCCCACACACAAATTCCTCAGGAACCGAGTTGGTGAGTGCAGCTGCCAGGTGTCTCTGATGCTACAGAACAGCCCAGCCAGAACCCCCATGCGGTGAGTGCCAGCCCCGTGGGCCACACCCCCATCTCCCTCCTGGCCCCTCTGCCCCAGCCCCACAGCTCCCATCCCCTACCCCCACCAGCTGCCTTCAGGGTCTGTGTCCTGCAACTGAGGCGGCCAGAACCAAAAGGGAGCAACTGGAAGGGGAATGAGGGAGGGATAGCAGAGGGAAGGAGGAGGTAATATTTTTTTTTGCACACACCCTTATAAGGCTACTGAAGTCATTACCGATGTAATAAACCAACTAGGCCAGCGAGAGGCTGCTCACCAATGTTCCCTTCTATAAACACAGCCTGGCCGGGCCCCCCCTACTCCCTCCTCTCTACCCTCCGCCCTCAGGGATCTGCTCGCCCCTGATGTTGCTGCCTTCTCACCCGGCCCCCTTTTCCTCTTGCCTCTTGCCTCTTTTCCTTCACTGGTTGCAGCGGGAGGGAGCCTGCCAGCTGTGAGGGCCTCTGCAGCACAGGACTTGATGCTGATGGTGGTGGTGGCAAGCGCTATGGGACCCTGAGGTCCTGGCAGTCAGCAGCAGCAACAGGGCAGGATTGGCCCGAGAAGGAGGAGGAGGAAGACGGGGAGGACGTGCGGGGTCTTCTGAGGAGGCGTGTGGAGCCCAGGCAGTACACAGAGGAGACAATCCGCCGGCAGGAGGTGGAGCAGCTGGACTTCCGTGAGCTGCTAGGGAAGAAGGTGAGTACCAAGACCCTGTCAGAAGAAGAACTCAAGGAGATCCCGGCTGAGCAGATGGATTTCCGCGCCAACCTGCAGCGGCAGGTGAAGCCCAAGACTGTATCCGAGGAGGAGAGGAAGGTGCACAGCCCCCAGCAGGTGGACTTCCGCTCTGTGCTGGCCAAGAAGGGGACTCCCAAGACCCCCGTGCCTGAGAAGGCGCCAGCTCCAAAACCTGCAACCCCAGATTTTCGCTCAGTGCTGGGCAGCAAGAAAAAATTACCCACAGAAAATGGTGGCAGTGATGCTGAGACCGCGAATACCAAGGCAACAGAAAGTCCCAAGCCTGTGGGCAATGCACAGCTCTCGGGGTCTCTGAAACCTGTGGGCAGCACCAAACCTGCTGAGACCTTGAAGCCTGTGGGCAGCGCCAAGCCTACCGAGACCCTGAAACCCGTGGGCAATGCCAAACCTACCGAGACCCTGAAACCCGTGGGCAATGCCAAACCTGCCGAGACCCTGAAACCCGTGGGCAATGCCAAACCTGCCGAGACCCTGAAACCCGTGGGCAATGCCAAGCCTGCCGAGACCCTGAAACCCGTGGGCAATGCCAAGCCTGCCGAGACCCTGAAACCCGTGGGCAATGCCAAGCCTGCCGAGACCCTGAAACCCGTGGGCAATGCCAAGCCTGCCGAGACCCTGAAACCCGTGGGCAATGCCAAGCCTGCCGAGACCCTGAAACCCGTGGGCAATGCCAAGCCTGCCGAGACCCTGAAACCTGTGGGCAATGCCAAGCCTGCTGAACCCCCCAAATCAGCTGAGAAAGAGGAACTCACAAAGGAGGTCAAGAATGATGTGAACTGTAAGCGAGAGAAGGCAGGAGCCACAGATGGTGAAAAGCCAGCTGAGAGCCAGGGAACAGCCCCGACCTTCAAGGAGAAGCTGCAGGACATCCGGGTGGCCGAGGGTGAGAAACTGCTGCTGCAATGCCAGGTGTCCTCCGAGCCCCCGGCCACCATCACCTGGACTCTGAACGGAAAGACACTCAAGACCACAAAATTCATCATCCTCTCCCAAGAAGGTAACCTAGGGCAGACATGGGGGAGATGGGGCCTTGAACCAGGTTGCTGCCAAGCTCACAGGCTCTTGAGGTCTTGTTGGTGACTTCTATGCCCTGCCTTGTCCTCTCACTCCCAACCCACAGGCCTCAGGTCCATGCTCTCTGTGGTTGAGGGTAAGTGTTGATAGCAACCCCACCACCCCAAGGAGCCCTGCGTTTGAGCTGAGCCCCTCAATTCCTGTGTGAGAGATGCAAGCTAGCAAGTGGGAGACACAGCAGTTGGTGCTCAGTTTTGTGCTCAGACCAAGGGGTCTGAGCCAAAAGCTGCTGGATCAACGGCATGATAGTAATGGGTTTGAGGTGGGGGGCAACATGCCATGATGGGTGACACCAGATCCAGGAGCAGGGTCAGCAGCAACTTCAGTCCAGCGAGCTGTGTGGCTGGGAGGGGATCTGTGGGGCAGCCAGGAGACAGAACAGCCCTGAACGAGCCGGCACGAGCTCCCAGGCAGATGGAGCAGCTCGCTTCCTAATTTGGATGAGACTTTTGTTTGCTGCTATTTCACATTCTTGGGTGGTGGGGAGGGTGGGGGTGGAGGCAAATCCTGCCATCTGTGGCCTTTTGGGGTCTGGGGCTTCCAGGCAGGCCAATTTATATCTGCAGAGAAGATGGGAGCAAGAGCAGTGTTGTCCCTGGACCTCCTTTCGGTTTGGAGGAACCACCCCCCACCCCCAGCCCAGAGTTGGAGCCACACTCCTTGTTGGTGGCTGGTGGGGCAGTGGGTTGCCTATGCCAGGAAAAGGCCCTGCCTGAGCTGAACACTGATGCTGGTGACTTTGGCCAGCCAAGGGTCCAGGGATGTTCCCCGGAAGGTGACCATTGCCCATAACGGGTATTAGGACAGCCAGTGCAGAGGCCACAGCACACAAGTCCTGTTAGTCCATGCCCACAGTAACAGAACTGCTGTGTCCTGCACTCCTGGCTTGCTACTCTCTGGTGGTCCTGTCCTCCCTCCAGTCCCACCTGTCTTCCTCTTCAACGCTGGGAGGAAGCCTTGCACAACATAGGATGCCTCTGAGCTCAGAGTGAGGCTTTCACTCTGCATCTCAGACAGCAAATCTGATACCCACACCTCACCCCTGCCCTGCCTTGAGTATTCTAAGCCTTTATGCTCAGGCAACTACAGAGGGCTCAGTGTTCCTTCCCGTTGAGATGTCAGCACTGTGACTTTTTTGTGCTGGATGTTCCATATTGGTAGAGTCCTCCAGACTTCAGTCTCTGCCAGCTCAGCCTCCTTAGGTCTATACACAGCTGAGTTTGGGGTCTGACTGTTTTAGGGTCACATGTCCCAGGGGTGGGTGCCACAGCCTTCCTTGCAAATCCTAGGTGGGGACTCTACCAATTGGGTTGACCAGGAGCATGTCCCAGGTCACCCTGTGATACCCCCCTTGGGACAAGGGCAGTCACATAGTCCTACTTGAGGTAAGGTCCATGGTTACCAAGGCGGTGGAGGGGGTGAGGGAAAAGGGTGGGAAATGGGGAGGGTGCTGGGGTGAGAACAGGGACCAAAGCCGTGCTCATGGGTCTGGGGCCTGCTCAGGGTTTCAACTTGAGAGCTGCCAATGGCCCCTGGTAAACAACCCGCCCAGCCAAGCAACATAAAGCAGACCCTGGCCCCATCTCAGACACATTTCCTGAGCTGAGCTCCTTGCCACTCACTGGCTTCTCACACCCGGGGTGCCCCAAGGGGTCACCACCAGGGAGAGGCTTGTTCCCACACCCTTGCATCGTCTCCGTGGAAACCCTAAGGTTGTCTTCTTGAAGTCCAATGCCAGCTCATCACAATTCAAAATCTTCTAGATACCCATAGAATTCTTCAGTAAGTCAGAGTAGCTCACAACTGCTAAACACGCCAGCTGGCTCTCCCTTCCGTATTTTGCAATGTCCATCCACTCATGTGACTTCCCCCACCCCCAAACACTGCCATGATGTGAGTGCAACAGAGCAGTTAAGCCCCTGGCCCGGGTGCACAACTTGTACATGCAGCAGAACTGGCAGATGAGCTCAGCAGCCCAATTCCCTGTGCTGCATCCTCTCTGAGAGTCCAGGTGCAGCCAAGACATCGTGGGTGTCCACAGTGAACGCTAGGGACTATTGCTGATGTACATGGTCAGCAGCTGTCAAAAGGCTAATGCGGCCCTGGACTGGCCACGCTTCTAGTACCTTGACAATCAGGGAAGGACACTGCTGTTGGGACAGTGTGTATGTGCCTTGTCAAAACGTGGGCCTCATCTGCTATTTTTCCACTGGGTGCATCTTCGGGAGCCTGGCTGAGCCTTGTTCAGGGGGACTGCCTCTTAAGATCTTGGCAGCTGACCATCTTCAGGTCCCTTGTGGGCAGTAGGGCATCAGGAAATCTCATAGATCTGGACAGAGGACTTAGGCAGTAATGAAACCATGGGAGTCAGGTGCAGGTGAGTGTGCTGCAAACAGGTGCTGGCAGCAGATGTATGGGAATGTAAGGACTGCAGCCACAGCCAAGGGCTGCTGGTAAGGGAGCCAAGCCTCCCCCCTGAGCCCTGAAAACAGAGCCAGGACACAGAGAAGCAGGGCAAGGGACAGCCAACTGGGCTGTGAGGCCCCAGGTCATATCCTCCAACAGGCCTAGGAACTTGAGCCATGCAGGACTGTGGAGTGAGCGGTACTGTGCACAGAACTGGAATTGCAGGAGTGCTGCTGGACGCTCTGCCCAAAAGGCAAGTTCAGAGCCTACGGAAGAGGTCATTGATGGAGGTGGGGAAGCCTGTACTGCCATGACAAGCCAGGGTTAAGCAGGACACAAGCACTAGAATTTGTTGCTTGGTGGCATGGAGATGGCAGAGCGCTGAGTATGTGTGTCTGTTTTGGGTGGGGGGTCACCTGAAGCAAGGGAGGTGGTATCCTACAGGGAATGATGAAGAGACAGGTTGTCCTGGTCCTCCTCCCATCTCCATCCCCACCCCTACCCCTGACATGGAGCCCTTCTGTCAGTCTGTACTGATCTTCCTTCTGTCACTTCTGCTACCAACAATCACTTTCTCCAGGCCACCTATCAGCCCAGTAGCACCACGCTCCCTCCCCATATGTACCTGTGTGCAGTGCATGCTGGGGGATGCTCTGCTTCTGGATAGAGAGGAGGGAGCTTCTCTGTTGTCTGATGGGGTTTCAGAGTCCTCATAGCCCACAGACCCTACCCCAAAGCAACACACACACACACACACACACACAAACACCACCACTACCACCACCAAAGCAGGAATCCAACCACCCTGCTCAGGGCCGGGGGCAACAGGGAAAGAGGTGTGAGCTGTTTGTTGCAGTTGGCTATTGATTAATTCTTGGTTGGAACACAAATCCATGTGCTGATTCTTCCTCTTCCTGTACCCCCAGAGCTGCAGGGTAGATGGAGCTCAGGGTGCCACTGTGCCCGCCCCCTCATTACTCCCCTGCCTGGGAACCTGTGTGCCACATCTGGGCCCTCTGTCTTGCACCTGACTGCTGGGCTGCCCCTAAGGAGAACTTTCCTGTACATGTTCTGCTTGCTGCCTGCAGCCCAGGCCTCCCCCACCAGCAAAACATCCTCCTGGCTCTGCCTTTGTTCTTTCTGGCCTTCCTCAACAGAGGATTTATTCCCAGTTATCCTCAGGGTAGTGGCTTTCCTTGCAACCTGTGCAAGTCTATCCCACGCAGCATGAACATCCACAGTTCCCACTGTGTGCAAAGCCACCATTTGGTCCCTCTAGTTGTGTAGGCAGCCCATTCAAGGAAGGCTGAATCAGCAAGTCATCTCTCCAGACACCTTGCTGGCTTCTCAGCAGCAGACTCTGTGGAGGGCATGCCCCTGACCTTAACCTGCACAAAGCCTGCCAGGTCATCTGCTGCACACACACTCCGCCATGATCTCTCAGGAGCGACAGTTTCTTCCAATGCCTGCATTCCAGGCATGGGAGAAAAAATACATCCATGATTGACATGCTCCCCTGCCCTCCCCAGCCACCGTGGGATGCAGACCTGTGGATTCCAGCAGTGGCTCTGCGGCATGTGCTTGGTGAATGGCTGGGCTGGTGGGTGGTGCGGGGGTGTTTTTTAGAATCCAGCTGAGGCAGGTAGCCAAACATGGAAGATGCCTGGTCTAAGGAGGCAACCTGGACCTGAATGCCTCTGTCGCCCTGCCCTGCGTTTGACCTGTCTGGTGGGTTAGCTCAGGCAGGCTCCTGCTGCCCAGACCAGGCTGCTTGTAGAGTACCCAGGACTTCAGACCAAGGCTCTTCCCCACCCCCACCCCCACCAGACCCAGGGAGGAAGCCAGTGTCCTCAGACCCTGTTGGCCTGGCGGGAGGGGCGCTCCCAGGCCCAGCTCCAGCTGAGCAGCTCCGTGGATTCCTGCTTCTGACCTCTTCCCTCCCCCTCTCCTCCCTCTCAAAATTCCCCACCAGGCTGAAGCACTTAAAAAAAAATCCTCGCTGGGAAATAGCTTTGCTTGTAGAGGTCAGGAATGAGCAGTCCCACAGGAAATACCAATTCCTCATGTAGGGCAGCTATGCATGTGGCTGGGGGTCCAGGAGCTGGGGCTTGGAGGAGCCCACTGCCCCCTCTGATGCCTTCCCCAGGGGCGGGGGCATGACCCACACGCCCCCTCTCCCCTGCTCCCCTGTCCCTGATCTCCCAGTGGTTTCATTACCCTCTTGTAAAGTGTCTCACTTTGGTCGAAGGCTGAAGACAGCCCAGGGACTGAAACTGAAAGAAATATCCAGGATTTGAACAGGATGTTTGCTGGGATGGGGGAGGATATCTGCTCCCTCTCCCCTTCCCAACACTGCCCCTCCACCCCGCCGGGGCCTCAGCCATGCACATGCAGATTGATGGGACATTGCAAGATGGGGTCTGTTCCCCCTCTAAAGCTGGGGCCAGAGGTCAGCTCAGCATACCCCTGTCCACCCAGCTGAATGGGGACTTCTCTCTGCAGAAGGCAGGCAGGCAGTCGGCTCCTGTTCCCCAGTCTCAGGGTTCTCACTTTCTTAAAAACCCAACTCAGGGATGGGGGATGGGTGGGGGAAGAAAAAAAGAAAAAAAAAATCAAACATCCAAACCCTTTTGATGCAGTTTCTGCAGACTTCTTCTCCTAATCACGTTGGGAAGGGACTGGACTGCTGCCCCAGAGGGGGGCGGGGAGGGGGAGCTGGGTACCTCTAAGGTTGTAGGAAGTCGAGGGGGGAGGGAGGGCTACTGGGCAGCCAGCCTACCTCTGTTCAACACGGGACCTAAATGCCATGGAGGGAGGGCATTGTCCCGCCTCCCTGAGGTCCTCCCATGTGGTTTTGGTTGTACCAGCACGTGCCTCCAAAGGGGAGGGGCAGGGCCCTGGGCGGATCGAAAGACCTGTTAGGGATGAATGCCCGCTGTGATGCGCCCCCCCCCCCCAACACACACACACACACTGGGAGGCGCTAAGCTCTGCTTCCCAGTGCCAGTGGTTGGACTAGTAGGGGTGGGAGGACAGTGAGAGAAGGGGCTCCATGCAACAGGGCACACAAGGCTCTGGTCCCAGCCTCTTCTTCCTCCTATGATGACCACAGAGGCAACTTTGGGCAGAACATCTTGTTTGTGTGACTGAATGGGGGGAACCTGGTGATTGCTATCTTGACTGACCTGGCAGCCGACCCAGTCATCAGCTGTTCTCTATCTCCCTCAACCGTACCCTAAGGGAAATCCCCACCTCCCCCCCCCCCCACTAAGGGGACCCTGGGAGGAGGGCAGCTAGTGCCAGGGTGAAAGAACTGCATGACTGAGTCCCAGAGCCCAGGTTCCTGGGTGCACCTGCTTGACTCCTTTCCTCAGCCAGGCCAGAAGAGATGTTATAGGGGACCAAGAAGGCCCATGCTGGGGGCTTGCAGGAGGAGTGTCCACAGTGAGGGGAGGAGCCCTCAGCTGTCCTTCACTCATGCTGTCTTCAGTTTAGGCACACACACCTTGAGAAGGCTTCATTCCAGGGGACCTGGACACAGTCACCCTTTTCCTCCCAGGACAGTGTCCCTCAGGCCAGCGCCCTGCTGGACCAGGTTTCTGCCCTTCCCTGCCTCCTACCTCTTTGCCCATAAAGATCCTTTCCCAGAGGCCTGCCCAGAACCACTGCCCCATCCACCTTCCCCTGGCCCTAATGCAGGAGTGTGCACATGTACGTAGCTCCACTTTTGGTGAAAGCCTGGGTCCAGGCTTCGATTGTATATGTGCTGCCAAAGTGAGCACATGAACTTGGGTTGCATCTGGTGCTGATAACCTGGAGCTTTCCATGATGGCTCCAGCAGGGGACTCTCTGAGTGGAGGAGGAGATGGGGTTCATGAAGGAGAAATGGTTGGGGTAGGGGAAGAAATACCTGGGGATGCCAGGCTGATGTGACACTCACCTGAGTAGAGCAGGTGACCAGGCAAATGGTGAGAGCAGGCTCATTCATCACCCCTTTTCTCCCCACCAGGTTCACTGTGCTCTGTCTCCATTGAGAAGGCACTGCCAGAAGACAGAGGCCTGTACAAATGTGTGGCCAAGAATGCTGCAGGCCAGGCGGAGTGTTCCTGCCAGGTCACCGTGGACGGTAGGTCTCACCCCTTGTCACACGCACACAAGCATGCTTACATGTTTCTCAGCCCTCCCTGCCCTCAGCCCCGAACAAGGCCACCCCTACCTGAAGACAGGCATTCGGGGGGTGTCAGGTCACAGCGAGGCAGGCACAAGAGCATCAGCAGCTCCACCCGATGGGCCCACATCGTCCTGCACTCCTGGGCCAGGAGGAAAGGCCACTGGCCCTCCACACCCAGAGCCTGCAGAGCCAGGCAGCAAGGGGGCAAGGGGCAGCAGGCGGGAGAGAAGACACACCCACAGGAAAGTGACTTCAAAACATTTCCCAGGCAGTCACAACCAGTGTGGGCACTGGCAGATCAGGCCCAGGCAGCACAGATCTGTGTCCTGTGAAGAAGAGGGGAGCAGAGTGGGGGCCCAGGCAAGGTGAGTTGGGGGTGTCTGGGGGCAGGAGAGGAAACAGCCCCACTGCAGCCTGGGAGGGAGGGGAGGTGTCGGTGGAGAAAGCTCAGGACCATCTAGCCTAATGGAGTTCCCTTGCCAGAGGGGCAGGGGTTTGTACTTGACCTTAAAAACCACACAAGTGTATCTGTGGCTCTCTCCTTGTGAGGCATGCAGATTAAGGACCCAGGAGCAGAAGAATCCGGGGTCATTTGGAAAGAGCAAGCATTCCCTTTCCTGGCCCACTCTGGGCTAAACCAGGGCCTGAGCCCCATCCCAGGATGCACGAGTCAATGCCCTCTCTCTCTCTCTCTCTCTCTGTATTTTGGTACTTGCCTGGAAATGTCTAAAAAGGTAGTTTTGCAAAACACATTTCTCACCCTTGAAATGCCTGGTTAATAACCATGCACGACATGTCAAAGCCCAGTGTCCAAATAAGGCGTCTCAGAGGGCAGCCTTGCTGCTCAGGCTCCACAGGGTGATTGCCTGAGTTCTCCAGGTTCTGGGCTGGCTTTTATTGCCGTTGCACAGGAGACGCCGTCTTTGTTCTCCTTCTGGATTTTATCATCGGATTTCCTGATCACAAAGCTGAGGTCCACTGGGCATAAGGGCAGGGGAAGGAGGGGGTGAGTCTTTGGAAACAACAACACACACACACACACACACACTCATAATGACAATTCATGTTAAGTGACTATAGCCAACAGTCAAGCTGAGATGGCCCAGTGTCTGCTCTGTCTCCTGTGAGATATGTGAATGTGCTTGTCCCAGGGCTGTGAGACTGCCAGTTCAGAGGTGAAGGTCATCTCCAGGCTGGGCTTGGGGTAATGTGCTGAGTGGGGTTCTGGGTACAAAGGGGCAGCTGCTGCTGTGGCTTGCTCCAGTGTTGGAGTCTCTCCTCACCTTGGCCATCCAGGATTCTACTCCTTTTTATATTGGTGCTGTCTGAAAACAGACTAGCATTCCTGGGAACTTGACCCCAGGGAGCCTATTTCCGACAGCCCCGCTGTTCCTTGGGGACTCCTGCTGATTCCCACCAATCTGCAAGGAAGCTTGGCTGTACTGGGGCAGACCTGCTGTTGCAGCCTTTGGCCCCTTTAGGTCTCATGGCCATGGCAGCCAGGCCAGATTCATTCTGCTTATCTGAGAAGTGTCAGCACCTTTGCCAGATTTGTTTGCAAAGTGAAAGTTCTCTTTTCTCCTCTCAGAAACACTTCTGAGAGGCTCCCAGGGCCCTGTCTGCAGGGAGCTGGAGGAGTCTGCTACTCTCCTCCTGTCTTGATCTCTCCAAATCCCTGAAGGGCAGGGTGTGGCCCCTGACTGGAAGTCAGTTGCTGGCTCTTTTGGAAAAAGAGCTAGAAACCTTGGTGGGAGGGAAGCCAGCTGAGATATCAGGACTGGCTCTGGGTTAGCTGGGTAGGGTTGGATTTCCAGAGAAGAGAAGGGCAGCCTCTGCCTCCCCACTCCCTCCCAAGGTTGGCTGTGAGATGCTCCTGCATCTTGTTTGTGCCTGGCCTCTTGCCACATTGGGCTTTGTTTTTCTATCTGGAGCCACAGCCTGTTTTTCTATCAGGCCAGCCACAAAGGACTTGAGTTTCCTACCAGCCCCTAGCACCTGGCTGCCTCCTTTTGGCTGGTGCTCCTGCCTGACCCTTACCCCCGCAACACTCCAGGCATAACATTCTTGGACATCAGTGGGTCCCAGCATTCTTTAGAAATCAGAGGCAAAGCCCAGTGTATGTGCACGGGTTGAGGCACCTTTACAAAGAGGGGGAGAGAGGGAGAAAGAGCCATAATTACTCAGCAGTCTCATGAATCAAAGTGCAACGAAGATGCACCTGTCTTAGGACATAATCCACACCCTAGCTATTGTGTGGGCTCCTCCCATCTCGTTTCACCTCCAGATGCCAGCCCTGGGGGTGGGACTCATCCTATATCTCTCCCAGGGGGGCAATGAGGTACCTCTCCACTGGGTGTGCCTGAGGACCCCAGCTGATGCTGGCCTCTCCCTTCTCGACTGAGGGAGCAGCTCTTTCCCCTGAAAGTCACCCATGGTCACTCAGCCTGTGCCCACACCATTCAGGCCATGCATCTGCAGCCAGCATGGTACTAAGTGTAGAGACTTCATGCAAATGAGTCCCGCGGGGCTGTGGCTATTCCATGCTGACCAGAAAGCACTCGCCCCTTAGAGTGAAGAGGAGGAAGACGTCCTTGATCATACAAGCAAGTCTGGCTATTCCAATCATGACACTTGAGGCTTTTTCTAAGAAAAGGCATAACTTGTGCCCTTCCCTCCAAACTCAGCAGAGGAAGAATGGTAGTTGTGTTACACAGAGGAGAGCAGAAGTTTCTAAAGGGTAAGGACTTGCCACAGAACCCAGAGAAACACTGAATCTTCAGTGCCAGCAAGGCCAGAACGGCCCACAGTTCTGCCCCCTCCATTTGGCACTTGTACCCTGTGCTGCTGTGGACAGGGTGTCCTCTGTGAGCAAGCCTAGGCTCAGCAGGGGTTGGTAGCCTCCGCAGGTCACAGGATTTATAATAGGGCCAGCGTAGGAACCACACCCTACGTGAGGAATTACAACATGAATCACCTGGCAAGACTCAGGTGTGCCAGATTCCAAGCCCACACCTTCCTGCAACCTGGTACAACCTTCCCAAGGCTGGGCCCCATGCCCAGGAGAGTCCTTCTAGGCATCCATCAAACTCTCCCCTTTCCTCTAACTCAACCCCAAAGGAAACGTGAGGGAACAGAGTCCTCCTTGGGCCAGAATCCCAAAACAGGCATTCAGAGGCACCTGGGTCGCCCTCACTGCCCATCCAGCACTGCCCTACTTAGACCTCCGCTCCCAGCTCCACTGGCCAAGTGACCCAGCCTTTGCCACCCAAGAGATGGGGCTTCCTGACCAGGGAGGGCCATACGTATGTATGTAGGAGAGGGACCCAGCGGCCACCCATGCCATCATTCATTCATTTATTTCTTCATTCATTCAATATATGCACACCCCAGTCTTAGCCAGGTGCTGTTGTAGGAATGGGCTGGTGTTGAAAACAATGATCAACAGGAGAAAAACCTCTGCTCTCAAGCCCTGGAGAGGTAATGGTGCAGATGACAGACATATCAGGGTCTCCAGTAATCTCACCTGAGGAGTGAGGGGGCCCCAGGGTAGTGAGACAGGGAATGCTGTGATTGCTGAGGCCTCTGGAGTAAAGCCTATTTGAGCTGAAACCTAAAGGAATAAAGGAAGAGATGGCAGTGAGTGCACATGTCTGAGCTGACATCCAAGAGCGTGAATGTAGCCCGGCTGGTGGGGCAATGAGCCAGGGTGCAGATGAAGTCAAGGGCTGCAAGACCATACATATTCAAGGTGTGGTGGGACCACTGTCGATACTTGGATAGGCTCCCTTGGGTGTATGTGATGACCAGACCTGGGGATGGGTAAAGGAAGAGTGGAGACCAGTGGGAACCATTACTGTGGCAGCCCAGGCAAGGGTCAAGGCAGAATGGACACGACAGGAAGTGGTAAGATTGGTGTTGTGTTCTGGTGGAGAGCTGATAGGACTGGATGATGAGTTGGCTGTGGGGAGAGAGAACAGGAAGTGAGAGGGGATGCTTGGTCTTTGTAGGGGTTGAAGATCAGTAGAAGCACTATCCCCTGAAACCAGAAGGCAAGAGTTGAGCGAATTCTCTGTGGGTGCACAGCTTAAGGTGCTCATAGTGGGCCTGGATACATAGGCAAGAGCCTGGACCTGAGAAGGCAGGTCACAGCTGACAGCAGGAAATGGTGAGCCACCCACATGTTAGAGGAATAGAGCGAGGTCCCTGGTGGATGTGGAAGGAGGTGGCATGAAGGAAGGATGCAGAGTCCAATGTTGAGAGGGAGGAGCAGGACAGGGATCTGCGAAGGACCCTGGGAAGGATTCCAGGGGGTTAGGGGAGAATGGTAAGAATTTCAAGAAGATAAGAATCAAGGGGGGCTCGGCGGCGTGGCCTAGTGGCTAAGGTCCTCGCCTTGATCCCATATGGCTGCTGGTTCTAATCCCGGCAGCTCCACTTCCTCTCTGTCTCTCCTCCTCTCAGTGTATCTGACTTTGTAATAAAAATAAAATAAATCTTTAAAAAAAAAAAAAAGAATCAAGGGCGATGTGTCAGAGGCTACAGCAAGTCACACCTGGGCATTGGCTACAGGATTTGGCATCAGGAGGTCACTGCTGACCCTGACACTATGGTTTTGGGAGCAATGTTGGTACCAGCTGAGGACCAGTTAAGCACATTGAGATTGAGTCACCTGCTCAGGGTCTCCCTCTAATCAGCTGGGAGGGAATCTGCCCAGGCTGAGACTCCAGACCCCTGGAAGCCACTGCCATCACCACTGTCGCCACCAGCAACTCTGGCAGTCCCTGACTGAATGTCACCCATCTCTCTTTCATGGCCTGATACCCAGGACAGTGCATGTGGCCCATCCTGGTGCCGTGTTCCTAAGCTCATGCTCACTTTCAGCCATCATGGGCAGCTGATGAGTGGTAGGTTGAATGGAACTCCTGTCTGTGCAGATGGTGTGGTTCAACCTACCACAACATTAAATATAGCCCTGAGCCAAGTGTGTGCCCCAAGCGAGTGCCCAGCAAGTGTCAGCTACTGTTGTGCAGCTCACCCCCTCTTTCCCCTGAGGTTTCATGATCTCAGGCTTCCTCGTGAGGAAGAACAAGCTCTGAAAAGTCAAGGAACCCTGGCCAAGGACTCATAGCCACACAGCAGCAGTGCCAGATGGGAGCTCAAGTTTCTGATGAGAAGTCTGTGTTATCAGGCCAGCAGAGAGACAGAGACAGAGAGGGAGAGAGAGAGAGAGAGAGAGAGAGAGAGAGAGGAAGGGGCGGCAAGGATGACTGGGCTGTCTGAGGAAGAGGCTAGAGCCTAGCCCATCTCCCTGGCCCCCTCCTGGGGAGTCCCAGAAGCTTCCCAAAACCTCCCCAGGGTCCAAGCTCCAGGAACCAACCTCTTGGGGGAGACAGAGGAGAAGAATGCTGCCCCAAGGCGAGGCGTGCTCTAAGTTCAAGAGTAGAGAGGGGTGAGGCACCATCCATATAAGGACATGTTCTCTCTCAGCTGAGGCCCCCCCACATCCCCACACCTCTGTCCATTTCCCTCCCCCACACCTCTTTGGGGGGCATAACCAGGTCAGCCAGAGACTCCAGCCCCTGCTCCGGGCAGGGAGTAAGGGGGGTTGTGTGCTCAGATCTAGAAATGGAGTTCCATTTCATCACAAAATGATTAAAATAGACAGAAAATACAAGCTGCTCTTAAATTTTATTACTATTATTTTTATCCCCCTGGGCAGCCATGTAAGCACAAGGCTGGTTTTGATTAGCACACGGTCCTTCCAGGCCATTCTTCCCTCTGGTTCTCACAGCAGCTCACATTGCTAGCCAGACCTCACAGTGGTTGCATGCATAAGAAACAACCCCCACCGCCACCTTCCTGTTGCAGGCACAGGAGTGGGAGAGACCAGGGCCACCCTCCCTGGGGCTCCAGCCACTTTCCTGCTGGCCTACATGGAAAAGCTAAGACACAGGAGGTAGTGACTACAAGTTTGTGTACCCCCATACCCACCCACCAGCCTCATACCCTAGTGCCACTGTAGGAGTCTTTCTGGAAGTGGAGAAGCCCCCAATGGGCTTCCACTCAATGGATGCTTGAGTTGTCACCTTGGGCCTCAGGGCATAATGGTGTTGAGAAAGTCAGATCCATGTTTGTGGCCCTGACATGGACATGGACTGAGACCCAGGACAACGCCTATGATATGCCCAAGTTCCCCAGGTTGCCTAAAGCAATCCCAAGTTAGTGCTCACCTCTGCCAGACCCCAGCACAGCCCTGTGGGGAGAGAAAAAAAATCCCCTCCCTTCACTGCCTTTCTCTCAAGAATCCAGGAAAACTGGGTTCTCAGCTTCTGCTAGCCTGGGCCTCAGTATACCTCTGAATTTCAAAAAGCAGAACAGCCTGCTTCTCCCAACACTCTCCTGGTATGCCTTGGCACTCAGTGGGAGATAGAGAGCTGGAGCAGGCAGACCTGTGTGCCCTCCTTCTAGAATAGACCCCAACCAACACATTTCTGCCAATCCCTTTCTGGAAATTGTCCTTAGTGTCTGTCACAAGTGCTAGCATTGAAGGAAGGAAAGAAAAGGAAAGATTTAGTCTGGGACAAGGAAGATTTAGTCTGGCCCTGTGCCCCTGGTACAAGGCACCCTGACTCCCTGAATGCCAAATGCCAGGCTCTCCTGGCTCTTGGAGACCCCCTCCAATGTATCCCCCAAACCCGTGTTTACATTTGTGCATGCGCACACACACACCAACCTGGAGGAGAGACTCCCGCTGGCCATGTGTTAGAGCCATTTGTGCACCTCCTGGACGATCTTGCTGCCCAGATCCCAACCCAAGCCAGTTAAACCACGGTCAAGGGTGCTAGTGAGATACCTGGGTACAGGTACTTCTAATGCAGTCAAGGCTAAGAAGCACTGGGCTGATGGGTAGGTACAGAGAGCTTGCCTGTGACTGAGGTTGACCGTGGTCCCCCTCCATGTCCAAATGGCAGCTCTAGAGGTAGGGATCCCAGCACACATACCCCAACTCAGCCTCTGGGGCGCCTTTGCTCCTGCCAAGATGGAAGTTAGGAAATCAGCAGGCACCCCAGGGCTGCTTGAAAGTGTCTCACAGCTTTATGCCTCCCCCCCAAACCCTGTCAGCACTGCTGGGCCTACTGAAAGACCCTTGTCATTGTTGCTATGAGGGCACATCTAGGGTGGGGACACCGTCTTACTGCTGATCCTGCTCAGGACCTACTTAATGGAGACTGGGTAGGCATTGAGTGAGCAAGGAGGCCCGGCTCATGTTTAGGCCTTAGTCAAGGACTTCCCACAAGCAGAGCAAGGAAGGGACCCACATGCCATGTGAAAGGAGAAACACTTGTGGACGCCCCTGACCCCTCCACTCTGGGCTCTCTGGACCCAGGAGCCTCTCCTAGTCCCAGGAGCCCAGGCCAGGCAAGATCAACCAGGGCTGCCCTATAGTGGCAGCTGCACAGCAAAGAAGCCCAGGCCTCTCTAGCCAAGCCACAGGAATGTGGCCAAAGCCTTGGCTGGAAAGTCCCACTGCCCCCTCCTTCCCTGTGAGCTTCCTCTCCTGGGGGGTGGGGATGGGGGGCACAGGAAAAGGATGGACAGTGAGGAGTGTAAGGGGGTGATTTCCCCAACTCTGAAAACCCCAGAAGTGTTTTCAGTGGGGGAGTGACAGCCACTGAGCCTGCCCCTTTGCTGAATTTCTGGGTAGAGGAGGGGAGATTTCTTACAAGTCCTCAGGGAAGTCAGCTAGGGGCCCAGTGAGGGCTTTTGCCACCCAAGCAGGACTGTTGAGTGACTGTTCCTTGCTGCCCAGCCAGGGACAGTATCCCATAGTGCCATGCATGTGGCATTAATGTGGAGCAGGGCATGCACCTGCCCAATGTGGTGCAGGTAAGAGAATGTTTTAGGGGTTTGCAGAGTTTCCCTGGGTCTCCTTTGCTTAGGGGTGAGGAATGGGGTGGTGGCAGGAATCTCCAAAATGAGTGAGGAATGAGGCCTGGGAGGCCCTGAGACATCAAAAGTGGTAAGCCCTCCAGCTCAGCACCCAAGGCAGGTCTGCAGTCCCTCTGTCCACAGCAGGATAGTCCTCATTCTAGGCAGAGTGAATTTTGTGGGGAGAATCCAGGTCATGTGCCCCAGTGGAGAAGCATGTGCAGAGACAGGCAGAGGGAGACAGTTCTGCCCGGGACACTGCTGTGGGGGAGCTTCCTGGGAGAGCCTACCCATCCATCTTGCTGGGCGCCTGTACTCTCTCCACCTGATTTATCAGGCCCGGCATAGCAGGCACTCCTTCTTTGGTGCTTTCCTGGGGGAAGGTGGCCATGGCCTGATGCAGGCACCACAAGGGGGTGAGGTGGTAGGGTTGGAAGGCTGGGCAGAGGGAAGGGGCCCATAACCATGATTGTGGGGAGGGGAATTTTGCATGGACACCTCTGAGCTAACGTCCCTGTCACCTGTTTTGTTCCAGATGCCCCGGCCGGCGAGAATGCCAAGGCCCCGGAGATGAAATCCCGGAGGCCCAAGAGCTCCCTTCCCCCCGTGCTAGGAACAGAGAGTGAGTATGTGCTTCATTCCTCTTCACCTCACAGCAGCAGGGCCAGGCCGCCCCAGAGCCCAGCCCCTGAACACCTGTTCACTTCTCATCTGCACTCTGCAAGAGCTTCCATAGGCACTGCCAGGAAAAGCTTACAGTCCTTGAAGATTTATTTCTTTGAAAGTCAGAGCTAGAAAAAACAGAAATCTTCCATCCACTGGTTCACTCCCTCAAATGGCTGAATTGACCAGGACTGGGCCAGGTTGAAGCCAGGAGTGGATACAGGGAGCCAAGGACTTGGATCATCTCTGGTGCCCTCCCAGGCACATTAGCAGGGAGCTGGATAGGAAGGGATGCTGGCACTCCTGTCCCATGGGGGAGCTTTCTAAGCTGTGGCTCTGATCCTTTTTTGCTCTAGTTTGAGATATCCAGAGGTTCCAGTGCCTACAAAAGCCCGTACAAATGACCCCTCTCACACATTTGTGTGCTGGGCATCCCTGTCACATAGGTGCACACAGTATGCCACAGGTGGTTTGGCTGCCACCCCTCTCTCCTTGCTCTGCCCCCAACTTCTTTACTCAGCTACCTGATACTCAAGCCACACAGTGCATGGGCCTTCCCCCAAATTCCTTCTAATGTGCCTTAGCCATGGTACCTGCCTCTAAGAGTCACCTTGTTGGCAAGATCCCACTGAAAATCCACCCAGTTTCAAGTAACCATTCTCTCCCAGGAGCTCCTGAAACAGCATGTCCTGCTTCATGGACTGTCCCTTCCCCCAGGTCAGGGCATGTGTGCCTCACCCTCCTGCCTTCACCATAGATTCCCTAAAGGGCCTGGATTCACTGAAACACCTGACATGGTGTGAATGGCCAGTGGCTGCCTCTCTCTTTGTGGATGTCCCCTTCCCCATCCAGCAGTCACCTGTACCTGTGGCAAGGAGATCATAAGAGCTTAGAAAAACAGGAGGAAAGATGAACTTTGAGGTCAGAGACAGTGTTTCAACTCATTGTGTTAACATGCTCATCTTCATACCAAATATAATTTGCATACTTACAGTGTAGCATATATTGCACGAGTGTGTGTGTGTGTGTGTGTGTGTATTATGGAAGAAAGGACCTAGAATGGATCCTCAGCAGCTGTAATGCAGCCATATCTCCCACATGCACACCTGTTTTTGTTCAGGTAAATTTTCCCTGAAGGCTTAGGTTTTCAGGAAAGTGTAGTTGTGTGGGCCTCTCCAGCGCCCTCTGTTGTAAAGCAGGCAACAGGCAGTTACTTCCTGGGGGCCATCTGAGGACCAGAATGGAGCCTGATAAGTTCAAAGGCAGCTTCTCTGTCTAGTATGTGGCAGTGTGTGGTGGCTTTGTACTGTTTCTTTCTTTCTGCTCTTTTAAAGCAACCTACTTCTCTTCCTAGTGATGTATGTGCAGGGGTTGCCTGCACGTATGTCAACCAGGCCAGCAGAGAGATACTTGGCTTTTAGCCTGTGGTGGCAGCCTGGCCAACATACCCATTCCTTGTGATGGCTAACCCACCTGAGCAGTCCTAGATGTCCACTCAGGGGACACTGATCAAATTGTCGGAAAGCATCTAGGTAGCTATGAAAGAAGTCTAGTGAGAGCAGGCTCCCAGTCTCTCTGAGCAAAACCATGAGGGTGGAGAAACAGGATCAGAGCAGACACAAGTTGGAAACCCTAAATAGACTCCATCCCAAGAGCAGGAGGCATGGAAAATCCTGATCCAGTTGCCATGCTTAGACTCTGGCGCTGTGACTCCCCACCCCAGCTGCTGTGAGATCCATGGGGGAGTGCTGAGCCCATGCAGCCCAGCTAATTCACTCCCTCAGAGCCTTGCGGTAGGAGCCAGGCCTCTGCCTTTGGTTACATCCCAGGTGATGCCAGTGCTGGTCAAGACGGAAACCCAGCTGTGATGGGGGGTGCCCATGCTGTCGGTCTTGGTCAGCAGAAGTGGGGGCAGAAGGGGAGCACGGGAGACTGCTCCTGACCACATCCTCGGAGAGCAGAGCACATGGTGGTATGGAAGCTGGAAGGCGAGTATGCGTGTATGGGAGGCTAGGTCAGCGTTAATCAGGAGATGAGCAGGGCTAGTGTACATGTACACACACACACACAGAACCAGCTTCTGGAGGCCATGCTCAGCTACTGAGCAGGGATTCTGCTGTGCACAGAGAACTTCCGTGTTGGGCTTAGAAAATCACCCCCACACCCTAGCACAGGGATGTGTGTCTGCAGACACCATCCCTGGCCCTTCACATGCCTCTGCAGGCCCATACATCCAACCTCCAGACCCCCAAACCTATTAGCTCTGGGCACAGCCAATGTTAACAGACAGAACTGATTCCCCTCCACCGAGCTACACACCTGTACTCTCATCCTTCAGAAACCTCCCTGGGTGCCTGAGGGACACCTCAGGGAACTTTATTCCTGGAGTCTCCTGAGATGACTGCCCCGGGATGGGAAATGGAGGCAGTGACTTTGATGCCTGCATCACTGCCGTGCTATTCTCTCCCTTTTGAGGATAGTCGGTGTTGTTTACTAACTCCATAAATTATGTAAACCCATGCATGCCTTCTTAAATATTTTAAACAGAACAGAAATTCACGAAGTACCATATGAGCATCCTTCACCTCCAGTTCCACTCACTCCCTCTCAAATATACTCAGGGTCCCTCTTTTCAGGTATATACAGTTATATAAATCCCACCAGAAATGGGATTATGCCAACTGCAATAGGGCATCACCGGCCAGCCCTGCTCAGCTCTGACTGCGCCAGTGGTGGGCTGTGTGTGTGTGTGTGTGTGTATGCACGTGCATTTCTGCCCAGGGTCAGGAAGCTACTAATCTAAGGAGGAAATCCCTCTTTGCAAGTTTCTTGTCTAGCATACGTGGAAGCCTCCCCTGTCCCAGCTGGGACAGCTATCCTGCGGGCACGCTTGTGGAATATGGAAGAGAATAGCTCCAATCCGTGGGGCCTGAGAGCCCCACCCACCTCGGCCCAGCAGTACCAGGCAGCCTGAGGGGAAGGCCCAGGCCATGGAATGGGAGAGAAGTGACAGAAGTACAAGGGAACCTGCCAGGCACCCACCACTGATACACGAGGCAACTTGAACCATCACCCCAGGATAAGCTGGGAGCTTACACCAGCATTGTAAGGGTACCTGACCCCCATAAGCTGCTGGAACCACACCCGTGCAGCAGATGTAACCCCCAGATGTTTTGCATGAGTCCCCCCCATTTCCATCGAGTCTCACTGGGCTGTGAAATGATTGTTCCCATCCCGCAGGAGAGCGGAGCTGAGCCATAGAGAGGTAAACTGACCCTCCTCTCAGGGTGTCACAGAACCACTCAGGGTGATTCCAGTCCAAACATGTGTCTCTGCCACAACATGTGCCCCTCTCTGTAGTCCTGGGACTGTCCTTAGTCCCAATGGCATGAGGCTGGGCGCAGCTCCCCCTGGCCTGTAGCAGCAAGTTGGAGGAAGCAGGGGAAGGCAGGTAGGGCTGCTGGGAGGGAAAGGGCAGAGGCCAGTAGACTTCTCTGGATCATGAGACCAGTCAAACTATTGGGCTGTTATGTCTCAATGAGAATTTTTGAAAAACAACTATTTTGACAAAGATTTCCAATGTACAGAAAAATTGCAAGAATAGGACAAGGGGCTCTTGTATACTCTTGAACTCATCAGTTGTTTGCATTTTGGTCTGTTGTCATCTTCCATGCGTATGAGGGTACTTCATAAGGTTTGTTGAAAAAAATGGACTGAAGATACCCATTTATTCTGATTAAAAAAATATTGTGAAATCAACACTTAGTGTTTTTTTGGAATCCGTATTATCCATAAACTTGAAGATTCCCCTATTATTCTTTTATGTAGACAGATAGCAGTTTAAACCAAACTGAAGAACATCTAGCTGACTGGATTTTCCTGCTCCTAAGAACATGACCATCATGGAATTATGAGGTTGGAATTTGGCATTGAAACAGTGCTATTATTTAATCCACATCTACATTCTATTTTTTTTTGTCAGTTGTCCCCATAATATCCTGTTTGTGGCTACCTTTTCCTTCTCTTGATGGGCACTGAACACACCACACTTCCAAAACACTTTATGTATTCCTTCAGCCTAGAGCAGGTCCTCCCCTACCTTGGGAGACAGAGCCAAAGACAGGTGCCCAGGCTTAGGGAGGAAGGGCCCATGGCTGCCCCAGTGGAGCAGAGGGTCATGTGAGGAGGCAAGGACACCCATGGTGGATCTTTTGGGACCAGTTTACTAGGCTGTCCCAGAGCAGTGCTTAGGCATGGGATATAAGAACAAAGTTCCTAGGCTAGAAAGGAGACAGGGTCTTGAATGGGTGGACTTGAGCCAAGTCTTCCATCCCCTTGAACTGCCTTATTTTTCTCTCCAAGGGGGAAGGGTCCCTTGGCCAATCCCAGGCCTTTCCCAGCTGTGACAGCAGGCTACTGGCTAGAAAACTTTGGAGTGACACAGTTCAAATAAGGCTTATGTCATCTGGGTGGAGGAGCCCAGGGCTACAGCAAGCATAGTTGAGGTGACACAGCAGCAGACACAGGAGGAGGAGACCTTTAGCATAAGGGCCAGCTTTAAGGTGTTCTGGCTGGAGGGGGAATTCCAGATGATGAGTGGCATTTTGGGGAGTGAGGGACAGATCCATGGGCTTAAGAAAGGGCTCTGAAAAATAAATAACAGAGGCGACCCTACTGGCTGCAGGTCCTTTGGAAAGAGATCGGTGAGCATCTCCAGGGGCTCTAGTGATCAGAGAAGTGGCTGGCTCCTGAGCGTGTTTATGTTGCATGCTTTTAATTGGCTCATGAGCTTCCATATTAGAAGGGCTCTGCATTCTGTGCCTTGGGAGAGTAGAGTGAGTGTCTTTGCTGTTTCCTTCTTGGCCTTGGTCACTCTATACCATCTGATCCCCATGGTGGGTCACTGTGAACAATCAGGCTCTGACGCTTGTGCCTCTGCCTGTGTGTGTGTGTGTGTGTACTTTGTGGTGGCTACCTGCTGAGCTACTACCACCTTGAATTCCCTTTGTACTCTCCCAGTGTCCCTTGAGCCACTGAAGGGCAAGATAGGCCCTCCACAGGAACCACCTGGAGGGTACCTCCCCGATCCTGCAGGCACTGCTGGGCAGCTTCCTTTACAAACATCCTCACAGTATCCTGACAGCCTCTCCTGTGACGGAGGTGGATAGGAAACTTGCCCAGAGAGATTACTTCTGGGAAAACAAGTCATGTTTCTCCCTGTACCCTCATCCCAGTCTGAAAGGATGAAAGAGGCCTGTGTGTGCGCAACAGGGGAGAGAAGCAAGTCACCAGGATCTTGAACCTGCCCCAGCACAGGGCAAACAGATCTAGCCTTGCATCTCTGGGCTCTCCTCACCCTGCCAGCCATCACAGTCCCGTGGCTAGTATAACCCCCTCACCCACCACCACCACTGCGGTTTTACACCAGCCCATGTCCCTTTTGGGAACCTTTGGCAGAAAGCTAATACTGGCTTTGGGGAATTGTGAAGGATTTGATGTTGTCTATTTTCAGCTGCTGCCCAAAAAGGGAAATGTCCCCCAGAGAGGCTGAGATCCAGAGAACCTGGCTGTACCCAAGACTGCTAACTCTGGCTCCTTACTTCTCCTCTCTGACCTTCACCTTCTTCACTCCTGGGAGGTGGTGTGTGTGTGTGTGCGCGCGCACACACGTGTGTGCAAGGGAAAGAGCAGGACTCACTTACCCTACCCTTAGTCCAAGTAACTCAATGAGACACTCAATAAGGCGCTGCCCTGCTCCCAGCATGGAAGGAAGGCTCCTGAGACCAGAATGAAGATAGGGCTTGGGCAGGCTTGGGCAGAAGCTGCAGATGGGTCACCCAGCCCTGCCTGGCCCCAGCTTCCCCAGCTGGCTTCCAGATGCAGAGCTTAGACCCAGGGTACTTGCCAGGCAGCTTCACTTCTAGATTCAGTTGCCTATCTAGGCTCAGCACCTAATAGCTTTCACCCAGGAGCTGTCAGAGTTAAGACTTCTTTCCAATAAAATGTGTGCAAGTATTCACCTGGTCCCTTGGAATTGATGCCTGAAGCACTATCAGGGTCCGTGGGGCGGGAGTGGAGTGTTCCCTGGGCATTCATTCTCCGGCAAACAGGGACCCTGAACAGTTCTGCTCGTGCCCTTCATTGTATTTATCAAACACTCATTCCAGGTTAGATGTGTCCCCTGGAGCTGTGGTAGCTTGCCCAGTGGGCTGTGTGTGTGCCAGAGACAGGTTTCTGCCATGACAGGGCCTGGTGCAGGGTGTTATGAGCCAAGTGGAGCAGTTGTGTTACACGAGAAACCTGTCCGAAGAAAGGGTGAGAGTCAACTTAGGGATGGGGCCCAGGATATGCAGGAAGAGCTGAAGGCTGAAAGTGTAGCCAAAGGCTGGTATTGCAGAGATGGGAAGACACCCAGCCTAACATGTTGGCTTCAAGTCAGCACAGAGACCAGCAGCTGTACCTGTAAGCCTAGGATCTGATTTGTTAACAGGTTTCCAGGTATCTGAAATACACACTGCAGTTTGAGAACCAAGAAGGAACAGTGAGAGAAGGGTGGGGATGAATGACAGGCACACATCAGGCAGGCCCTGTGGGGTCCTGAGTAACAGTGGCAAGCCACTGAGGAGGTTCCAAGAGCAGGATGGCATCGGATTTGCATCTGAAAGAAATCACTTGGGTCACAGGGTGACAGGTGTGTTAACATAGGGCTGGGGGACCCTAGGTCTAGGAAGTGGGTACAGACTGAACTCTGGAAGGTGAAGGGTGGGGATGTGGGGAGTGGCAGGATGAGAAGGAAGGTAGGACAGAATCATGAACAGGTGACCTACATGGGGGCAGGGAGGGAGCTGGAGGGATGATGGAGACAAGAAACTGCTTGAGGGAGAATGTTGTAGGACTTGGACATTCAGGCATGCTGTATGTGTGTGTGTGTGCTTGGCATGGCCCAGGGAGGTGATAGGTGACTGGATGGTAGGGTGGACTCCAAGGAAAACACAGGTAGAAGAGAGGGCACAACTCCAAGAGCAGCAGCAGGGTTTGAGGAGCCGTGCTGTACGGGCTGATTGCTCTCCCCTGAGCTGACCCCTCAAGGAAAGTGGAGGTGCCCGTCCTCCTTTTCTGGTCATTAGTCCTGTGGCCATCATAGAATTTGCAGAGAAGGCTGGGTTTGTTTCCCCTTCTAGGAAACTCCGCTTGGAGAATAGGGGGAGAAGACAGAGAGAGGATAGGAGTAAGAAAGGGACAGAGCCAGAGGAGAGGAAACTCAGGCTGGGCATCTGGGCCAGCAAGTGTCTCTCTGCTGAGGGCTGGAGTCAGGGAGAAGGGTGCACCAGGGACCCAACAGAGGTGTAGTATGGGTGTGAAGTGGAACAGAAGGGACAACTTGTCCCAGAGGGTGGAGCTGTGCCCCAGCAGTGTGTTTGTTGCAGTGAAGTGGCTGAGACTGGTGCACAAACAGGCCCTCCAGGCTCTGTGCTCCGCTCTCTTTACAAGTATAGCCCAACTCTTTACAGCACGCTTTATTTACTCTTCTCCTGTCCTTCAAACAAGGATGCTGAAGCTCCAAGAGGTTAGATTGCATGCTTGAAGCCACAGCTTAACAAGTGCCAAGGCGCATGATTCAAACTCTAGCTGTGCTCCAGGGCCTGGGGCATCGCTGCCAAGGACCACCCCTGAGGAAGGATTCCAAGGTCTTGGTCTGGGGAAGGAGCAGAGTGCAGCTGGAGGGGAAACGAAAGGGAAGGAAGCAGACTTCCCCCAACTCCGCCCAGGGCAGCATGGGCTGTGAGCCCCCTTTCCAGCTCACCCACACCTGGTTTTATGAGCCTGGCACATCACCTGACTTTTATGACACTCTGACTCCTTTCTCATAAAATGGGAACATGTGAGGTGTGTTGTTTACATTTGGTTGGGATTAGAACCAAGTGAGAAAAGAGGAAATGACATCCTGGATTGGAACCCCAGCTACTGAGCCCAGCTTCCTGCAAGAATGTAGTTGTTGTTGTTTTCTAATTTGAGAGACAGAGCCCCCATCTGCTGAGTCATTCCCTGAGTGCTCACAACAGCCCAGGAAAAGCTGTGGCCAAAGCCAGGACCGGGGAACCAAACCAGGATAGTAAGAACCCAGTTGCTTGAGACGTCTCCACTGGCTCCAAGGAGCTGTTAACAGGAAGCTGTAGTCAGGAGCCAGAGGCAGGAACTCCAGCCTGGGCAGGTAGGCATCCTCCCTGCCCCCAAAACACAACTGATAGTCACAGAAAATATGTATAGAATAAGATAGAGAACAATGTTAGGATTCAAAATTATTTTCACTGATAGGAACCAAACCAGTTTCAAATGCCACCCAATTTGAAATAGCAGTAGCTCCATTTTTATAGGAGAAACAACCAAATATTGACCTGAAATGCTGTTTAAATATAATACTGAAAGATGGATCTTAGAGTTGTTCTTATAGCCACATAGATTCATCCACAACCAGCGTATGGGGCAGGTCATGTGTGCTGTGCCGCTGCCTCTACCACAAACTCTTAACTTACCACCCAGGAGCTGTCAGCCCTCTGTTGCCTACCTACTCCCTGTCACAGTCTATCCATGCTGCATTCATAAGCTGGGGCTGCCGGAACTGCACACCACAGACTGGGTGTTCCCTCGTGGTTTCCTCCCCCAGCTTGTAGATGGGTGACGTCTCAGTCTCTTCTTTGAGTGTGTGCATCTAGCTGTCTCTCCCCAGTCACCCGTCCTTCAGCATGGGCGCTGAAGTTCCAGCATCTGATTTTGACGGGACACAGATCAGCAGGAACAGTGCTCCACACAGCTTCCCATGATGGTCTATCTCCTCCCCTCCCTTGAGGGTATTTCCCTTGCCAGCAGGCCCAGGGGAAAGTGGGCCAGAGTTTGTGGGCCATCCCTGGTAACCTGTACATCCCGCTCTGCTCCAGTCTCTCTTATGGGCTACGGCTTCCCTGCTGGCCCCTCCTGGGGTCTGTGGCTTCCCTTTTGCCAAATGCTGGTCTTCTGTCTTCCAACTCTTTCTCTCTCAGCCCAGACCTTTCACCTCTAGCATTCTGACTAACTGATTTCCACCCCCGTTTTCTTGAGAAGCTTCTGACCCCTCCATCTCTGCATGTGGGGCCTCTCACGCTTGGGGCTTCCAGAACCCTGCCTTCTCTTTTTCCTATTCCTCCTCCCAGGGTCCCCAGCTCCCCATCATGCATTGCCTTGGGTCACACACTGGTCCCTTCTCATTGCATTCATTTTCCCCCACCTAAAGAAACAACCAGTCCAGCCCATGGTTGCCGTTAGAATAGCATGGTAGCCTCTCTAGCATTCTGACCTAGGCTTCTTGGCTGCACATAAATTCCCATCTCTCAGCCCCCAAGTTCACTTGCCCACGCCAGACTGCATATGAGCATCTCCATCGTGTGACTAAGCAAGACATCCTCAACAACCCCTGGCCTCCCTTGCTTGCAGCCCCTGCCAATCTTTGGTCTTTTCTCTGCCTCTCATTTGTGTCTTCCCTTCATTATGAAGCTGGGTCAGTGCCTGTCAAGGGCCCCAGCAACAGCTCCCTTATTGGATATTGCTGTCCCCCGGGAGCTGGCAAGATCTGTTGGGGTGGATGGCTGGGGTCTTCCTGCTCACTGAAGACGAAGGCCTAGCTTGGTGACTGGACCCTGGATACCAGCATCAGCTGGTGAAACATTGTGTGGTTCTGTGTCTGAAGAGTGTGATAACAACGGTGACCACTCACTCAATGATGTCACCCCAGTGCTCTTGAGATGTGGCTAGTTCAAGAGAGGAAGTGGATTTTTGTTTTCTTTGTATTGTTTTGCTTATACAGTTTTGTTTCCTCACCACCGTCACCCTTCCTAAGCATCACTCCAACTCCTATCTGCTTCCAACCAGAGGCTCCTGTGGTTTCTCTGGTCTGCAGGTCCCTCCAGAGCCTCCCTTGGCCTGTTCCCCATCTCCTCCACCCACAGGTCCCCATTCTCCATTATGTCAACAACCACATGTTGACTGCTGGAGAATATAGCTTCGTTCTTCTCACTTCATATCCATGTACATAGAGTCTTCATTAAGTTCATGGATAATTCATGTTATGAAAAACTATGCACAGGTTTCCACATTTTGTCAATTGTACTTTCCACAAACTTTTTGAAGTTCACTGGTA
Source organism: Ochotona princeps (assembly GCF_030435755.1). NCBI lineage: Eukaryota > Metazoa > Chordata > Mammalia > Lagomorpha > Ochotonidae > Ochotona > Ochotona princeps. The sequence goes on along the minus strand of NC_080834.1, from coordinate 88,229,982 downwards.
CTTAAATTATGTTTTTTAAAAAGCAAGCATGGTCTCATAAAACCACAGTTTGATGATCAAAACAGGAAATTCATGTTGACACATTACTGTCACCTAACCTGTGGTTCTTACGCAAAGTCTGTTAATTGTGCTCCATGATAAAAGAAAAGAAAAAAAAAAAACCCTTCTCAGGGACCATGCATCTTGACTTCTTAGGCCTTGAGCATAAGCCTTCATTTTTTTCTCTCTCTCTTTTTAATATTTATTTTATTTTGAAATACAGAGAGACAGACACAGATCTTCCTTCCACTGATTCATTCCTTAGATGGCCACAATGGCCAGAACTGAACTGATCCAAAGCAGGAGCCAGGAGCTGCTTCTGTGTCTCCCTCGTGGGTGCAGGGGCATAAGAACTTGAGCCATCCCCAGCTGCTTTCCAGACCATAAGCAGGGAGCTGGATCAGAAGTGGAGCAGCTGAGATATGAACTGTGCCCATGTAGAATGCTGGCACTACAGGAGGAGATGGTCTACAGTGCCACAGTGCCGGTCCCTCTCTCTCTTTTTTTCCAAACACTTTTACTCTGAATGCAACTACACTGTAATAATAACCACAAGAAATATTAGGAATTTGTCTTTAGTTTGTTTTTGTTCATTTGAAAGGCAGAGTGATAGAGAAAGATGTTCTATCTGTTAGTTCACTTCCCAAACCCCCACAGCAGCCAAGACCAGGCCAGGAAGCAGGAATTTCCTCCTAGTCTTTCATATGAGTGGCAGAGGCCGAAGTACTGTGGGCCTCCCCTGCTGCCTCCCAGGATGCACATTAGCAGGAAGCTGGATGGGAAGCAGAGGCAGGACTCCATCTCAGGCATTCCAACATGGAACGCAGGCATCCCAAGTGGCTGCCTGACTGCTGCACCACAGCACCTGCCCAACTCTATCCCTTACATTTCTTTGATTTTCTTCTCAGTGACTACTTCCATAGTGTTCTTCTTGGTAGTTTACTGGTCTATAGTAGATCTTCAGCAGATGTTTGGAAAAGGAAGAGTAGGTGAACGAGGTCATGAGTCAGTGTGAACATGGGAGAAACAGGTCTTATCCTGGGCTCGGAACCCAGAGCTTTTGGCTCTCAGGGAATCCCCTTGTTACTTAATCCCAGGGGCATTCAGACAATCGGTAGCACTGGGCATTATAGGAGAGCATAAATGATTCTTCGCCAAGCCAGTAACGTGTCTGTGGTCCTGGAGCACCTGCCAATCAGCTGCTTGCCCGGCACCTGCAGAGATGAAGGGAGGGTGGCAGGGAAAGGACCTTGGAAGGACCCAGCAGGGTAAGGACCATGGAAGTGCAGTGGGCGGTGGCTCTATCTGTATGGACTGTCAGAGAGAACTCATCGCAAAAGGGGATGCTTCTTGATTTTCCTGTTGCTACATAGAATTTTCCTCTGTTCATCTTCATCCATGCTGGGATACAGGTCTGTGAGTCATGACAGATTCATGAGAAGGTCCTTGACAAAGTTCATGGAAAATGGACTTTTAAACTACACTTATTTTGAGGCACAGATTTTTTGAAGTCCATTTCTTTCCCAAAGGTTCCTGGGAAAGGCGGCTGGGCATTCAGCACAGCAGGTGAGACCCCCCACATCTCATGTCAGAGTGCCTGGATTCAAGTGTTCATCCCAGCCTCCTGCTAACCACTGGTGACAGCAGATGGATGGGCCCAGTGACTGACTCTCTGCCACCCACATGGGAGGAACCTAACTGGGGCTGAGTTCCCCCTTCTGGCTTCAGCCTGGCCCAACCTTCACTGTAACAAGCATGTGGGAACTAACCCAGTGAATGGGAGATCTCTGTCTCTCTGCCTTTCAAAGAAAATGAATTATTTTAAGTACAAGCAAAAATGCATATTTTAAAACAATGCACAAATTTCCAAAGCTTTTATACAATAAGCATATCCTTCAAGTCCATTTTCCATGAACTTTTTGAATTCCCTTTAGATAATCATGTAACTAACACCAGGACATGATTCCATCACTTCACAACATTGCCCTGTGTCTCTTTATGGTCAGTGCCTGGCCCACCCACCCTCAGAAACCACTGGTGTGTTCTCTTTTCCAATTGTTGCACCTTCTCTAAAACATCATAGAAAAGGAATCATCACACACAAACTTTGAGATCTGTTAGAACAGAAAGGTTAAATCATCCGTGATTGTTAGGGCTGTGGGTGCCAATAGTTCATCAGATTCCATTGGTGAGAAGTGTTTTGTGGCATCTGTCTGTGCCAGAGTTCGTCCATTTGCCACTTGATGGACATTGAGCACCTTCAAATTCTTTGGCAATTCTAAGTAAAGCCACTGTTAGCATTTGCATACAAGTGTTTGCACACCTGCATATTTCCAATGCCCTTGGATCAATGGGACCAGCAACCTTGGTGCAAACACCCTCTGAGAGAAACACTTTTTTGTATGCACCAGATTGCTATTTTGTTTGTGCACCACATTGTCATTTTGCCAGTTCAGTATTGGTGCTGCCTATGCCATTTGGATCATTTTTCTTATTTGAGTGAGTTGAAGGAAGTAGGGTAGGAAGGAGGATGGAGGACCCCATTTGTTGCTGCATTGCTTTCGTCAGCCAACAGACGCCGAGGAAAATGAAAGCCACTTTGACCCAAGGGAAGCCTGAGACTGTTGGATCCCCAACCAAAGCTAATTTTAGTTGATTTATCTGACATAATTTCCTTTCTGAGTTTCCTGAAAGTTAGAATTGGCAGTCTAAAAGCTCCTATACTCTCTGAGTGGGAGTATAGGAGCTTAAGCAGTTACAAGAAATCTTACCTCAGGTTCCAGGGACTCTCTCCCACAAAAGACCCCTAAGCTCTGATACTCCTCACTCAGTGGCAAGGTTGTGTGGATGACAGGGCAAGGGGATGCCTGGAAAGACAAGCTCAAGTGAGGGCTCCCAGATGGATGGGGCGAAATGGGGCAGGGCAGAGGGCAAGACCAGGTCCTCCCCATGACTGGAGAAGCTTTATGGGAAGCCAGGACCAACAAGAAGTAACTCAGGACATTTTGTGTTGCAGGTGATGCCACTGTGAAAAAGAAACCCACCCCCAAGACGCCACCGAAGGCAGGTAATTGGTCACCGCAGTGTTGAGGGCGAGGGGGTTGGTTTTACCCTGCTGCACCCACCTCCTGGACGTGCCAATCCTTGGAAAATGGACCTCTCTGTTTTTCCGGAGCCAGTATCTGCTGGCCTGGTCCCTCATACTATCCCTGCCTTGTCTTCTAATCCCTTTTCCCCTATGTGAACAGCAGCTTCCCCAACCCCTGCTGGGATCTTTTGCCATGCCCTCTGTCCTCCCTCTGTCCTTCCTGCTCTTTTGTGCCCTGCTCTGCCTGGCATCCTCCTGTGGAGACCACAAAGAGGCCAAAGGCAGAGAACTGGAGATAGCCAGCCAGCCAGCCAGCCCTGGGGCGGGAGGTGAGGGCTGCTCCACTGGGCAATGGCTTAGCAGGTTCAGAAACCAAGGACAGCCTGCTACATGCAGAATCAAGTCATGGAGAGTGTGCGGGCCCCATCTGAAGAAGCAGGAGGGAAGATAACCCAGAGAACCCCTGAGCTCAGGTGCCCCAGTCCCACATTGTAGGCGGTGAAAGCCAACACAGCAAGGTACTAAGGACATTGGAAAAAGCAAGAATGTCCAGCCTTCCTCCCCTTCCCCCGACTCCTCACTGTCCCCCTCTCCCCTCCTCACTATCTCCCCTGACTCCTCACTCCCTCTGTCCCTTATTCTCACCTGACCCCCCAGTCCTTGCTGTCTCCTCCACCCTTCTCTCCCTCTCTCCCCTGTTCTCACCTCCTTCCAACTTCTCACTCACTGCCTCCCCTGTCTCTTTCAGCCATGCCCCCTCAGATCCTGCAATTCCCTGAGGACCAGAAGGTGCGCGCAGGAGAGCGTGTGGAGCTCTTTGGGAAGGTGGCAGGCACCCAGCCCCTCACCTGCACCTGGATGAAGTTCCGCAAACAGGTCAGTAGGAAGATGGGCCCAGGCTAAGCCAGAGAGGTGTGATAGCAGGGGCATCATCTGCGTCCTCTTAGGAATGGAAGAGACCCCTGCCTGCCCAGCAGCCGAGTCCCTAACGACCTTTTCATCTGACCCTTCTAGTCACCCCTGTGTTAGAGACAATTGAAGCTACCTCCAGTCCCCTCTGTCACTCTGGCCTCATCCTGGACTCCTGCTCAGGGTCAGGGAAGTCAAACCGGTGCCCTCAGGTGACCCTGGGCTCTCTGTGGTCCTGTGTTGGCTCACAGAGGGCTTCCCATCCGTAGTGGCTGCTCAGACTCCACACGCCAGAGCAAATCAAAATGAATCTGAGTATTTGGAAGAATTATTACGTGCTAAGTAGGAATCTAGCAAGCTGATCCTGGAATCTAGTATGATTTATAATCAGTCTGCCATGGAGACATGTTTAAGAATCCAAACAACCAGGATGTGGGGAGCCCAGCCATGAATGCAACCCCATGCTGGTAGCATGCATCCACATCGGCAATCAACAGAGAGCCAATGGCTGGGCAGGAGGTGTGGCTTTATTCTGAGTCCTCTGTGGTTTCCCTTCCAAGCTGCTCACATCTCCTTGTTGAAAGGATCAGCAGCCAGTGCCAGAGAGGAAAGTAGAGGTGGTCCCAAAAGACGGATAAGACAGGAGGGCCTCTGACATCATGCCAGGATGCATCTGCCTTGATCCACATCTGGGCTACGTGGTCTGAAATGAAATGCAGTCACATTCCTCTTCAGGGGGCTTTAGCTGAGTCCCCACTATATCTATCAGAACTTTCTGGATAGAACATTCTATACGTGTGCTGTCCCATATGGCATCTGCTGATCTCCTATGGCTGTGTGGAGCTCATGAAATGTGGTCAATGCAACTGAGGACTGGACTTATACATTTTAATTAATTAAAATTGTTTGTACAACTTTGTTAAGATCTGATTCACTATGGTACATACTTTGAAAGTATACAGTTCAGTGAGTTTTAGTACATTCGCAAGGTCATGCAAGTTATCACCATCCTCAAATTACACCCCAGAAAGAAAATTCAAGACCCTTTAGCAGCCGTTCCCCTTCTGGCCCTGAAGATCCCTGGTCTATAGAGACACTTCACATATATGGGATGATACATGGGATGATACAGTGTGCCGTGTTGTATGTTTAGCTTTCCCCCCCTGCCCTTAGTATAATGCTTCAGGACTCCTCTTAGCATGTGGTAGTACCGATCAACACGGCCTTCTGTTTTGTGGGGTGGGTAATATTCCATTGTCTGGGGGAACCACTTTCTATTGATGGGCTGATGGACACTTATGTTGTTTTCACTTAATTGAAATGTAAATAGCCACATTGGCTAGTGACTGGTACCTCGGGCAGCCCAGAAGAAGTCAGAGCGCACCCGGGTGGGCTTGCCAAGTGTACTCAGGTGTGCCCTCCTGTTATCCCATCTCAGAGCAATGGAAGGGGGCCAGGACACCCAGGAGCTCTGTTCTGGAAGCAGCAAGCACCAAGGGGGTCCATCCCCGCTACATATCTCAGGGCTGGACCCTCACAGGGAAGTGCGGCCCCAAATGCAACAGAGAAGGGGCAGAGGCTACAAAGCTCCGCAGCTCGTCCAGCTTTGTTGCCCAGGGAGCAGGCTGTGGAGAGCAGCCTGCTCCCTTCCATGGCCTGAATTCCATCTCCTGCTCCCCCTGCCCTCAGATCCAGGACAGCGAGCACATCAAGGTGGAGAACAGTGAGGCTGGCAGCAAGCTCACCATCCTGGCTGCACGCCAGGAGCATTGCGGCTGCTACACGCTGGTAGTGGAGAACAAGCTGGGCAGCAGGCAGGCCCAGGTGAACCTCACTGTCGTGGGTGAGTACTGGACCCCACTGGGGGCTGGGAACCTAGGGTGAGGAGGGCAGTAAGCCTCAGGTGGATGTATGAGTATGCCAGATGGGATGTGTGAGTGTCGGGTGGATGCGTGTCAGGTGGGATGTGTGAACCTCTAACAGTATCTATGAGGCTCAGGAAGGTTCTTGAGCCTCAGACTCTCATCACCTTCAGCGCCTTTTTCTGTGCATTTCCATTCTCCCAGCCCTTTGTACCCTTTCACTCTGCACCATTGCTGTCCTTCAAGCTCATAGTGGTCTGAAGATTCTGCACTGCCACTGCTACACACACACAGTTTCCTCTTTCTCAGCGCCCTCCCACACACACATCGGAGACTGTTCCACTCCATACCCTCTGCTGCTGGTACCTTTAACCCCTTCTCTTACCTCCCTCCCCCACCCCACCCCCTTTGCAAATCCCCACCTTGGATCAGTGCTGCCTATTCACTTCACCGCTCCTTGCCAGATCCCAGGGGCATTGCAGGACCAGGGTCAGCTTAGCTGCCAGGACTGGTCTCTGAAATCTCTTCCCTTGTGTCTGCTCAGTGCTATGCCGTGAGGTCTCCCACCCTGCAATCTTGGCCTCTAGCTTCTCAGAGAAATGAGACATCAGACATACACTTCCTCAGGTTCTTGGCCCCGCACCTCCAGGGTCTGTCTCTGTCCCCAGCATGATTCCTCCTTCGGGCTCTGCAGATGGCCCACCTTTGTCTCTCACACATACACATGCACGCACCACCAGGGTCTGTTGCCTCCTCCTGTTCTTCTGGCTCCCAGGCTTGGGGCGCCCACCTTCCCTCTTCTCATCCCCCTCTCCTCTGCTGGCTCCTCCCCAAAGCCTACTAGTGCTACCTCTTAGCCCTGCTCTGCAAGTTGATGCCACACCCGCAGTATTTTGTCTTGCTTCAGCCCTCCCTCCTCGTTCCCAAGCCGCTCTCTCTGACCAGCCCTCCTGACTAGGAAATCCTTGTATTTTAACAACACATCTTCAGCTCCCTGAAGCCATGTTCTCACGCCTATTAGTTGGCCAGGACACCTCCTCACCCTAGCTCAACTCCCCTTTCCTCACCTCTTACATCCCAGCCATGAGCTGAGTCTGTGTCCAGGCTGATTCTCAAGTTCACTTTGTCCTCTTGCCTCATCACTCTCTGCGTGCCCTGGTTGACTCTGTCCAGAGCATTCAAATAACTTGCTAACTGGTGTCCTTGCTGCTTGTCATGCTCAGCCCCAGAGGCTCCCTGTGTGGCAGGTGCAGGGAACAGCAGCAGGCTGATACAGACCAGATAGTGGGTATATGCATGTCTGGGCCTCCCCACATGGTATCCATGAAAACCCAATACTGTTTATTGACACGTGACCAAGACCTGTGTGGCTTTTCTGATTGTTCTTGGCTTCTAAGCTTGTAGAACACCTTTGTGAGAATTCAGGGGAAAAGGGGAGGGGGAGGCTTCTCTGGGCAGAATGAGTAGAAGAGCCTGTACCCCCAACCTCACAGTAGAGCTAGTACCTGGCCATGGAGAGGGGAGCAAAGGCTGCCTCAGACCCCTCTGCTGGGCTTCTGATGCAGCCCACAAAGCTGCCAACAGGGTATGTCGAGCCTGCCCACACATGGGCAACCCAGAACTGATGAGCAAGAAGACTCGCAGAGTTGTGATAGGGTGGGGGCAGAAGGCTTCCCCTGGACCCTGTCACAGGGAAGTGCCAGGCAGGGAATTAGAAGCTGAAAAAGGTAGCTCTTGAGGTCTGTCATGGCTCTAACATCCCAGCTTGCAGGGATGAGTCCCTGGGTGGACAGGACTTTGTATGCATGGGAAGGCCAGGGCCAGTGAAAGCCAAGTCACCCAGTACAGTGGGGTCCCAGTGGGCACTAGCTCTTGCTGCTTCTCTTGATCCCCTGGCCTCCACATGCCTCCCCTGGGAGAGTGAGGAGGGACAGAAGACCCCAGAAAGTGAAGGAGTCCTCCAACTGGAAAATTTACCTTAGAGACTCAGTGATGGGACAGCGTCCTCACACCACCACCTTCTTCCAGGGCCAACGGAGTTCTTGTCCCCTGGGAAGAAGGGACATGATAGGAGGACAAAGGGCAGCATGGAGCAGAAGTCAAGTGAGGTGGCTCTGAGTTGTGTCCTAGCCAGCCACACAGCAGATCATCATCCCTGGCCCCAGCCTAGCTCTTTGCACACCAAGTCCTGGAGCATGCCCTGGAGCTGGGGCCACTAGATGCAGGGGCTCTTGGGCGGGAGCCTCCCTCCCTCGCTGCCTCATTTTTTTCACCCCATGAAAGAGGCCCCTTTGATCGCTCAGTTTGTCGTTCCATCTCCTTCCCCCAATTTCTGCTCCTTATCTCTGTTTCCCAGGCCAAGGAGTTTTCCCATACAGGATGGCTGGCACTGAGGGTTCATGTAACAGACTTGCATCTTTCAGGAGGGAGAAGTGGGGCCTTTTTCTCACTGCTACTCTCTGGAGGTGGGAGGTATGGGTGCCAGGTGCTCATTTCAGTAACCCCACCTCCACCTTCAGGCATCCAGGACCCACCAGGGTCCCCTTTGCCCATGCACTTTAACCCACACCTAATGTGCTGATCTGGTTCTGCCTGTACCCCTTTCATCAGTATCCACTTCTGCTTCTCCCGGGGTGTTCCTCCTGCTTTGAGGGGAGAGTGGGAAGAAAATGCCACCCAGATCAGCTCCTGGCTTTTCTAGCACCAGTATGCCCCTCCAGCCCCCCACATCCCAGCAGGCCCACCCCGGTGCCACACACTCCCCTCCCCCACCGCCGCCTGGGCTGCAGATCTGGCCTTTTATGGTCGAGTTTCTTCTCCCTCCGTGGACAGCACTGACAGGGCCATTGGTGTGGCTGCCCGCCAGCTGGCAGGAGCCTCGCGTTAAATGCCGTTCAGGGAGGGGGAATGGAATGGAGGAGAACCGGGCTCTCTGTCTGCCTCCCCCTCGGGGAGCTAAGAATAGAAATGCTCCATAAAACCCGCCGCTCTCCCGCCCACCCCCATCCCAGCCCCAAACCTGGGTCCAGCAGAACTGCCTCCATTCAAAGTTGAAGTTGGTCTCAAGTCAACCTGGGTTAAGCTGCCTCACCTGTGCTGCTGCAGGGACACCTGTGTGGTCAGGGCTCATTAGGTATACAACACCTGGGCCTGCTCCTGACACACCTTATAAGTGTCCGTCCATTGGCAGTCGGACTAAATAAGGCCAGAATCATGTTGTGCGTGTGGCCAGTAAGCAGGTCCACTTGTCTCGTGTGTTGTGACCTTCCTGATGGCCCACAGCTCCTGTTTCCAAGATGATAAATCAGGCCAGTGTTTTCCCCCATTTTAATGTAAGGGGGTGGTGTTTGGCCATCTTAGAGGATTTGTGATCATTCTGTTCTGAGAGGTAGACAGGGAAGTCATGATGCTAGAGTGCCTTTCTCTGCCTGCATCTGAGGGCTGCGCAAGGAGGAGGCAGAGAGCTGCAGCCTCTGAAGATAGATTCTTGGATGCCAGTTGCCCAGTGCTTGGTTAGGCAGGGTGGGAGGGGCAAAGGCCTCTGTGTATATCTCAAAAGGAGGGAAGTGAAGTTGAGAGGACCCCAAAAGGAACCCTCATGCCTTTTTTTTTTTTTTGAGAGTTGGAGTGACAGAGAGAGATCTTCCTTCCTTTGATTCACTCCCTAAATGGCTACAAAGCCAGGAGCTTTAAACTCCATCCAGATCTCCCTCGTGGGTGGCAGGTACCCAAGCACTTGGGCTCATCCCCCACTACTTTTACCAGGTGCACTAATTGGGAGCTGGATTAGAAGTGGGTCAGGCAGGACTGGAACCAGCCTTTCTATGGGATGCCAGGTTGCAGGTGGTAGCTTAACTCATTGCACCACACACTAGCCCCCTCATGTGACTTTGAAGGACACAGGAGTTCCCTTTATAACCCAGTACTCAGGCTCACGTCAGAAGCACTCTTGAGGTTACTGCACCTGATAGTCTGGAAAGCACTGAACCCCAGAGAGAGCAGGGGTCTGGGGTTTCCTGGAGTCCCCTGTGGGCCGTGCCACTGACCAACCAGTGTCCTGGCCCACCAGGATGCCTTCCAGCCAAACCATAGGGCCAGGGAAGGATCATTCAGTTGGGGAGGGTACAACTACATGTGTTCATCATAACACATGAGCACAAGCAGAGCAAGAAGGCCCTGGCTTTAGACAAGGAAGCTTTTGAGACCAGGCTCTGTTTTCCCAGGAGGAAGTGCATTCACCAAGTAGGAAACCCTTGAGCCACTGCCTGGGAAGACCCTTCCCTCAGCAGCATTTCACATTCTGCCTGCCAGGTCTCCAGGGAGCCCTGGGAGAATTCTACAGAAGCATGGCAGGCGCCCATGGTCCCGGATCTCGAGCCGGTTTCTCCCATGCTGGGCCATGCCCAGGGCTCGCCTCCCAGATGGGGTGTGTCTGTGTCTTTCACATGGGAGACAAGATCCTGGTCCTGAGGGCTTTCGTCACTGGCTGGTGCAGCCTCTGATTGGAAAGGGTGGACTGCATGAGGCAGAGCCCAGCTAGAAGGCAGACATGGTGGGGAGAGAAGAGAGGCTTGCAAGCCAGTGTCGGTATAGACTTGGACATGTTTGAACTCCTTCACTTAGCATCAGAACCCTTGAAAGTGTTTAAGTTTCGCTTGTAGTTAAATCCCCACCCCACACACACACAATTTTGCTTCTTGTCTTGAACCACAGAAAGGGATGTGTGTTACTTATGAATTTCTCTCTCTCTGTCTCTGCCAGAAGCACCTCTTCTGCAGTACCCATTTCTCAGCTTTCTTTTCTGCCCATAGCAGAGGAGAGACTGTTAAACCATGGCGTGCATCTGCCTTCATTGTGCATGTCCCTCACCCTCCACGTGTCCCATCCCAGGGTCACACCAATGTCCTGTGGCAAGCAGCAAGGCCGCCGCTCACCCCTCAGGAGGCTCTTGCACATTCCTTAGCTGGCCTTGAGAGGACACGAAGCACTTGCCTCTAAGAGGCAAACATCTTAACCGACACCAGAAATGTTTCTAAAAAAGCCAATAAATCTTTCAGAACAAACAGCTTTCCTAAGAGAACACATTAAACAGCCAGTGAAAGTGGTTCCATCACAGCCTGACTGCAGACACCACAAAGCGGCTCTGTCACTGTCCCAAAGCCATTCCCAGGACAAGGTCCAGGCCCGGGCTGCTGGGGATGGATGGCTTCCAACAGCACATCCTGGCCTGGAGGACAGGGGAAGAGCTGAGAACAACTAGGTAAATCTGTGCATGCACACACAAGCACATTCAGACCTTTGTGTACATTCATGTACACATTCACACAGATATACATACATGTAAAGATACACGGCGCATTGGCCCAGACATGCACATGTGTACACTCATTCGTGTGGTAAGGCACACGTGTGTAGCACACCATGCATACATGCATTCACATATGTGTGCATGTTTGTATTCACATTCACCCATAGATATACATGTGTGCGTACATGTACATATGCACTACATATACACACATGTGCAGCACAGATGGTTATTTTGCCCATGTACACAGAACATTTCCTTTGAGCTCTCCTGCCTGGCAGGGGTGGGAGAGTGGGCATCAAAAGCTCTGCTTGCCAGTAATTGCTTCTTTGAGGCTTGTAAATGGCCCAAGAAGCAGGCACTGATTAGCACCATTGGTTAAATGAGAAAGGCAAATCAGCAAACTGGTCCTGCTACAGCTTCTGAGTCCACATAACTTAAAAGGTGGTTTGTTTGATTTTTCTTAAAAATACATTTAAAATTATTTTTAATTTAGCTGCAAGATAAGTAGAGATCTTTCATCCACTGAGTTCATTTCCCAGATGCCCATAATAGCCAGAGCTGACCCAGGCCCAAGCCAGGAGCCTGGAATTCAATCCAAGTTGCCCACGTGGACAGCAGCGACCCAAGCATCTTGAGCCATCACTGCTGCTTCCCGGGACACACATGCATGGGAAAGTGGGATCTGAAGCAGAGCTGAGCTTTGGACCCAGGGACTCCAGGATAGGATGCGGGCATCCCATGTAGCAGCTGAACCACTGCACCAGGTACCCACCCATATGCATGGCTTTAATGGCTGGCTTGTGAGGCTCTGTGAGCTCACACTGTATTGATGGGCAAGGAGCATGCCCGAGCACAGACATCTGTAATCCAAGCACCCGCCAAAGCCAGAACTCATAAGTAGGAGAGCTTTAATCCAGTCAGTGGCTCACAAAACTCCACAAGGCTCAAGAGCCTTGGGAAGGCAGCGGCCGGAGCCACAGATTGGTGACCTTGCTGGTGGAGGGTTAGACCTGTGAGAATCAAAAAGGTACAGGGTAAGCGTGATCCTGTATCACAGAGTTAGAGAAGCACACAGTGATGGCCACGGTCATGACCAATGTCACACCAGCCACATTACTAAGAACTGCCTGACAATAGCCTGGGGACCTAGCACTCTTACCAACAGCCCTTAACAGAGGGAGAAACTGAGGCACAGACTGGCCAGCAGCTCCTGAGTAGGACTTTATGACTCACCTGCACACTGAACTGCCCCTCACGCAGGACAGTGTTCTCCAAGACCCAGAGGAAGTAGAGCAAACCTTGAGGTATGTCACAGGTCATGGCCTTAGGCCTGCAGGACAGACACACAAACACACACTGAACAAAGAGTCACAGCCTTACGCTCACTGGACACACACGTACACACAGTCTAAGCACAGGTCAAAGCCAGTCGTAAGGGACACACACATGAATGTACACACATATATCCACTCACATCCACACAGGACACAGCCTCAGGCCTGCAGGACACACACACATCCACTCACATACGTTCTGCACACAGCCTCATGCCTGCAAGGACTCACACACACACAACACACACACATCCACTCACATGCACTCTGGACATAGACTCAGGCCTGCAGGACACACACACACACACACAGTCAACACTCTCTCAAAGCTTACTTTTGATGGGAAACAGTGCACACCTCTGGGCAGCTTCCTAGATCTGTTTACTCTGAGATGTGTGTTTAGGACTTGTTCAGAGCACAGAAAATCTTAACGTGCAGATTGAAACTGAGTCATGAAACATTTTTTTTTTATTTTTCAAGCAAATAGGTATTGGTGAGGCTCTCTGAACTGGTATGTCTGTGTGTATGGTGGTGCCTGAGACACAAGGGGGAGGGAGAGTCTGGATCCTCCCAGACTCCCTCTGTCCAAGGAGTGTTCCCAGGTCACTTCTCCCCAGGACTGAGTTAATTCGAGCACATCTCCTTCCTGTCCTTCTGGAGAGTCTGGGTGACCCTGTGCTTCTTTGTCTCCAGATAAGCCAGACCCGCCAGCTGGCACACCGTGCGCCTCTGACATTCGGAGCTCCTCACTGACCCTGTCTTGGTATGGCTCCTCCTATGATGGAGGCAGCGCAGTGCAGTCCTACAGTGTGGAGATCTGGGATTCAGTGGACAAGCTGTGGAAGGAAGTCGCCACGTGCCGCAGTACCTCTTTCAACGTGCGCGACCTGCTGCCTGACCGCGAGTACAAATTCCGTGTGCGTGCCATCAACGTGTATGGCACCAGTGAGCCGAGCCAGGAGTCAGAGCTCACGACAGTGGGCGAGAAGCCCGAGGGTAAGCTGCCTTCCTTGCTTCCCCATGGGCCCTCTGTGAAGCCCCGTGACTGCCCTGCAAGTCTTGCAGATGGGCAGTACAGAGGCACTGAGAAAGCATTGGTACATGGAGGGCCTCTGGACACCATCTTCCTTCTTAAGGTTGGGGTGCTTGACTTTTTTAGGAAACACTAATCTGGCAATTTGGGTGCACTGCCACAAGGAGGCAATGTTGTGTCACTCAGGGACAGGTCTCAGGTGGACCTCAAGTCCCATACCCACCTTCTATCTCTTCCATCCTTCTCTTGCACTTATAGGACAGAGGTAACCAAAAAATTCATTATGCACAAATTTCAAAAAAAATTTTGCACCGAAGTAAACTTACCTTGTAATTCCATTTTTCCTGAAAAAAATTGTTTTAAATGCTCTCTTCTTTGACTGGATATTTGTCTGATATTTGGGGCACAGAGACAAAAGATTCAGATCTAGGGGGACAGACCTGTAGATGGCTAACCACAAGGACATGAGTGCATCCTGTGTAGGTGATGTCAGCAGAAAGCCAGGTGGCATAGTAGAAAACTCTACAAAGTTTGTCATGGGTGCTAGAAGCTTCCTGAAGGAGGTGATATTTAAGCTGAGTCTTGGAGAAAAGAAAAAAAAGAGAAGACTTGGAATCCAGGAGGCAGAGGAGATATGGAAAGGCCTTCCATGCAAAGGGGACAGGGGCAGTGAAGGTCAGTGTAATGGATGGAATGTGTGGTTTTGTGGGACATGTGTGTGTCTCCTGGTTGTGTTTAGAGTGAGGGAAAACAGGAGGAAGCAAGATACGAAGGACAGCTTGGGTGAAGCTGCGAAGGCCATCACGGGCCTTTACAGTTGTGAGAAGGAACAGGCTCCCACCCAACCTAGTGCCAAGGGCCTGCTGAGCCTTGAAACACATCTACCGCTGGAGGGCGTTTGTGCGTGCATCCGCCCAGGGCGTATTGGTGAAGTGAGTCTGGAGTCAGCCAGGTCCCAGAGCAGGGGGCAGAGAAGAGGGAGCTGACCTGTGTCGATGGCCCATTGGGCAGAGAGTCGAGGGGTAGGTGGGAACAGTGTGAGATGGCTCTCGGTTCATGGCCTGGGTAACCACTAGTCAGCGCATGGGTTGACGATCACTGTGACTTCACAGTCTATATGCCTTGAGCACTTGGTCCGTGCTACCCAGGGGCTGATTGCTCTGCCTGCCTGCTGCCACTCCCATCTCAGTCACTGTAGTCTAGGTGCTGTTCTCACCCTCCCGATTTTACACATAAGGTTCAGAGGGGCAAAGCTATACGCTCCAGCTTGCAGAGGCTTCTCGCTCAGTACCTCAGCTCCCCGCTGGTTCAGTTGAGGTCGCTTTCCCTGAGTGAGGTGGGGATTAGGAACGGGGATGCCTGGGAGTAGGGGGGAGCTCTGGCTGTAGGCCTGTTAGGTTGAGAGGGTCTGAAGGATGTCCAAGGGGAGATGTCATCTGGCACACCAGAGAAAGGCTTGGCTAATGCTACAGAGCTGGGAGTCTGTACCTTCTAACTGGTGGCTGAAGCTGAGAGTACAAGGATGAACTCAACAAGAAGGCGATAGACAAAGCCAACCCTAGAGCCATAATGACCAGAAGGAAGGACTGCGGAGAGGAGGGGGAGCAGTGAGAGCCACTGGGAGGCTGGACCTGCTTTATGGGGATAGGAGAGCGAGTAGGTGGCAGATGGCCTGGGGACCTGCATCATATGTGTGAGAGCAGGTGAAAGAGATGGGAACTCAGAAGGTGTTCGGGTTTGGGCCTGTGGTGTTTGGTGGCGACCGTTGTGAATGCTCTGGCGAAGGAAGAAATGGAAGAAAGAGAAGCTAGGAGCATGGGCTGTTGTTTCAGAAATTTTGGCATGACGAGCAGGAAGATGGTGGGATTGGGGGAGAAGGTGGAAGGGTTCTGAGGTTAAGGGTGTAGTAGGGTAGAGAGGTGGGAGACGCGGTCTCTGCCCTGCAGACCCCTTGTGACCCAGGCTCCCTGAGCACTTGGACTGTCCTTGCTACACTCTTACCCCCTTGAATTGCAAAAGGTAGGTGAAATAACCATGAAAACTCCACTTCCAAGTCCCAGGAGAATCACAGGCAGGCAGGTAGGGGAGGCAGCTTCCAGTCTCAACAGGCGGGCTATGTGCTGGGCAGACTTTGCCCAACAGAGCCACTAGAAGGTACAGAAAGGGCACAGGGGCCCTGGACAGCATGGCTGAGCCTCAGCTCCATACACGACATCATGAAATGCAGTGTCATCATACGCACTGTGTCATGCACCCAGACATATGTCATATGCATGCTTGTGATTTCATATGCATGATGTCATATACACTTGTCATATATGCATAATACATACAGCCTCATACAATATGATGTGATGTATTTCATACACATATCATACACACATGCTATTGTATGTATGATGTCATATGCATGATCTCTTACAAGTGATGTCATGCATACACACGTGTTATATATAGATGGCATTGTACACACGCGCAGTGTCATGCACATACACACATTCACATACAATGTCATATATATTCACATGCAGGCACACACACAACCATCTCTCTCTCAAATGAGCGGTGGCAGGATGATTAGAGAGGGTAGCAGGAGGGGCAGCCGAGCTCCAGGGGACAACCCTTGGGAAAGCGACAAGACACGGGTCAGCAAGATGGCATGGCAGTGAGCAGATGGCCCTGGCCTGGAACGGAGGTCCCGCAGGTGTGCTGTGTGTGTAAACCATGAAGAGGGCCTGGGAGGATTCATAGCAAGGAGGAGGCGCTGGGTGGCCCCTCCCACCCACCACAGCTCCTCTCCTGAAAGCAGACAAGGGCTGTGTTGAAATCCTTGATATCCAGAGGAGGGGTTCCAGCCCCCCAGGGCCTCCAGACAGAAAGTGACTCCCCACCACAGGCCCGGCTGGCTGTCCAAGGCAGGTGTCAAGGGAGAGAAAAGGCAGTTGGCCAGGCTTGAGCTTGAGGGAGGAGGACTCTCAGGCAGGGTGGACAAGTGGGGTGTGTAGGTGTGGAGGGAAGGGATGGGTAAAAGGCCATGGTAGATGATTTCTTTGAATATGCGGTGTGGAGGCTATAATGAAAGGGCAGCACCCATCAGCCTTTGTACCTCAAAGCCCAGCTAACGGCAGCCCCAAGCTCCGCCCCTATCCCCACCAGCACCACTGGGACCCTGGCTTCAACCTGCTCTCTGTGCCATCCCTGTTTGCCTGCCCTCCACCCCACACATCTGTCGTGTTCCAGCCACCCCTCTGGCATTACAGAAGACAAAGCAGGGCTTTCCATCTGGCTCTAGGGGCTCCTCTGGCTGTGCCTGGGTTTCTCCTCCCAGAACAGAGACAACTACCTGCACAGGACCTGCCCTCTCCCACTCCAGCCAGCCCTTGAACTCCCCCACCACAACCTGGCAATTCACACCTTCTGGATCCAACCCTCACTGGCTATGGTCTATGTAGGTTGTTGGCCAAAGAGCCCCTGGAAACCCTAAAGCAGTAGAGATGGGGAAACTGCCAAGCCTGGGCCCTGAGGCCATCACTGAGACTGGGTTGCCCTCTAGTGCCCGCTGGGCATGCAACAGTCCTTGGGCTGTGGAAGGGCACTGCTCTGGACAGTAGCTGTGGGCCACACATCCCACTCTGAATAGAGGCTTGGTTCCACTGGTGGTCATCTTGCAGGACTGAAGGGAACAGCTCGGGGGAGCAGTATCCTTCAGAGTTCCCCTAAAGGAAAATTTGCTGCACAGCCATGAGCTCAGTTCAGGGGCTTGTATCCTCTGGAAATCCCACTTACCAGGAAACCCATCTGTTCCTCAGCTGCCTCGGGAGACAGAGGTGAGGGGCAGGTGTTTGCAAGGTAGACCAGAAGGCTGGCTCTACAGTTCTCTGGATTATATGAGAAAGAAGTGGTTGTAGAGTAGGCGCAAAGCTCTCTGTGCTGGTCACTGGAATCCCCACCCCAGGCTCACCCAAGCACTGCTGCTCCTCCATGCACAGGGCACCAAGTGTCCTCCTGCAGAAACCATGCTGAGAAAGCCTGTCCACTGCTCTGGGCACTCCAGTTCCTGTGCCACATGAGAGCAGCACAGGGGAGCAGGAAAATCAAGGATGCCTGGGGAGGCCAGGACTGCAGTCTCAGAGCACCCTTGGTGATCACTTCTTAGCTTGCCCTTAAGATCAGTGATGAAGGATCAGCTTGATCCTCCTGGGACCCTCCAGGCTGTGTCTGAAGTGACATCACTAACCTGGCTTAGACACTACTTGACGTTCTTGATGATTCAACCATGTGGTTCCCGCAAGCTATTGCATTCATGAGCTGATGAACAGTCTGCAGCTCGACCTTGGCACACTAAAACCAGGAGCATGGAGCTCCATCGGGGTCTTCCGTGTGAAGGGCAGGGGCTCAAACACTTGGGCTGCCTGCTGCTGCCTTACCAGTTATGCATTAGCAGGGAGCAGGATTGGAAGTGAACTGGAATCTGTCTTCCAATAGGGAATGCCAGCATTGCAGGTGGCAGCCTAGCCTGTTGTGCCCTGGAAGTTCTTCTACCTTGTGTCAGTGTTGGACTTTTGTCACAGAGACACCTGACCCTTTTTCTGGGTGTCTTAATGGGGCAGCTCCCAGTCCTCCTACATTCAGGGTCCTCCATAACCCCTCCAACTCATAGCGGACTTCCACCTTCCAGCATACCAGAGCAGGGACCCGAGCCCTTGCAGAATCAGTGCTGTGCAATACTTGTGTGTATATATGCTGGCACATTCTTCCCAGCAACGGAAATGTGCTGCTGGAGCACTGAGGGACCCAGTAGCCCCCCATCCTAGGCTTTATGTAAATGCTCAGGGCGTGGTGCCCAAAGTGTGGAGTAGCTAAGTCCTCCCCGCATGGCGACTGTCAAGAAGCATACAGGTGCGCTCCTGTTGGGCCGTGCTTGTCACCTGTAAACTCTCAATCCCTTGGGACCTCCTCTCCCACTCAGTGGCATTGTGTAGCACATCAGGGACTCTGCAGGAGTCACCGCGTCTCTCACTCCTGGGCACACACTAGCAGGGGAACCTACCCCATCGAGAGCTCATGGCCCTGGTCCCCTACTTGTGTGCTGGGGCTCCAGGCATTGGTTCACATACTAACACTCCAGCCTCATGCATGTCTATACACACAACCTCACACTCTCAAACACTATCTGTCTCTGACACATGCACACACGTATACCCACACTGTCACACATGCGCACACATTCACACACTGTCCCATATACTCATCCTCATATATGCACACAGGCGCCTGCACGCACACCCTCTCACACACACATACGTTCACACACTTACATCTCATACATCGTCCCCCCTCCCCATGATCTCTCTCACTATGCTAGTCCCTCAGAAAGTTGTTCCCTAGGTCCCGAGCAGCCAGGGGCACCAAGCACATTGCAGAGTTTGGCATCCAGAGCCAGCCAGGGCCCTGGAAGCCCCTGTCATTACTCCCTCCTCATACACATGAAGAGACAGAGGACCTTTGCCCTGGTTACCAAGTCCCAGTACCTGCTGCCATGGGCAGGTGTG